>NC_138549.1:62709340-63391840 GCF_964273705.1 Natrix helvetica | reverse complement strand
ATTAAAATTTGTGTTGCTAAGCCAGGCTGTTGTTAAGCGAGTCACAGCAGATTTACAACTTTTTTCCACAGTTGTTAAATGAATCTGCAATCATTAAATGAATCCAGCTTCCTCCCATTGACTTTCCTGGTCTCAAATGGCCATTACATAACCTCAGGATGCTGCAAGTGTCATAAATGCACACTGGTTGCCAAGTATCTGAATTTTGATCATGTGACCATGGGGATACTGCAATAGTCATAAGTGCAAAGACCCATCATAAGTCACTTTTTTCAGTGCTATTGTAACTTTGAATGGTCACTAAACAAATGATTGTAAGTTGAGGGCAACCTGTATATAAAACTTGACATTCCAGCTAAAGGTGGACGTAGGGTTACCTTCCATTGACATTAGAGTACATCTTGCTCTACTGGAACTAGAAATCTTTGAAGAGCAAATCTTGCTAGTTTTGCTATTGGGAATCAATGGACCAAACCTAGGTTGCCTAGGCTACAAAAGTATCCCCAAACCTCCTTGGAGGAATTTAACTCTTGGAACAAAGAAAGATCAGGTTTTTTGAAAGGGGTGCCAATAAACATACTATTGCAGTACAGTCATTTAATTTTTCATCCTGGTATCATTATTACAAAAAAACTTTAAAGTGGCTGTTACATCTTTCTGCAGACCATGCCTTTGGTATATCTTGAAGGGAGATTTTGTAAGCGCCCTGTAATAAGCAGAGAACATATCTCACCGTGTCTTCCATTGTCCCATTTATGATGAGGTCGGGGCAAATGTATGGTGCTAAGTATCCATAAGGTCTTGGACCCTTATAATGTTTACTGTAATTACATTCTTGCAGATGTGTTTCCAACTGTTATTAGTTGGGTTGGTCTTTTACCTTGTCATTTAAGCGAACAGAATTTTAAGTTCTTAAGTGTAGCCCTGAGTTTATCCTATTTTCCTATATCCAGCACTTTTTTTTAATCATCTTCTATCTTTTTTTACTGTCATTTTGCTTTACAGTATTATACCTTATGCTCTGCTATATTGTTATTACCTGTGATTGCAATAAGTAATCTATTTACTTACCATATTAAAAATGAAACAAAATGTGACAATATTCAAGAGTTCCAGCCTGCTAACGATGCCTCCTTTGGGGAAGTACATTTCCCTGCAGAACATGCACACAGAACTGCATCCTATATTTATTGAACATTCTTAGTCCTTATTGAGCTGTTTGGATCTCCTCCCTTAGGTGTTTCTTTTTATTTTTTTCCTTTTTCTTTGCAACGTTTTGTACATTTCTGAAAAGCTGCTAATGTCTTCATTTGATAGGAGAATGTTGTTTTAGCCTCACAAGGATCTATTCTTAGCTAAGTTCTCTATTTAGCGTGTTCCCTCAAATGAAAGAAATTTACTGGTGCAACAGGCTGAGGTAATGCATTAAAAGAAGATAAAATATTGCTGCAGTAGTCTAGGTCACTGGTTTATTCATTAGATACTATCTCAAGATGGACAGTTTTCTTCCTACAGTTCAAAAATTAAGATTGGAATTTTTAAGAATGATGCCAAATTCTGACCATATTCCTGTTTTTTAGATATTTTTCAAGCCTTATATTAAGATTAGTAAAGGTTCCCCTTGCACATATGTGCTAGTCGTTCCTGACTCTAGGGGGCAGTGCTCATCTCCATTTCAAAGCCAAAGACCCAGCGCTGTCCGAGATGTCTCCATGGTCATTTGGCCTGCATGACTAAACACTAAAGGCGCCTGGAATGCTGTTACCTTCCCACCAAAGTGGTCCCTATTTTTCTACTTGCATTTTTGCGTTCTTTCGAACTGCTAGGTTGGCAGTAGCTGGGACAATTAACAGGAGCTCACCCATTACATTGCCTTAGGGATTCAAACATAAAATGAACATGAAAATAAAGAGGAGGTAGAAAAATGGAAAGGAGGAAGAAAGGAGAATGAGAATATAGGGGAAAGAGGAAAAGAAAAAAGAATCCAACTTTTTTTAGTACGGTAAAATATAAAATTACTGCTTAATTTTGTATTTTACTGGAACCATAATGGTGCAGTGATTAGAGTGCAGTACTGCAGGCTACTTCTGCTGCTTGCTGCCTACCAGTAGTTTGGTAGTTTGAATCTCACCAGGCTCAAGGTTGACTCAGCCTTCCATCCTTCCAACTTTGGTAAAATGCGGACCCAGATTATTGGGGGCAATAGGCTGACCCTGTAAACCTCTCAGAGAGGGCTGTAAAGCACTGTAAAGTGGTATATAAGTCTGAGTGCTATTGCCATTAATGTTTTCACTTTACCACAAATACTATTCATTCTAGAACAACGAACTAAATTAATCAGCAAAACCCAAAGTCAAGAGTGCACTTTTTTCTATCTCGAGCACAAAGTCCAGAAGCAGTTTCAAGCAGAAACAAAGCTAAATATGGTCTTTTTTTTCCTAATTAAAACAGTCAATGTTACCATCTCTGCTAGTTCCATCCATTTTCCATCTATTCTTCCATTGTGGAGATTGATGTATCTTTCCATTTCTGCGTATATCAAATTCTCACTGCAGTCAACATATATAGTAACAGATCTTTTTTTCCATCTGCTTATCCAGTAATCCTAAAAGGTTTTAACTGTACATTAGTTTTAAGAAGCTTCTGCATTCTAATATGGATTTGTGCACAATATTACTTTGCTTTGTCATAACTCCACCAAAAATAATAAAAAGCATCCCTCTTAGATTCTATTTTAGATTTTTTTTAATTAACTCCATCTGCATTATTTTTATACCTAATACTCCTTTCTCTTCCTAATTTTACCCACACTAACCAACCTGTGTGGTCAGTTGGGCTGAGAGAGAGTGTCACCCAGCTGGCTTTCACGTCTAAGACAAGAGTGGAATTCAGAGTCTCCTGTTTCTATCCTGGTGCAAGAGCAAACTGGCTTGGAGTGGTTTTAGTGCTCACCCACAGGGCATTTTTTTCATTTCTCCATTATATGCCAGTTTCCCATCTGGCCATTGGGCTCTGCTTCTCCATGACTGTGTGTGCTGTGGAAATTAAATACCTGTGTTGCACTGCTATTTTATTTGGGGGAGGGAGATGTTATCGGAAATGGAAATAGTGACTGAATAAAGGTCTGCCAGGAAATCAATAATTTAAAAAGTAGCATTGTAAGGCAACAGCAACATTTCTTCTGAATACAATGTCCAAATTGCTGTTGCCTTTTGAGAAAATAAAACCTTTCACAAACATCAGGAAGAAAAGACTAAGCATATTTAGTAAATGCTAAATTTATTTAATCTGAGACCATTTATAAGGGGAGGTAATCGGATGCTGTTGATGGAGCTCTGCAAACAATCTGACCTCATTACCAAGGATCTCTCCTTGGCTTTTTGACAGCCACTTTTCTCCAATGCCAGACATGGATTTACCCATCCACAGGATAATCTCTTCATTTCTTTCTTTGCTTGTTAAACAGAAACCAGTCTTCAATAAAGTGAATCTTTGCAGTTAATTCCAGAAAGCTGAGAAGACCTACAGCCTAACCTGTCTGCCCAACCATCCTTCCTCTCTTGCAATCACATGGAGTGAAATTATCCTGCAGTGGAATGGTTAATCAATATTTAACTCATACATGAAGATAAGGCCACAGCAACGAGGAAAAACACTCTTTTCCTGTGCTGAAAATCATTCAAGCTTTCAAATCTGCTAAATTCCAAGTGGCAGGCATCACTGTAACTTCATTTTCCTATTAAGGTCAAAACCCTTCAAAACATGTTCAAAGTTTGAAGAATAGTGTATGGTTCTTGTTTTATGAGGATTACCTTTGATGTAAAGATAGCAGCCATGTTTAGATGCCTTCAGTCTACAGTGCAGTGATGATGTAATTGCTGGGCCAAGAGCTGTTTATGAAGCAGGACCATAGATCAGGCAACTGGGAGAAAATATGCTAGAAAAAAAGGCAGCATCAAACAATATCCATTCAGCTCCAAGAAAACAGCATGGCTGATTACACATAATCAATTCAGCAAAGAAAACATTGCCTTTAACACAGAACCAAATGTTTGCAACTTTTTATGTCCCATGTTGAGTTATGTGTACTTTTGAATGTGCGAAAATAGTAACATGCATTCTCCCAGATTCTTCTCATAAACAAAAATAAGCAAAACTAAACAAAAATAAAATATATAAGAATTAATACAAATGGGAAGAAGTAATTGAAGGGTTTAAAGAGGAATAACTGCAAAGCTTCTGTCGTTCATATTTATGCTTTTAAAAACTATCTTTGAATTAATAGCAGATGTACATAATAAAATGCTACAGATGTGGGAAGAGTTCTGATTTAGCTTCTGTTTCTGTGTATGCTGGGAAGAATAGAGTTAAAGATGTTCTATTTTTATACACCCAAGAGCAAACTGACATTTTACACATGGGAAAAGTATTTACAGCTGGAAATTCAATGCAAACAGCTTTTGCCTTTATTTGATATTTATATAGTGATTAGTGTGGCAAATATCAAAGTCTGCCTTAGAAACTCAAAATATTGATTTTTAGATCAAACTGATCTATCAATGTTACTCAACTCTACTTTTCCATATTAGGTTTGGCTGACTGCTTTGTATGCTTGTATCATTACAGTTGCCAATCTGTATTTTAGGGACCTGTGCTTTTAAGAATGCAGTTTCAGATTAGGGAGAAGGGAAATTGATTGATTGACCAATGAGGCAGAAAAACTCAGGTCACACCATTTGAACCTCAAGCCTGCATTGAGTAAATCATTTTCAGTGAGAATTCAAAGGACTTTCTCTGTTCCCCTAATTTTGCAAATGCTCTGTAAGGGTTCCTCTCCTAGCTTATGAAAGTGAAGACTCTTGAAACCGAGTATTTCAAAAGGAACCTTTTATTAAGAAGAATGGAAACCATTAAATTCAAAGCAACTTCTGAATCCCCTTAGGCAATGCAAGTAGAATTAAAGCAGTAGAAGTTAGAATGCAGATTTTAGCCAATACACAAGTGTGAAGATGTTTACTTTATCAACTGCCCTGAGAGCTGAATAAACATACATTCCCATGGCTATCTTCCATTAGGCATTAAAATTCAGCATAAAACTCAAAATTTAAGTTAGTTCTTATCCTGCAGGTTAATGCATTTCATGCCCTTGTTACTTTCTGTCTTTTTACATATCCTGCTGCTGCCATAGAGTTGGACAGCCCTCATGACCTGATTGTGACAGCTTCCACAGAAACATCCATCTCTGTGTCCTGGACCAAAGTCAAGGGTCCCATTGATCATTATCGGGTCATCTTCGTGCAAGCTTCAGGAATGGCATCAGAGGTTACTGTCTCTAAAGATAAATCTGCGCTTACCCTCACAGACTTAGAACCTGGGACTGAATACACTATCTCAGTCATGGCTGAAAGGGGCCGTCAGCAAAGCTTGGAAAGCACAGTGGATGCCTTCACAGGTACTAAAGAACTATCAGATTACATTAATCAGGTACTGAGGGTAATCGCAAAGCTCTTCCATGTCTATTTTATGATTGTCTATGCATTCCATGTCACATTTGGTTGGTGTAGGTGCTTTGCCTTCTAATATTTAGAAGATTTCTCTCATGACCTGGGCATCTGAATGGCCATGTGCATGTACACACACAAACACACACACTCATCCACCTCCCTGTTCCTCGTGAATTGCAGCCCACCTTGATGAAACCTTTTGTATAGAACAGGGGTGTCCAAACTTGGGAACTTTAAGACTTGTGGACTTCAACTTCCAGAATTCCCCAGCCAGCTATGCTGGCTGGGAAATTCTGGGAGTTGAAGTCCACAAGTCTTAAAGTTCCCAAGTTTGGACACCCCTGGTATAGAATAATTGGTGTCAGAACAGTTGTTCATTTCTCAAAACAGAGAGCTAAAATTCAAGAGTGCTCATGAGATCCATTCCAAAGACAAATTCCCTTAATGTATAAGGATAAATTATGCAAAATTTCACATACACACACTCAAGGTTTTATGGTATGCTTATAGCCTTGAGGTTTTAGCCCTACCTTATGTCTATGTTAATGAAAACTACCTCTGATTATTTGATGAGCACACCTAAATTTATCATTACATTTCACATCCTGGGGCTGAATAAACTCCAGCCTGCTATTTTCACAATTACAGGTCTGTTCTCTGCTCTTATTTTTAGGATTCCGACCAATCACACAACTTCACTTTTCTCATGTAACTTCCTCCAGCGTGAACATCACTTGGAATGACCCCTCACCTCCAGCAGATAGGCTGATACTGACCTACAGCCCCAAAGATAAGAAGGAAACCAAGGAAGTGATGCTGGACCCTACAAAGAGACATGCTGCTTTGTCAGGTCTACAACCATCCACAGAGTATATCATGTCCCTGGTGGCTGTACATGGCCTTGTCAGCTCTGAGCCAATAGTTGGTTCAGTCACAACAGGTAAAAGAGCAGAGGGTTCTCTCTTCTGGTGTGATGCCTGTTTTTTAATCTCTTCTACAAGAGAGTTGATTACAAGGTCCTTTAGGAAGAATGCCTTTTGAGTAGGTGCCCTTGTAAGTATATCTCTAACACGGACATATAAACACACACATATACACAATCACCACCAAAATTATGGTCACCTTCAGGAAAACTGTTAAGATCTAACTTTTCCACCAGTTGTTTGGGACCAATTGAGTGGAGTCCTGTTTTGGATGTTTTTATTATTGTGCTTGGTTGCCACCTCATATTTTGTATTTTATATTTATATTTTGTTTGCTTTATAGCTTCATTTTGGGAGTGGAAGTCCTGATTTATTGTTTGTTTTTCTTTTTATGTTGCCCAAGTCACCTTATTTGAGTCAGGCAGCTTTATAAATCTAATAAATATATAAGTACATATTAAAGGCAATCTTTGAAAGGAGAGAATGCTCTTTGATTTAAACTAAACTCTTTTGGGATATTAAAAAGCACATTTAGCTCAAGGTAGACTAGCTTACATTGCCTACTTAATATAAGCTGTCCAGTTTTCTGAAATATCTGAAACGTAAATAAAGGTATGCTTAGTCCTCAGTACTGCTTGAAGAAGCCACATTAAGATACATTTGCTTTACTATTTCAGCTCCTTTAAATAGCCCCATCTGTTTTCAATAATGCCCCAAAATGGGCGGGGGAATGTGACTGTTTTAAAGAACTGTTTGCTTTCATTATATTCCAAAACATCTCTTTAAATCATGCTTGAAACGTAGGGTGTTTCAGTATAATAGAGGAATAATACAGGTTATTTCTAGTCTAAGAATGATATGTGAGGCCATAAAGATTGTTATGAAAATTATAACATGATGTAAACCAAATTTTAGATCTGTTAAGTAGGGTATGGATTAACCAAAAATCAATGATCCATCTCAATTTATTTATCTTAGTACTGTAATTCCTAAACTTTTGGAGAGCTAATAGTCTGTTCCAAGAAATACATTTATATTATTAACAATTCTGGTAAGCCATACAGGATCCGGCAGCCAATACATATCACAAAAACATCTGCCAGCTCAATCTTGGTGTAAGTCTAGTTCAGGATCTATCATTTTCTGATGAGGGGCAATGACTGGAACAGAAACTAATACAGAATGCAAGAGTTGGGGGCTCCTCTCAGGGAAATCAGTATTACTGTATTCTGCAGATTCCAACATTATTCTTTAGGAGATAAAAGAAGAGAGCTTCCAAATTTTAATTTAGAAAATAGTCTCTGTAGCTCTCTGATGTTTAAGAACCCTTGCTGCATTCTCACTATCAGCTGTATTTTGGTTTCCAAGTTTAAATTTATTTTGGATATTTAAATCCAAATACAAGTAGCTACAACACAACTGGCCATAACGTCAGACTGGAGTAAGGAGCAATAAAATAGTTGAGACAGACAGAACATGGATTTTATGTAATGACAAGGACAACCAGATCCCTATTTCATGCTTTCTCACAAATTTCCATTACTAGTGCTATAAATACCACTTTGCCTTCACTTGGCTAGACTATAGAAATAACTGGTATCACAGAAAACCATTTTCAATATATAGTATCATGCAACCAAACTTTGGTTGATAACATTACTAATGTTTTTGTTTAGTTTCCTTTAAAGTATGAGTGGAAATAGAAGAGACAGGCTTCTGGGAAGCAAACTGATCCAATTTCTCCTTAATTACCTTGACACAACAAACACAGCACACTTCTGTCCAAAATTGGTTGCTTTAATAGGAACAGAGAGCTTTCAAAATGAAAATGAAATTGCTTGCTTCTCAATCACACTCCTCTGCATTAGCATGTCCATGGTTGGAGGTTCTCACAAGCCCTGCTGATCTTTAGCTGGTATGACAGTTATGGGTGGTTTGGGGTTGGGGTTTTTTTAGAACCAAGAGGCCCTGGTTACAGTAACCACATTTTCATCAGCTCATAGTTAAACCACTGCAACAAATGGGCTGTCTTTGGAGAGGACTTGAAAGCTACAATTGGTCAAAAATGCAGTGGACAGTTGCTAACTGGAGGCATAGATAAGATCATATAATGCTGGTGCTCCAGTTGTTGTGCTGCTGCTACTTTGCTTCAAGATCCAATTCAGAGTTTTAGGGTTCATAGACCAGATCAAGAAACCAGACTCCACAGGAAGGCTAAGATTGCCTTTTATTGAGATTGGCTCAGAATTGTGCAAGTCTGATTATGATTCTCTTTCTTATACTCCAGAGAATCAAAGAAGCCCATGCCTGAGGCATTTCTGAATTTTATTTGGTTTCTCGTTTTTTTTTTTTTTTTAAATCAGCCTCTTTTGTCTGGATAACAGTTCTTGCATATGTCTATCAAGGTCATCTCTTGTACTCTCTATATCAACTTCCAGGTACTTGCAGATAGGGTGGCTCTGGATATTTTGGTGCCCTAGGCAAAGTCATTTTCCAGTGCCTCATATGGTTCAGTTCATCTTCTGACTTTTTAAATAATGTGTCCTCTTGTTTCTTTTTTTCATAGGTTTTTGGGATTTATACTTATTTTTTCAGTCCTGGATTTTTTTTTTTTATTGGCATTTAATCCTTGAGTGTGTTGGCTCATGAAGTACATCTAAGGCCTTTTGATTTTTATGGGTTTTTTATTTTGCCCTCCCCTAAAATTTGGGTCCCCTAGGTCAAAGCCTACTTTGCCTTAGCCTGGAATTGGTCCTAGTCTCTCTCAGGTAGTTTCAATCCATCCAGTATATCTTTTCAAAGAAGGGATGATATGGTGAAGGAGTTGGGGGCTTGACAGCATTCAGCGTACACCATTATGTATATACTATATAATTGCTACCCAAAGCTACTCATTATATTCCCATTAGAATGTGAATTTCGGAATTTTTAACTGTTGCCCCTTGTTTCATATAGGGATTGATCCACCGAAGAACTTGACAATTGTCAATGTGACTACAGAATCTGTGGCCCTTCATTGGGCACCTCCAATGGCACCTTTTGACCACTATAAGATTTCCTGCAAATCTGCCCAAGGTAATTGTTCTCCATCTCCAAAGTTTGTGAATGGAATTCAGGAGCCCCAATAGAATATATACAAATGGATTTATATAGCAGGATAACCTTTTCAGCAGCTAGGCTACTTTCACCCAACATTATTAAGAGTCTTACTGACTGTATGAACAATTTTACCTTTGAAAGCAGACTAACATTGTCCCATTCACACACCTTTATGCTCAGGCTTAAAATCCAGTTCAAATCAAAAAGAAGAATTAGAAAGAGTAACAGGATGCGAGTTAGTAGAAAAGGTTAAATATTTAGGAGTTTACATTACAACCTCAAATGGGAAATTATATAAGTATAATTATGAACCATTATGGCATAAAATACAGTTAGAGATGAATAAATGGAAAAAACTACAATTGTCCTTGTTGGGAAGGATAGCAGCAGTAAAAATGAATGTTTTGCCTAAGTTTCTATTTCTCTTTCAAATGATACCAATACTTTAAAAAGATACAAATTTGGAAGAATGGCCGAAAGATATTAATAACTTTGTCTGGGCGGGGAAGAAACCAAGAATAAAACTTAAAATAATGCAAGACATACGGAAAAGAGGAGGTTTGAAAATGCCCAATTTAAAATTATACTATGAAGCAGTAGTTTTATCAACAATTAGTGATTGGATTAATCTAACAGAGGATAGAATACTGAATATTGAGGGATATGATTTGGTATATGGTTGGCACACTTATTTAATATATGATAAGAAGGCGGATAAGATTTTTAAAAGCCATATATTAAGGAATGCCCCATTGCGTGTCTGGAAAAAATACCAATATAGGCTAAATGATAAGATACCTATGTGGGTAGTACCCAGACACACGATAGAGAATATAAGTATAGAACAAAAACAGGATGTAATGACATATAGAGAACTTCTTAATATAGAAAGAGGTGTACTACAGTTAAAGCCTTTGAATGTATTAAGAGAGGAAAGCGAAATTCAAACCTGGTTCCAATATGGACAGCTACAAGCTAGATGGAAAAAAGACCAGACAATTGGTATCACGCAAAATGAGGATAGTTTGGTAAAACAAATTAGGGACCAGAGTCAAATGCATATAAAAAGGTTGTATAATATACTGATAGAAACAGATTCTGAAATAGAGTTAGTTAAAGATTGTATGATAAAATGGGCACAAAATTTTGAAGAACCAATAATGTTGGGAACATGGGAAAAGATTTGAGTAAGAAATGTAAAATTTACGCAAGCTCAGAATTTGAGAGAGAATTTTTATAAGATGTTTTATAGATGGCATTTAGATCCTAAAAAGCTAGCTTGTATGTATCCGAATGTACAACCTAAATGTTGGAGGTGTGATTGTGCTGATGCTATGTATTACCATATATGGTGGACTTGCAAAAAAGTCAAAGCATTTTGGATAAAAATATGGTGGGTTATTCAAAATATACTTAAAAAGAGGATAAAGTTCACTCCCCAGTTGTTTTTGTTAGGTATAATTACAGACTGTACAGTTATAGAGACTAATTTGATTTTGAACTTAACGACGGCAGCAAGATTGTTGGTGGCGCAGTACTAGAAGAGGGAAGAATTGCCTACTATTCAAGAATGGGTTAGGGTTAGGGTTAGGGTTAGGGTTAGGGTTACTAAAAGTAGTAAATCTAGCAGAGATGGCCAAAATCACAGCATAATTGAAGGACCATTCAGATGAGAAATATAAGTTGGAATGGAGAAGATGGATTGATTATATTCAAAATAAATATTGGACTAAAAAATTTCAATTAGCTTATGAGTGAAGGCACAAGGAATGTTACAATTGATCTAAAGTTAGTTTAACAAAAGGGGAATTAAAGCACAAGAGGAGGTAGGATGTTAAAGTCAGTTAGCTTATGTTAGCGTATGATTGTTAAATGTTTATACCCTGTATTTTGCTCTGGGAGGTTGGGGGGAGGGAGAGTTGGAGGGGGGCTAGGGTTGGGGGTGGAGGGAGGGAAGGGGAAGGGGAAACAGTTGTAAAATTTATTAAAATTTTTAATAAAAAAAAAGATCCAGTTCATTGGATACAATTTATTCCCGGTTATGTTTCCCCAGAACTGCAGTCTTAATGTGCTTTAAAAGATTATTTCATTCCAGTTCCATAAAATGTTGCACCTGACTTCCAAAGATTTTAATTTTAAAAGACAGATGGGCACTCAAAATAAAATAGGGGTAAATATTTTGGCAAGAGTCTTTCATTGCATTTGACAAGCACCTTGAATAAGCTACTTCTATATGAAAAGTCATCTGCTAATTTCTTGGAGTACACATTCCCCAGAAGTAATTCACTGCATATGTAATTCAGTCACCTGCCTTGCCTTCTGACATTCTGCTGTAAACATGCTTCCATGTTTACATAATGCAACTGCACATTTAAAAAATAGGGAACAAATAGCATTATATGTTTACAGAGAATTTGGAGTTGAGTAGATGCATATATGTTTATTTATTATATAGAATATATTATAGTAGTTAAAGTATTAAACTAGGATCAGAGAGATGTTCAAATCCATCCTCTGCCATAGAAATATACAAGATACTTAGGAGTCACTCATTATCTCTCAGCTCAGCCTAATTCACAGGTTTTTATATATGTTTCCCCAAGCAAGTATAAAATGTGTCCATACAGTGTGATAAGCCACCATTGACTTAACCATGGCTTATTGAATAAGCTCCAATTAGCTTAATTCACATAATATACTAAGCTATAAACCGTAGCTTACAAACCACAATGGATGAATTAACATATTTTGAACCAAAACCAAAGAAACTACAATATTGTTCTGCACAATATATGAACCTAGTGAATATGCGGTCTTGTCTAGGTTGCTAGAAAAGAAATATTATCATACTTAGAAAATCTTAAAGCACAGTGTGGATAAACTCCAAAAATATTAGGTATTACTTTATATAATATATTTACTGAATACTGATACTGAAATACACTGTATTTCAAGAATTTTGACATGAGATAAATTAAGATGGAGAAGCCTCTTCTTCAGATAATGTGTTAAATACAAATACCATATTTTTGGAGTATAAGACGCACCTTTTTCCCTCAAAAAAGAGGCTGAAAATCTGGGTGTGTCTTATACATCGAATACAGCATTTTTTGCCTCCCGAAGCCCCACCCCCTTTACCAAAATGGCCATGCATACCCTTATGGAGCCTTTCAGAGAGCTCCTGGGGGCTGGGGAGGGCAGAAATGAACAAAAAAACAGGCCATATTTTGCCCCCCCCCAACCCCACTCTATAAGCCTCCATAAGGCTATGCATGCAAAAAAATTTGACAAAAAATGGGCCCGTTTTCGCAAAAAAAACCGTGCTGTTTTTTGCTCATTTTGCCCCCACCCAGGAGCCCTCTGCAAGCCCCCCCCCCCCCAGCTATTCATGCCTCTCTTTTTTTGAAAAACAGGCCATTTTGGGGAGGTTTGCAGATTGCAAAAATGGTTTTTTTCACCTTTTGGAAAGCTCTTTAACTGATTGATGAGAATTACATTGATCAAGTGCTCTGCCAGCAGAAACAAAGGGTTAGATCAGGGGTGTCCAAACTTGGGAACTTTAAGACTTGTGGACTTCAACTCCCAGAATTCTGGGAGTTGAAGTCCACAAGTTTTAAAGTTCCCAAGTTTGGACACCCCTGGGTTAGATGCTGCAGATTGTCAGCGATTTCCTTCTCTAGCCCATGGATAGATACACCTGGAAACATCTACCTGCCTACCTACTCTCTCTCTCCCCCTACCTATCTACTGTATTTCTCTCTCTTTCTCTCCCTCTCTATCCCTCTATCTACCTACCTACTTTTTTTAAAAAAAATTGCCTCTTCAAAACGTTGGTACATCTTATACTCCGGTGCGTCTTATACTCTGAAAAATACGGTACATGTTTGATTGCAATGCACAATGCCAAGAATTTATTCTGCACATTTCTGGATTACATTTTAATTAAGTCCACCAAGTCTGAACTGAAACAATACCAGAGATTTTCTGTAGATGACTGCCAATTTGTATACTTCCATTGAGTTAGAAGATTTCTTTTTCCCACTTCCCCAGATTTTAGATGCTTAACAAGTAGTCCTCAAATTATGACCACAATTAAGACCCAAAGTTCCATAGCTAAGGAAGGTAGTTGTTAAGTAAACTGCACCCGATTTTAAGATCTTTTTTGCCATGGAACTTAATTGAATCCCAGCAGATGTTAAGCGAATCAAGCAGTTGTTAAGTAAATCCAATTCCCCCGCTGACTCTGCTTGTTGGAAGCCAGCAAGGAAGGTTGCAAATGGAGATCAGATGACCTCGGGATATTGTGGCTGTTGTAAATTCACTGCCACGCATTCAAATTTTGATCATGTGACCCAGGGGGATGCTGCAACAGTTGTAACTGCAAGGACTAGTTGTAAGTCACTTTTTTCAATGTTGTTGGAATGGTTGCTAAACTAATAGTTGTAAGTCAAGAGCTACCTGTACTTGCATCCAGAAAAGAAAGAAGCATCATAAGGGCTATGTTTTTTAGGTTTTTCCATGGAACTAAGAATGTAAGCTCTGCCTGGATACTACCACACATTAGCTGAAAATAACAAGGTCATTTTCTCAATCCATACAGGACGAGTTGACAATATAGTTGTTGCAAAAGGTATTACTGAATATACTCTCAACTACTTGCAGCCTTCAACTGAATATGAAATCAGCCTAAAGAGTATAAGGGGCAGAGAGGAGAGTGAATCACTTTTACATACCATGTATACAGGTATGAGATGCATCTTTGAAAATATACTAGAAGTGTAACAAGTTTATTTGGAGAAAAGATAACTCATGATGGACAAGCATTATTAATTAATTATAGGATGACCCTGTATCCCATTGATCCCACTGAACTAGGCCTTTCAATGAACACAAATTTGGGGAAGCTAAAGAAAGTTCAATCTAATTATATTAATGAATTCCTGCTGTGGTCTACTTAGAAGTCTAAGCCTCAGACTAAATTGGCCATATTGAACTACTAGTCAAATTCAAATATTCCACTAAATAGCTATTTGATGCATTGGCCCTGACAAAGTAAAGAGACAAATGTTAATCTGGGAAATAAATTTTGAATTCTTCCTTTGGGACAAAGCTCCACCATTACCCACTGAGAAATAAGTTATAAAGAAAGGAGCAATAGTAAACAATACGTAAAACATTCTACCCCAATAGAATCAACTTGTATTATTCTAAATCAGAGATAACTTCATCTGGACTTGAGCCAGCTAACCCTTTCAAATTGCCTAAGGTTGAAAAATGTTAGCCAATTTAGTTATCATTCATTTATATTTATATCTTTATATTAATGTTGACTCGAAAATCATACTATCGAAATTTGGCCTTAAGGATAATTCAGGAGCAGTAGAGGAATGGTAAGACTAAAATGTGGTCCACAAATTCAATATTTAATCCAACTATTTCTATAATTCGTATCTTCAGATATTATCACAGAATATATCTTGATCGAGCAATAATAATATGCCTAGTTACAGTTATATATAACAAACAATGTTTTTCCAAAGTTTCAGATATATGCTGAAAATTTATAGGCTTCATCGGTTTACATCATTTTCTTCTATCTTCCTTTTTTGAGAGAGGGAAGGGCAGTGATAAAATATCTCTGGTCATATATGAATGTTGTGTTATTCCTGAAGAGATAATCCAAACAAGTTTTAAACCAATTACTTCATAGTCCAGTAAGATCTAAGCTTGAAGTACAGCAGCTTCAAGGGAGGCTGCTACAAAGAAACAATTAAGTGCTTCAGGGACAATGCATTTTAGTTGGGAATGTGTTGATAATGATTATTCTAAAACATTTGTTTATTGAGACATCCGTTCATCCATCATGTCTATTGAGATTTTCAGTCATCCGGGTCATGGTTGTCCCAAAGCTGCTTTTTCAAGAGGCAACTGGACTTTCTGGTTTTTCTTTGAAGAAGTTTCACTTCTCATCTAAGAAGGTTCAAGAAACTCCAGTTGCCTCTTCAAAAAGCACCATTGGAACGTTCATCCATCAGATCAATGACTCTGAATGGCTTACAAAGCTTCAATGAGGTGTTTTGCTCTCATAAGCCACCCAGAGTCACTCTACTGGGGAGATGGGTGGCACATACATTTAAGAAATAAATTTAAGAAATAAAAAACATTATTCTCCTGCATAAATTTTGCATACATAAACATAATTCTTTACTATGTTTTCTATTGTCTTGGTCTTATTTTTTCATTATTACTAGTTGCTGAAATGACTACATAATTCTGATGACTACATCATCTTGCTTTTTGCCTCTTTTGCAGCCATGGATCATCCAAAGAATTTGATTGCCATAAACATTACCCCAACAGAAACCTTGCTGAAATGGGATCCACCTGGGGTTGAAGCTGAAAACTATGTCATTGTGCTTACCCATGACAGTGGTATGTGTTTATGTAATGATCAGCATTCATCATGTAATTGAGGCAACCACCACCAATCAGCTAATCTAAACACAAGTGGCTGGGCCTGATGGTGAAAGTTGATATTAATCATTAAATGCTGAAGAATGTTTGGCATTAATTTCATTATATTTTACAACAATATTTTTATTCTCACACTTTTATCACTCGCACTTTAACTATCAGATTTGGGACAGGCCCTCCATCTTTCTCAGTCACAGTTGAGTGAAAGACAACTATTCTTAATTTTTCTCAGTTGTTATGCTTTCAGACCTTTCCATCTCCACCCTTTGCTATATTTCAAAGAAGCAGAAATTTGTTTAACATTTGTGATGCAAGTATAACCATATTTTTTAGAAGTGTAAACTGTTAGTTAATAAGACAGTTAGCCATTGACTCAGTACTGTTCCCTTGCAGAAATAAGAACTACTGTAATTCAGAACTAATAAGAACTATTGTAATTCAGGACAAAAAGATCTGCTTTGTTGTCCTTCTTCAACATTATTTACTTCTGGCAGGATTCCTGCAATATAGGCTGAATTTGTGTCTACACATTTTTCCCTACCAAGAAGGGATGTTGTGTATGAATCACAAAATAGTTCCCAACTGTGGCATGGGAATGAATATCCCTGTTTATCCTAATATTAAAAATGAATCTTCCATAAGATTTATGACTTAACATGAATTCAGCAGATCCAGTTTTTGAGACTTGCTGAATTTGTATCTGATTGTGGTCTTGCTAAAGTCTGAATTATTAATATACCTGGTCTATTGCTATCTGAAAAATGATTGTGTGGTTCTACCTTTATTTCCTTTGTAAGATTGAATGAGCTATCTGATAATTAATTCTAATTCTTGTTTCCATTTGGATCCCACCCAGCCTCATGTTCTGTTCAATCCTTTTGCCTCTGATTTCAGTTGCAGGAGAAACTATTTTGGTGGACAGGATCGAACAAGAATATAAACTTATTGATTTACTTCCCAGTACCAGCTATCAAGTCACCATGTATGCCATCAATGGGCCTGTCACAAGTAGAACCATCTTCACCAACTTTACTACTCGTAAGTATTATATATTCCTCCCTCTGGTAGGAATTTACAAATTGATTTCAAATACTAGGAGGAAATGAAAGGGAAGTATTGCTTGATACAGATAAGACACAATTGCATCTATGTTTTCTGGGTTAAGCTCAGTAGTTTATTGTATATTGTTCATTTTCTGCTCCTCCTCTTGCTCAGAATTGTTTTTAAAAACATAAAGAATAACATAGAGATGGGCAGTTTCTTCAGTTAGGGAGTGGAAATTTGTTAGTCGCAATGAATCCTAAGAACCTGGCTGGCATTTTTTCCCCTGGGAAACTATAACTTCTGCATGACTCATTTTTTAAAATCCATATCACCTCTACATAGATATGTAGGCCTCTTCCTCAATTCCTTTCCTATCTTTACAGTTTTGGATCCGCCATCAAATCTTACAGCAAGTGAAGTGACTCGGCGAAGTGCTCTTCTTTCATGGCTTCCTCCTGTAGCTGAGATTGAGAACTACATCATGACCTACAGATCCCCTGATGGAAGCCGCAAGGTGGGGCTTTCAGCTCCATTATGAGGGATGGCAACATTTTGTGGTTGTATCAAAGAATTTGGGAGCATCTATGTTAAGTCTATTTTCAGGTTTCCTGTTCACTTACACTACAATTCTCATGAGTTTTCTGTCTCATAATGGTAGGAATCAATACTGCTGATTTTTGGAAAGTGGCCACGTCTGGCCACTTGTGGCCTATAATGATAAGTGATTGAATCAAACAAAATGCCACTTTGAGATTTTTCTTTTTGTGCTTGCATGTAATGACCCTAAGGCAGGGGTGTCAAATTTGCATCATCACAGCGGCATCGTGTGGCTTAGTGTGACTTTTTCCCCCTTTGCTAAACTGGGTGTGGGCATGGCCAGCACCTGACACATCCAGCCCGCAGGCCACACATTTGTCAGCCATGCCCTAAGGAGTCTTGAATCACTTGCATAGTAAAACAATTGTTTGCAGTCATTTCTCCTCCCTGGTTTATTCTGAAGTGGTTTCCATTGTTTCATTACTATTCCTAATGCACCTACAAATCAAGAATCATATATTTAATATGATGTTGCTACAGTACAGAACAATAAACATGGCTATTTGTTGAAAGCATTAAAAGCAAGGGCAGTATGTTAAGAGTAAATGGCTATGAGGTCACAAGAGCAATCTAGACAATCAGGAATAACAAAGCCAACTCTTAAATTCTTTTAAAAAGCATGAGTTTAAAGGAAGGACTTCCTTCCCTTCTGGCACACAAAATAACTCAGTGCTCCTGTTTGGCTGTGTGTTACTTAATGCTTTAAAGTACAGAGCCCTTCATCATGGGTTGGAGAAGAAAACAGTGTTTCTTAAATGGAAGGTTCTGTTTATTTGTTTTTGCTGCGGAAAGTTGTAAACACTGATTATCTGTATAGACATACATCTAACCTCTTGTTCCGAGTAACCAATCATTCATTCCAGAACTGTACATGAGACTGAAAACTTGAAATATCACAGAAGGCACTAGCAAGCCATTACTATATTATTACCAAAAAACACTAAATTGACCCTTTTAAGTAGTTACTGAGAGTAGCTCTCAAATTGAAGGAACATTTACCATTTTATTTATGATCTACTTTAGTAGTTTTACAGCATTATTGTTATTATTTCAGTAAGATAGTACTCATGCCTGCACAGTATGAAAAACTAATGGAAGGAAGCAACAGGCAAGCAAGCAAAGCTGGCTAGTCTCTTCCCTTGCAGATGAGAATCCTTTCACACTTTTATTCAGAGCGTTTCCCCACTTCTATTCAACCCATTCTGCACTGTAATCGCTGAAGAAAAATACAATTAGAAATAGCATTATATCTTGGCCAACCGTAGGGGGATTGTAGAAGAGATAAGATACTTCTGTCTCCATATTTTTAAAGACATGGTTTATTAAATAGATTTATGCACTATTTTTATCCAAAAAAAACCTCCTGTAAACTTCACTTAACTAAAAACATTCTACGCTTTCACAGAAGCAATTTCCATCAGTTGACCTGCCAACTACTGCAGAGAGTGAAGAAAGCTAATATCACTTTTATCCAAACTTGCATGCAAATTTTTAAAGGCTTTTTGCAACATTTTTGTATAGCTTTCTTATTGATTTGATTTAATGCTTCCCAAGGCAAAAAACTTTGTGTGCCCCACATATACTAAAACAATATAAAAACAGGTAGTCTTTAATTTACAACCGTTCATTTAGTGACCGTTCAGTTTCAAGACCATTGAAAAAGTTATTTATGACGGTTGCAGTGTCCCAGAGTCATGTGATCACCTTTTGCAACCTTCTGACAAGCAAAGTGAATGGGGAAGCCAAATTCACTTAACAACAGCGTTATTAACTTAACAACTGCAGTGATTCACTTAAAAACTATAAAGTGGCAAAATTCACAACTATTTGTTTGATCAAAAAATGGGTGGGGGACAGGGCAGAAATAAAATAATATATTGATACATCAACACCAGGTCTGGGACCAAAGCCAGATTTTAAAAGTTTTTCGGAACCCCGGGAAAGAGGGTGTTACCCTTATCTCCAGGAGGATGCTGCCTGGTGGGGGCAGCTGTGACAGAAAATGGACCCTTTCTTGATACTATAATAAACAGGGCTGCTGGGCAGCTATCAGCAAAGCCATACATTAAGGGCAGAAAAATAACTGGTTCAAGTTTGTTTCCTGTTTGCCTGGTTGGTTGATTAATTGATTGATTTGTGTTGTTTATAAGATCAATTTAATCTAGACTGTATGGTTTTATTGTTTTATCTGTTTTTATTGGGTTTATGGGTTTGTACACTGCATATAATCCATTGAAGTTGGGCTAATAAATTCAAACAAATAATTATATAAAATTCCTGTCTAGACAACTCCAAGTTTCAGTATCAGCCTGAAAATTCACACATAATAGACAAACAGAATACTCTTATCTCGCACTGCAGTGTTCTTAGATGTAAGAACAAAATCCTCAAGTCAGATACAAGCTGATAAGAATAGATACAGGGTTTTTATCTTTGTCCAATAATCAAGAAGTGATGTAGAGATCCATCTCCAATTTTTAGAGCAAAATGCTTCTTAACGATCAGTCTCTGAGAAATGTTTGTAGAAAAGGGATATTGTCCTCTAGTTTTGTTTGACGTCTTGTCATAGAGATTTGGAAAACTAGATATAGGATTACAGTAGACAGCAGAGGTTTTCCGGTATCTGAATCTGAGAAAATAGAAGCAGAATATTAATTTTTTTCTGGCAGTTTATGTTTCTTTTCTATTTCTGGATATTTATTTTGTAAATTGTTTTATTTGGAGTTTTAACCTTCTGTATGCCATCTAGAGTTACTCTGGTGAGATGAGCTGCTATACAAATAAAGTAAAGTAAGTAAGCAACAGTGAAACTTAGAAGTTTGTCATGGAAATTTTTATCATGATAAATTCTTAGTTTAGCAGAAATGAATTATCCCAAATAGCTGACTTTGTTTCCAATCTCTTGAATGGGATTATAGGGACCTTCTCCATTTCCTCAGCACGCTAATTCCTCCCAGCTCCCCTGCATGAGTCCCTTCTCAAATCAATCTTCCATGTTTTTCATGTCAGTTTTGTGCAATTGGCTATTCTCTGGCAGCTCAAACAAGAGAATAAGACTAATCTACAACTTTGACAGTAGTAGTAGTAGTAGTAGTAGTAGTAGTAGTAGTAGTAGTAGTAGAAGAAGAAGAAGAAGAAGAAGAAGAAGAAGAAGAAGAAGAAGAAGAAGCAGAAGAAGAAAAAGAAGAAGAAGAAGAAGAAGAAGAAGAAGAAGAAGAAGAAGAAGAAGAAGAAGAAGAAGAAGAAGAAGAAGAAGAAGAAGAAGAATCTAGCATATTCTGTTCTATTACATTTAAGACCCATCCATATTGGTATAATTGATTTTCCATGTACTCCTATATTTTTGATCAGGTCTTGGTTGACGTCCACTGCCAGGAGTCAAAGGTTCAAGATAACAATCTTGGTGTTGGAGAATTTCCAGATACCTTTTCCTCATTTGCTATTCATTCTCATTTCTTACCCAAGCTCTGCAAATTTCATCTCTGTTATATTTGTGTTTCCATTTTGTTGATGATACACACAAAGGAGTTGAAAGTGGATGCAGAAGATACTTGGATCCGCCTAGAAGGTCTTTCTGAAAATACAGAGTACACTGTGCGCCTGCAAGCAGCTCAAGATGCTGTGAGGAGTGGATTTATCTCCACTATCTTCACTACAGGTAAGAGCAGTACATCACATGTTATCCTGTTTTGCATAGCCACCATAGCTACCATAGTTTTGTTAAGAGAGGGATTTTTAAAATGAACTCTGTCTGATTTGCATCATTCCTTATAATATAACTGCTCAGGTTCAGAACAGCATAAATGCAGAGCAATTTTCATAACTATCTCATGCACTGTCAGTTACCATTACTAAGCTTAAACCTCCTAGCAAAAATTAATTCTCCTTCCTCTCCTACGCACAAAACAGTGAAAGTAAAATGCATTCTGGAGTCTGTTTACATAATAGGAAGTAGGAAGTAGCATTGCCATGAGCACAACAAAGACAGGCCAACAAAAGCAAACACTTGGTCTCTAAATGTTTGGGTTTTCACACATGCATTCATGCAGTCATATGGGGATATTGATAAGAGACAGGAAAAGGTTGGGATGGGATGGGATGGGCTCTTTCTCCGATATCTCCACCATAGTTTTTCATTTCCTGATCTAGCACAGAAGGAAAAAATGGGAAATGGGAATGGATCTCCCAGCCTGCTTTACATAATCAGAATGACTAGAAATGGCAGATATATGACTGTCCCAGTCATCCCAATTTATGGAACAGAGTTTCTGAACCTGTTGAGTGAGGAGATCAGTCCCACCATGCAAATCTTTCCACGGGAGTTCAAGATAGAGATTTTCCAAACTAGTCATCTGTTTCCAAAGTTAGCAATGAACTAAGGACATGAATAGATGACACAAGGGAAACACA
Organism: Natrix helvetica; assembly: GCF_964273705.1. Taxonomy (NCBI): domain Eukaryota; kingdom Metazoa; phylum Chordata; class Lepidosauria; order Squamata; family Natricidae; genus Natrix; species Natrix helvetica. The sequence continues at coordinate 63,369,789 of NC_138549.1, read as the reverse complement.
AATGTACTTCTTCAGAAAATAATGTATTCCTTTTTAATTTTCTTCCAATAACACTAAACTTCCTATCCTGTTTATTATTTGACTTCTGTGTGGAATTGCAAAATGAAACATAACAAAATCACAGTAGCAAATATAAATCCAGCACAGCATAATTTAAGGCAAGGGAAATTTAAGGAAAAAAAGGTTTTGACTGGTACTAGGAAAAGAATAGAAGTAATACCAGAAAATCTGTCTGAAGAAAGAGTCCCAAAGAGAGGATGCATCATTAAAAAGGCACTGCTGCCAGTTGATTTACTTTGGATGATAGGAAGCCAATTTTAGCAGATTCTTCTGTGGATAAACTTTTACACAAGGTAATTTCATTGCAATTCCAACATACCTGGAGGGTTTCCAGCTCCTCAAGGTGGTCCACACAGGGAAGCAGAAGCATTGAGTGTTAACACTAACTTTTTGTTAGGTTACAGTATCAGAATCTTGCAGATCTGAAAGCACTTCTCTCCTTTACTTTTACTGTCCAGAAAACTAGGGAGGGTCCCTTCTAAGATGCTTCCCATGCCCCTTTTCCTTCTGTGGACTGAGGTACCCTTTGCATCGTGGTTGCCTAGGCTGTGGCTCTTCCTCCTGTCTCCCAAGGTCATTCCCATATACCATTTACAATAGTGCCACCAAGGCTGACAAGCCAGCATAGGTCTTTCAAAATAACATAATACGTTACATATATTCATTTCAAAGTTGTTGCAAAAAATTCAGACTTACTATTTGGAGTTTCCAAAGGGCTTTCAAAAATGCACCTGCACTGTAAAGTGTTACAGTGATTTTTCTCCAGGTCATGAGCTAGCAGAAAACTATGTTACTATAAAATGCACTGCCCACAGTTCCAATCACTAGACAGAACCACCAGAATGAGTTTTTGCCCAAAAAAGAATAAAGAGAAATGAGAGATGTAGGGTGCAAATGTCTCATTTGGTCCAATTATTCGCAGTGGAAGACACCCGCCCCTCCCCATTTCTTCCACATGCATGCAAATATATACTTTTTTTTTGCCACCCACTGCAATAGTTCCACTTGTCTTGCAACCCAGGGCAAGAGAAGGTGGGAAGCAGATCTTTTGGTGCCAGTTCTCTTTCTCTTCAGCTGCCACCTCCCACGGGGAAGCTGTTCAATACACTCCCTGAAGATTACATACCATAGCACCTAATCTGAACATGGGCTGCATTTTCCAACATGTGTCTTATGGAAGCCCATTGCTGTGCTGGAGTGTGGGTTGTAATCCCAGTTGCTATAGTTTTTATATTTCTGTATATGTTTCTGTTACTTTTTATATTGTGAACCTCCTGGAATCATGTATATGAGATTGGCAGCCATATAAGTCCATTAAATATATACACATGAAAGCCCACATGCATGCATGCATGAACATACACGCGCCTGTAGATCAGATACTGCTGTGGAAAGTTTACTGTGATCACCTTCCCACCTTGCCTTCCTAGGACAGTTTCTTGGTCCTACTCAATATCTCTGTAGGATAAGATAAGAGCCATTCCTCCCCCACATTTCTCTTGCTATTCTTTTGCCCCTTCTGCATCACTCTCAGGAAGCCCCTCCCATTCAGGGTAGAGAAAATGAATAGTTTTACCCAACTGTTTTAATACCTAACATTTATTTATTCCCTATACAGCAAGATTTTTAAAAAATGAATATCTAACTCCACAATCTGAATGTTTCCTTTGTGTTGAAATGTCATTTTATGAAACACGTTGTTATAATCCAGGTGCTACTGAGAAATCTCGCCTTAGCAGAATACTATTCTGTAAACACATTGTGAATAATAGCAGAACAAAGGGATAGCTGTGTGAAATTACTTCTTTAGAAAGTCACGTTCAAAAATGGTCAAACCCAATTTCATTTGTATTAAAAGTGTTCAGAAGAGATGACAAAAGGGAAAAGAGCTGTCCACTCACTCGCACTGCCTGTGTTTATATCTAGTAGCCTAAAAGGAATTCCTTGTACCTATTGCAGACCTATGCTTCACTGAGACAAATAAAAAAGGCTTTTGAAGTGTCAGTTAACAACAGTAGCTATCAGCAGACACAAACCCCGCTTGCTTTAAATAGCTAGAGATCAGTGGTTGCTACCTTATTCTTCCTTCCACTTCAGGATAAAGGATTAGAACAAGTTTTTTGCAAAGGATAAAAGAGTTTTCAAAGTGATTCATCCAGCTTAGTTAAAGCTTATCAAATTGGTTGGTGTAATTTGATATAGCATGCTTATATACATCTTCTCACTTGGTCACTTTTCGTAGAATCATAGTATTGGAAGGGTCCTAGGAAGTCTTCTAGTCCAACCTCCTGCCCAGTGCAGAAATCCTCATTACATCCTGGATATATGGTTGTCCAATTTTTTTCTTGAAATCTTCCAGTAATGGAGCACCCATGATTTCAGGAAGCAGGTTGTTCCACTGCTTAATAGCTCTTACATTTAGGAAATTCCTCCTTATTTCAAATGTGAACGTATCACTGTAAAGCTCCAATACATTGTGTTCTACCTGTAAATGTTCTAGAGAATAAATGCACACTCCCTTCCCTATGACATCTCTTCATCTACCAGATGATTGGTGTCATGTGTCCCCTTAGCCTTCTCTTCTGTAAGCTAAACACATCACATTCCTTTAAACAAACTTTGGAGGATTTCGTTTACAAGGGGGTCCCCCCTCCTTAGCATCTTTGTGGCTTTTCTCTGCATTCTTTCCACTTGTCAATGCCTTTGATTTACACCACCACAACCAACTTCTATACTTTAAGAGTTTTTCTGTTTAGTAATGAAATGCTATGAATGGGCCAGATTTTAGAACCATCTTCAACCCTAGATGCATGGGTTTTACTAATAGGGAGTCCACTATAGGTATCTAGGATCACGAGCCAATCCAGTGCAGATTTGGCAATCCTCACATCCTCTCAGTCAGCCTTCCAAGGGCACTACAGAGGTGGATCGACTGAACACCCCTTAGAACAATCCTTCTCCAATCTGGGCTTCTAGAGGTATGGACCAACTTACAGAGTTCACAATATAATGTGTGTAGTCTGACAACAAGCAAAAACAAAAAAGTCTCAAGACACCAGTCTGATTAAATTCTAGTAATGCTTTCCAGAACAATAAGATATGATTAACAAAAAGTAAATTCCCTGGCTGTACACTGAAAGTGTTATGCCTGCTCATGTTTATTGGAAACATAACAAAGAGGCCTTTTATTCCTTGCATCTTGTTAATAACTATCTCTCTTTGTTGTTCATATGTATAGAAACCTTTAGGGGAAATACATTACAAGTTACACAAAGAAAACATTGTTTTGAATGTCACCCATTTCTTCCAAGGTCTGTTGAAAGTTTTAAAGGTATTAATATAAATGGAAAATAAATAATCCCCATGAAGTGAGTTGAGGAGTACAAGCAGTTTAAATATTGTAAAAAGTAAATGTCTCTCTGCACAGTGAAAGCCTTGGAAATATCTATGCACCTAAAAAAAGGAAATCATATAAGCAATATTAGTCCCAAAGGCAAAATTGTATGTGTTCATTGTCATTAAAGCAATGAAGAGCTGTTTGCCATGCCCTGCAAAACTCTTGCTCCATTTCTTGAGAAGCAGAGATAAACAAAATATGTGCAAAACAACCCAAATTAGCTATTAGTACTAATGACATTACCTAGTTTGGATAATGAAATGTCCACAAGAAATCTACCAAGCTCAGAAAACACCAAGAACCCCTCACAACCCAAATTATTTGATACAGTTCAATCATTTACTAGTACAGAAATTATACATAAGTGTATGCAGTATTCTTCATGGTACTTAAGAATAGCATAATCATTGTTTTCTATTTACAAAATCTTAGTCATCTGTAGAAGCACAACAACTGATCTGATGTTTTGAACCAGGGACATCCCAAGTTAAGTCTAGGTCTGTGGCTAGAATTTTTGTGTTATTTATTTTCCCCTCACTCTAAACTGTACCCCTTATTTGGGCCAAGGTTTGTGCAAACTCAACACCACGGTCAAGTCAGAAGGTCAAAAAGACTGATAGCAGAGAACATTTCTCTTCCAAGGTACACCTCAAGAGTATCATGCACTAGAAGGAGTCTAAATGGGAAAGGGGTCCCTATTTGCAAGAAAGAGGGGTGTCTTCAATGGTTGTCTCCAGAAGTGCCCTTTGTACAGCAATTCTAGCTAACCTTCTCAGAGGAAGGTTGCATAGAAATCCCTCTCAGCAATTCCCATTTACATTGCTGATTGCTGGGACTCATGGCAAAACAATGGCTAATGTGGCAAAAAAGAGTATTTGTCTAAGATCATACAGCCAGGGTTCTCATGGCCCGTGTCTTTTGCTAGCTAGTCAGAGGTTTGTCATCATCATTGTTGTTACCTCAAAACCAGTCTGAGCTTGTTTGATGCCCAGTTTTTCTGTGCAGTTGTTCCTTCAAATAATTGGTAAAAGAATGGTTGTAAATCAAGGACTACCTGTAACCTCCCATGGATCAAGTTCCTCCATAGCTCTGAATAATTTCTTGTTGTCAAATTGGAAGTGACCCTTAGATCACATCCCTAGTTATCAGCAAAAAATACAAGAGATATTCATATTAAGGAGCCTATTTTCTTTTCTTTGAAGTAAACTCACAGGATGTGACTTACTTAATTGATCTGAATTAATTATGAATGATATCCCTGGTAGTGCAATATGCAAACAATCCTGAAACCTCTCTTCTGCTGCTATCGCCCTCATCTACAGGAGGCCGTGTGTTTATGAATCCTCAGGACTGTGCCCAACATTTGATCAACGGCGACAATTTGAGTGGTGTTTACACCATTTCCCTTAATGGGGATCAGAGCCAGAGAGTGCAAGTATACTGTGATATGACTACAGATGGCGGTGGATGGATTGTAAGTGAATAAACGATGCCACATGTTACCAAGTTCATTGATCAAAGGTAGAAGAAAATGAATGCATCTAGTCCAGCATATAAACGATACAACTTTTGTGTAGTGCAACTTTTCATTTTACAAATACCAACTTACGTTTTGAATGTTTGCCAAAATAACTATCTTTGTTCATTTTTTTTTCAAAATTCTTTCATCTCTTCACTTCTAAATTAGAGGTAGCAGAGCAGAGGTTTCTGAAAAGAATCTTAAATCATGAAAAAATATTTTAGTCCATCAGAGGCTCTGAGGTTATTAGCGTGAAACTCTAAGGGTTGTTGTTATAGGACAAGTAGATGGAAAAAAATTATATTGAGGCCCATTTTAAATGGCTGATCTTCAAAAGAAAACTTATTTTAGAAAGCAAATGTTGGGTGGGATTTTACAGGTGCTTACTGTATATTTTACCTGAATGAAAGTTATTAGATAAAGGATGTAAAGCAGGAACGAAAAATATGAATCAAACATCAGAATGTCTTGCTGAGATATTCTATTTCCCATGCCCTGAGGACTAAGTTAATAATAGTTACAATCAGGTTCCTTGTGATTGGTTTTACACTGAAACTTCTTTTGGGAGTGAAGCTGCAACTGATTCATGGTTCTATCAAGGAAATTAATCAACAGTGAAATATCCATGTTCATTGCTCGATATATTGCAGCTAGAGGGAATGTGTGGACCCAGGATAGGCTACCAAAGACCTGTGAGGTGATTTACTCTCAAAAGGAAATGTGTTTCATTTTTAATCAAGGTATGGGCAAAAGGCCTTCTTGCTGATATTTTCATTTAATATGTAGGAGATAGGAGATTACACACATACAAACACACTCACACAAGCACGCATAACAGGATTAGATTGTAGTCAATATTGTGTATTAGCCATCCTCAAAAGATAGATCAGAGGTAGCAAAAGTAACTCTCACATACTGTAAAGCCAAGTAAGGCCATAAAATCCAAACATTTCTTACATAATCTGCATGCATTCTTGAAGAAAAATGTATTCCTACTCCATCCACTTCAAAGCTTGCTTATTCAATTTCATATTCAAATTTTCCCAGATAAAGCTGCCCATGTTCCAGGTTGGAGTGAATTTCACAATTGGCTTAAAATAAAAAAAAATCTTACTTTTGCTGCTTTCACAGCTGAGCAGAAATAGTTTTGGTTCCATCTACGATAGCACATCATGTTGATTCACTTGAGAAGTTGTCCAGCAACATATTCTATCGGCCAGAAATCATCCTTGATTTCCTGAAAGAGCTGGGGAAGAAATCATGTTTCAGATGTTTATAGAACTGCTGATATAGCAATAAATATTAAAAAGAGATAAGAATCAGCATTCAGTATTGAATATTCATATCTTCAGGACTACCTCATTCAACCAAAATTAATCTGTCCAATACAAACTATGGGGGGGGATGTTCATAGTTCTCTCTATGATCCCTTGGAATGGCTGAGGCTAGGAAGAGATACTTCTCTCCTGTGACAAGCCACAGGAAGACAGCTTGCCCCAACGGTGCAGGTCTTCTAGACGTTGGTCAAAATCAAACTGTTCCAGAAGATTTTTGGATAATTAATTAATATAGTTTCAGTAAAGTGGTTTTAAATAGTTTTTATTAAGAGATTTTAAACAGAAAAAAAGAACAGAGCAGTGTGCGTGTGTGTGTGTGAGAGAGAGAGGGGGGAGGGAGGGAGGGAGGGAGGGAGAGAGAGAGAGAGAGAGAGAGAGAGAGAGAGAGAGAGAGAGAGAGAAATTAAATCATCTTCTCAGCAGTTGTACATAGAAATCTAACCAAACCTCTACCCATAAGATTTCATCCTAACTTCCTTCTTTCTATAGCCTTTTTAATCTTCAAACCCATAAGCCACAAAATCATTTTGTTTCTCCCCCAAAAAGTCTATGAGGGGTTTCCAGGCTATTGATTAATGTCAATAATTAAAGAAGTCAGTTTGTCCATCTCAGTAAGTTCTGTCACTTCCCCCATTTATTCCTCCATAGTTGGTAATGTCATATCTTTCCATCTTTCCACACAGAAGTGCTTTTTTACTGAAATCAATAGTAATGGTTTTTATTATTTTACTTTTTTTATTTGTTTTGTTGTATTGCAGATATTTTTAGGTATGTAAACTGTTTGAAGTTTTAAAAAATGCAGTGGTTTAAAAATGTGGTAAATAAATTTTTGCACTGAATGTAAGGGAAGAATACAACCAGTTCAGAAACTCCCTGAAATTTCTTATGTCTATTTTAAACTCATCAACTTTTTCCCTTTGAAGTTTTCTCTTATTCTCTACACATCTTCCTGCCAGACATATTGCAAGTCTTCTCATTTCTTACAGTATCTTTCACCTTCATCTTTCCTTGCAGGTCTTCCAGAGAAGACAGAATGGGTTGACTGATTTCTTTCGCAAATGGGCAGACTATCGCATTGGCTTTGGAAACCTGGAGGATGAGTTCTGGCTGGGTAACAAATCACTAACTTTGTTTGCCATTTACAATGTCTGTGGAGAAACTAGATATCTGCTCATCATAGTCTCTGAAAACATGGACACATATTCTCTCTGTGTCCTCTTCCCCCCAATTGTCTTTTTTAATTATTGTTCTCTCTGCCTCAACAAATAATCTGGTTGACTTGCCAGATTTATTCATTTTTTATTTTTATTAATGACAAACCATATGCTATGAAAACACATAGAATGGCTTCTTCCTTATTTTTCAGGTAATGTGGCAATCCAAATTGCCCTTTTGCTTCCATAGAATGTGTTCATCAAATTCTTTGTTCAGATGACATGGAATCATTGTCTTATGCACATATACTTTTAATTATATTACATGCAGTCACATAGCATTATAGTATCTGTTGAAAGAAAAAGCCTATGCCAAGGCATTATTGTGCATTATGTTTATATTCCTTCCAACCGGCAATGTATAGGAAGCACAATATACTTCCTAGCCCTAGGTAAAAGGTAAAGGTTCCCCTCACACATATGTGCTAGTCGTTCCCGACTCTAGGGGGCAGTGCTCATCTCTGTTTCAAAGCCGAAGAGCCAGCGCTGTCCGAAGACGTCTCCGTGGTCATGTGGCCAGCATGACTAGATGTCGAAGGTGCACAGAACGCTGCTACCTTCCCACCAAATATTTTTCTACTTGCATTTTTTACGTGTTTTCAGACTGCTAGGTTGGCAGAATTCCTAGCCCTACCTTAGTGTATTATAAGGAAATTCAAAGGGCATAATTAAATAAATTCCTTTACTATAGAGAATTCTATTCTTCTGTGACAGACTATGTACTACATTAAATACAACATGCCCCCAAAAAGTCTGTGTTGAGAAGATTCTAATCCCTAATCTAGCTCACTCTGTAAAAGTAAAGATTTTCTCAAACTGAGTCTGACTCAAGGTGGTTACACAAATATGACTATATAAATTTCTGGTCAGTAATGCACAAGCGCCCCCCCCCCCCCCGCCTTCCCAAATTCCCAGTCTACCCTGCAGCCTTTGGATGTCCTAGTGATTTCCTTTTCAGGTCTTAACCAGGCTCAACACTGCCTTAGAAACAATCAAGATCAAGTAGATGCTGCCATCTACTGTACACAAATGTTCAGTTTCAATTTAGCCTAATACATATGCCTGAATATACAGAGGAGAATTTAAGACTATTCCTCTTCCATAAAACAAAGAACCTATTTGGGAAACTTATTTAATCATGAAAGGTAGCCCTAACTCTCCTTTTTACCATCATAATTTTTAAATTATGATAACTGTATTCTGGGTGGGCATTTTGGTAAAAAATTGAACTTCGTTTTTCATTTCATTGTCTCCTTTAGACCTGTAAAGGAAATTATTAAGGAGTTGAACTATTCCTTTTCTATGTCTAGAACAGCAGAAAAGAGATTTTGCTGATTGTGTTTCTACCTTTCGTTTTGGTCGGGGTTTTGGTCTTTAACTTACTGTCAGATTTCTTTGTTTCTCCCTAGAAGATTAAAACACATGGCTACTTGACCTCTCCCTCACCATATCTCATCCATTCCCAGAAAATAATTCCCAGAAAATAAACCATCTGGAAATCCATCTGAGAGGGAAAACATTGGGAGAAAGATTAATAGCCTCTGTCTATTCCTTTAAGGTCCTTAAAGGGGCAGGATGCGAGAATCACTAGATAATTTTTCAGCATAGTCGTGAATTTTAGTGAGGGAAACATACAAAACAGATTATTGGAATAAAATGGTTCAAGATAAGTGTGATGATATTCATTAAATAGTCCCTGCACCCAGTGGTGGGATTCGGCCAGTTCGCACCACTTCGGGAGAACTGGTTGTTAGTTTCTGAGAAGTTTGGTAAACTGGTTGTTGGAAGAAATTTTTTTTATATAAAGTTTTTTATTTTTTCATTTTCATAACATATAACCACATGTATACTATTACATAGCCAACATCGTATTATATTATTTAATGTTTACATCAATTTGTCTTACCATCAACTCCCAAAAACAATTAAACAATTATTGGCTCTTCTGCTCTCCATATACCATATTTGTACCATTTTATCCATCACTTTCTTCTCCCTCTCTCCTCCCCCTCCCTACCTCGTTTCTTCCCTCTGTCACCCTTCTCTTCTCTACTTCCCCTTCCTCTATCCTTCTCCTCTCTCCCCTGTCCACTATTTCTTTCTCTCCTCCTCTCCCCCCCCTCTCCTATCCCTCTCTTCTTCCCTTACCTCTCTCCTCTACTTCACACCCTTCATCTCATTTACTTGGTGTATTTCAGCCTCTGAGCGAGCTCTTTTTTATGTTGATGGTATTTATAAATCCTTTTCAATATACATATTTCATTTTAACATATATCTTCCTCCTTTTTTAAAAAAAGAGAAGAAAAAAAAGTATACATATATAGCAATTGTGTTTTTAAACCACCACCCCCAGCCTATTTTTGGCCGAGATATAGACCTGGTTACAATTCCCAGCTATTCTCATCATTATATTTATATAATTATGCATCCTTACACACCCCAAATGTATGATTCTGTCTTTAAATCTCAATAATTTCCCATTGTAAGTATATTTCATGTTCCCTCTCCATTTTTCCATATCTTAGCTAGGTTACCCTTAATTGTCTTTAAATAGCAATCCTTACTGTTCAATGTTCATTACAATTCCCTTAATCTACTATACAGAATAACAAGCGGTACACATCTCACTTTGTTCATCATCTTAGAAGTTGTATATATGTCCGTGTTTCGTATATTTTAACCCATGCTTAATTGTCCTTCCATTGTCATATTCAATCAATTAGCAACTCAGTTTAATTATCAATTATAAAAGTGCATCACAAACCTCTGCTTTACAATCTCCCCATAACAGTTTCATATTTATCCATATTCCATATATTTTAACCTTTATTTAATTATCTTTCCATTATCATATTCAAACCATTAGCAACTCAATTTTATTGTCATGTTTCTGAGTAAACCACATATCTCAGCTTTATATTTCCCCATATAATAATTTCTAATTGTCTGATTTTTCCCTAGTAAGTCTTTTGTCCCACTTCTCTGTTACTGTCTTCTCCCTTTTCTTTGTTTTGACACATCCACCCTTTTCAATTTTCCCCAAGCCACTGTCAGACCCAAATATTTTTTTATATTTTCTTTTGTTGGGGTGTAACCCCCTTCTTCAGTTTTCCCTATGCCACTGTCAACCTCCATAAGATCTTTTGTCTGCTTTTTATTTCCTTTTGATGGGACACATCCCCCCTTTTCAATTTTCCCTGTCGAACCCAATTAATTTTTTGTCTGCTTTTTATTTCCCACCATTTCTACCCCTTCATTATCCCTCCCCCTTCTTCCTTCACTTCTTCCTTCAGTTCCTGCTTCTCTGAGTTCAGAATTCTATTTAGACTTGATTTCTGCATATTTTTTATAATTTCACATAGTTCTTCAAATTCCCACCTTTTCATAATGTACAGTTCCAAACTTACAGTTAATTATACACTTCTTATTTCAGAGTTCTGGTCCACCTTAAATTTAGCTAGTTCAACTGATGTGGAGAAGAAGCACGGTGGGAGCCATCTTAGTCTTTTGTTCTTCCTTAATGTCCAGTTCCAAAATTGCAGTTAATTATACAGTTCTTATTTCAAAGTTCTGGTCCACCTTAAATTTAACTAATTCAGCTAATGTGAAGTGGAAGAGAAGTGGGAGCCATCTTAATCTTTTGCAAAGAAAAAAAAACTTCCCAGTTTTCCATATTTTCCCAGTTCTTGATTTTATTATTTTTCCTCTTGTTACCTCTCGTTGGTTATAGTTTCTCAGAATATATTAATTGGAACAAACTTGCATACAGCCAAACTCAGGTATATTTCTCTTCGCCTTCTTTTCCAAGTTCTGATTTATAGCAATTGGTTAATTAAAACTTCTCACACTGGCAAGATTAGGTTATCAATTATTAATCAGAAAATAGTGCTTTTTTCTTCATTTTCCCCCCTTATTACATTCCACCTCTCATTAATTGGAGTTGCTTAAGATATATTAATTAGAAGAAATTCGGACAGAGGAAATCTCCTCGGTATGTTTGGTTTCTATTTCAAATCCAAAACCAAATTTAGAGTTTGTATTTGAGTGGGTTTGTCACTTCTATACTTTCTCCTTTTCTGTCCAAATTGGCTTTTTTGGGGCTAGTGATTCAACCCTCCATTTTTCCCTTACTTTCTTTCCTTTTGCCAAAATCCAGATCTGTCCATTAATATTATTTATACTCTCAAGATTCTTTGCCTTTTCCAAGTTTTGATTTATGACAGTGGGTTAATTAGAACTTCTTACCAGTCTTTCATCTCATCCCTGTACGCTCCTGCTTAATTGCTTTGGCTGGAAGCCAGCTTCTTGTGCAGCCATGTTGCCATGCTGCTGCCCTTACTCTGATTCAGAGGGCAAATCTCCAACCTGCAAGCGACCTGTTGCATCCCTCTGGGTCTGATGAGATGCTGCCCCTTCTTCGCTCCCCCCTCCAGGGGGGTCTGATCCAAAAAGGATCTCGGAGTAGGTTTGTAAGACAGGGTTCATGTGAGGCTCTTCAGAGTTCACACACCCCACGTCTGTTCAGCTGGAGAACTTCTGGTCGACTCTGGTTGTTGGAAAAAATTATTAGGGCAGAGAACCGGTTGTTAAATTGTTTGAATCCCACCACTGCCTGCACCCCAAGGATTTCATGAACTTGGAAAATTCCTGGATGTGCATGCTGATTAGTTCCCCATATAAGATGAGGATACCAATAGTAGTTGGGTGAAAACAGCTTGACATTCAGCATAAAGTGCTTTCTATAATCATCATAAAAGATTTCTGGGTAAAGAAATATCCTATCCCTTCCTCAAAAGGCTAGGACAATGGATCAGTGTTGTTGTTGTTTTTAATAGTCATTCTATTGTAAATGCAGCCTTCACACCCATACAGCAAGTTCATCAAGTTGGCTTTGGAAGAGAAGGCTTCCAAATCAGATAGTCAGCATAGTAGCCTGCTATAAAATATTGTAGAGACTTATTTGGATCTTTCAAAGGAAACTAGTATCTTTAGCACAACCAATGAAATATGTTTACATTTTATTGGTTTTTATTTTTATAAATTCTTTCCTGAATACAATATAATAAATGAGTAAAATATAGCCAAATGGACAGAAATAACTGCAGTGAAAAGCCAAGACTACATTTGAGGATGTTTCAAAGGGGAGGAATAATTTCTGAGGTCCATTATTTAGAACCTTCCATCACATGGCTACAATCACCCAGAATTGGAGAGTGGAGAGATTTCTTTTTTACAAGTAGGCCTAGGGTACACATCCATTCTACTCTCAATCCAAATTCCATGCCATCTGAAATATGAATTCCATTATTCATTGTTCATTGTTTGAAGAGACGCGGTGGCTCAGTAGCTAAAATGCTGAGCTTGTCGATCAGAAAGGTCAGCAGTTCAGCAGTTCGAATCCATAGTGCCACGTAACGGAGTGAGCTCCAGTTACTTGTCCAAGCTTCTGCCAACCTAGCAGTTCGAAAGCATGTAAAAATGCAAGTAGAAAAATAGGGACCACTTTAGTGGGAAGGTAACAGTGTTCCGTGCACCTTTGGCATTTAGTCATGCCGGCCACATGACCACAGAGATGTTTTCAGACAGCACTGGCTCTTCAGCTTTGAAACGGAGATTAGCACCGCCCCCTAGAGTCAGGAATGACTAGCACATATGTGTGAGGGGAACAGTTACCTTGTTATTCATTATTTACAGATTTCTAGATACAAGGTCTTATAAAATCTCTGTTTATGTTCTGTTTGTATTCCCTGCAGGGCTAGATAATATGCACAAGATTACATCACAAGGGCGCTATGAACTGCGGATAGATATGAAAGATGGTCAAGAAATCACTTATGCCTATTATGACAAGTTTTCCATTGGAGATGCCAGGAGTCTCTACAAGCTCCGGATAGGGGACTATAATGGCACTGCTGGTATGCTTTTAAGAATTACTCTTCCCATCTCAGACTATCTCAACAGATCTTCTTCTCTTAGAGCAAGGAGAATGAAGGCTGGGGGAGAGAGGATGGAACTAATCCATGTGCTTTCACCCTTAGAACCATTTCCTTGACATCGCTCCCAGTTATTCTCCCCTTCAGAATAAGAGAATAACAGAGTTGGAATGGAGTTTGGAAGTGTTCTAGTCCAATCCCCTACTCAAGCAGGAAACCCTATACCATTTCAGACAAAAGCTATCCAATCTCCTCTTTAAAATCTCTAGTGTTTGAAGCACCCACAACTTATGGAGGCAAATCGTTCCACTGATTAATTATTCTAACTATCAGGAAATTTAGGTTTTAGTTTCCATCCATTGCTTTTCATTCTCCCTTCAGGTGCTTTGGAGAATAGGTTGACACACACACACACCCGCCTTCTGTGTGGCAGCCCCTTAGTTATTGGAACACTGATATCATGTCACCCTTAGTTCTTTTTTTCTCTAGACTACACATACCCAATTCCTGCAACTTATTTATTATTTATTTATTAATCTAATTTATATGCCGCACCCTCTCCACCAAGGGACTCGGGGCGGCGTACATTTTATTACACAACAAATAAATAACAAGGAGGAGATATAAAAAGCAATGTACAACACATAATAAATAAATAATCAGTTAATTAAAAACAGCAAAATGCAATTAAAAACAATTAAAATACCCAGAATCAAACTTAATTTAAAATTTTATCCAGAGGGATTAGAAGATAGCTATAATTCAGGCCAGGCCGGCTAGTTGGAACAGGTGGGTCTTGAGTTTCGTGCAGAAGGAGCGGAGATCGGTTGCTGTCCTAATGTCGGGGGGGAGGTCATTCCAGAGGGCTGGGCCCATCACAGAGAAGGCCCTGCCCCTCGGCGCCGCCCTCTGGCATTGCTTGGTGGACGGCACCCAGAGAAGTCCCTCCCTGTGAGAGCGAATTGGTCGCAGGGATGTATGGGGCAGGATACGATCCCGCAAGTAGCTAGGTCCTATGCCATGGAGCGCTTTAAAGATAGTGATCAACACCTTGAAACGCACCCGAAAGACTACAGGGAGCCAGTGCAGCTCGCGCAGGAAGGTGTCACATGGGAGTACCTTGTACTCCCCATCACTGCCCGCGCGGCCGCGTTCTGGACCAACTGCAGTCCTCGGGTGCATCTCAAGGGAAGCCCCATGTAAAGAGCATTACAGTAATCCAGACGAGACGTCACCAGCGCATGAGTGACTGTGTGAAGGGCATCCCGGTCCAATAGGGGGCGCAATTGGCGCACCAGGCAAACCTGGTGGAACGCCCCCCTTGCCACGGCTGCCACATGGTCATCCATAGACAGCCGGGCATCTAGGAAGACGCCAGTTGGTCGCCCCCAATGGCCAGCGATGGAGTCAGCTGATTGAACCGAGAGGCCGGTAGCCACAGCCACTCTGTCTTGGAGGGGTTGAGTTTAAGTCTGTTGTCTCCCATCCAGACCTGTACGGCTTCCAGACACCGGAACATCAGGTCAACGGCCTCGTTGGGGTGGTTCGGGGTGGAAATGTACAGCTGAGTATCGTCAGCGTACAGATGGTATCCCACCCCAAAGCCACGGATGATCTCACCCAGCGGTTTCATATATGTGTTGAACAGGAGAGGCGAGAGGACCGACCCCTGTGGCACCCCACAAGTGAGTGGCCTCAGGGTCGACCGCTGCTCCCCTGCCAACACACATTGCGTCCGGTCGGAGAGGTAGGAGCAGAACCACCGTAAGACGGTGCCTCTTACTCCCAGCCCCTCCAGCCGGCGCAATAGGATACCATGGTCGATGGTATCGAAAGCCGCTGAGAGGTCTAACAGAACCAGGATAGAGGAACAACCCCTATCCTTGGCTCTCCAGAGATCATCAACCAACACGACCAAGGCCGTCTCCGTGCTGTGCCCGGGTCGGAAACCGGACTGGCGCGGGTCTAGATAGTCAGTTTCCTCCAGGTGGCGTGGGAACTGCGTAGCCACCACACTCTCTACAACCTTCGCTAAAAAGGGAAGGTTGGAGACCGGACGATAATTAGCTAGCTCAGTTGGGTCCAGCGAAGGCTTCTTGAGTAAGGGCCTCACAACCGCCTCTTTCAAGGCAGCTGGTAGGAACCCCTCACTCAACGAAGCGTTCACCATTCCCAGGAGCCAGCCTCGTGTAACCTCCCAGGATGCCAGTACAAGCCAGGAGGGACATGGGTCCAATAAACATGTGGTGGCTCGCAGTCGCCCACGCAACCTGTCCAAATCATCGGAGGCAACAGAGTCAAACTCCTCCCAGAGTGGTCTCTCAAGACTGGCCTCGGACGTCTCCCCTGGATCACTGAGGGAGATCCATTCCCTCCGGATCTGAGCGATTTTATCCTGCAGATATTCCCCAAACTCCTCTGCCCTGCCCTGCAGAGGGGCTTCCCGTGGCCTCTGTAATAGAAGAGAGCGGGTCACCCGAAACAGGGCAGCAGGGCGGTTGTCTGCGGATGCAATGAGACTGGCACAATATCGATGTTTGGCCACCCTCAATGCCACAAGGTATGTCCTTAAGTAGGCTCTTACCTGTGTTCGGTCAGATTCGGAATGAGAAGATCTCCATCTGCTCTCTAGGCGTCTCTTATGGCGTTTCGTCACC
Organism: Natrix helvetica; assembly: GCF_964273705.1. Lineage (NCBI taxonomy): Eukaryota > Metazoa > Chordata > Lepidosauria > Squamata > Natricidae > Natrix > Natrix helvetica. The sequence goes on along the minus strand of NC_138549.1, from coordinate 63,353,672 downwards.
CTCAGCTCCTCGGTAAACCAAGGGGCCAGGGTGGTTCTTTGCCGTAGGAGAGGCCGCAAAGGCGCAACCCGGTCTAGGGCCCCGGCGGCTGCACTATTCCATGCGGCCACCAGGTCCTCCGTCCGGGAGCGGGTCAGGTCGACAGGAAGTGGCCCAAGCTCCGTCTGGAACCTTTCCGGTTCCATCAGGCGCCTGGGGCGAAACCATCTCGGACATTTTGGTTCCGCCTCCCTGCGGTGGGGGGTAGTACCAGGGAAGTCAAGCCGGAGAAGTGAGTGATCTGACCATGACAGGGGTGTGATGGCTAAATCCCCTATTCCCAGATCACTCGCCCACTGGCCAGAGACAAAAACAAGATCCAGTGTGTGACCTCCCTCGTGTGTGGGGCCCTGAATTACTTGAGTCAGGTCCATGGCTGTCATGGAAGCCATGAACTCCCGAACCACCTCGGATGCTTCTCCCATCGACGGCAAGTTGAAATCCCCCATAACTAACAGTCTGTCGGTCTCAACTGCCATCTCTGCGATCAGCTCAAGGAGTTCGGACAGGGCCGCTGATGTATAGCGAGGAGCCAAGTATACAATCAGCAGGCCCAATTGTCTCCCTGGGCCCCACCTCACACTCAGAGACTCACACCCGGATGTCTGTGGCACAGTGAGCTCTCTCGGTTCCAGACTCTCCCGTATGATCACCGCTACCCCTCCACCCCTCCCCTGGGCCCGTGGCTGGTGGAATACACAGTAGCCTGGTGGGCACATTTCCACGAGGGGCAAGCCACCCTCGTGGCCCAACCAGGTCTCCATTATTCCTGCGAGGTCGGGCTCCCCCTCAGAAATCAAGTCTTTTATGAGGGGGGCCTTATTAACAACAGACCTCGCATTACACAGCATCAGCCTTAGGCCCGGGCTCTGTCGATCCTGGCCACCTAGTATGCGGGGGTTGGTACAAATGACCGGGCGTGTCCAACGACCACGGTCTCCCAACCGACTGCAGGTATTATGTCTGTCCTCGAACTGTTCTTCATATGTTTTAGTCTCCAATCCCTTAATCATCTTTGTTGCTCTTCTCTTTAAAAAAACAGGCTTGGGGGAGAAAGGGAAAGGACAGATTTGGAGGTGAGACTGAGAGAGGGGGAAAGGGGGGAATTGGGGAGAGGAAAAGCAGATGCACTGGTGGTCACCCTGAAGGATGCTGCTATCAGCCCCTTTTTTTCCTGCTTTCAACTCCTTATGGTGGAATGGGAGCAAATGGGCCGATCCCAGGAATCCCAGGGGGAATCCTTCATTGACTGGGCAGGAAAATGCCACTAGACCAACTAGGAATTCTTTCTGGCTGAGTTAATATCCCTAGATAAATTTGCAACCCCTTTTAAAATGAAGCCACCAAAGAGCCTCAAGCCCATCGATTCTCCTTCCAGCCCATTTGACAAGGCCAGAGGTGCAGGACCAGTACCTGGATGTCAGTAGAGCAACTGGTCCTTGCAATGGGCATGCCTGGAAGAAATGACAGCAGTGGCAGGCCTTCTCTCATCACGCTTTTGGCCTGGATCCATGCAGGGAGTACCAGGTGTGTCAGGCTTGGCCAATGGGCTGCTGCTCAGTTCAGCCTCAAGGACTTCTAATGTGAGAATATTCAACCTTAAAGCCTTTTGTAGTAAGGCCTGCTGCAATTCTCTTGTCCCTCAGTTGTCCTGTGTTGAATTGTCCTGCAGCAAATTGACCTGGGGACAACTGGGTAGCCGAGGCAAGAAAGCCAGGCTGCAGAAGTTGTCAGCATATAAAATTGATTCCATAATCAATTTCGATAAACAAATTCTATAGAAACTAAGAATAGAGGATTTTTTTAGTTTTAAAAAGTTTAATCAGTTGTTCTAGTATCTCAGTTGTCTCAAAAGCTGAAAATGCTATTCATTTAACAGTGCAGTCCTTCAGGATTCTGAAAACCAGCATAAAATGTATGCATACATATTGGAGCAAGGTGTGCATGGGAGGATGTAGCCACCAACTCTGAAAACTACTGTTTTATGTCAAAATGTTCAGCTGTCCTCTCTTCCTACAAAAATAAATAGCCAAGTGCTTTCTGTTTACAGTACAACCCACTTACATGCAATAGTTCATTCTTAAGATCCTGATGTTGCCACTGTTTAATTTGGTTCAATTTCCACAACTGCACAGAGGATCAACACTGTTTATATGGGCTGATACTCTGTTCATCATAGTACAATACCTGAGCCATATAACAATCTTATTTCAGCTGCCAAGAGGCAGAAAAACTATTTAGCATAGAAATAGTTGTGACACAGAAGGATAAGAAAGGTATGAGTATGTTCCCAGGAGATTTAAGAAGCTCCATTTTGTCTTCTTTGATGTAAATGTTTTGTAAAACTTGGCAGTCATTTCTAACTGTGTTATGTCACCCTTCAAAATATTACAGTCATCTCTAGTCTTAAGACTTATATACATACAGAAAATGATAAAAAAAATTAGCTGTAATTATTATTTTATGATTCACACATATAAGTACATCACTTAGTAAACATGGTTTGATGATGGTCACCTGACCACATGAAACAAAACAGGTGCAGTGAAGACATTTAAATTCTTAGCCGCGGAATCAGAGCTTTCTTATAGTTCTTGGATATTATTGTAGTTCTCAGGAAACCAGCATGAGTATATCAATCTTTTGTTGTCTCTTAAAGAGAAAGATGGGAAAAATTAAGGTAATGCCTTATTTTGCAGGGGATTCACTCAGCTATCATCAGGGACGTCCATTTTCCACCAAAGACAGGGACAATGATGTTGCCGTTACAAACTGTGCTATGTCCTACAAAGGGGCCTGGTGGTATAAAAACTGTCATCGAACTAACCTCAATGGTAAATATGGTGAATCCCGACACAGCCAGGTAAGAGCAGGATCGATACATTACTGTTTGCAAGAAATCGCCTATTCTTCCGGAAAGAGTATACGAGTGAGTGAGAAGCCAGATAATTTGTCATATAGATATGACTAGTTTCAGGGATCAACTAGTAGCACTGATTATGTTGCCTAGTTTGGGTAATGAATCATCAGCAAGAAAACAAGCTCAGAGATCACCAAGAACCCCACATAACTAATAACAAATGGCAGTTTACATTTTCACCAAATGCCAAAAGCTTTTTTAAAAACAACAACAATAGCAGATAATATCTATGGGGAAGAGAGAGACGCATCTGGATCTCACCCCGGTCTACATAATTTTCTTCCAGCCCAAATATCTACTGATGGTGCCACTGCAGCAAAGTATATTTTTATAGGCTACTTAACAGTTTGAAAGCAACATGGCATAAAGCTCACGCCCCAGTATGGAAAAAATGCTCAGTATGGTCATGGTTTATCTTTTCCCCATGCCTGGGATTTGTTACTAATACTATTATTGTTGCTATACTTATTCCCTAAACGTTACATAAGGTTTTATATTTAGAGCTTTAGGAAACTATTTTAAAATAAAACAGAAAAGATTATACTTTAAAAACAGAGAATGAGGCAACAGTTTGGAAGAGTTAGAATTCTGCGCTACATTAAACCAGAGTCCAGGTAAAATATAAATTTGAATATTCAAGTCCTTTTTGCCATAAAAGGATATCCCTTGGAGAGAATTAAACACAACAGGAAAAAAAGTCTCACTGTTTTAAATGCAGCAGTAGTCTGCATGTTGATGAGATTTATATGGAGAAAAAAATTAAAAAGTTTAGTGTTTTAAGATTAAATGTGATTATGGATAGAATGTTTATAACTTGTTTTGCTTACTTAATTCTGGTTCTTACAAAATAATAAAATTATATTCATTCTGGAGTGCAACTAAAATATCAAGCCCAAATTATCTCTTATCCACCTCAGATAGCTATCCTTATTTTCTACTCACAGAGATTATATACAATAAATGAAAATATAATCTCTTTATCTGCAGCTTTTGTTTAACATCTCATTGTTCACAATATTTATGTCCAAATGTTAGATACTACATAAGTGGTGATACCACAGCCATAAGGTTAAGGATAGCTAGACAAGTTTGATAAAAGTTTTGTTATTATTATAAACTGTTCCCACTCAAATTATTGGGACATCTTGGCTTGAAAGTGTGTGATATATCTCATAATTGGAAAGAGGTGCTGTGCAAATGGTTCCAAGCATATTGATCCCTTTTACTCTCTTTGGCCTTCAGGGTATTAACTGGTACCATTGGAAAGGACATGAGTTCTCCATACCTTTTGTGGAAATGAAAATGCGGCCGTATAACCATCGCAACTCCCTGGGGAGGAAACGTCGATCAGTACAACTGTGAAATGGCAGGAATCCTTGTGGACATGCAGTCCTTTTCTGTCATGCATTTGCATTTTATAATATGAAAAGAACAAAAGTAAAACTGAGGTAGACGCCTGCTCCATGCTGAGGGCTGAGGAACACCATGATACCCCCAGAGGGCTGACTAACTTTGATAAAAGAACAACCATAATGCTTGCTATTATTCCTAGGAACCTATTGGGCTCCTGCCCAGCCCCACTTCTTTGGGTTTTCATTCCATTCCTTCTTATTAGTCAATGGCTTCATTTAAGATCTTTGTCTTAACCCAATTTCTGCTGTTGGTTATGGCCACTAGATCTGAGCAGCAAAAATCCAAGTGACCACTAGATGACAGAAAGAGTTAGCATTTTCTCTCCGTCTTTTTTCTTGTCATCCAGATTTTTGCAGTCTAGATCTGTTGGCCCAGTTCATCCCTGTTATAGATGCTTTCTTTTATATGCCAACCTGTTTTACTGGAGGATACTGAGAGGGAGGAGCTCAAAGAGCTACTTTTAAAGATATTTGGACCCATGCAGTTATATGATTGAAGCATAATTTTCACAATGATGCCTGTAGAGTCAGAATAAGGCCATCTGCCAGGAAGAGAAGACAAATTATAGCTATTTATTTCAACTCATATCGATCCCATCTTGCACTGAACAGGCAACAAGGATATGCATACAGCCCCGTACACACACACATATATTCAAACAAACATATGCATATACATATACACAAACATTATATATATATATATATATATATATATATATATATATATATATATATATATATATATATATATATATATATATATATATATATATATATATATATGTATATATATATACACATAAACAAACATATATAATTCCTAAAACAGTAATCTTCACAGTCACAAATTAGCTTATAGATACGAATGCTGCAGACATACACACTCTGAACTCTATTTGAAAGCAAAGTCCTCACTTCTAGACTATTCTCCCTCCATATTGTTTTGCCTTATTTATTAGAGGCAAAGTTAAGGAAAGGGATTGGTGGATTACCCTGTCTTTGTTTCCCTTCCCACCCAGTGTCATCACCAATTAATCTTCCTAGAAAGGATGGAATGGAGTGGGGCAATTTTAGATGGATGCCTAAAACAGTACGTTGAGCCATCAATCAAGTTCTCTGCCTAGCAAATGGTTGGTGCTAAAGAGACTGGAATGGGGTAAAGCAGACAGGTGTTTTCTCGGTGTTCCTCATAACTCCCTCCTCTGTGTCTATGACCCTTCAGAGCATTTCTAGTTCTAGAACACAAGTCTAGCACTCTTCTGAAAGAGCCCTAACCCATGTTCAAAAATAGCCCAGCTGATGCATTAAAAAGCAAAAGAGGCAGTGCTGGAAGCAAATGGCCAATAAGTACACTTCTGGCGTCATGGCAGGCACTGAAAACCAGGTGGTAGATGGGCACAGAGAAAACACAACTGGAATTGACCCACATATGATAACAGCATGTAACCCAGCACTGCCAAATCCAGAACGGAGTGGGCAGAATTACACAGCCATCCCCACTGCCGCCAGAGTTACCGTAGTGGAGTGTTGCACACAAGGCTACAAGAACTGCAACTGTCCCCTAGTCCCCAAAGGGCAAGTCAACAAGTGTAGCACGTGTGCAAGTCCTCAGAAATAATAAAAGTAGCAAATAAATAAATAAATAAATAAATAAATAAATAAATAAATAAAAAGTGTAGCACGTGTGCAAGTCCTCAGAAATAAAAAAAAGTAGCAAACTGTAAAATACGCAATCACTTTAAATCTCTTTTTTTGTAGATACAAGGGGGAAAGTCTGTAATATATCCAGGGGTGACCATGGCTAGCAGAAATCTGTTCCCACTTCATACTGATCTTCTATGCGGCACAGGACTAATTTTCACCCAAGAGACTCATGCTATAAAAGAGGTTCAGCACTCTTGCAGATAAGCATATTTACAAGGAGCCACCTGGCCAGCACTATAGAAAGTGCCAATATGACAATATGGAAGGATGCTGCAACTGGAGCCAAACTGGCCATAGATGGCAGTGCTAAGCAACTATAAAAGAAGGGCATTGCTCACAGCAGCCTATAGTGATTAGTAGGGGTTGGGGTGATTCCATCTCTTGATCTCAGTAACCAAATGGTCAGTGAAGGATGCCAGTGGATACCCATGACAGAAAGTGTTAGGAGAACAGAGAGGTCTACTTTAATACCAGATGGGCAAAATAAGGCAGAAAAAAGGAGAAGCTAAGGTATGTGCATGTGATGACTAGGAGGAAATGAAGGCAGGACTTAAGAAAGGAAAATTCTTTATATAATTACATCCAACTATATAATTACACCAAATGACCATGATCACCAAAAGACAAATATTGTCCTCCTTTGTTGGGGAATATTGTTCACCCTTGAGAATAATCTCCGGAACCCAAACGTAGCTGTTTTTTTTAATTTTTCTTTAAGAAAGATAGGCAAGTGGAAATAGGAGTTAAGAGTCTATCTCAGGGGTGTCCAAACTTGGCAACTTTAAGACTTGTGGACTTCAGCTCCCAGAATTCCCCAGCCAGCCATGCTCTCAAGTCTCTCCAGGCTTCTTTCAGCCCATGGCAGTTGCAGCCTCAGTCACAAAAAAATCCCTCCATTTTGTGTTTTTCTTTAAAAAATAATATTTCTCATACAATAAAAAGTAACAATCTTAACATAGATGTCTATCTTTTCTATCATGGTCCCCAACCTGTCTTCCTTCATAATACCAAGTTGGGGGGGGGGGAATCCACACATGTATCTGTTACACATAGAAAACAAGCATGATGAATTGGAGCTTATCTTGCCCCAGAGCCTTGTGTATGTATAAGTTCTGTGGGTTGGTTAGGCATGAAGGCACATTCAAGTGAACCCATGTTTGTAGGTTGTACAAGTTTCAATAAAACATAAGTCTAATTAGATGGGCAGACCTTAATCTACTCTATTTCAAACACTTACTCTTCTATCTGCATGTGCTGACCAGTTCCCTGAATTGGTTCTTGCCCCTACACATAACAGGTTACTGTATCTCCTCCATAACTGCAAAAGTGATCTATTAGCTCACAAAGCATTGTATAAATCACTGTGTCTGTAAATCCAAACAGAAGTATCTGATCCCTCTTAACATGAGTTTGTCCTAAAGATTGTAACTGCAGAGTGAACTAACACAAGTTAGTGACATTTTCGGGGGGAAATTAACAGAATATGCATCTATAGATGACCTTTAGAAATCAAATAACAGAATTTTAATTAAATAAATAAACAGGAACATGGGAAACATCTAAATTAACAGCAAAGACACTGAAGGTTAATGAATGGATATGTTATTTTGATTTGACTGTCAGTTTATTACTGTTGGGAAACAGCAGAGCAGATAAAAAAGCCACTATTGGGGAAGAAAGGAAGGAAGGAAGGAAGGAAGGAAGGAAGGAAGGAAGGAAGGAAGGAAGGAAGGAAGGAAGGAAGGAAGGAAGGAAGGATCTTTTAAAAGAATAGAATAACACACAACTATCTAGTGATACAATCAAGGATATGGCATGGAATCAAGGAAGGAACTTTAGATTGGCCATACTATTTTATGAGTCACTAGGCTTGCATAACTGACAATAAACAAGGAGAAACAGTGAATCTATCATACACATTATTTTAGGGACATTTGTTCTAAAGTGAAGAAAAAATGTAGAAACATAATCTAATTTACAGAAAGTTTTTAAGTATTCTGTCTGCCCAGCAAGTTTTAGATTTCGATGGAATATTGTATACCTTTGGGGTATGTTGTCGTCATCTTCCTCCTCCTCCTCTATTAAATCAATAAATATGATTAGACTGGATTCTTTCCAATGGTTAGGTTTTACCAAGAGCTAGAAATCTTAGAAGTGTAGTCATATTATGTAGAAAGTTCTCAGCAAGGGTTTTTGTTTGTTTGTTTGTTTGTTTTGGCAAAGTCAATACTATTAGGTCTTATAAATTTAAAACTTTCACATATTTGGTGAAATTTTTAATATGGCTCCAACAATGCAATTACATTGGTGTTAGAGGATTTTTTTTCCTTCCAAAGTCATTCACTGTAATTTGCAAATTGTAATATTTTGCTACTTTTTCCATTTGTTTTTCACATTTATTCAACTATCTCCTTGGATTGCTACATTTATAGAACATTTATTCTTCTTAATAATAATAGTGTGCTGCCTTTCAAGAATGTACTGGTCCGTATTTTCAAATTCACACAATCCTGTTTTCATTTTCTAAGGCTTTTTCAAGTTTTTGATCCCATAGCTTTTGTGAAACCAAATGCTTTACATAAATTCCAATGCCAATTTTTTGCCACTAATAAGGTATTTTTTGATCTTACATAGTTAGTATTTGTTACCACTTGAAACATGTTCAGTTTTGGCATTAATGTTTGCTTGCATACTTTGTTTTTGAGCTGCCATGATTAATGTTCAATTTCTATTTAAGGATTTCATGCACTGCCAAATCAAATTTTGGTTTTATTTTCTTTCAATATCATATTGAGTATCAAGAGGTTTACATTTCCAGGCATTAATTAGGTTTTACAAACTTCTACCAGTAGTGCTTTCTTTTTGTGCCTATTATAATCATTCAGGCCGTATTTCTCTTCTATCCTTGTATGCTTGACTTGGTGTAATTCTCTCTGGCGAAGTAGAACCTACCAATTTCACCTTCTGTGTGGAAAGTATTGTCGTTAATTTCTTGGGTTTTTTTTATCAAGTATGTCTAATTCAGCTTGAGCCCAATCAATGATACCCACACTATACTAAATAGCAGGAACAGCCCAAGTGTTTGTGGCTTTCATTATATTCCCCACGCTTAATTTTCTTTTTCAATTTTTAAAATTGGTTTGATATAATCAAATTGGTATTCTTTTTTAACTTGCTCATGTAGTAAATCGGAAGCATCCCATTAATCCTTAATAAACCTTCTTCTAGTGTCAATTGTTCCATGGCATTGCATTCATTAGCTGTAATCAGTCTTCTTTAACCATTTTGCCACAATACTGGGAAAGGTGAAAATAATAAGAAAAGAAGAACCAGCAGCAAGATCAATGGACTTGATTTTAGTGACAGTGTGTGTACCACAGGGAGACCTTGAAAGGCTAAACTGGGGTCCATCTATGTGGTTGCTAAGAATTGGCACTAAGTTAATGGTACATTATCAATTATTCAGTTTTGACTTTGCCAGTAAACTTCTCTGTTGGCTACTAGATTTATTTCATGCATTCATCAATATTTTAATGTTTTACTAATCCCAAAAATTTCTAGGCATTTTCTAATCCACGTACATGGAAGTGAGCCAAGTGCTTTTTCATAGTCTAACCAAGCAATAAAAAACTTCTTCTCTTTTAAGTTTTTAATTAATCATCTTGTCAATTAATCTTTGGTCTTGCGTGCCTTGTGAATTTTTAAAAGTTCCATTTTGCTCAAAAGATAAAGCGCAACTTAAATCTCGTGGAAGCAAGTGATAGGCCTGTAGTGGTCAGATTTAGTGCCTTTCACTTTAGTTTTTGTCACATTAGAAAGATTCTTCTCACTGTCATCTATTCTTCATTCTTTACAGTTTACAGAAGCTTATTTAGGTTCTGGAATGTAGGTTTGCAAGGTATTTAATCCCAAAACTGTATTTATCCCTCCCTGGGTTCACTCTGAATTTTTATTATTTTAGTTTGCCGTTAAAGAATTCAATTATATAATGCCATCTTTCATTTGTTTTCCTTCAAATATGTTCTTCATTTTTTATTACTCATTCTATTATGGAACATAGGAACTGACACAGAATTCCGGGATCAAACAGAAAAGGTTTATTGCGCAATGTTCAGTGGCTACACAGAGGAGCCAAAGACTGAATCCAGAAGGATTCGTTTGCAACACTATTATAGATCTGACAGGCTTCCCCCCACAAGCCCTCCCTTTTCCTTCTCTCAAAGCTAAAATAAAATGTGGTTTTTCTAGTAAGTCACAGGTACTTGCTTCCTGTCTTCAATTTTTGCGGTTTGGCTAGGTGTGATTTAAGCTTCCTCTTGCAAACCCTTAATCTTCAAACTAAAGCTTTCCTCTTACAGAACTCTTAACATGCTCCATTATAAAGACAGTTACATATATTTAAGATTCCTATTATCCCATATTATATTATTCCATATTAATTCTGCCTTATTATATTCTGCTGTATTTTCCCATGAAACTTTCCTAAACAAAATAGCTTTCCTTGATCCAGTCTTGTAGCTGTTTCAAATTTTTGCCCAATCACTATCAAGATTTTTTCAAAATAAATGAAAATCGTTTAAAATAAAACATTTTGCTTGCACTGTTTAATTCTATTTTATAATGCTCACTTTTCTGGGCTATTGCCATAATTTGTTTCTTCACTTCTGAAACTTCTATAATGGTCTCAAGACCAATATTATACTGCTCTAGATGATTATGGTTTATTTTTTTTAAGGCTGCACTATTTCAAATTATTCAAGTGACTTAAATCTTTTTTTTTTTTGTATATGTTTTATTTGCAGCTTTCCTTTAACAACCAACATATTTTGTGGTCAGTGTAATGACTGGGTCAATACATTTCTACACAATGCTAAACATAATAATACAATTGCATATACATAGCTTTTAACTTCCAATTTCTAACCTTAATATTCTCATTATAATTATAATATATTCTTTTATGTATCAATATGTATAATACTATTTTCCCAATTTGTACTCCCCCTCCCCACTTGTTGGGGTTCTTCCATATTCATCTCTTTATCTTTAAACAGTACTGTTCTCTTTTTATGATTCTTTATTGCTTTCTCCAAAAATATATTTAGACATCAATTACATTTCTTCATACAATGTGTTTATTGATCCCTTTTAGGTCACCAATATTTTAATATTTTAAGTATTACTCCAATACATTTCTAATATCTCAGTTTTCTATAAATACCAATAAAACCAATTATTAATAAAAATTTAATCAGTCCCAGGATTATATCTCTAAATCCCCTGAATTTGTAATCCTTAAAAGTTATAAATTCCAATTTATTTTTTGCTCACTGTTAATCATAAAAACACATTTAAATATGCCTGATCACAGTCTTCCACCTCCTAGCCTTAGTATATTTGTGAATATAATAAATTCTATTATATATCTATATATGTGTTACTACTTTCCCAATGTATATTTTCTATTTGTTTCTAATAGTTTTTAATACCATCCCAGTATTACAAGATATTATGTCTCTATCCATCATCTCTCAGCCTTTTTTGAAATTCATCATTTATTGACTTTTCCCTTACCTCCTTCTGCTGGATCATTTGGATGCCCATCCATAACCCTTTCATTATTTTTGGGAAGTGTTCTTTTTTTCTCTCTGTGCTATTGTAAACTCTTAAGGAATTATCTATTGGATTTTTAGTATTTATTGTTATTGTCTTTTCATTGTTTTTGTTTTCTTGTAGCTTATTTTGATTTGTCTCCCCTACCACTCCTTCTGATTTCTCATCTGTCTTCTGAATATGTTTTCATCTTTTCCCATCATTTGTTGAGGATCTACTACACTCACTTTTTTGTCTTTGGACAATCCCATCATCTCCTTATGATTCTTTGCCACACTTTCATAAAAGCTTTTTGCCATCATTAACATTTCTTCATAGAACTTTATTGTCCCCTGCTGAGTCATTTTGTACCAAATTAATAAATTAAAAATTATTCAATGTTTCTCTAATATTCCAGTATCCCAATAGCTAAAAACTCCCAAAAAAAAGGTCAATTATAAATCAAATTTATCAATCCCTGAATTATTCCTCCAAGCCCCCTAGCTTTCTAGTCCTTAAAAGCTATAAATTTATACTTTACAGTCTTTATAGTTTCCAGTTTACACCTTCCCAATTGTCCAAATTTTAAAGTCTTTTCTTCTTCTTCTTCTCTTTTTTTCCTTTCCTTTTTTCTTTTTTCTTTCTATCGCTTTTCTTCTTTTGCCTCATGGGATGATCTATCAAATGATGTTAGTAAATCAAATCCAGCTTGGCCCATCAGGTTTCCTCAAATCTTTCAAATTCACCTTTCAATGAAAAATTCAATAAGGTTTTGATATTTATAGTTCAGTTGCTTTAAAAATCTTCAAACAGCTCAGTAAATATTTCCAAGCCTCCAAATCACCTAATAAGATAACGTCAATTTCAAATAGCCTTCCAGACGTTGTTTGCTTCCTCTCCTTTCATCACTTTCACTCAGATTTCCTACATTGCAGTAATCTTCTTCCTCCAGTAGATGGTTCCCCTGCTCCCGATTCCGGCATTTAATAAACTGTAAAAGTCAAAATAGCTGACTCAACCATTCAGAGAAGTTAAAAATAGAGTTTAGAAAAGCAATTTATCCCAATAATCACTTTTCACAATGTTATTCAACTTTTTCCAGCTTTTCTGTGTTTTAAAACATCCTTTAATTATTTCTTTTGGTCTGAATCCTTAATCTTTAGTCTTTCTCTTTAATTTTTAGTCTTTAATCCTTCTCCATTAATCCAATCGCCGCTTTCTTACTATTTGGAGATTGTTTTTTGTTATTTTTAACTTGGGATAAATCTTTGGGGTAGAAGTTGGAAGTTATCTCACCCAGTTTCACTGCTCTGCCTACGCACTGCTCCAGCACAAGATCTTAGGGTCCCAGTTGTCCCAGCTTGTGACAGATCAAAATGGCCATCATCCCTCCTGCCATTCAGGAGAGTTTTCTTCAGATCAACAAGGAAATTGTGGTTTCCTCGTGATTGACGAACCGCCTCTCCTTTTTTCACCACCCCTCCAGGGCGGCTTGATCCTGCAGGGCCTCCCTGCAAGCAGTTGTCAGCTGCATTTCACAGAGACCAATGAAACGCTGCTATTTTCCAGCTGTTCCCACCGCTACGTCAACCGGAAGTCCCCAAGTGACTTAAATCTTCTGAAATTTTGTTTTCTTTTTCTTTACTTTTTGTTCAAGTCAGATTTTCCTTTTTTATTTCCTTCACTGGTAAATATCCTGGTTTATGGAATTCTGGAATGATATCAGTTTATTTTTCTCTGTCATACTTTATGTTTGAATCATGTTGCTTAGCATTATCTTATAAAATAAAGTGAAATCATTCCTTTTTATTTGCATTCAATGTGAAAATTGATTTTTTATTACTCTCACCAATTCATTCTGCCAATTAGTTAAGTAAAATCCTTCCAATTGTTCAATTATTTAGTGTACTTCTTGGTCAAAGTATTCTTCCAAATTTTCTTCAACTGTATTTTCTATCAAGCCTTCAGAGAATAAATTTGCCACTCTTTGGTTTTCATTCAGTTCCACAAAACTTTTCTTTATTTTCTGCTCAATTGCTCCTAGTTCTACTTCTGAGACAAGTTTGCTTTAAAAGTTTGCTTTTAATAAATGATCACCTAATGGTATTAATCCATTGTTTTTGTTCAGTTTTATTTGAATTCAGGAATCATTGCTGACACATTTCAACCATTCACTTTAGGAATGTTTAATAGTTAACTTTGAAAAGTAATAATATTCCATGATGAACTAGTATTCCCATTTCTCTCTGTTTTTTTTTCTTTTGCCATCCAATTGCATTGTATTCCCATATTTTAGTGCCCTAGAAGAGTGGACAAGTCCCCTAGCACACTTAACACTGGACTCCCAAGAGCCTCAATGGCCAGCACAATCCTTTTTGACCTGGGTGATAACAACCTAGCACAGAAATCAGTTCCTCTTGTTTTTAACTTTATTAATGGGTTTCGAAGATACTTAGTCAGGTTTCTTAATTCATAACTCTCTGGCTTGTTTGAAAATTATGGCAGCACAGCTACCTTTAGCATAGTCTTCAGCATCAAAGCATGTAACATCCTCACTGTGAGAAGGTGACTTCCAGGGGGGCTTACTACTACTACTACTACTACTACTACTACTACTACTACTACTTACAGACTATGCATAGAACATCAAGAGGAATTACTAGAGCAACAGGGATTAATAATTTCATCCATCTTCCCATAAAAGTACCCAGTGACAAAAGAGGACCAAAGCTTTGTATCCTTAATGGTTGTGTAAAACTAGGAATTACAGCAGTACTCAATGTATCTAAAATTCTGTCTTCAGCACAATTCTTTAAAGTCCAGGGAGCCAGTCGTGTCTTGCATCAGACCCCTCTCACTTCAGTTGTTTCTTGAAGTGAGACATACTTCTATTATTTCAGCTGAGGCAGATTTTGGATGTAACATCAAATTCCACACAAAGGAATACATGTATGACACAAAGGAGATGAGACACAATACTTTAGGTTGTTTGTACTAATTTTTCTTGCCATAGTACATGAAACTGGCATCCACTAGTACCCTAAGGCACACCCATAATATCACTCCATAGTCCATACAGATTACTTTCCTCTTAAAGACACAAGTTTGCTTAATTGATCCTTCTTTGTACATGTTAATCTGGTAGCACTGGCTTGGATAAGGAGGATTTTTTATAAAGAAAAAAAACCTTCTAAATGCATGTTTATGTATAAAATGAAGGAGTGTGACTTTTATAAAAGTCCTTGCAATAAACTCTAGGTGGATAGTATCGTTTCCTATTCTTTATTCCTCAACCTCCTAACAGGCAGAATGGGCCAAAATTATTAAACTAAGAAATGCCCTCTCTAGCCAAAAGGAATTCTTTGTGATAAACCACTGTGACTTTGAGGTTTTCTGAGAATGCTGAAAACAATACCCCCTTTTCATTTTTGTGTCCCTGCCTTGGCATTTTCCCTTTTTTGTCTCCTGTTCAGGGATGCCATTGGGTGCTCTGCTGATGATTTTCTTTAACCCTTAGATCCACATGCCATGTAATCCAGTAATACTGCCTAAAGGAGGATGAGTGCTACATTGGTTCAGGTATTGCTGGGTCTGCAAGGAAAGATAGATGGGATGGGAGGAAGCTGGGGAAACTAGGATTGGATCCAGCTGAGATACTGAACTGTCTAACAGTTCTTATATTTGGGCTAGCACCTCTTGCCAGAAGAGTTTTAAAAAGATTTTTAAAACATGGGCCCTCTCCTTGGTATATGTGTAATTCTAGAACTGAACTTATTCTCTGACAGAAGAAGAAAATGAGTGAAAGCTCCCTCAGAAAGACTCCAAAGACTAAATCTTACCTGTGAAAAAGAATGAGGGGGAGAGGGGAAAAAAAGCAATTGCCCTCCCAATGATCCCATAATGGAACCGTAGCTTACAGAATGGGATATACGCTTGTTAACCATTGTTAACTAGTATTTTTAGTCCTGATTGCTCTTAGGCTCTGTATAGTTCCTTTTTTAATGCATTTTCTATACGTTAATAAAAGATTCCAAAGGAGAAACTTTGACGTGTCTAATCAATGTGTTTGGTCTGATGGTGGGAAAGACGGGCAAAGGGTGGTCCTCTGAGCTTGCTCAATTTTAATTCAGGTCACTTCAATAAGTGTAGTCAGTGCTGAGGGACGTAGGTTGCAGTGACAACTTCTAGAGAGCTGCACATTAGCAACCTATTTCTATATGAAATTAGTTTGCTCATGATCTCTAGACCATAGCAAAGAGTTAGGAACTTCTATATCTCTTTGCTGCCATCTTGTAGTTAACTAGATTTTTGCAATCCAGATTTGGTAGCAAGAGCTCATACAAGCACCTCACTTTCTTTCTCATCACTACTTGTGACCAAAGAAAACTCAGTATACATCAAAAGCATAGTCTTGCGTGGAAGATCACCAGTGTGTGAGCCTTTGAATCTCAATATATCAATCTTACATATCAAACTTAAGAAATTTACCATGTTACTTGACCACAAATCTTTATGGGAAGAAAGCACCAGTAAAATAAAATATGAAGATATTGTCAATATTTTTGAGATACTGGAGACCCAGTGTTCTCTGTAAATCAAGATACAACAAAGAAAATAGGAAAGGTAGGGCAAACAAATTCAGAGTAAGAGCAAATTCAGAACAATAGCAAAATCAGAACCAAGCTATACACATTTTCAGCAAGCAAGAGAACCAAAAGATTTTAATTCTTACTTGTTCATCATAATGTTCAAAAAATGATAATAAAGGTTATCTTATATTACAATCTGGAAAATTAGAGGGGAACCATTTAGCCCAACTAAATTGTCTTGGTTAAATGTTCATGATTTTTTACTTTTTAACTTTGTTCTGAGACCAAACCACAGCCTAAAGCCAACCATTAGGATATTTCACTGTTTCAATTTCAGGAACTCCAAGAACACACAAAGAGCCAGAAATATTTGCAAAGAATATGGCTAAAGAAGCAGCATTTGTCAGATATCTAAAATATTGTAGGCAGATAATTTTGGGGGTGGAACATACCCTGTGAAATGGAAATTGCCTAAAAAACCACAATAGTTGCTTCTCAGAATTTCACTGATCTCTCTGTGAAAGATGGCAGCAAAGGTAAGGATTTGACCTAAAACATAGCTTTGAGCCACAGGGAGGACTTGGATTCAGAAAGAGTTATGCCGGCTAGCACTATGTTAGGCATACCTCGCTGCAGCTGGTGCAGCCAGAGCATGTTTGCAGTAGCGCCTCCCTGTTTTATTTTATTTTATCAATTTTTAGTACTCCCATTGGATCCTTTTTTATTTAATTAACATTTTTCGGTGGAGATAACAGCGTAGACTAAAACACAGACAAAGGTTTTTCCCAACAATCTGGAGAGATTAGAACGGGCCCTGCAAAAAGATTTGGCAAAAGAGCAGTTACTAGACTTTCCCAATCTGGTGGGGGGAGAACAAACTGAAAGCCAGCTCTTCTTGCAAACAACATTTACATCATATATGGAGTCTGAGTTAAAGGCTAAAAAGATAAAGAACAACCAGATAATTCAGAGTACAGAGAGTTTACCTTGGGAAAATTCAACGGAGTAACAGCACACCTCAGAAGAAGCACAGATCAATCCAACAAACACTCAAGCCCAGAAGCTGAATTCAAGTAAATATAGAGCACCATTTAAGTACCAAAATAAAACAATAGATGCAGCAACCAGATACATACTGTACACATGTATAACTGGACTAAGATTGTTTCATTGAAAGCAGTGGAGAATCTTATCTCCATGCAACAAGGTGTTATGAAACGGGATCTAATCCAGGAGTAGCAACTCAATGAACCAACACTTTACATGGCAAGGAGAGGCCTATGAAAAGAAGCAGAAATTAGCAAAGAGAAGAGATGATGCCTTCTATTAGACAAAAGAGCCCAAGGACTATAAGCAAATGTGTTTCTATAAATAACCATTACTGTTTAACTGAATGTCTCCAGTGAGTTTGTACTGAATAAACATTATAACATTATAAGCATCAGCCAGCTTGGAGTTTTGGAAATTCTTGATTGTAAATATAAGCCAAACTCTATTCTGAAGCATGCGGTTTTGAGGCTTAAAATGCTTCCACATCCCACCAAAAATCTTTCTAAAGCCAACTTTTAGCAAGTCTGTTGAATGACTTTCTAATATAGAATAGAATGACAGGGGAAGTTTACTGCAAAATCTCCATTCCCACATCACTCTGGGGCCAGCCAGAGGTGGTATTTTCTGCTTCTCCGGACTACTCAAATTTTCCACTACAGGTTCTCCAATCAACAGTGCAAAATATAAAGTAATACTGTGATTCAAACATGTTGGTTTATACACATACAGACATATGTATGTATGTATGTATGTATGTATGTATGTATGTATGTATGTATACAAAAAGATAAGATGACACTGAAGAGTGGAATTCTTTTTTCTTTTTTTGCAGAAACCAGGCATCCTTTTAAACAATAGAAGTTTTTCTATTTTAAGAGTATATCATAAGCACACTCCTGGCATGGTCGAAGGGCTGGGCTTGTTCATTCACAAAATGACTGCCCCAATAAGCATCATAATGTCCATTCATCAAAGTGGTTGTTCCACACCAATCCTTCTGAGCATCCGCCCAAGAAATTCCCATGTATTTATTTATCAATTTTATTTAGCTGCCTATCTCCCAACTGCAACTCTGGGTAGTGTTAAATACTCCCCCCCACCCAATGTTGCAGCAGGACAATAGTAGTTTCCACTCAGGTCCTCTCTTTTCTGGCGGGAACAGAGAGGCCCCTGATTGACTGGAGTGCTGGACAGCTCCCCTTTAAAAAGGGAGCTGCCCGACCATGCATTCAGTGGAAGCCTGTCCTTAAACCAATAAAGAGCTGTTGTTATCGCTAGCCTTTTGTGCCTTTCATTACCCAATCTAACACTGGTGACGAAGGTGGGATTGGAAGGCAATTAGGCGGACAAAAGAGCGAAACTCACTGACAAAAGAGTTTGATCACAAGGCAGCATTCCGCTCGGAGTGCAGGAAGGCAACAGGAGGGCCATTACGAACCCAGAGAGAATCACGATGGCCACGTACGCCCAACCACCTCCTTTCAACCCAGCCACAGACGATTGGGACACGTATCTACTGTGTTTCAAGGTCTTCCTGGAGGCGAACAATCTCGGCAGCGTCCTGGAGGCCCGGAAAAAGAACCTATTCCTGGGTTACTGCGGCCCCGAAGTTTTGGAGACCGCCAAGAACCTCTCCGAGCCGATGCCGCTGCATGCCGTCTCCTGGTCCGCATTGCAACAGACGTTGAAGACCCACTACGCCCTGAAGCCGTCCAAGTACGTTCAGCGATACCACTTCAACATGCGGAACCAGATGGAAGGCGAGTCGATAAATGAGTACATAGCAGCACTCCGGAAAGCCACAGCCCATTGCGAATTCCTGCCTAAAAAAGGAAAAGTGCAGAATAAATGTACTCAGGGTAGAATTTCTGGGCTACATGATCGATGGCTCCGGGATCCACCCGACTAACCAGGAAATCAGAGCTATTAGGGAAGCCCCTACTCCGAGGAATCAGACTGAACTCCAGGCGTTCCTAGGGCTCCTTAACTTTTATAGCATGTTCCTCAAGCAGAAAGCGATGGTTGCTGAACCGCTCCACTGCCTGCTAGCGAAGAACATGGAGTGGACATGGGGGAGGACCGAGACCAAGGCATTTGCCGCCGTGAAGGGACTGTTATCGGCGGACTCTTTCTTGGTGCAATACAGCCAGACCCTGCCCCTGGTGCTGACCTGGGATGCCTCCCCTTTCGGTGTCGGCGCGGTCCTGAGCCACCGAATGCCGAATGGCACAGAAGCATCCATCACATTTTACTCGAGGACATTGTCCGCTGCCGAACGGAATACAGCCATTTGGACCACAAAGCCCTGGCTGCAGTGGCAGGAGTCAAGCGGTTCCACAAGTACTTGTATGGCAGGGATTTCAAATTGGTGACCGACCACAAGCCCCTGTTGGGACTATTGGCTGGGGACCGCCTACACCAGTATCACTTTCCCCCCACATGACCCGATGGACTATCTTCCTGGCGGCATATTCCTACCAGCTCATCCACCGTTCAGGCACCACACTGGGACACGCCGACACACTAAGCCAATGCCCACTACCAGACCTGCTTGCCAACCCCACCCCCGAGACCGTGGTACTCCTGTTCGACTGCCTAGACTCGGGCCCCATCTCCTCCAACAACGTCGCACGCCACTCCTCAGGGGACCCCATCGTCAAACAGACGTTGAACTGGGTGTGGAGAGGGTGGCCCAAGGGGCCAGTTGGAGCTGAATTCAAACCGTATTTTGCAAAACGGGATGAACTGTCAGCCCTCAAGGGGTTGTCTACTGTGGGGGGACAGGGTAGTCATTCCCAAGCAACTACGAGTAGCCGTGTTAGAGGCTCTATACAGGGGTCACTGGGAATTGTGAGGATGAAAGCATTGGCAAGGAGTTATGTGTGGTGGCCCAATTTGGATAGTGACATACAGGAGTGGGTAGCCAGATGCACACCCTGCCAAGAGTCCAAACCGGCTCCCCCAGAGGTGCCCGCATAAGAATGGGAGCGACCCCAAGCACCGTGGTCCAGGGTCCACATAGATTTCGCTGGCCCAGTTCACGATCAGACATTCTTCATAATCGTGGACACTTTCTCAAAGTGGCTGGAGGTAGCCCTGATGACATCCACCACCACGGACGCAGTCATCAAGACACTACGCAGGCTATTCGCGACCCACAGATTTCCCGATGTGCTGGTATCAGATAACGGCCCACAATTCACGGTCAAATCATTCGAAGAATTCGTAGCAGCATAGGGAATCTGACATGCCCTAGTCGCTCCATTCCATCCAGCATCAAATGGCCAGGCAGAACGGATGGTAAGGTCTACAAAGGAAGCCCTAAACAGAATGGGCCCGGGCGACTGGCAAACGCGAATAGACCACTATCTGCTTATACAGCACATCACACCCAGCGCCACCACCAGCAGAAGCCCAGCCGAACTCCTCATGGGGCACCGGCTCAGGTCTCACCTAGACCGGCTACACCCCAACTACTCATCGGAGACGCCCCCTGATTCCACGAGCAAAATTCGGACTTTCAACATAGGCGACCCGGTCTATGCCCACAATTACACGGGGGGGGACTCTGTGGATACCCGCAACCATCATCAGGATTTCAGGGCCGCGGTCCTACTCCGTCCGGCTCAAGGACGGACGACATTGGAGGAGGCACATCGACCAACTCCAGGGACGAGTTGAAAACTCCCCACTCCAGCAAATGCCAACGACACCACCGCAAGCCAAGCCACACCAACCCTAGACCGAGCGGGAAATGTCGGGGGACTAATCTGAGTCCGACGGGGCCCGGGAAGATCCACCTCCGGAAGTTCCAGCCCGAGGCCTCCGAAAGTTTCCAGAGGGTTCCATCGGATGGGTTTGGAGAGGCAGCAGGTCCAACTGACCAGCGCGAGGGGAACCAACCAACTGAACTGCGCAGGTCCAGCAGGATGACACAAAGACCCGCCTACCTGCGTGACGTCACCTGTTAGAATGTTCCATCCTAGAGGGGAGGGGTGCTAGATACTCCCCCCCCCCCGGTGTTGCAGCAGGATAATAGTAGTTTCCACTCAGGTCCTCTCTTTTCCGATGGGAACAGAGAGGCCCCTGATTGGCTGGAGTGCTGGATAGCTCCCCTTTAAAAAGGGAGCTGCCCGACCATGCATTCAGTGGATGCCTATTCTTATACCAATAAAGAGCTGTTGTTATCGCTAGCCTTTTGTGCCTTTCATTACCCGATCTAACAGGTAGCACGCAATAAAACAAGACAGTAAAACACATATTAAATCACAATTAAAAACAATAAAACATAAATAAGACCACAATGCTTAAAAGATTGGCACAATGCAAAGCTATCTCGTGCTGTCCCTATTTCAGGAGATCCCCGGGGCATTTGCCCTCATTTCTCTCACATACACCCAGGTTTTTAAGAAAAGAATTTAATTAGCAGATGGGAATTTAACTTTTCTTTTTCAAACCATGGTGCAGGGAGGAGAAATTATGAAGAAGAAACCTGAAGAGTTTACTTATTCTTCTGACAATCAGGACAACCTAAGCCAAATACTGTGTATCGCTAAAGGTAACTCTGAACAAGGAAAGATGTTCCTAGAATTTATAACTCCTCTGGGAAATAGAAAATGCAATTATGACTTTAGCAATATGTTCAGTTCCTCTTTGCAATAAAAGTAAAGGAACTTCAAGTATGCACACAATTAAATTCTCATTTTTCAGTGTTTCATACTGCTCCCAAAAAATGTCTGTGTAACAGATGCCCCAGAATCCAGTCTGTGAAGGCTGTGAGAGGCCTTCACAAAATCTCATTTGTGTAATAACCAAATGGTTCTATAGTTGTGCTTAGCCATTGGCCTTCAATATATTTATGTCATCCAAGATTATCAATAAAAGTTTAGTGAAGAGCTGCTATGTCAAATCCACATAACCTACATCTTTAACTCTGCTGGAAATGGGATTTACTGATTTATTTATTGTGAGAGTTATTCTAAATAATTGATAGTATCTGTACAACTGGTTAAGAATGATCCCAAATGATATTGTTACAGGACTACCCAATAGCGTACACACTGATTTAGATATGTGTAGTAAAGATATTTCCAGACCACAATGTTTCTCTGCCCCAATCTCCTCAGAAAGCATTCTGAAGCCAGACTGTGCCAACTACACTTCTGGAGATTTCAAAGTCCTGAGAAATAATCATTGTTTACCTCCCAGCTGATTAAGGGGAAAGGGAGAAAAAAAACCATCCAATCAGAATTGAGGTTAAACCCTTTCTTTCTTATTCCTTCAAATCTGATATTAGCTCTAAAATAAAAGCTTCCACTGATTTCTATGGTTGCTTCTGTTGGAAGGTTTCAAATCTTCCTTTGCTAGGTTCGAATTTCCCGCCGAGAACCGTGAAAAATAATTAGAGCGGAACAGCTGCGTGGAAGCCAGGTATTTTATTTTTCAGGAAGGAGGTACAAGCAGCAAGGTACAAGCAGCAAGGACATCGTTCCTGGGCTAGCTACTAAACTGGGATTGACTCGATATTTTATACTCTTTTTACCTTTTGAAGTCTGATACTAATGATTCTGGCTTTTGCGTGATTCCTGTGTTAATGGTTTCATTCCTGCTTTGCTCTTTGATTGGCAAGGAGGTGTTTGCTAGTTTGTGTTAGTAATTTTAACTTTATTTGCCCCAAGTATGTTTCCCAAAACTGATACTATCTTTATAACCTGTCTTCAGCACCTATTTTCTTCCTTCCTTGTCATCCTGGCTTCTCTTTAGCACCTTTTGCTTCCCCTTTGTCACCTAGCCCGATCTCCTCTTGTATCCGCATTTCCTGTTTTTTCCTCCACCATATTGGAATTTTAATTACTTTGGTCTCCCTTCTTGGGCTATCTGTTTCTATGGGGGCTTTAGATGATTATCTATTCCAGTGTTTCCTGTTTTTCCTAAAAAGCTTCTAGTGGTGCCTTTGTTTCTGAATTTAGGATTTTATTCTCTTTTTTTTTCCTTTTAGTGGTGGTAAATTCCTCCCATTTCCTTCCTACACTTCCTTTGAAATTAGAATTACCAACTTCAAACTGCAAAAAACTAGAGAAACTAGTATTAGAAATAAAGTACTATAGTTTTCTGTACAGATAATCCTCAATTTATTATTCTAATTGAACATGGAATTATGCTGTAATTATGAACATACCGTTAAGTTGAAGCATCATGTGACCAGACCCAATTTTTAAATATTTTTAACAGCAGTCATTAAGTGATTGCCATGCTCTTTAAGTGAATCAATTTTCCACAACTGGCATTTTTTGCAAGAACCAGAAGTGAAAGCAAAAGCAAAAAAGTCACAAATCACAGTCACATGACCATGGAACATTGCAAATCACCATAAAGGTAAGCTGGTTACCAAATGCCCAAAAATGCTATCAAGAATCCACAGCGGAGGGGATGGCCATCATAACTTTGAAAATGGATCATAAGTAGCTTGTGGGGGTCCACATAACTTTGAATAATCACTAAGCTGATTCTTACAAGGTCTAAAAGCCTCAAATATCATGAGTTCCATATAAATTTGCCCCAAGTCAAACATTTTAAGTAAAACAAACCCCCTGTATTCTGTATTTCTATACTGCAAAGTGTGTGTGTGTGTGTGTGTGTGTGTGTGTGTGTGTGTCCTGCCTTTTCTTTTTGTTTAACTAAACTCCCAACTCCCAGTATTTTCTTTCTTGTTTGAAAAAATAACACTGGAGAAAGTTATTCAGAACCACAGTTCTTTATAATAATATCATGTTAGTTTACAGGATTTAAAAATTGTTTCTCTGTGGTATTTTCTGCCATGACTTCAAAGAGAAAGACAGGAAGCAGTTTTCATACTTTATAAGGAGTTGTATCCTGTATTTTGTAATGGTTGCTCTTGGTTGCTAGCTGCAGTATTTGTTTTTGTTCTTCTGAAAAGTTACGTTAACTTTCCCCTGAAATATCTTACTTTTCTGTGCACAGAAGCTTCCCTTTATTTAAAGGAAGAACATGTGAGAATACTTGTCTGCAATAAGGAAGCCTGAAGCAACTCCTGGGGATGCTTTCTCCTTTCCCATTGACTACAGGGTAATTCCTAGTCACCCTTCCTCACTTCCACTTCTGCTTTTCCAGAAGTTCTTTGCCTAGAGGCTTTTTTGCCAGCCTCGATATCCTCATCAAAAAAGCAGGGCCCAGAGGATTTCCTCAGGAAGGAATTATGTAGCTGAGCCAAGAAATTACAAAGAGAAGATTACACCATAGAACAGTGTTTCTCAAACTTGGCGACTTTAAGTCCTGTGGACTTCAACTCCCAGAATCCCCCAGCCAGCATAGCTGGCTGGGGAATTCTGGGAGTTGAAGTCCACAGGACTTAAAGTCGCCAAGTTTGAGAAACACTGCCATAGAAGCTACTGAAAGTAACTCCAGTCTCCTAAAGCACCAAGATTGCTCAGGCAAAATAAATACTAAGAGCAAGAGAAGAGAAGGCAAATGACAGCAATGGGAGCCACTACTTGGATCACCTTTTCACCAAGTGTCAGTCACACACACACCCATCTAGAGCTCGGCCCTGGTGTCTTGACTGAAGATCCAGTTGCCAAAAATTTCTAAGAAATTGGAAAATTGAGGAGGAGGAATGTTACAAGATAGAACCCACTATGGTATGTCAAAATAATATTTAGAAATACTATATGCTGGGAAACATCAGTACAGGTCATGGCTAACAGTGTCAATTATTAGTACCAACAGCATTGATCATAGTACTTTATATAATGAAATTAATCCTTACCCCAAAGAAAAATCAATGTAATTCTTTACAAAATAGGAAAGCAGGATGAGAAAAAGAATTATAAATAGGAACAAATGAAATTATACATTCTGTTAGCACTCTAATCGATGAATCAGATTGAAAATACTGCCCTTAACTACCGTATTTTTCAGAGTATAAGACGCACTTTTTTCCTCAAAAAAGAGGCTGAAAATCTGGGTGCGGCTTATACATCGAATACAGCATTTTTTGTCTCCCAAAGCCCCGCCCCTTCATCATAATGGCTGTGCATACCCTTATGGAGGCTTCCAGAGTGCTCCTGGGGGCTGGGGAGGGCAGAAATGAGCAAAAAAACCCGGCCGTTCCCCCCCCCCCAGCCCCCAGCAGCACTCTATAAACCTCCATAAGGCTATGCATGCATTTTTTTGACAAAAAATGGGCCCCTTTTCCCCAAAAATGGGCCATTTTTTGCTAGTTTTTGGGAACCAGCTGCAACCAGAGTCACCTGGGCAACTTTGCACCTGTTGTAATTTCAAAATTAAATTTATTTATTTAAAATAGGTCTCATTAATTTTGATGAAGCTTAATTCAGAGAAGAATTATTTCGTTTGCAACCTTTAATAAATGAAGTGGTTACTAAATCTCACACAATAAATTAAGTTTTCTTTAAGGGTGTGTGTGATATCCTAGTCCTGTGAGAATAAGGTTCCCCAGCAATTTAACAGTTGTGTTCATTTCATTACTCAACATCACCTCAATGCTAAAAAACATATTGGATCATATTTTGAACAAGGAATCAGGCTTTCTGCCCATGACAACAGTTCTTTCAGACCAAGTTCAATATGTTATAATAACTGGCCTGATAAATTAGTGGACCCTAGCCATCATCAGAACTTTATACTTGATCTCCAACACTACAGAGTGAAGCTACTGCTTTCTTTTTACAGTAATAAGCAACCTCCAAGAAAGTTCCTCAAAAAAAAAAAAAGAGCCACCAATTCCCATCTTTTGTCTAAGTAATAGAGAAAGCTAAAATCAAATGGGGCAATTTTAGTGGACCTTTCACACTGCAATTAGTGAGAGCTTGAATCTTAAAATTTAGGAAAGAGGAGAGAAGGATTGTAAATTCCTCCTCCATCCAGTTCACTTTCCATAGAAATGCCAAGCCTCTAAATCAGTGGTTCCCAACCTTTTTTTGGCAATGTCCCACCTAAGCATCTCTAAAATCCTGCCCCCTCCCCCTCCGGTGACATACAATTCTTACTTTACTCAAAAAGTGAACTCTACCTATGCTGAGGAAGCCTAAAAGGCCATTAACTTGGTTTAAACAAGGTTCAGATTGCCTCCATTAACAATCAAATTGCCCCTTTGTGGGGCCTGGGCCCCACATTGGTAAGGTGACCAACTTTTTTACAATGAAAAGGAGGACAAAACACGTTCCATTGGGAACCACAGCTGTATATACCCTTTGGCACAAATGACATCCTTTTTGCTTTCTTTCTCTCCCCCACCCCCACCTGTGCAAAAAAAAACCCCTATCCACAGGAATCCCACATATCCCCAGACCATTCCTATGTGGAATGAGCCTTTATGATAGCAGAATGGGCTCCAGCTGCCTGGTATTCTTTTGACATTCTTCCCTCCAGAGTGTGCACATTTTACAGATCTTGAAAAAAAATTGGATGCCCATAGCTAGCTGTGGCTCGGAATCGAAATATATTAGGGCATTGAGGGTTATTTTTCTGTTGCTGTTGTTGTCAAGGCACTTTCTTTTTTATTTCTCTGGGCTCTCAGCCCTGCCTGTCATTTTGTGCCAGCTGCAGCTGGCAGATGTGTGCTGTGCCTTCCAATAGTGGCCTCATATGCAGCCAGTGGCCAAGACTGGGAGTTCCTTAGGAAGTTGGGAATTCTGGGAAGTCAAAATTTCAACACACCTGACGAGTCTCTAAAGGGTTTAGAAAAGCAGATCTAGACTTAGCAAAGGGATCCTAATATTATTATAATTCCTTACCAAAATTCTAGGGATAGCAGGGAAATTGTTAATCGGACACAGCTCTGTTTACATTTGCTAGTCCCAAATTAGAGTATTGTGCCCAGTCAGACTAATTGATATTTCTTATGCTTTAAGTAAACAGCAATGCTACTTAAAATAAAACTAGCATTTTTGTCTATGTAAAAAGCTACACATTCAATTTAGCTGCTGGGGGGTTGGGGGGGGGGGATTGGGAATATTACAACAGCAAACATCCCTTTCTATGAAAGTGTGATTATCATTTACATTTATTTCCTGCCTTTCCTTTGAAATTTTGATTATAAATTTATTTAAAATATTTATAAGGCCCCCTTCTCACAATTTGTGTCTCTGGGAAGCATGCAAAAAATCAAAAGGGAATGTACAATCTCTGGTTGGAAGGGGCTGCAGACCTAGAGGCTGCAGCAGAGTGTGTGTGCAGAGGGCAGGAGGTCCGCAGAGACACAGAGAAGAGTTGGCCTGAAGATGGACTGGAGCAGGCCAGAAGCTGGTGGGATCCAGAGGCATGAACTGCCCCAGAGGCCTAGGCAGAGAAGTAGGTGGACCAGTGGGAAGGAGTGCAAGGCTCAGAGACCAGAGACAGGTTTGGAGACCTCCAATAAGGTGGACCAGGGCCGGTAATGGCAGAAGACCTGACAGAGCCAGGGTTAGGCTAAGCCAGGTTGGGGCTGCCTGCAAACTCTTACATTCCAACAAACACGGGGCCCAGCAATAACTTGAAAGGTGAGGCCAGACTCTCTGAAGAAGAACCGTGATGGCATAAAAACCTCCTCTAGGACTGAAAGAGAGAAGCTGCTAAGGGAGTTGGGGTGGGTGGGTACAGGAGCCCAGGGATCTCAAGGTGACACTGGGTTGATCCCTAGATTGAGCATAGAGATCACCCAGGTACTTGGTTATTGTGTGTTTGCTTCCCTTTTGCCTGCGTGTAAGACAGGCAGGGTGGGAGTATAAGTGTGGTTCCTTCACTGACTGGAAGTGGGAGGAACCATCTTGTGGGGAGAGGATATATTGAGTAACTGTGGGAGTGGCAGAGAGGGAGGAATCTGGGTGGTGCTGAGAGTTACTTCAGCTTGGTGACTCACTGGCATCCTGCCATCAACTGCTGGGGCTAGGAGAAGAGGAAATAGGCAATTGGCATATACAGGATAGAGAAGACCGGGGAGGGGGGATATTTGACAGAAACTAGAGGTGTGACAACCAACCTGTTCCAGTCTTCAAGACCACGAAGCCTGAGAAAGGAATATGGATTGCACCAAACACCCAAGCAGCTCCCAAAACACCTAAGCAGCACATAATTAATCAAAGACAAATCAGTGAAGTGAAGAGGGCTGGGATGAAGGAGAAAGGTTTGTAACCTTTTGCATGGGAACTTTAATTCTAGCCTACTTTTGCTCCAACCATTGATTCTTAGTTAAATAACCTATCACTTCAGCAAATGGAGTTGAGAGTCTTTCTTTCCAGGAACACAGCTGGAGCAAGCCTGACAGCTACAGCTGAAGTGCCATAGGAGTATTCCTCCTCCCATTACCCATTGAATGGTTGCATAAATTGGTATTACTGGTAGAATGGCAGGATCTACTGGTGTATATGGGGGAGATCAGAATTGAGGGTAAAATTCCACCTTACTGGATGTGGGGGTAAACCAATTAATGTGGTTATAAGTAGGGGTAGAAACAGGAGCAAGAGGGTAGGTCCCTGATACCTAAAAATGGTGGTATTGAGCTCATGTTCATACCTTGCACAGCAGACACTCAGAGATCTGGGCCTTTGACTGCTGCTAATGAATACCAGGTTGGTTAACAAGACACTCATTTGTGACCTTATTGGAGAAGAACAAGTGTACCCAGCATCATCTGAGGGGTGTTCCTCTCAGAAATGTATCCGACTGGATTTAGGGTTTGGCACCAGCCAGGCCCCAGGATAAGGTAGCAGGGTATAGCAATAATCATTTGGCAATGTCTTTGGGCCTAGGGACTATACTCCCCAGGTTTCCAGATGTTAGATTCTGTTCCTGAAGTTTGGTTTGCAGGATCAGTTGGGTTGCATTCCTCCTGCATAGTATCTGAGTGCCTGAATTACTGGAGGTCATCTTAAGGTTGGTAGTGGAGCTCCACAGGCTTATATCCTGGGGAACGTCCATCTTTCCAAGCTTATTGGTCTGAAATTTCTGGTCCATTCCCCCCCCCCCTTTTTTTTTTTTAACATTAGAACCACATCAGTTCTTTTCCAGTTGTCTGGTAGTTTCCTGATGCTCCAAGAATTTTGAAAGATATTGTTCAGTGGTTCTGAAATCATATCTGCCACCTCCTTCAAAACCCTAGAATATAATCCATATGGTCCTGGTGATTAAAATTCCTCTAGATTGGATAGGTGTTATAGTGACATTTTCTTGTCTATTTTGAGTTGTATTCCTAATATGCTTTTATAGTACTATTTTTGTTTCGTTGGACTATTTTTTCCTTTTGCATAAAGAAAGATGCAAAGAATGAGTTAAACTGTTCTACTTTCTCTTTGCTGTCCATTACCTGTTTACCATCTTCTCCCATTAGTAGACCAGTTATTTCCTTGATTTTTTTCCTTGTTCTTTTTTTTTTTTTTTGGCATTTTCTTTCTGTTTTCTTTCTTTGTTTGTTTTTTTGGAAAAAAATGTAGCCATTTTTCCACCCGCATATTTTCTAGTCCACTTCTCTTATTGATGTCTTTCAATTTTTTCTCCATTTATTGGGTGTTGCTCTGAGGCAGTATTTTCAAACTTGGCAACTTTAAAATGTGTGGACTTCAACTCACAGAGTTCCCCAGCCAGCCTCTCCATTATTTCTAAACATTGAGTTACAACCTATACAGGAAATACTACATATTGCAACTTTTAAAAACCACAAAAACAAGGAACTGTGCTATTGCCTGATGATATATACTGTGGAGCAAGAACTTCGGGGCATAAAAATATGTTCCATTTGACGCAAAAGGCATGTGGCAGAACCAGTTATTTGGCATACTATTCCCAGGATGTAAAAGTAACCAAAGGATTAACTTTTCAATTCAAACTTTTGAGTTGTAAGTTGTTGTTATATGTATGATAATGGTTTGATTCCACTTTACAGCATTATTTGAAGATCCTTTATTTAACAGCTATCGAGTCTTGTATGCGTGCATGCTCATGTGCCTTCAAGTCAGTGTTGACTACTAGACAAGCCCTGCAGTTTTATTATTTGTTTGTATATTGCAACATTTTTTTCCAAATAACTCAAGGCAGTGAACATATCCAACACACTTGCTTCCTCCTATTTTTCCCACAACAACCACTCTGTGAGGTGGGTTGGGCTGAGAGAGAGTAACTGGCCCAAGATCATCCAACTGGATTTCATGGCTAAGGCAAATCTAGAACTCAGGTCTCCAGCTTTCCAGCCTGGTGCCTTAACCACTGACCAAACTTGACTCTCATCTATTAGTATATAGTATGACTTAGGGATTCAAGATATACACCTGAGCAGCTCTGGGTACACTATAAACATCATGTGTCATAAATCAACTCATGTCAGCTTGATTTATCAAAACCAGGGGTGGGATTCAGCCTGTTCGGACTGGTTCAAGTAAACCGGTAGTTCCGACAATCAGCTGGTGAGCGAACCGGTTCGCTCCAACAACCAGGTGAGCCTGCCCACCCCCCACCCCCTGCGCTTTACTTACCTATATCCTGACAAATGTTTGGTATCTTGAATAGCTTTGCATTTTCATTTACCCATAGGTATGGGGAGAATAGCATGATATTTTGGTTTTGGAATATACTGTAATGTACTAATACTCAAAGGATTACAATTATTGTGTCCTAGCAAAACTGATTCGACAGAGGGCCATAATCAGAACAGAGTTACATCAAGAACAAAAAGCTATATGAACAAGACAATTGCAGAAAACCATATACTGTATCTAGCTACCTTTGTATAAGAATTAAAACAATGGTCAGTTTAATATATGTATGTTATTGAAACACATTGCCTGTACTTTAATTTTTTTTTACATTGTAAATTCTCCTTATCAGTCCAATTACGGTATGTGTCATAATGATAATATAGTAAACATATACACAGTGAAACTATTTCATGCATGAAAGATTTTGATAGCACTACTTTTCCAAAATGTAACTGGTGGCCAGTAAATAAACTACAATAAACTACTCTACAAATAAACATATCTTGAAACTATACAGAAGTAGTAAAAGAATATCAGATAAATCTGAAAGCAATCGCACAACACGGTCCAATTACCACCATGTATGTTTTCTTAATATCCATATTCTCTCTATTTTTTTAATGTGTTTAATGTTTGTATTTATTAATCAACTTATTAACTTAAGTTTATTAATTAATCAAGTTTATTAAATTAATAAATTAACTGTATTAATTATTAATTTATTAATCACATTCTGCAGCAATCCCATGACTCTTTGCCATACACAAAACAAGAATATACATAAAATATAAAAACTACACATGGAACAAATAAAACCTCCAAACACAGGGCATGGCATCCAGCCCCAAAAGTATTTTTTAGAATGCAGACTATGCTGCTATTTCCACACAAGTTGCGGCCCCACATTAGGATGTAGGAGCACAAAGAATTGAATGTACATACTATACAACCATGTATCGAAAGGTTCTGCTCCTGTGTTGAATCACTCTATGCACATAACTGCACTCAGGAGGAGGATGTCATTTGAAAGATATTAAGGAGGGGCAGAAATTTTACCCAGAGTTCAAAGAAGATCAATTGGATTGCACGTGTTTGCACTTTGGAGGGAATAGAAATTATCTATAAAGGACCCTTTGCAGTTTTTGTAATAGTCAAGAAAAATAATCTTGGACTGAAGCTGAAAAACTTTGAATAACTGCTAGCTTATAAAATGTCACTGGTGAATGATTCCATTGGAAATGTTTGCTCGTTTCCCTCTGTTTTGCCAAATATTGGTTCAGAACACGGTAGATTTACACCAGTTCAGAAAGAATGAGCTGTATTTTTGGGAGAGGGGGCGGTTTAAAAATCTAAGAAATAAATAAATAAAATAAATATTTCTTGAAAGGGTAAAATTGTCCCCACCCATTTACCTCTTTCATTTCTAAGTACACAACGGAGCTGCAGTGATAAATTTTAAAAGGACAACTTAAATAAATTTTTGGTCTATTTTTAGCCAATCTAATCTGGCCAAGTTTATTTTTAGAATTTAACTGGACTAATTGGAGGAGGTGGAGATAGGGATGGGAATGTGAAGGAGGCATTTCTAGAAAATGTTCTAAAGGAATGCTGTTGAGAGAAAATATTTTCCATTACATATTTTAACTTCAGTTAAAGAGACCAGAGTGGAAAAGAACACTGGTATGAAAACATGAGAAAGCCTTTCCCAGCCTTTCTAGCATAGATTTTAAAATCTTCAGAATAAAACATATTGTTCTTAAGAATAATTTTATGCTACAAAAATAGAGTTTTATGTCAGACAAAACTTAGTACAACAGCTGAACTTAGAAATTGTACTTACGATCTGGCAGAAAGGCCACTTTATAAGGAGCTTTTTCTACTTGCATAATATAAAGAATAATTTCAAATTAGGACATTATATTGGAGGAATATGTTAACTATATATAGCTCTATTAAGTAATTAACCATGTATCAAAGTATTAATGTAAGTATATTGCCAAATATATAATCCAATTATCATTTAATGCCATGATAAAATGATTTATAGTTTTGTGTCATATATTTGTGTCTGAAAAGTGCAGTTTGAGAAATAGGCCTAAGGATTCAGGAAGATCTTCAAGAAAGTAGTGCGTAAAAAATAGCAGAAAGAATATTATTAATAAGCTGTCAGATGGTTCTCAAAGTATGTGAAATCATTGAGGTAATGGTACTTTGATAGAAATACATATATCAGGTGCATGAAAACTGGCCTGGTGGAATTGAACAAGCTTCCGTTACTCATGAAACGTATGGGAACATTTATTCTTGGGAATTATCACAGAGATTGACCTCCAGTTTAGGTTTTCTAAAATATAAAACTAGCTAATTCATGACAGTGACTGCCACAACACTGACAGGGTCAACAGATTCCACCCACCCAATGTTTTTGTGCTATCTCAAAAGTATAAAGCATTTTATAACAATGACAGTTATTTCACCACCAAATAATTCAAGAGTGTTCAGTGGTTTATTTAAGATTGTTTTTTCCCTGGAATGGGTGAAGTGAAGGCCATATTGTGTGGCCAAAGGGGAAAATTAGGAATGTTAGGGTATGATGGGACTGTTGCAAGCTACAAGTGAGATTTGGGCTAGAGTTCTGTTCAGAGACCAAAGCCTCTTTAAACTAACACAAAGATTTAAAAGACTTTGCCTTTAGCCAAAGCACATGTGCTATAATTAATCTCACAGTTATAGCAAAGGAAGCCACTAGTAAGGTATACTCCTTCCCCTATTTCCTGTTTTCTTTCAGAATCAGTTGGTATCATTCTTATTATATACTATATAGTCACTGTTTTAGATCACATGTGAAAAATCTCTCTCTTTTCTCTGCTCTTTCTTTTTCATCCAGCTTCTGATCTCCAGCTGCCTTTGTCAGGTTTCTTACTCTCTACGATTCCACTCTGAATTTTCTTCCAACCCAGATTTCTTCCCTTAGATTTATCTTTCCCCCATCCCCATCTTTTAACCAAACATATTGTTAGATCTGGGCAACGAGAGAACAGACTGCGGACACGAAGTGACTTAACAGCTCTTTATTAATAGTAGTAGTGATCCAGCTTGCTCTGTGGCCAGAGGGTTCCCCTTTTATAGTACTCGGGTATGCCTCTCGACCAATCAGAGCGATACCTGTTTCCCGCTGTAGCAGCGGACCAGAGAGGAGACTTCCTCCGATATATGTTAATATCTAACACCCCTCCCCTCCTAGACGGAACGTTGCGGTTAGTAACATAGTCTTTTAGGTATGTTGGAGTTTGCCTTACTCGGGAGAAGCGTCGCAGTTCGGGTTGGTTAGAAGTGGTTGCAGGATCGGATGCTTTTTCTGTTTCTCGTTCGGGGGGTTTCGTGCCTTCGTTGCTAGGGCGTTCCGGAGTCTGCTCGGTTACGTTGCTTGGGGGTTGCTCTGCTTTGTGCTCGATCTCTTGTTCAGACCTGGGCTCGCAGGTGTCGTAGTTCTCTGTGTTGGGGCTCTCGAGTGGCTGACTTTGCGTTGGTAGGTAGCTCTCGTCCTCGGTTCGAAGGTCTGAGTGTGCTAGGCGACCTCGAAGTTGATCGATGTGCCTTTTCCAGTTCCGCCCATCTTCCAGTTCCAACAGATACGATCGTGGACCCGTGATGCCAATGACCTTTGCCGGCATCCACAATGTTCCCCCTGCATAGTTGTGGGCGTATACTGAATCCCCTATGCTAAAGGTCCGAATTTTGCTTGTGGAGTCTGGGGGTGCTGTGGCAGAGTAATTTGGGTGAAGACGGTCCAGGTGAGACCGTAGACGGCGGCCCATGAGTAGTTCAGCGGGGCTCCTACCCGTCGTTGCGCTTGGGGTAATATGCTGAATTAGGAGGTAATGGTCAATGCGTGTTTGCCAATCACCTGGACCCATCCTAGCGAGGGCCTCTTTTGCGAATCGCACCATTCTCTCCGCCTGTCCATTTGACGCCGGATGGAATGGCGCGACGAGGGCGTGCCGAATTCCCTGACCTGCTAGATATGTCTCAAATTGTATGGCCGTGAACTGGGGCCCGTTATCGGAGACCAGGAGGTCGGGCAGGCCATGAGTGGCGAAAAGTCGCCGTAGAACCTTAATGACTGCCTCTGCCGTGGTTGAAGTCATTAGGACTACTTCTAGCCATTTCGAGTATGCATCCACAACTATAAGGAAAGTCTGACCTTGGAATGGCCCTGCGAAGTCGATGTGTATTCGCGACCAGGGTGCTTTAGGCTTCTCCCATTCTGTGGCGGGCGCTTCCGGGGGTGCTGGTCTCGATTCCTGGCATGGGTCGCAAGTGGCCACCCATTCCTCTATTTCTTTGTCCATGTTTGGCCACCAAACGTAACTTCTTGCTAACGCCTTCATCCTAACAATCCCCGGATGACCCACATGTAAAGCATCTAATACATTCCTACGTAAAGCATACGGAATAACAACTCGATCCCCCCACAATAAGCAACCTTGTAACACTGATAGTTCGTCCCGTTTTGACCAAAACACTTTGAATTCCGGGCCCACGTTTCCCTTCGGCCACCCCCTCCAAACCCAAGTTTGAACTTGCTTTATTAACATGTCTTTAGAAGAAAACCTTGCAACATCGTAGGAAGAAACCGGTCCTGAGTCCAAACAATCAATGAGCAGCACCGGTACTTCGGGAGTGGGGTCTGGCAAAAGGTCCGGTAGTGGGCAACGGCTGAGTGCGTCTGCGTGTCCTAGAGTGGAACCCGGTCGATGAATTAATTTGTATGAGTACGCAGCCAGGAAAACAGTCCACCTGGTCATGCATGGAGAAAGGGAGACTGGAGTGGGGCGGTTTCCCGCCAAAAGTCCCAACAGCGGTTTGTGATCTGTAATCAGTTCAAAATCGCGGCCGTAGAGGTACTCGTGGAAACGTTTTACTCCAGCTACAGCAGCTAGCGCTTCCCTGTCCATCTGGCTGTAATTCCTCTCGGCCGATGAAAGAGTCCTGGAGTAGAAGGCAATGGGTGCTTCTTTTCCGTCGGGCATCCGGTGGCTGAGGACTGCGCCGACTCCAAAAGGTGATGCGTCGCAGGTCAATACCAGCGGTAGTGTCTGGCTGTATTGGACTAACAGTGAGTCAGTGGTGAGCAGGCGCTTTACTCCGGCAAAAGCTGCTGCTTCGGATCGTCCCCATTTCCATGGTGTGTTCCTCTGGAGTAGACGGTGTAGTGGCTCAGCAACGGTCGCCTTCTGTCTCAGAAAAACGCTGTAGAAGTTAAGTAGTCCGAGGAAGGCCTGCAACTCGGTCTGATTCCGTGGTGTGGGGGCGTCCTGGATCGCCTTAATTTTCTTTGAAGTGGGGTGTATTCCCTGACCATCGATTCTATAACCCAGGAATTCTACGCTAGGCACGTTAATTTGGCATTTTTCCTTTTTGAGGCGGAGACCCTTTTCTCTGATTCTGGCCAAAACAGTTCTGACTCTTTTATTTAATTGCTCCTCGTTTGCAGCGGACACCAAGATGTCGTCAAAATAGGGGACGACTCCCGGTATCCCTTGCAAAAGTCGTTCCATGACGCTCTGGAACAATCCTGGAGCAATACTCACACCGAATTGTAGCCGGTTGCATTTGAATGCTCCTCTATGCGTCACTATAGTTTGGGCCTCTGCTGTGGCGCTATCAACGGGCAGCTGCTGGTAAGCTTGTGCCATGTCTAATTTAGCAAATACCTTTCCTGGCCCCAACGAGTGCAATAAGTGCTGTACTACAGGCACAGGATATGCGCTTTGTTGTAGCGCGACATTAATTGTGCATTTATAGTCCGCGCAGATGCGGACTGATCCGTCTGGTTTGACTGGGGTCACGATGGGCGTTTCCCAGCGCGCGTGATCCACCGGCTCAAGGATTCCTTGCTCCACTAACTTATCTATTTCCTTATCTATTTTTGGGCGGAGTGCAAAAGGCACTCGTCTCGGTTTAAGTCAGATTGGCGCCACTTTGGGGTCTAAATTGAATGAAATTGGTTTACCCACATACTTACCAAGACCGGGGCTGAACACATCCTCGAACTCCTTAAAAATCTGCTCAGCGCTGCTGTTTTCCACGGCGTTGATTCCGGTGACTTCTAGCCCCAAGGATTCAAACCAATCCAGTCCTAGGAGGTTTTGTAATGGTGCGCTGGCGATGGTCACGGGCAGCTGGGCTACGATGTCCTTGAAACGGATCTGGAACGTGCCTTGGCCTACGATGGGGACTCGGTTCCCCTGGTAGTCTCGTAGCAGGATGTCTGGAACGCGTAGTTGGCTCTTTTTGAGGCTAGGGATAGCCTGTTTCATGGATGCCCATGAAATGATCGTCAGGGACGATCCTGTGTCAACTTCCAGCTCGCAAGGTGAGCCCTCCAAGAGGACTGTGACTTTCAGCTTTTTAGGCCGCTTGGTGCGGACCTGGCTTATTGTTGTGAGATACGTTCGCAATTCCTCTCTCTGGGTCAACTCTATCTCATCATCTGTATCCTGAAAATACTCTCGTTGAGCGTCTTGATAGAACGCTCTCTCAGCTCTTTGTGTGTAGTCTCTCTGGGAATACGCTCGCTCAGCTCCTTGTGTGTAATCTCTCTGGGGATACGCTCGCTCAGCTCTTTGGGAATTTTCTCTCTGGGTAAACACTTGTGGATTTCTCTCTGGGCGCCCTTTTTGATTTCGCCAAGCCCCTAGGTTGGGCTTCTGTTGGCGGTACATAGGTGGCTGCCGTGAGGCAGGGACTTCGTTCCGGCACACTCGTGCGATGTGCCCAAGTTTGTTGCAGTGCGAACAAACAACGTTCCTGAACCTACAGGTAGACCTGGGGTGATTCCCTCTGCAACTTGCGCAGGGCGGCAAATGGAATCCGGGTCTCCCCCCAGGCCTCATGTGACTGCTCCGCATCAGGTGACTGTCCTCGAACTCGGGATCCTCGTAGTCGGGGCTTGTGTCCTAGTAGTGAACTCTGGTTTGCCTTGGTACTGGCTGGTTTACGCTGAAACCTCGTTGTATGGTTACCGATGATTTCTCTGCTGACTCTGACGCTCTTGTTTCGTTTAGAGCTATCTGTAGGGTTAAATTCGGGTTTGCCAACAGCTTCTTTTGTAGTGAAATGTCTCTTAACCCACAGATAAGCTGCACTAAGATATGCTCGTCCAGATCCCTGAACTCGCAGTGAGTTGCTGCTTTACGCAGGGCTGCAACATATTGATTGATTGATTCTCCCGCTTTCTGGTTCCGCGTGTTGAATTCCTTGCGGCAAACATGGCGGGAAGGTTTTGGCGCGTAATGGGTCTGTAGAGCCTGTTGCAACGCCGTCCATGATACTGCCTGTATTGGAGTAGGCGCGGTGAGGTCTCTGGCCGTGTTGAAGACTTCTTTCCCGCAGTAGC
Source organism: Natrix helvetica (assembly GCF_964273705.1). NCBI lineage: Eukaryota > Metazoa > Chordata > Lepidosauria > Squamata > Natricidae > Natrix > Natrix helvetica. The sequence goes on along the minus strand of NC_138549.1, from coordinate 63,315,474 downwards.
CGAGGAAGATGTTTTTCTTCCGGGCGTCGGTGATCCCCGTGTATTCATTCACTTCGAGAAAACACTCGAAGCGAATCATGAAGGCTTCCCACTCGTCGTTCGCTGGGTCGAATGGAGCGGGGGGAGTGTGCATCGCCATCTTCTCTCGTTTGAATTTGCCGCGCTGCGGTGACCGAGATGGCTGCCGGAATTTCTGCCGAATTCCTGGGCTGGATCAAATCCGGAGATTCTGGAGTAGCGTTCTTCGTCCTATCTGTCTCTCGATCCCACCTTCGTCGCCAATGTTAGATCTGGGCAACGAGAGAACAGACTGCGGACACGAAGTGACTTAACAGCTCTTTATTAATAGTAGTAGTGATCCAGCTTGCTCTGTGGCCGGAGGGTTCCCCTTTTATAGTACTCGGGTACGCCTCTCGACCAATCAGAGCGATACCTGTTTCCCGCTGTAGCAGCGGACCAGAGAGGAGACTTCCTCCGATATATGTTAATATCTAACACATATACTTTTGCCTATGTTTAAGAAAGTCTTTGGTAATATATCAAACAGAAGAGAAAATCAAATTCAGACTCTATTGTGGATCCATTCATTCCAAGGAACCTGACTATTCATAAGTTAGACAGCAGATCACAAAAACAATTCTAGTGGATAAGTTGATCACATACACAGTCTGACTTTCTCATTAGGTAAAACCCTCCCATTTCTGGGTGGATCAAAATGAAAAAAATATTGATAACTTCATAATCCAGAGAAAATTTTATTTTGCAAACAGCTCTAACATTTGTACTGTATATTTTACTGATAAATCAGAACATAAAGAGGCAAATGCTGTTCAAAGAATCAATTTCCTTTAAAGTAAATATAGAGGTTTTATGAGGGGAAATGGAAAGTAGAAAAAACTTACACTGGGGTAAGAGTATACATGTTGTATGGATCTCTTTGTATTTTTATCAGGAATAAAAAAGTGCTCAAGAAGTAATTAGATTCTGGGAAATGGGGGGGGGGGAGAGAGAGAGAGAGAATATTACCAGGAAAAAAATAGCCCCAGGTCTCTACAAATGTTGGCATCATAAAAGTACGCACTGAATATCAAAAGATTAGATATTCCTAGCTGCCTTCAGTGAAAACCTTCTTAAATAACAGTTACCACATTCATAGTAACCAAAATCCAGCAGGAGAGTTTTTGCAGGACAACTTAAGTATGACTAAGTTGATAGTAGTCTTGAAACTTCCCCTTTAGATCTGTGTATCAGGTAATTCAAGGACATGGAAGCAAGTGAGTCACACAGGTGGAGTTTGGAGTACAGCCTACACTAGCATCTACCACAAATGTCTTTTTAGCCAGAGATGTTCTAAAAATATGTTTTCGTGTTGCCATTACTTGCCCCTACCACACGATGGGTGAAGTAGTACTGTGTGGAGCCTGGCCAGATGCAAAAGAAGATCAACATTCTATAAATTAAATGAGATTCCGATCAGACCCTAGGTCGTTCTCAAAGCATCAGATTTGAAGCAATTATTATAAACCCCCAAACCCTGTCCTTTCACATAGACCAAATCATAGTTCCACAATCCCTACATTTGTGCATGCACGCACATAAAAGTGTGAAGCTTGTAAATTCAAGATGTTCTATATGTGCCAGCCTAAATACAAACGCATTGCATTTAAGCACTCCATCCTCACTTCCTTTTCAGAAGTCAACCTTTTATGAAGGTGGTTTTATTGGGGGAAGCGGAATGCCTTTCGTTTTGTGACGCGCTCTTCACGACTTGTTTGCCTTCCCCTTCATAACTGGGCTGCTGAGTGGGACGGTGGGGTAATGGGGAAACGGATGGCAGGAGGAGGCCAAAGCATGTTGCGAGCACACGAGCCTGGCATCCTGGTCGGCTGAAAGGCGGCGACGCCACCCAGCGCGAGGCACGAGGAAGGCGCTGCTCTGTTCGGGGACGGGTTCCAGAGCCGGCAGGGGAGGAAGCGTCGCCCCAAGAGCCCCGGTCCCGCCCAGGTACAGCCAAGGAAAGGGGCGTGGAGGCCCAGGCGGCTGACAGCCCGCGGAAATGCGGAGGGTCCCGTGGCCGTGGTGTGCGGAGCAGCTTTCCCCCCTGCTTTTTGCCGGAAGATTGGAAATTTATTAGCCGGCTGGAGAAATGGAGACGCCACTCAGCGTGAGCTAAGAGGCAGCCGGTAAGTTTTGCTTTCAGTTCTCGTCCGCTTTCCTTTGCCCTCCTTAAACTAAAGTAAAATCCGTATTAATCTGGACTTCAGCCGGTTCAAACAGACCAAACTTTTTCCGATGTTTTCTCTCTTAGGCACTTTCTCCCCGTTCATTCCGACTGAAGAGTCTAGCGAGACGCTCCTAAAACGTACTTCTTTGGAAACAACTCCGACTGCTCAATTCATTGTTTACACTAACTGATTCGTTTTGTAAAAGTCGGCCCTGCCCAATTCGTGCATTCGGATCAGACGAGCCGCTGGGAAGTCTGAATCGGTTAGGGTTTCGCCTGCCTAGTGGGCTGCCCACAGCTGGATTCGGGTTCCCGGAAATCCCGCGCGCCTCGGTGGCAGAGTTCTTACTGGATGTCGATTCTCCACAGCGGGAGGAGGAGAAAATCTTGTACCGGTAATTAATTACCAAACAATGTCACTATGATCCCCTGAGGTAAGTGGATTTAATTTAAAAAATCAAAAACATTGCCAACCCTGCTTTAGCAGCTGGTAGAAGCCACCATCCATGAACAGACAGTTTGCTACTGAGCAGAGAGAACTGTTGCCTTCACCTCAATTTTTGGTCTTCTGTCAGCCACTTGTTTAGCAGCTGTTGGAAAGCAGATGCTGGACAAGTGAGCTGTTAGCGCTATTAAGCAAAGCGGTTCTTGTGACTTTGAAAAGTTACATAGCTTTAAGCAATGGTATTGAAATCTCAAGGCTAGGACAAGGAAAGAAGACCATTTGTGACTATTTCTGGGTAAAAGCAAATGTGTGCTGCAGAGAGACCACCTACTCCAGTCTACTTAGCTAGGCTGTGCCAGGCCCAGAAAGAGCAGGGATTTCCAGGGCTTTTCCTGGAGTCCTGAAACAAAGTCTACTTGTCTTGGTGACTACAAATAAACAAGGTTAAAATGTAAATATAAAATAAAAATAGTGTATTGCTTTTCCATGGTTAGGAAGCGAGACTGGTCCTTTTTAAATCCTAGGCAATATCAGTTTGTCCTGCCTTAGTTAGTTGCAAATCCCCATTTTATCTAGAAACATATTTTCTTTGTAAACCTACAATAAATGAAAAAGCACCAACATTACTTTTGTTACATCACCACTGCATTTGTAATAGATTATAATGCAAATTATTTCTGATAACCTGGGCAAGGTGTGACAGTTTCCCCACTCAGAATCCCTTTGGTGGCAACAGGAGAGATATGAGATGCTGCTGAGTTCTAGAAACTAAAGATGCACAAACTGAATAGGAAGTGGGAAACTGTGAATAGGTTGAAGAGACACACAGATCATGCACACTGAGTATACACACATCTGTTCTTCTAGGCCTGAATTTGCCAGAGTAGAACTTTGCAGCCTGTGTCTTTGGATATGTTATGTTTATGCCTTCAAGTTCACTCCTGGAAAAAAGTCTCTGAATTTTCTTGGCAGGAATTTAAAAGTGATTTGCCATTGCCTCCTCCTAGGGCTTAAAGAATGTGTCTGGCCTCTGATCACGCAGCTGGCTTTGGGCCTAAAATGGAACTAGAACTCCCAGTCTCCCAATTTCTAGCCTGATGTCTTCACCACCACTGTACACCAAATTTGCTTACTGGCTATATGATTTCAAAATCTTGTGTTACCAATAAAAATGGGTGGAGTTTTGATCTCATGATTGTAGCTATCATCTTGATATATTTTACCCTTCCTCTGCAAACATTCCTGGAAGGAAGAAGTGTTAAAGCATAGAGGAAAGGATGGCCTATGATTTGGCTGTAATTGCTGTTGAATCAATTTGTTCATTTGGAATGTTGCTCAGTTCCCAACAGATTTTCCCTGAGGGGGAATTACCCACCCTGATGCAGAACTCAGAGGAAATATGTTGAAGTTTCCTTGATCATCTGAGAATCCAACAAAATTCCCCATGCTGGGAATTGGGCTGGTTATTTATTTTCCGTGCATCCATGGCTTGGATGCACCAACTTTAATATAAACATTAAATACATACATGTTTTAAATTAGGACCCAGCATACTTTGGAAATTATTCAGAAATTCGTTGGAAGTTGTATAAGAATAGCGCTTCCCTGCTATTCAAGCAGGCCAACTATGAAGCCCAACTTCTGACTCTTTTTCCAAGAGTACATACCCTAGATGCGTCTGTGAGGGAGGTCTTTTAAGAGTCAAGATCATGGCCACAATTCCACCTATGTTTATGTGCAATGCATGTACAAGGGGACAGGTTTTTGACTGTGTAGTTGTGGCCTGGCTACTATTCTGACCTTTTTTTTTTACCACCACCCCAGATATTGCCCGCACTGCCTTAAGTTAAGTTAGAAAAAAACTGCAGTGCTCTGCAATTCCGTTCATATAAATAATTCATAACTGGATTTCCTAGTCTCGATTTCCTCTCATAATCATAACTAACATACAAATGCTAATTTGACTGGAGAAATAGTAGTTATAATGTGTTATTTTTTACCATTAAGAATAGGGAGAAACACGCTCATTTTGTCATCTGCCAAACTATTAAACATGCACCAAAAAATGATTAGGAAAAAATGCAGATTTGTGCTCCTATTTCCCCCTCCTCTCACTTCTTTTTCCTGGTAGACCTAATAGCTTCAGGTGTAGAACGTTCATTTGGAAAAAGATGCAGAGGGCATAGGGTTAATTTCTTCCTCATAGCTGTTGCCATAAGACAGCTCAAGGGTTCTTAAATGTTGAAAAAAGGCATCTGAAATCCAATCCAATAGTGTTTAATTTGAGATATGCCAGGGGTGTTCAACAGAAGGGCTCCATCAAAAATTTTTTATTGCTTTTCACCTCAGTGGGGAGGAAGGGGAAGCCTTCCTCTTGATACAAATGAATGAAGTTAATACATTATTGGTCCAAGCTTACGTAAACGTACTGTCAGTCTGGATCTTCTGGAGCTATAATGACAAGGTCAGGGTAATTCTGCAGGGGGAGGAGCCGTCCAGTGATCTGAGGCTTTGAGTGCTCTGATGTTGTTGAGGGGTATGGTCATTTTCTTCTGCTGCAATTTGGAACATGGACAGAGAGCTGTAAACAATTCCATTGAAAAATAAAGTTGAAATTAGGAATTAAAGAAGATCTTGCAAAAGAAGCTTACAAGATAATGCCAAATTGAGTGGATAATATAGGACCTTGATATTGGATTTTATATTTCTCTAGTTACAGTTCTTTTTAACAAACTGTTCCATTTGTGTTTGGCCTTGGAAGCAAAGGCATGTTTTTAAATCCCTCTTATAAAGGCTGCCATTGGTCTTCTGTTATTTTTGCCCTTTTTTGAACTATATCCTTTTAATACACTTAATCTCATCTCAAGCCACATTCTTCTTTAAAGCGATAAGCAGAAGAGTCAAAGTAGATATTTGCATGCAAATAAAATGCACCCACATTTTAGAATATGCTCCTTTTGAACAGTTTCTCCCCTCAATCCCACAATCACACCCCAATAAACAAAACCACCTCCTTGTTATTGTATTTTTGGAGAACAATGATCATGTGGCTCTTCAGAAAGGCATTTGGAAATGAAATCATGCTATCTCAAATTGATTGATTGTAGGATCCTATGAATGACAGACAAGGAGTTGGAAAGCATGTTTTTGTTTTGATAAAGTTTATGATCTTAGCTCTGTCTTTTAGTTCAGTCTATCTCCTAAGATGTAATTACTGTATCTTCCCCTACCAAGTATCACTACTGTAAGCTCTGTCTTGCCTACAGTGCTTTTAAAGTATGAATTCAGGTACAATATTATGTATAGAATTAAGGGATCATGTTTTCTGGATACTCTTCTATAAAACATAATCTTGATTCCTGTCCCTGCTGGAAACATAAATATTATCCACACATTTTGTACCAGTTGAGAATATTGGTCAATAACCTAGACTCTAGGTCCTAGAGGTTTAGGATAGTTCTCTGCCATTAAAGCTAATACTTAATAAGGTAGATTACTAATTTGCAGAGAGAAGATCAAGTGTCTACCCCTTAGAGCCTTGGCTATAGAGTTTGTTTGCTTTATGGCAGTCAGCCATGACAAATAGTTCACTGAAGGGTGTAAGCTGTAATATCCTTTCCAACAAAACAATGATAAAAACACCTTTCTGAAAGATAAATATTAAACATTAGTTTTGAGAAATTATTTCAGTTTTCCATTGTGTAAACAAGATTCTGAAGCAAGTGGTATTTTGTCAACTTTTAGCTGTTCTAGAGGTCAGTTAATTATTTCAATTCAAGATGAGCTGACTTTTTTTTTCTGTTGCAAACTTTTTCAGCTTCTGATGGGCTGAAGGAAGCAACAGAAATAGAAAAATAGAAATAGAATTATAGGCCTGGAAGGGACCTTGAAAGTCTTCTAATTCAACCTCTTGCCCAAGGCAGGAGACCTTATTCATACTCGACAAATAGTTGTCCAGTCTTTTTCTCCACCGATAAAGCACCCACATTTCCCGGAATCAAGCTATTCCACTGAATAATTGTTCTCACTGTTAAGAAATGTCTCCTTAGTTCCAACTTGGGTCTTCCTCTGATGAGCTTCCAACCATTACTTCTTGTCATGCTTTGGAGAATAAATTGACACCCCTCTTCCCCGCGACAGCCCTTAAGTATTGGAAGATGGCAATATATCACCCAATCCTTCTCTTTATTAGGGTAGACTTATCTAGGTTTTTTTTTGCCATACCTCATTCAGTTTAGCTTCCAGACCTTTTATCATCTTTGTTGCTCTTCTGTTTTCTAGCCCCTCAGCATCTTTTTTGTATTGTGGTGACCACAACTGGATGTAGTATTCCAAGTGTGGCCTCACTAGTGCAGTATATTGTGGTCCTATTGCTTCTCATGATCTTGATACTACCCCTCTGTTTTTGCAGCCTAGGAATGCATTGGCTCTTTTGGCAGCTGCAGCACACTGCTGGCTCATAATTAAGCGGTGGTCCAGCAGACACCCTCTCACAGACACAACTGTTGAGCCAGATACTGCCTATTCCAGTGATGGCGAACCTTTTTTGGCTCGCGTGCCACAAGTGGGGGGAGCGCAGGGGGGTCGTGTGCGGGCGTGCCGCACCCATAATGCAATGCGCGACCCCCCAGTGTGCATGCGTGCACATCGCACGACCCCCCCCATTTTTACATGCTTTTTCCCCCTCCCCAGGCTCCAGAGGCTTTATAGGAACCTGGGGAGGGCGAAAAGAGCCTTCCCCGCCCCCCCGGAGGTCCCCTGGAGGCTTCAGGGACCATCCGGAGGCTTCCCTGACGCCTTCGGAGCGCTTAAAACCACCCTCCGAGCAAACCGGAAGTGACTTCCGGACGGTCCCTGAAGCCTCCGGGGGGGGCTGGGGAGGCTCTTTTTGCCCTCCCCAGGCTCCTATAAAGCCTCTGGAGCCTGGGGAGGGCGAAAAATAGCTTTTAAAAAGGTGAACTCAGCTGTCCAGCGCGCATGCGCGCTTGCCAGCTGACAGGGCAGCGCCTCGCGTGCCTTAACAAATGGCTCCGCGTGCCACTTGTGGCACACGTGCCATAGGTTCGCCATCACTGGCCTATTCTGTACCTGTGCATTTGGTTTTTCCTGCTTTTTTTACCAATAAACTGTTGGATATGCTTGATATAAATGATTTCAGTCCCTGAGTTAAAGCCAAAAATGTGTTGGGACCCCTATTTTTTTTTAAAAAAAATCCCCCCATATAGCTTGTTTTCCTCCTAAAAGTGAAAGTGACACAGGAAAGTGACAAACAACTTTTGTCAGAAATCTAAACTATTTTCTTACAAAAGGATTTTGAAATTAAGCAAAAGCTACCTAAACTTGTTCAGATTCCACCTATTGCCTATCCCTATTTAGATCCATTCCAATAGATCTAAAACAGGGAATACTTAAAAACAAAATATTTACAGTTGAAGCCAGACAATTTAAAACATGATGTATCCTTTATATAAATAGATTCTTTGGATGCCAGTTGGCTTGGTAATTTTCTAAAATGAGATAAATAAAAAAGAAGTTAAAAGGAAAATCAAGCAGACCAAACCCTTTGCAGACTGCTCATGGGTTAAATCTACATTTTTTTAAAAAAAAGCTAAAATGTACAAATCTCACCAAGGTCAAAAACATAATCAAGCCAAGGCCCTTCTAAATCTTGGCAAATTCAATGTTATAGTGTAGATTTGATCATTTCTGTGTGAGAAACAATACTCATAAACACAATTTAAGAAAAGTTGAAAAGTTACAAGCTCAAATAGGATGTTTGAGGAGGGCCTATTGGTCTCAGGAGACTTCTACCGTTGGGTGAAAAAAATCATTCAGGCATATCCAGTTATATTCAAATCTTGCCAATGTGACTAGATCACTTCTCCAAACTTGACAACACCTGGGTTTAACTATATCATTAAGCCAGTGCTTATTCAATCCTCTGCCCTGTATTTCATCTGGCACAAGTGAATTCCCACATACAAAGTTTACTTCTCTGTTAGTGGAAATATAGAAGATTGCAACACAAATCATCAAGAGCAGTTCAAAAATTGGAAATTGTAAGTTTTTAGGAGGCAGAGCTTTGAGATTGTAGCAGATATTTGGAACAATAACAGAAAGTCCTCAAATTCCATGAGCAAAATAAGTTATGCAAGCTATGCAATTTTATTTTGCCAAACATATAAAACAACTTAGATCATTGTACAATTCTGAGCCAAGAAAAAAAAAGGAGTATTAGGAGCAAAACAATTTGGGGCAATAAAACTCCCTGCCTGTTCCATTGAACATGGACATAGCTGGCAGCTATCATTGTCACCCTGAAATACCAACTTCCATCTAAATCAGCTCCTTGGTTTCTCAGGTTACTAGTACAAAAATCAGGAAAGTAGAAGGCTAGATTGCAAGAGGAGGAATTCTTGAACATAAGAAGTTGAATATACTATGAGGGTTTTTTTAAGATGCATAAGAAATCCTATTTCATGTCAGTAGATGCAGTGAAAACAGTCACTTTGTTTTATATGCACATGATAGCATGGCATTAATTTTCTACACTGTGCAACATCTATACCAAAAACAGCCAAACAATGAACAGCTTTACAAAATATTCTTTGGCACAGAAATACATTATCACGTAATATTGCCCATTGTTTACTATTTGTGGTGTTTTAAATTCTTTATGTGTAGCAAGACTATGCAACTCAGAGTTGATTGATGATTCTACAGCATGGAAAATTTAAAAAAAATACATTGCAGGATTGAAATAGGAACAAATAAGTAACTTGATATGAGCACTTTTATCAAACTTTTCGAACAAAGTTGACTGGATTTACTTGACTTGAATTCTACTGCTGGGGCAAATTATAGGGAACTAACTTTGACAAACTGTCATGTTTATATGAATTATTTTCAGCTTAATATTGAGGATGCAGGTTATATGAAAAGATGAAGGCCACCAAAAGGAAAATTGGCAAAATTGATCTGGCCTTAGATTAAAATAAATGAACAGAGTTGAGTTTAGAATGTGGTCTTGCCTGTTTAAAGAGATCAGTTATGAAGCTTTTTTTGGGGGTGGGTGGGGGTCTGAACATGGAAGTCTTCTATAATTATACCTATCTGAAATGTTCCATTCTGGGTAAGGTTATCCTGGTAGCTTTGCTGCTGTAGATGCATTTAAATGAAAGTGATTATCTGGAGCCATTTCAATTTAGAGTTTCATCTTGGATACACTCCTGAGACAGCTTTAGCTAACTTAAGACTTATGCTGGAAATTAGAAGAGGGGAATATATATTTTCCAGATCTTTCCCAGATCTTTCATTGGTTTTCAGTATCACTGTTCATTGTATTGTTCTGGATCATCTGGAGGAGTTGGTTCTTGAGAGCAATTTTTCAATGTTTCACTTCTTCTATTCAGGGTGTGCCTAGAAGGTTGCTGACCTGTGTGTCTCAGAGGGTTCTACCCTATCATCCAGTAATATGATAGCTTACATGGAACAAATTGAAATTAATATTTACTGTTTATGGGCAGTTGTTTACAGGTTCAGAATTTAAAAAAATGTTTGTACCTGTATATTACAATTCTACATTTTTCCTTTTATTGTAAAGTCATTAAGAAGGTGATTGACACATCAGATCTACAGTAAACTAGGTAGGGAAATGCATGCTGTGATCCAACTGTGAGAAATATTGGTCAGAATATTTTCTTAAATTAAGATTTAAATGTTTGGCTGTGAGATATCTGGTGAGAGGAAAGAAATAGAATGAAGCTAACATTTGGCTGAACAAGGATAACTAGAAGGAAGCCGGAATGGAAAGCCCCTATGCTCCTTCTCCATATTCTTTGAATGATTTTACAAACTTTCCCTTCTAAGCAACAGTTTCTAAACTTGTTTTGCCTTGGCAAGAGATATAAGAAACATAAGGACTTCTCTACCCCCACTTTATTTTTCCTTTGGCATTTCCGAATGAGCTGAAGAAGCAATTTAGGTTAGAGAAGGAGGCTGTTGTGCTTCAGGCAAAGAAAACATTCAAGACACAACGGGAAGAGGTTCCGTTCTTGGCTTTGCCTAAAACTTCCTGGGCAACCTCAAGAAACTCACATGTCCTCTATGCCTTGATTCCCAGCTGCATTGGGGGGGGGGGGGGTTAGTATTGACTGGATGTGATGAGGCTTCCTTTGTCTATTTAGATAGTCATGCAATTCTTAATGACCTCAAGTAACATCCAGTTTCAGAACAGGATGATCAGGCCAGTGATTTAGGCTAACATTGGCTATGCTAGACTCTTCTCCTCTCTCCTGATTGCCACCAACAATTGTCCTAAAGGAACTTCCTAGAATGATTTTTTTAAAATGATTTGTTGTGATTTTTGTGTTGCTCCTTAGCTGCTTTGATGGAGTTTGTATCCTAAACAGTGAAAAACACATGAAAGCTGCCGTATGTGGCTGACCACACTGTTGTTCAAAAACCAAAGAAACCTCCAAACCATTTCTAATCTACATATCAGTATATGGTATAGTGACACTACTTTAGGACTTTCAATTCCTTTAAAATATTGAATATAGCATTTTACAAGCCAAAGGCCACATCTGTCTGTCTCGATTTTGTTTTTCAGCTTGAGCATGCAGAAAACTATCCTGTATATTTTGCAGGGGAAGCTGGCTGTACATAGTACTGCCTTGAGAACTATTTGTATACATGGTTTTGCTCTTCCTGAATGTGCTTTTCCAGGATTTTTAGGATTTACTCTGCTTTTTAAAAGGGGAGGTGGAAATGGTGACAGAATAAAATGCTGTTCTTAAGGCAGTAGGCAAATAAATTAAATTTAAAAGCAATAAGACTGCCAAAAGCAGGAAGACTCTAAAAGCATAGTTTGAATCACTAGATCCACCGATGTATTGTGGAGTTAGTGGCTCTAAGTTTCGGCTGCAGTTGGGAGGATAAAGAAGCACTGGTGTATTTTGCTCCCTATTTCTTATAAGTCAAACCATACTCTAAAAAGAGAAAAGAAAGGAAAGCATACCTTATTCCATAATTTAGCATTTCCAAGCCTATTCTGCCTTCCTTTTTGCACATCTCAAGTTACTGGCTTGTAGAACTGCATATATTAAACATTAATCAAGGAAGTTTCAATTCCCCTGAGAGAGAAACCCACTTTTTCTAAATTGTAAATTGTGGCCCATTTTACTCTTGCGTGCCAAAATATTTGTTCTATTATATACAGTAAGATAAACCTTCCTTTCATACTTCAGCCTGGCTTGTATGAGGCAGGTCCAAGAGTTAAATCATCAGCTGCCATCTCTGAGGCTGAGTAATTATTTAATTCCCCTCCTCTTTTTCATTGAGAGCATCTCCAATGCAACTAATAGTTGGAGAGAAATTAAACAAAGCACAATAGAAGTAATTATTGTTCCTTTGGCAGACAATAAGGCCACTAAACTTGAAGTAGACCCCAGATATTTTCTTCAAGTACAGCAGATTTCAACTGTTTCTCAGCTCCTTTCTACTACCTGGAAGATACCAGTTTTCTAAATTGTACCAGGCATCACTTCATGGATTGCCAGCTACCGTTAAAGCATCTCCTGTCTTTAGATCCTTTTAACAAAACATTTGATTATCACCTTAAGTCAATATTGAGAATAGCATGGACTTGCTATTCTAAACTAGCTCATTTTTAGCAAGTTTAAATCTTAATTCTGACGGGTTATAACAGCACTGCCCATGATACCTATGTAAATACTGCAACTAAGTTTCTGGTAAGCTGGTACTGGACTATCAGGAAGATCATCATATTTCACAAGACTGACATCATCATTGTGGTTGGACTATCAATGAAGATTAGAGGGAAAATATTCTTGTGTCCTGAATGGGATGATAAAAAAGATAAGTAAAATCAGAGACTTGTTTGCTGACAGGGTGGAGCAGTCAGTATCATCAATAGATCCAGGAGTTACACCTTAGATCAGGGGTGAAATTCAGCAGGTTCTGATAGGTTCTGGAGAACCTGTAATGGAAATTTTGAGTAGTTCAGAGAACTGGCAAATACCATCTCTGGCTGGCCCCAGAGTGGGGTCAGAATGGAGATTTTCAGTATCCTTCCCCTGCCATGCCCACAGAACCAGTAGTAAAAAAAATTGAATTTCACCACTGCCTTGGATGCAGGTAGGTGAAGTATCTCAGATGGCAGGAAGGCCTTTTTTATTGCGTCATTCTACAAATTAGAAATAATCCAGAGTTGCCATCTTTAAACATATTTCCATTTTAAAAAGAAAAATAGAGGCTTTGCACACTGGATGAACTAGCAACAAAACATCCATTTCAGCGTTCCTCAATAACTGATTTTTTTTGGCAAGTGTAGATTTAAACTACTGAATATTTATGCCAGCTGCTTAACCTATCCATTTCTGTCTTTCACCTCTAGATCTGATGATGTGCTAGATTGATATTGACTATTGATTTGATATTGACAAACAAGGGCCAAATAAAAAGAAATGCCTCTGCCTCCACAGTTTAATAGTTTAATATATGAGAAAGGAAAATAATCTTTGAATAGAACATTTTTGTTACCTATATTTACCTCTCCACATAATTATCACTATTCATCACACATTTCTGCCAACAGTGAATGAACTACTTAAAACCATCATGAAAAAAATACTGTACTTTGTCTGTTCAAGCAGGTCATTTCCACATGTTCCAAATCTGTTACTTGAAACAGCAGTTAAGAGTTCAGAAGCACAAGAAGGAACTTCTGCTGCAGCATGGCAATCTAAGGTGCTGCATCTAAAGACACCCGAACGGCAATTGCAAGGTTGAATCTTACTAAGTAGTCAAGGCTTTACCGTGTCACTTTTCCCAACATAGAAGAAATACCTTCATGGGCATCTGAAATGGAATAGTCTGGCAAGACCTGATTGAATAGAAAAAGTGTGGAAATTTTTTCTATATTAATTTACTAAAATGTCACTATTTAAAGCAGAATTATAGAGGAAGGCGCCCTACTTTTCATTCAACCTTCACTTGAAAGTTTTTTTCTCCAGTTATCTCCCCTCAACTCAATTCTTCCAATCATAATGGTAATTGTCACTGTAGATGTACTTTCAGCTCAATGTCTGATTATTTAATCCTAACATTTATCTGTTATTGATCATGTCAGGTTGTACAAAACACTTAATGTACATTTTAGGATAGTTTTGACCAGTGTTCTTAGACTCATATTGCAGGTGGAGGAATTGAAGTAGAGTGGCAGTAAATGACTGAGGTAGCCCTCAGTTTATATAGGGATGATATTTGAATTAGGATTTTACTGATTTGTAATTTTACTATTAGAGTACTCTTGTAACTCCATGTCATGCAAAGAATTTTTTTTAAGCAATTATCATGGAAAAATATAGCCTGAGCTCTGACATTTTAATCTGAATTTAATGGTGGTGTAATTATGAGAGTATTTCCTGTAGCATTTCATAACTTCCAATTCAACTTTTCTAACATCCTCATGAACATTTCATTAATAATAATATGATGGTTAGAATGTTGAATGGAGACAACGGATTCAAGGATGGCTGGGTTCACATTCAGTTGTAAGTATCTTGATCCATCTCTTCTATCCTACTTCATTAGAATATTGAGAGAATAATATGGAAAAGCTGTATATCCTATCTTAAGGTCTTTAGCAAATATATAATTTGGATCACAGATTATATATTTTGTCTTTACCAGCAGGTGCATTAACTGAAACATTTTCCCTTACTCATTTGACCCATTTTTATGTTTCATCTTCCACCTTTGCAGAGATTGAAAACTGAAGACATTTGCATAACTTCAAAGACAAAATCCACAGAATTCCCATCTAAGGCGAAGGCAACGGTCAAGGAAAGAAACTTTAATATTCTATCAGACCTGTTTCCAGTCTGCAAAAGTTGCTATGGAGCAGATCAGTAATTTTTTCCATTCCATCTGGTCTTTTATCTCCTTAAAACATCAGGAGGGCATCTATAACACAATCTGTCTTGCTGTTTTAATGGGGTTACCTGTTCTTGTCCTCCTTGTTGGAATTTTCATCTGTTGCCATTGTTGTTTTTGTGGCCAGCAGCAAAGGGACAAAAATAGCCACAGCAGCAGTGTTCCAATCCAAGGGAAAAGAAGACATAATATTATGAAGAAGAAGAAAAAGAAAGAAGAAGATCTGTGGATTTCAGCCCAGCCCAAAGTGCTCTTGCTGGCAAAAAGGCCCTCATTGTTGGTTTAGAGGATTGCAGACAGACAATAATTACTTTCCTTTTGTATACAGGAATATTCCTATTCCTATCTCATAATGTGTTCAGCTCCACATCATAAAACTGAGAACATGCCATTCTGTCTTACTTCCACACAAAGGAAGCTACTTTTTAAGCTTAGGAATGTAGCTACATTTTCAGGTTGGACACGTGTTTTACAAGCAAGCTGCAATGCTACACCAATGCAGAATGAATGGGTGTTGTGCATCCACTGAATACATATCATTTCAGTGTACATCAAAGGTATATGCTTACATGAACTCAGTAGCAAATTGTATTCTACAAATAGGCACTTCTGCCCTTAGGATGCAGAATTCAAACTAGAACTTTTGCTTAGCCTAGCATAGCTTGCGCTGAAAGCTTATGTGCACTAGCAAGTAAGAAAGTAAGCAAACACTGCTATATATATGAAGGTATATATCATATAATTACCGTAGGCATTTACTTCTACAATCCGATTGCACTGATATGTAAGCCAAGGTATTGAATTGGGTGATTTTAAAAAAAATATGAATATCATTATTTGCTAGTTTTGGAAGAAAATTGCTGAGTTAGATCAGCCTTTGGTCTCAACATTTGGGCACAAGAAATTGTCTTATTAACAAACGTCTCACATTCTTCTCCATGTTTGAACTAGTCAGAATTTTACAGGCTTTGCACATTGCTTGGCCTACCAATAATCTCTACTTTCATTCTTTAAAGGGACTTCCGGCTATGCTGACAGCTTTGGATGTACCAAATTGGGAAATGGGGTGGGCTGAAGATCAGAAAGACGAGGCATTAGTATTCCACAAGTAGTAGAAAAATAAACAGCAATATCATATCTATCAACATGGTGAAAAATTTGGTGTGGGAGGGAACCCTCCAATCCTTGAACAACATATTATGACAGGAATAATAAATCTCTTGGTCAAGGCAATTGCAAATATATTTTTGCATTTTCATTAAAAAAAATCTATTACTCTGTGCTTAGATTAAGCAATGGGGTGATATAACAACTCGTTACCAATATGCATTATATTCCTTATTTTTAGACTTGCTTTCTAGGGTTACTCTAGAGATAATTAAAAGAAACCCACAACCTTTTTATTTAAAAATAAATTTATTTTAATAAATTGTGCTTCATTACATTTTGTGTTCCAATTTCTACTATCTATTTACTAATTAAAGAAGAAAAAGATTTGTTGTGTTATTTTTCTGACCACGGGAGTGTAAATGGCTCAAAAATAAAAACATAATCAAGTGGATTGTTGTCTTAAATAATAAGACAACTACATGTAAAAAAAAAAACCTCTATTCTCACAAGAGTTGTATCAGCATAACATGCCAAGGACCGCCAGATGCTTTTCCTGTGCACCGCTTGGAGAGTCCAAGCAATGGGTTAATTCAGTCTGGTTGCCCTTGGACTGAGGAACTTTTTTTCCTTTGACCACACCTCCTCGTGTGGCCACTCCCCAGAATTTTTTCCTCAGTCAACCCGTTCGGACGTAATAGCTAGAGTTCCTGCTGAATTAATCCTTTTTTTGGCTTGGACTCTCCATAATTCCTTCTCTTTTTTCCTAAATTCTCCCCTCTACTCTTATTATAAGTTGTGCTTTATTGCTGTGTCTTCCTTCCAGCAGATTCACTCTTCTCGGAGGCCAGGAGGTAAGCGTGAAGGTGGGGGGGGTGCTCCTCAGCCGCACCGTTTTGGATGGCTTCGGAGGCCTGCCGCTTGCCTTTTAAATAGGCGCGGCAAGAGCGTCGAGGTCCCTATGCCTTTTGGCCCCCCGTTTATTATTTTCGCTGCAGTTTTTTCATGTCCCAGCCTGCTTCCAGACCTCATCTGCCGCGGAGGAGCGTGCGACCACCGTTTCAACACGCGGTCGCCGCTTTCACCTCCCTTCACCCCCATGCTGTTGCGGTGGCCATTTTGGGCATGAAAAATTCGCACCCTTTCGGCAACGGCCATTCCGCTCAGCCACGCTAAATCAGGAGGCCGCTGTGGGGTTGGGGGGGGCTGACCAGGGTCTCCATGCCGGCTCACCAACCTCCCTTCCCTTTTTCTAAGCGGCGCTGGTTCCTGGGCCATTTAGTGGCCATTGCACTGGCACAGGGAGGGAGTTCTTTGCAATGCAGGCCACCACAAAAAATTCTCTTTAGTCCTGATCCTCCCTGACTCTCCTGAGGGGCCTTGCACTGGCTGCAGGCCCCAATCCACCTCTGGGGCCTATGACTGGTGTTCCTAATATATGTGTTTTCCTATGTCAGCCAGATTGCAATTTTTCTCTGTCTTTAACCATTGTGCAAGCACTAATTTTCTCGGCCTTTTTTCTTTCTCCAGCACAGCCAGTCAATGCCTCTGTCTCTTCAGCCTTGTCATAGCCTTGCACCATCTTGCGTGGTCATTGACTATGGAGCTGCCCAGCCCCCCAGATTCCCAGGATACTAGACCAGGTCTCTCCCAGGCCCCTCCCAGATCCTCCTCATCAGGGAGTGGGGGAGTGGGCAAAGGCGGGGGGCGGCACTGGAAAACGTCGTTCCAAAGCCCCGTCTGCGGCAGAGGCCAAGGACGCTGAAAGGTGCCAACGGGCTCTTGATAAGCAATTTGAAAAAACACGGCGCCAGGCAGGCAGGGAGCCATCCCACTATGATCTTCCCCTATCCCGGGATGATCCCCTAGCCGTGATGTCCGAGGAGGTGGAGTCTCAGGACGTGTCCCCGAACAGGTCACTGGCAGAACCAGCTTCCCCAGCCCCCTCTTGGCCTTGCGAGCAGGGCACCCCCCAGGGGACCCGTGCCAGGATGACATGCCCGAGGGTGTTCCCCCTCTCCTAGAGGACCCCTTGGCTTTGGACCCTGAGTCCGACCAGGAGCCCGAATTGTCGACTCACATGCAAGCGGTGGTGGCTCATGCCATTGCCAAGGGCATCGCTGACGGCATGAAAACACGTGATCAGCCCTCAGTAGCACCCATGGTTCCTAGACCCGACCTAGCCACCCCTCCTCCGGCTAAGCGGGTCCGCCACCCTTCTTTGGAATCTTCAGTGGTCAGTGAGGCCTCCGCCCTTGAGGACCCTGACCAGGAAGGTCAGGAGCTATCAGAGGACGAGGACCTCCCCCCTGATGCCCCTGCCTTCGCTGGGCTCTTCAAGCCTAGCCTTTTTAAGTCTATCCTCCACAAGGCCAAGGCAGCCACCAAACTAGGGATCAAACCCAAACCCACTCAACCTGCACCAGAGTCGACCACTGTCAACCCTAACGCAGTCCTGTTCGATGTACCCACTCCTCAACAGGAGCTGGTACCGGTCCCTGGGTTATTCCTCGACCTCATTCAACATCAGTGGACCCAGCCAGCCACGCTGTCCTCTCCCAGTGGAGCGGACAAGAAACTTTATACTATGGAGCCCGCTCTGGAGGACCTCCTGGTCCTGCCATCTGTGGACCCACCCATAGCCGCCCTCACCTCCAATTCCTCCCTTCCTGCAGACCTATTGGAGGGCCTTAAGGCGGAGGATAAGAAGGCAGAGAAAGCGTGCCACAAGACCCATCTTGCGGCCGCTTGGGCCATTAAGGCTTCTTCGTCTGCATCATTCTTCAACAGGGCCTCTGTCATTTGGCTGCTCGAGCTGTTGTCCAAGCTTCCGGTGGGGGACATGCCCCTCCGCCAGGATGTGTCTAAGATCATCGCGGCTTCCCGATACGCCCCTGATGCATCCCTCAACGCCACCAAATTCACCTCAAGGGCCCTGGTGTCCAACATTACTTCCCGTCGTTTGGTCTGGCTCCGCCATTGGCAGGCGGACCAGAAAAATAAATGGAAGTTGGCTTCCGCCCCCTTCAAGGGTCCAAATTGTTTGGTGAGGTCCTGGAACCCTTCCTCATTGAGTCCAAAGACAAGAGAAAGGTCCTGCCCTTGTTGACCAAAAAGCAAGACCACAAGGCCGCCCCCTATCCTAGGAGGCAGTCCTTTCGCACCACAGAACCTTCCACTTCTTCCTCCTTTTCTTCCCCCAATAGATCCTTCGGACAGCCGGGGGACAGAACCCAGGACAGGCCCGCCTTTCGGGACAGAGGGAGACAGCTGTTCGGCTCCCGCAAGTACAATTGCGGTGGGGCCTCCAACAGGCCGTTCCGCAGGTCCAAGTGACTGCCCGAATGCATCGCCCATAGGAGGTCGTCTACAGCTCTTTGCCTCACATTGGGCTCAAACCATGGAGGACGCCTGGGTCCTCCAGATTGTCAGGGAAGGCCTCTCCCTGGAATTCCTGTCCCCTCCACCTCGGAATTTCATCCGGTGTCCCACTCCATCTTGCCCTCTGAAAAGGGAATGCATGAATCAGGAGGTCAATCACCTCCTGGAAATAAATGCCATAGAACCGGTGCCCCCCAGCCAGGAGGGGAAGGGGTTCTACTCCATCCTCTTCCTGGTCCCCCAAAACTCCGGGGGGTGACGGGCCATCTTGGACCTCAAGAACCTCAACAGGCACATTGCCTATCGGAGGTTCAAGATGCAATCCCTCCAGACCATCCTGGCGGGGATCCGTCAGGGAGACCTCCTCACCTCTATAGATCTGAAGGAGGCATATCTTCACATCCCCATCCCCTCCCAACACAGGAAGTTCCTGCGCTTCTTCTACGCCAGCCGGCACTTCCAATACAGGGCTCTCCCATTTGGCCTGTTGGCGCCCAGGACCTTCACCAAGGTCCTGACGGTTGTGGCAGCCCAGCTCAGGTGCAGGCCCATAAGGCTGCAGTGCTACCTGGACGACATCCTCATTCAGTCGTCCAGGCAGCAAGCCTTGCGGGACCTCCGCGTCACCATGAGGTCCCTCAGGAGTCACGGTTTCTCCCTAAACCTAGAAAAGAGCCATCTTGTTCCCACCACCAGTCTCATTCACCTGGGGGCGGTGATAGATTTATTTATTTTATTTATTTATTTAATTAGCGCTTCTAGACCGCCCCCTCTCCCAAAGGGACTCGGGGCGGTTTACAGTCCATATCAAAAACATCATAAATAAAATTTAAACAATTAAAATTATTAAATGGATAAATACATAAGAGGAGGATAAAAATAGACAGAACTGTAATTGCTAAGTAAATAATTTAAAATATACAGAATTTAAAACCCCAGTGTCCTATAAAATTAAATCCCCTAAAAAACCAGTAGGAAATATATATGCCAGGAGGTAGACGTTAAAAATTATGCCAGGCCAGCCAGTCGGAACAGGTGTGTCTTCAGTTTCTGCCGGAAGGAGCGGAAGTCAGTGGTGATTCTAATGTTGGGGGGGAGGTCATTCCAGAGGGTTGGGCCCATCACAGAGAAGGCCCTACTCCTTAGTGTCGCCCGTTGGCATTGCCTAGTGGACGGCACCAGGAGAAGCCCCTCCCTGTGAGAGCGAATTAGCCGCAGGGATGTGTGTGGGAGGATGCGATCCCGCAGGTAACTAGGCCCTATGCCGTGGAGCGCTTTAAAGATGGTGGTCAAAACCTTGAAACGCACCCGAAAGACCACAGGTAACCAGTGCAGCTCGCGCAGGAGCGGTGTTACGTGGGAGTACCTAGTACTCCCCATGACTGCCCGCGCGGCTGCGTTCTGGACTAGCTGCAGTCTTCGTGCGCGTCCCAAGGGAAGCCCCATGTAGAGAGCATTACAGTAGTCCAGGCGAGATGTCACCAGTGCATGAGTGACCGTGCGTAGGGCATCCCGGTCCAGAAGGGGGCGCAATTGGCGCACCAGGCGAACCTGGTAGAACGCCCCCCTTGCCACGGCTGCCACATGGTCGTCCATTGACAGCCGGGCATCTAGGAGGATGCCCAAATTGCGCGCCCGTTCCACAGGGGGCAGTTGTTCGCCCCCTATGGCCAGCGTTGGAGTCAGCTGACTGAACCGAGGTGCCGGTAGCCACAGCCACTCAGTCTTGGAGGGGTTGAGTTTGAGTCTGTTGTCCCCCATCCAGACCCCGACGGCTTCCAAACACCGGGACATCACTTCGACAGCCTCGCTGGGGTGATTTGGGGTTGATTGAGGAGGAGGAGCTTCCAATGATGATGGCAGGCGTCTCTTGAGCTCCAAGAACACCATGGAGCTCCCGCCCGGTTAAGGGTTGCTGCCGGCCCCCGAATCATCCGAGGGGGCCGAGAGTTCGATAGCCCAACCACCCAGGCATGTTTCGGGCTTGTTTTGGCCCACCAGGGTGGTCGGTGAAGAGCGGAGGGAGGAGAGGACTGGAGGGCTGCAAACGGCTGCAAATGGCCACCGGCAAGGTAAAAGCAATGGCGACGGCGCGAAACGCTGAGAAACACCAAGAATAGAAGAGAAACACCGAAAAACCCTAAAAGAGCCAGAAAAGAGCCGGAAAAGCTGAAGGAGAGTGAGAAGAAGGGGGTGAGAGCCCCGGAGGCTTTGGAGGCATCGGAGAGATCCCTGAAACATCAAAGGACCCGAGGGAGAGAAACAGGAAACATCTGATAGGTGAGAAGGACTGGGAGGCAGCCGGAGGCTGCTGGAAGAGACAAGGGGAGATGGCTGCGATGATGGTTGAATGGAGGAAGTTGCAGCCAGGGACCCCTTGGGATATTTTGTCATCTTGTCATTCCTGGCTACTTGCTTCTGGCTACTCCCATTCCCCCCCCTCCCGGGCCCCTGCTGGCTCGAGCGGACTAACATTGGGAGCCAAGCAGCTGGGCCAAGAATGGCCCCCCATCCATCGGGGGGGCCACATCCACCATGAAACAGATGAATGGAACTATCACCTATCCTTTGCCACCATTTACCATTTACCACCTTTGCCTTTCCCCCCACCATCTGGGATATTTAATCATGGCTTGCTCTCCCCCCCCCTTTCTCTCCAAGTTCTAAGTACCACCTGGACATTGAAAAACCCTTCGCCCTCCATTGAGACTCTAGCCCACTGGTTTTTAACTATTAACTTTTATATCATCTGCACCCCTACCCTATCGGGATGGTTAACAACCTACCAATTTATTCGAGGACAGACCTGCTTCGCCTGCGGGAGGCCCCTCTCTCGCAGGTATGGCCCTTGGTTCTCTCAAGGGCCAGCCTTGATGACGGGTTCGTGAACCCCGAGAGGTGGAAGAAGAGGAAGCTGAGGGGCTTTTTAGCAAAATGTTTTATACTGTTCTTAGGGGGTTTTGGGAAGGGGGGGGATAACCAGGCCAGGAGGGAAGCCAGTGCCACACGAACAGGTGAGTCCAGGAGGGAAGTGAGCGGAGTGGGGGGGGAGAAGGAACAAACTATTCCAGTAGAGGGTTGTTTTATTACAACGGTCGCGGGGAGGGGGGGATGCGAGGACAAGAGAAGATCACAAGGTCAGTTGGGAGACCGTGGCTGCTGGCTATGCCCAGTCGTTTGTACCAACCCCCGCAACCTAGGTGGTCGGGATCTACAGAGACAGGGCCTGCGGCTGATGCTTTGCAATGCAAGGTCCGTGACCAACAAGGCCCCCTCATTAATGAGTTGATCTCTGAGGGGGGGCTGGACCTTGCAGGAATAACAGAGACCTGGTTGGGTCACGAGGGTGGTTTGCCCCTCGTGGAAATGTGCCCACCAGGTTTCCATGCATTTCATCAGCCTCGGGCCCTGGGTAAGGGTGGAGGGGTGGCGGTGGTTATACGGGATGGTCTAGAGCCGAGGGAGTTCACTGTTTCTCAGATACCCGGGTGTGAGTCACTTGGTGTGAAATGGGGCCCAGGGAGGCAGTGGGGTTTGCTGATTGTATACTTGGCTCCTCGCTATACGTCAGCAGCCCTGCCCGAGCTCCTCGAGCTGATCTCGGAGACGGCGGTAAAGATCCCCAAACTTTTGGTTATGGGGGATTTCAACCTGCCGTCGACGGGAGCAGCATCCGAGGTGGCTCGGGAGTTCATGGCTTCCATGACAGCCATGGGCCTGACCCAACTAATTCAGGGCCCCACAGATGAAGGTGGCCACACACTGGACCTTGTTTTTGTATCTGAGCAGTGGACGAGTGATCTGGGAATAGGGGACTTAGACATTACTCCCCTGTCATGGTCAGATCACTCTTGTCTCCGGCTAGACTTCCCTGGCGCTACCCCCCACCACGAGGAGGCGGAACCAGTTTGTCCAAGCTGGTACCACCCCAAGCATCTGATGGAACCAGTTAGGTTCCAGTCGGAGCTTGGGCCGCTACCTGTAGCCCTGACCCGCGCTCGGTCGGAGGACCTAGTGGCCGCCTGGAATAGGGCGACGGCTGGGGCCTTCGACCGGGTTGCGCCTTTGCGACCTCTCCTACGGCAGCAACCCACCCGGGCTCCTTGGTATACCGAGGAGCTGAGGGTGATGAAGCACCAGAGGAGACGTCTAGAGAGCAGGTGGAGGTCCTCACGCTCCGAGTCTGACCGAACACAGGTAAGAGCCTATTTACGGACTTACCTTGTGGCATTGAGAGCGGCCAAACGTAGACATTGTGCCGCTCTTATTGCGTCTGCGGATAACCGCCCTGCCGCCCTGTTTAGGGTCACCCGCTCCCTCTTGGTGCAAGAGACGCGGGGGGTACCCCTACAGGGTAGAGCAGAGGAGTTTGGAGAATATCTGAAGAACAAAGTCGCTCAGATCCGGAGTGGATGGGCCCCCTCCAGTGGTCTGGACGGGCCGTCAACAGTGAGTCTTGTGAGTCCACTCTGGGAGGAGTTTGACTCTGTTGCCCCCGAGGATTTAGACAGGTTGCGTGGAAGGCTGCGACCCACCACATGTTCATTGGACCCGTGTCCCTCCTGGCTGGTACTGGCATCCTGGGAGGTGACACGAGGCTGGCTTCTGGGCCTGGTGAACGCCTCGTTGGGTGAGGGATCCTTACCTACCGTCTTGAAAGAGGCGGTGGTGAGGCCCTTACTCAAGAGGCCTTCACTCGACCCAATGGAGCTAGCTAATTATCGTCCAGTCTCCAACCTCCCTTTTTTGGTGAAGGTTGTTGAGAATGTGGTGGCGCAGCAGTTTTCGCGTCACCTCGATGAATCCGATTATCTAGACCCACGCCAGTCCGGCTTCCAGCCCGGGCACAGCACTGAGACAGCCTTGGTCGCGTTGGTTGATGATCTCTGGAGGGCCAGAGATAGAGGTTGTTCCTCTATCCTGGTCCTATTAGATCTCTCAGCGGCTTTTGATACCATCGACCATGGTATCCTTCTGCGCTGGCTGGAGGGGATGGGAGTCGGAGGCACCGTGTTACGGTGGTTCGACTCTTACCTCTCCGGCCGGATGCAATATGTGTTGACAGGGGGGCAGAGATCGACCCCGAGGCCACTCTCTTGTGGGGTGCCGCAGGGGTCGGTTCTCTCGCCCCTTCTGTTCAATGCATACGTGAAGCCGCTGGGCGAGATCATCCGTGGTTTTGGGGTTGAATACCATCTGTATGCTGATGATACGCAGCTGTACATTTCAACCCCAAACTACCCCAACGAGGCTGTCGCAGTGATGTCCCGGTGTCTGGAAGCCGTCGGGGTCTGGATGGGGGACAACAGACTCAAACTCAACCCCTCCAAGACTGAGTGGCTGTGGCTTCCGGCACCTCGGTTCAGCCAGCTGACTCCATCGCTGGCCATAGGGGACGAGCTACTGCCCCCTGTGGAACGGGCGCGCAATTTGGGCATCCTCCTAGATGCCCGGCTGTCAATGGATGACCATGTGGCAGCCGTGGCAAGGGGGGGCGTTCCACCAGGTTCGCCTGGTGCGCCAATTGCGCCCCCTACTGGACCGGGATGCCCTACGCACAGTCACTCATGCACTGGTGACGTCTCGCCTAGATTACTGTAATGCTCTCTACATGGGGCTTCCCTTGGGACCCGCCCGGAGACTGCAGTTAGTCCAGAACGCGGCCGCGCGGGTTATCATGGGGAGGTCTAGATACTCCCACGTAACACCGCTCCTGCGCGAGCTGCACTGGCTACCTGTGGTTTTTCGGGTGCGTTTCAAGGTCCTGATTACCATCTTTAAAGCGCTCCATGGCTCAGGACCTAGTTACTTGCGGGATCGCATCCTCCCACATACATCCCTGCGGCCAATCCGCTCTCACAGGGAGGGCCTTCTCCAAGTGCCGTCCACTAGGCAATGCCAGCGGGCGGCGCCAAGGAGTAGAGCCTTCTCTGTGATGGGCCCAACCCTCTGGAATGACCTCCCCCCCGACATTAGAACCACCTCGGACTTCCGCTCCTTCCGACAAAAATTGAAGATTCACCTGTTCCGACTAGCTGGCCTGGCATGATTATAAATGTTACATCTATGAACTCCTGGTAGTATATTCTCATCTGGTTATTTTAAGGGTAATGTTTTAGTTTTAATTGTTTTTAGGGCTTTTAGCCTCATATTTATTCTTCTGTACAGTACTCTTAATTTTAACCTCCTCCACATACATACATATATTTATAGTTCTATTTATATTTGTATTTTATCTGTGATTTATTGTGGACTGTACACCGCCCCGAGTCCCTTTCTGGGAGAGGGGGCGGTTTAGAAATGTGAATAAATAAATAAATAATAATAATAATCAGCGTACAGATGGTATTCAACCCCAAAACCACGGATGATCTCCCCCAGCGGCTTCACATATGTGTTGAACAGGAGGGGCGAGAGGACCGACCCCTGCAGCACCCCACAAGTGAGTGACCTCAGGGTCGACCTCTGCCCCCCTGTCAACACACATTGCGACCGGTCGGAGAGGTAGGAGCCGAACCCCCGTAAAACGGTGTCTCCGACTCCCATCCCCTCCAGCCGGCGCAATAGGATACCATGGTCGATGGTATCAAAAGCCGCTGAGAGGTCTAATAGGACCAGGATAGAGGAACAACCTCTATCTCTGGCCCTCCAGAGATCATCAACCAGCGCGACCAAGGCTGTCTCTGTGCTGTGCCCGGGTCGGAAGCCGGACTGGCGTGGGTCTAGATATTCGGATTCGTCAAGGTGTCGTGGAAATTGCTGTGCCACCACATTCTCAACAACCTTCGCTAAAAAGGGAAGGTTGGAGACTGGACGATAATTAGCCAGCTCCATTGGGTCGAGTGAAGGCCTCTTGAGTAAGGGCCTCACCACCGCCTCTTTCAAGGCAGTTGGTAAGAAGCCCTCACCCAATGAGGCGTTCACCAGGCCCAGAAGCCAGCCTCGTGTCACCTCCCAGGATGCCAGTACCAGCCAGGAGGGACACGGGTCTATTAAACATGTGGTGGGTCGCAGCCGTCCACGCAACCTGTCCAAATCCTCGGGGGCAACAGAGTCAAACTCCTCCCAGAATGGTCTCACAAGACTCACTGTTGACGGCTCGTCCGGCCCACTGGAGGGGGCCCATCCGCTCCGGATCTGAGCGACTTTGTCCTGCAGATATTCCCCAAACTCCTCTGCTCTACCCTGCAAGGGTGCCCCCCGCGTCCCCTGTGACAGGAGAGAGCGGGTCACCCTAAACAGGGCGGCAGGGCGGTTATCCGCGGACGCAATAAGAGCGGCACAATGTCTACGTTTGGCCGCTCTCAATGCCACAAGGTAGGTCCGTAAATAGGCTCTTACCTGTGTTCTATCAGACTCGGAGCGTGAGGATCTCCACCTGCTCTCTAGACGTCTCCTATGGCGCTTCATCACCCTCAGCTCCTCGGTGTACCAAGGAGCTCGGGTGGATTGCTGCCGCAGGAGAGGTCGCAAAGGCGCAACCCGGTCCAAGGCCCCAGCCACCGCCGTATTCCAGGCGGCCACTAGGTCCTCCGACCGAGCGCGGGTCAGGGCTACAGGTAGCGGCCCAAGCTCCGACTGGAACCTAACTGGTTCCATCAGATGCTTGGGGCGGTACCAGCTTGGACAGGCTGGCTCCGCCTCCTCACGGTGGGGGGTAGCGGCAGGGAAGTCGAGCCGGAGACATGAGTGATCTGACCATGACAGGGGAGTAATAACTAAATCCCCTATTCCCAGATCACTCGTCCACTGTTCAGATACAAAAATAAGGTCCAGTGTGTGACCGCCCTTGTTTGTGGGGCCCTGAATTAATTGGGTCAGGCCCATGGCTGTCATGGAAGCCATGAACTCCCGAGCCACCTCAGATGCTGCTCCCGTCGACGGCAGGTTGAAGTCCCCCATGACCAAGAGCCTGGGGATCTCAACCGCCATCTCTGAGATCAGCTCGAGGAGCTCGGGCAGGGCCGCTGATGTATAGTGAGGAGCCAAGTATACAATCAGCAGGCCCAACTGCCTCCCTGGGCCCCATTTCACACCTAGGGATACACAACCGGGTATCTGAGGAACAGTGAACTCTCTCGGTTCCAGACCATCCCGTATAACTACCGCCACCCCACCACCCTTACCCAGGGCCCGAGGCTGATGGAATGCACAGAAACCCGGTGGGCACATTTCCACGAGGGGTAAACCACCCTCGTGGCCCAACCAGGTCTCTGTTATCCCTGCAAGGTCCAGCTCCCCCTCGGAGATCAACTCGCTAATGAGGGGGGCCTTGTTGGTTACGGACCTTGCATTGCAAAGCATCAGCCGCAGGCCCTGGCTCTGTAGTTCCTGACCACCTAGGCTGCGGGGGTTGGTACAAACAACCGGGCGTAGCCAACAGCCACGGTCTCCCAACCGACCTTGTGATCTTCTCTTGTCCTCGCATCCCCCCCTCCCCGCGACCGATGTAATAAAACAACCCTCTACCGGAATAATTTGTTCCCTCTCCCCCCACATCCCGCTCACTTCCCTCCTGGATTCACCTGTTCGTCTGGCGCTGGCTTCCCTCCCGGCCTGGTTAACCCACCCCCCCTCCCTGGAACCCCCTAAAAACAATGTAAAACATTTGGCTAAAAATCCCCTCAGCTTCCGTTTCTTCCACCTCTCGGGGTTCACAAACCCATCATCAAGGCAGGCCCTTGTAAGAGCCAAGGGCCATACCTGCGAGAGAGGGGCCTCCCGCAGGCGGAGCAGGTCTAACCTTGAATAAATTGATAGAATATTGAAGCCCAATTGGGTAAGGGTGCTGGTGGTAAAAGTCAATAGCCGGAGGGCTAAGGTCTTAATAGGGAGCTGGAGGCTTTAGTATCCAGATAGTACTTGGAAAGAAGGCAGGGGGGAAATGTTCAAATATTCCCAAATAGTGAAGCAAGGCAGAGATGTCATAAAAATGGGAGACAGTCTAAGGTGGTTGAAGATAGATATAATTACAGACGTGGGATCCTTAGTGGGTGGGTGGGGCATTCTGGGCCCAGCTGTTCTTAATCTAGGCAGTCAATCAGGCCCATCCATAGCCCTGAAACGGGCCTCCAGTGGCCTCTGAAGTTCTAGGCCATCCCCAGCCGTTGTTTTAGTTCTTCTCCTCACTTCTGGTTCCCCAACACATTCATCTTGGTCCCCCATCGGCGCCTCAGTGTTCATTGCAGTTTGGGTAAGGCTCTCAAAAATTATAAGAACATTCTCCAGGTTCCCGGGAGCATGGGAGCAGCCAGGCTACTGCCAAATGTCATAGAGGAGTCCCTGGCTGCAGCTCTTTCCACACCTCCGACGCTGCAGCCATCTTCCTTTGCCGTTCCCGACTGCCTCCCTAATCTGCTCACCTCTCCGGTGCCTCCAGTGCCTCGTTGTCTTCTCTGGTGTCGTAGGGTGGCTCTGGTACCTCCGGTGCCACCTTGTTCTCTCTGGTGCCATTTTCTTGCTTTTTCCCGTTTTTTTTTTTTTTTGCAACGCAGTTTAAACTTCGCGCCGCGCTGCGCGCGCCGCCGCCATTGCCTCACGGCTTCCTCCTCAGCCGCTTACAACCGCTCCGCTCCTTTTACTCTCCGATCTTCTCCGACCAACCCTGGTGGGCTAAAACGAGCCCAAAGCAAGCCAGGGTGGTCGGGCTACCCAATTCTCGGCCCTCCGATGACATGAGGGCCGGCAGCGACCTCCTACCCAGTCAGGCGCTCCATGGTAAGGTTAGGAGCTTAGGAAGGCGACCGCCATCGCTGGAAGCTCCTCCTCCTATCACCTCGTGCAGGGTGTTCCCTCCCCAGACAGGTTAGAGGGCCTGAGGTCCATGACCCACAAAGTGATGCACGCGAGGCAAGCTCCAGTGGTTCTCCTGTCACAGCTGCTGGGGAAGATGATCTGGCTACATTCCAGGGCACTGCAGTGGCTTCTCCTACCCCACCAGAGGGCTTCCAGGAGCAACTCGCCCATGTTGGTGCGCGTCCCCCCGACGGTGAAGAGGTCTCTCCGTTGGTGGAAGTCCCCGGCGCTTCTCAAGGGCCACCTCTTCAAGTAACCCTAGCGGCTGGTCATCACCACAGACATCAGCCTCACCGGCTGGGTGGCACACATGGGACACCTCATGGTGCAAGTCAAGTGGTCCCCAACAGAGGCAACCTACAGCATAAACCTTCTGGAGTTGCGGGCCGCATGCCTGGCCCTATGCACTTTCACCAATCCATCCGCCACCGTCACGTGCTTCTGATGATGGACAATGTGGCCACCAAGGCGCACATCAACCGCCATGGCGGCACCAGGTCCAAGAAGCTGATGAGAGAATCAGAGACCCTGGGCCGCTGGGCAGAGAGTCACCTGGCGTCCCTCCGCTCCAACCACATCTTCGGAGTGGACAACATCCAGACGGACTGGTTGAGCAGGACCACCATAGATCCTGCGGAGTGGAGACTGGATCCTGCTCTGTTCCATCAGTTGTCCCACAGATTCGGCACGCCGACAGTCAACCTCTTTGCGTCCAAGGACAATGCGTAACTTCAGCGGTTCTTCTCCCGCTTCCGCACTCCAGGAGCGGAGGGGACAGATGCCCTTCGCTGCAGCTGGCCCCGAGAACTGCTGTACGCCTTCCCCCCTCTGCCCCTCCTTCGGCAAGTTCTCAACAAGGTCATCGCGGAAGGTGCAGAGGTACTCCTCGTGGCCCCCCATTGGCCCCGCAGATCGTGGTTTCCTGACCTCGTCTGCCTGTCGGTGTCTCCTCCGTGGCGGATTCCCCCGAGTCAGGTCTCCCTCAGCCAGGGGGCCATTGTCCATCCGGAGCTTTAGTGGCTTAACTGACCATCTGGCACTTGAGGGGGACCTGCTAAGGGGCAAAGGTTTGTCGGAGGAGGTGGTGTGCACCATCCAGGCAGCTAGACATCCTTCTACAACAAGGATCTATGATGCCTCCTGGGCCACCTTCGCCAAATGGTGTGAGGAATTGCATCTTGACCTGGCCACGGCGCCTGTTTCCCGGGTTTTGGATTTCCTGCAGGGTGGCCTCAACAAGGGCCTGGCTCCTAACACGCTCCGTCACCAGGTGGCGGCCCTTTCCACCGTTTGGGCTGGCGACCCTACCTCGCCCCTCAGCAAGGTGCGCCTTTTCCTCAAGGGTGCCTCCAATCTTCGACCTCCCACGGTTCACTGCTATCCTACCTGGTAGCTGTCTGTGGTCTTGCAGGCGCTCACCGTTCCACCCTTTGAGCCCTTGTGCACGGCATCCCTGTGCTACCTGACTCTCAAGACAGCCTTTCTTATTGCCATAACGTCCGCCCGTCGTATCTCGGAACTGGCGGCCCTGTCTATCCTGACAGGGTGGTTTTGAGACTGGACCCGGCCTTCAACCCGAAGGTCAACTCGTGGTTCCACAGGGTGCAGGACATCATCTTACTGGATTTTTGTCCACACCCATCACACCCCAAGGAACGCTCCTGGCACATGCTGGACGTTAGGAGGGCCCTGAAAGTTTACATCACCCGCACTGCGGAGTTCCGGAGGTCGGAGGCCCTCTTCGTTTCTTTTCAACCTGGCTCCTTGGAGAAGAAGGTTTCGTCGCCCACGGTCGGCAGGTGGCTACAGGCCTACATCGCTTCAGCCTATGAGAGCCAGTCCAGGTCGGTGCCTCATGGCATCACTGCACACTCCACTCGGAGCGCGGTCACCTCTGCGGCCTGGGCCACCCAGCCTCGATAGTCGACATCTGCAGAGCGGCTACGTGGTCTTCACCGTCGCCCTTCGTACAACATTATAAACTGGACGTTTTTGCCTCAGCTGAGGCGTCTTTCGGCAGGAGGGTGCTCCAGGCGGTTGTGGATACGACCGAATCCCGGGAACCTGCTTCTGCCCGCCCAGATGGACAATAACTTGGGTATGTCCCATTGCTTGGACTCTCCAAGCGGTGCACAGGAAAAAAACCATTGGCTTACCTGAAGGGTCCTTTTCTGTGCACCGCGAGAGAGTCCAACCCGCCCTGGATGTTCTGTCCAGGATTTGTGTTCTTCGTGTCAACAGGATTTGTCTTCTTGGGCGCTTCACTCCGTCCTCACGTCCTGACTTTATCGAAATTCTGGGGAGTGGCCACATGAGGAGGTGTAGTCAAAGGAAAAAAAGTTCCTCAGTCCAAGGGCAACCAGACTGAATTAACCCATTGCTTGGACTCTCCCGTGGTGCACAGAAAAGGACCCTTCAGGTAAGCCAATGGTCTTTTCCTTCACTCTGGACTTTATCCAGTTTTCATGCTCTAATTCATCTCTCTCACGCACACACAAACTGAGGTTCTGCTCCCATAACCTACTTGTGTTGTAAAAGTTCAAAAGGGGAAACTGTTGGCCCAGTTAGTAACCACTACAAACACAATCATCCAGGAGCTTACACAAATTCCACCCAGTCATACAGTACTTAAACCAAGTCATCAGACCCATTTTATATACCTAGTCCTCCAATAAAATTTAACAAGCAAGCCTCTCAGTTACAGAATTTACTGCTGAAGACAACAGCTGATAATACACCACCAATACCCTGACAGGTATCCCTAGCAAAGGCATGCTTTATTGCTCTGCATCTGGACAATGGGAAGACTCTAGTAAGTTCATGAAGCTTGCCAACACTCCTGGTACAAGGATTCGATAATGTTATCTGGAAAAAAAAATCTATATATAGATAGTATATCTGATAATAGAATTGAAATCGAACAGAACAGAATAGAATAGAATAATTTATTGGCCAAATGTGATTGTATACACAAGGAATTTGTCTTCGGTGCATATGTTCTCTGTACATAAGACAATATACATTCAAGAATCAAGGTACAACACTTATTGATAGTCATAGGCAGGGCCGGATTTTCCTATAGGCTAACTAGGCTTCAGCCTAGGGCCTCAAGATCAAGAGGGGCCTTTATTTTCATCTAAATCCGGCCCTGGTCATAGGGTACAAATAAGCAATCAGGAAACAATATAATTGTAATGATACAAGCAACAAAGTTACAGTCCTGCAGTCATAAGTGGGAGAAGATGGGTGATAGGAATGATGACAAGACTAATAGTAACGCAGCCTTAGTGAATAGTTTGACAGTGGTGACAGAATTATTTGTTTAGCAGAGTGATCGCGTTTGGGAAAAAACTGTTCTTGTGTCTAGTTTTTTGATGTGCAGTGCTCTATAGCATGTTTTGAGGGTAGGAGTTGAAACAATTTATGTCCAGAATGCTAGGGGTCTGTAAATATTTTCATGGCCCTCTTTTTGACTCATGCAGTGTACGGATCCTCAATGGAAGGCAGGTTGGCAGTAATTGTTTTTTCTGCAGTTCTGACTATCCTCTGAAGTCTGTGTCTGTCTTGTTGGATTACAGAAACTAGCCAGACAGTTATGGAGGTGCAGATGACAGACTCAATAATTCCTCTGTAGAACTGTATCAGCAGCTCCTTGGGCAGTTTGAGCTTCCTGAGTTGGCGCAGAAAGAACATTCTTTGTTGTGCTTTTTTGATGATGTTTTTTATGCTAAGTGTCCATTTTAGGTCTTGCGATGTGAACATCTCTACTGTTGACACTATGTTGTCTAGTATTATTAAGAGGTGGTAGTATGGGAAAGTCTACCAGCATTTCTATGGTTTTGAGTGTGTTCAGTTCCAGATTGTTCTGATCGCACCACAAGGCTAGTTGTTTAACCTCCCGTCTGTATGCAGTTTCATCGTCTCGAATGAGACCAATCACTGTTGTATCATCTGCAAATTTCAGTATTTTAACAGATGGATTGTTTGAGATGCAGTCATTGATATATAGAGAGAAGAGAAGTGGAGAGAGCACACAGCCCTGTGGGATACAGGTATCTGATGTGATTTTGCCTAGCTTCACCTGCTGCTTCCTGTCTGTTAGGAAGCTTGTGATCCACTTACAAGTCTGTTCAGGTACCCCTAGCTGATTTAGTTTACTTAGAATGTCCGGTATGATGGTATTGAATGCTGAACTAAAGTCTACAAAGAGGACCCTTGCGTAGGTCTTTGGAGATGCACTACATCCCAGAAGATGTTGTAGGATGTAGTGCAAGATGTTGTAGGAAGTAGTGCAGGGTCATATTAACAGCATCATCTGTTGATCTATTTGCTCGGTATGCAAATTGCAAGGGGTCTAACAGCGGATCCGTGATGGTTTTTAAGTGGAACATCACTAGCCTTTCATAGCTACAGGTTTTCATAACTACAGATGTTAGAACAACTGGTCTGTAGTCATTCAGTTCCTTGATGAAGGGCTTCTTCGGCAGTTGTATATAGTGGAGCGTTTGAAGCAAGAAGGAACATGGCACATCTCTAGTGATTTGTTTAAGATTCGGGTGAAGATGGGAGTCAATTGGTCAGCACAGACTTTTAAGCAAGAAGTTATCTTGTCTGGGCCTGGTGCTTTTCCTGGCTTCTGTCTGTGAAATAGATCTTGCACTTCCTTTTTTGTGATCACCAGGGTTTGTGAACCCAATGGGATGGGGTCAGTTGTAGGAGGTTTGGCTGTTGTTGATGTGTCTGGGATGGGGGTTGTGGAGATAGGTGGCTGTAGTTTCCTTTCAAACTTGCAGTAAAACATGTTCAGGTCATCTGCCAGTTGTTGATTTCCTTCAGCCTGGGAAGGAGGTTTGCCGTAACTGGTGATATTTTCAAGAGTTTTCCACATATTTGCTGGTTCATTTGTTGAGAACTGATTCCTTAGCTTTTTAAAATAGCTTCTTTTGGCTGCTCTGATCTCCCTTGTTAATACGTTTCTGGTCTGATAGTACAGCATTCTATCATCTTTTCTGTAGGCTTCCTCTTTGGAACGACATAGCTGCTTAAGTTTAGCTGTGAACCAAGGTTTATTGCTACTTTATATTTGCAAGTTCTTGATCGGTACACATAGGTCTTCACAGAAGCTGACATATGACATATGATGTTACAGTATCTGTAAGTTCATCCAGGTCTGCAGAAGTTTCTTCAAAAATATTCCAGTCAGTGCAGTCAAAGCAAGCCTGTAGCTTTAACTTTGCCTCCTCAAATGTATCTGTATTCCCCAAGCAGTATTCTTGTCAGGTGTGTGTACTGTGAAAACCATTGCTAAAGGAATTGGATTTGCAGTTGCCTAGTGGTGAGAATTTGTATGTTGTGAGAATGGCCTTGCAATGCATTAATGGAGTATATATTAATATGCTATGAATTACCATTATATTGCCCCAAAGAACAGCATGTTAAGTCAACTGGCCAAATAATTGATTTTGATATTGTACTTATAACGAATACCTTTTTACATAAAATGTAACTTCAAAAGTATAAGGTAAAAATATTGTGCTTCAATATTTCTTACAATTTTTCTGATGTTGAGAGTGGAAAGAACTCTGAATGACAATTATAGGTTCCATTTTAAAAAATTAGAAATTTCCCTTGTTTGATTCCGTAGGTTTTCCCTATTTGGGCTACAGAAATCTAGGCCACAATTAAATGGCAGCAAAGAGTTGCAGAAGACTTGGCTGTCAATGGATTTTACACACAGCCCAGGTCTGGTAACCCTATCTTTGCTTTAAGTGCCACATGTGAATTGTCCCCCACCCTCACTTATTGTGTTATCTCCTCTTTTTCTCTCAAACTAAACTACTCACACACAACATTGTTATTTCTCATGAAATATGTCTGATAATGCCAACACAGTATTGTCACAATAATCTGTGCCACTAATTTAATGTAACACTTCTTGTGCCTGATATGTCCCTTTTCTAGCTCAGATCTCTGTTCAAGCTTTAATCTGGAGAAGTTGTGTAAGTAAGCAATGACCATCTCCTTTGGAATTTATTCTTTAATGACTAATGACTGTATGAATTTTAGTCTTCTACATAAGAAATTTAAGACATGCAAGCATATTGTGATTTAAACTGATTGAATGATGCGTATCCAATTGTTGTGCATCAGAGTGGAAGCCTTGGGTGTACTGGTAATTGATAATTCCACAGTACTAGTAATAGATCTATTACTACTGTAAAAAAATTAAATTCCATCAGTTTAATGATAAATCTAGATAAATTACAATAGGATTGCAGTAAGGTAGTCCTTCAGATACGACCATAGTGGAGTCTGCCCATTATGGTCACATGTCATAATGATTGTTAGGTGAAGCATCTCACCTAACTCACCTGCCATACCTGCTCTCCCCAGGGAGTCATTAAATGAACTTCAGGGTGTTTAAGTGAAAAATGGGGTGCCTCATGAGTCCGGTAGGCCCTTGGAGGTCTAGTACAGGCCTAGGCCCACCTGTCCTAGCCTCAGAAAGCCGCCTCCACTTTCCAAGACACTGTGCTCCACCTCCTGCCCCTTGGGTCCCACTCTCATTGGATCTCCCCCACCCCAAGCTTTAGGCCTGATTCCTAGCCCCACCAGGCCAAACATCTGACCTTTTGGAAAGCACTGAGGCCATCCAGAGCACTAAAATGAATTACTACTTTGTGCAGCTTCATGCCATGGTTCCAGAAGCAGCCACCATTTTGACCTATCCACAAAATGGCAGATGCATTTGGGTCACTACCAGTGGTGGGATACAACCGGTATTCCCCCGTACGAGCGTACCGGTGCTTGCTGGAAGCACCAGGTACTGTTCCGGTACAGTGCTCCATAGGGCCCACCCGCCCGCCCACGCTCTTTACCTGTATTTGAGCTGTTCGGGACTTCTGCGCATGCGCACAGAGTGTATGGCACTTGCGCAACACTCCGCCAAGCAGCTGGAGCATTGAAGAGGCATCGTGGAGCATCACAGGCAGTAAGTACGCATGCATGTGCTGCACGCGTGTGCCCCCATGCTGCGTGCGTTCATGTGGTGGATGCCCAGCCCCATTGCACTGTTTCAGTTGCAACGAGATCCGGAACCCACCACTGGTCACTATTATATGGCCTGGTGGAAAACTGCTTTGTTCTGCTGCCTTAACCAAATCTACTCCCAGCGCTTCAGAAACTTTTTGCAGTGTCCAGAAACTTTTCCAACACTGTGCAGACCCTGGTAAGTAGCAAAACACAACAGTTTGTCTGGCAACAATCATTCTGGCACCGCCCACAAACAGTTGCCGCATTAGGTCTTTGCACAAAGAGTCAGCATTAAATGGTAGAGTGTTATTCTTCCTTCATATCTCTGATAGTTCTTGCTGGATTGAAAAACTCGAGCTTTTCATGCCACTTTTCACCACATTGTCACACATATGCTATCCAATGGGTTCTAATGTGGCAAAAGCAGTCAGAAAAATTGGAAGAGCACCGTGTTTTATAATGCACAATATAGTTTTACCTATAAACTAAAGTATAACATTTTCTATGGTCAACACTGTATCTCTTAGATAGTGCTAATAGCATATGAAATACAAAATACCTGAAGAGCACCAAATTTAAGTGTTAGTATTTAATTAATTAATTAATTTTAAAATGTATTGGCCACCCATCTTACCTTGAGGTAATAATATTTTGGTAGTGATAATAAAAAGACCTCTGAGGAAAAAATTATATAGATAAAATATTTCAAGAGGGCATTTTTTTTTACAGGGGAAATAATATTTCATGACATATGTTCTACTTGAAATACGTTTCAGGATTAAACCTACGTTTTGTAATGGTAGAAAGGCAGATTCGCCAATGAAAGGACAAAAATTGATCTTCCAAACAATATTTGCATGATTTTATTCCTGATAGAAATGGAAACAACTCAGATGGATATTTTTTTCTGAAAGGAATATTGGAGTTCCTCATTTCAACTTGCTGATGAACAGATAAAAAGCAAAGAGGGTTTTTTGTTTGTTTGTTTGTTTTTTTGGCCTCATACAGAAACTTTCTTTTCCTGGAAGACAAGTTCAAATAGGACCTGAGACTCTGAAAATGTTAATGTTCAGGTTAAATCACAATAAATCCCTTATTGAAAACACAACTGATAGAACATTATTTCTTAAATTACCCCTCCGATTTTGCAAAGCTGAATCACCCAATGAGGCGGACAAGCTGACTTAGTGCCTACCTGGCCTTGGGTTCTCAAAACCTGTGCAGGCAACTGAGTAGCATAAGTCACCTTGCTGTCAAGTACAGATGGATAATGGAGACTGGAACAGGGCTCTCAACCTTAGCCAGGGGTGTCCAAACTTGGGAACTTTAAGACTTGTGGACTTTAACTCCCAGAATTCCCCAGCCAGCCATGCTGGCTGGGGAATTCTGGGAGTTGAAGTCCACAAGTCTTAAAGTTCCCAAGTTTGGACACCCCTGACCTTAGCGGTTTCAAGCAGCCATTATGGTCACAGACAGCTTTAATGGTCACAGGCAACTTAAACAGCACCAGCACCTCTACCACTTGAGAATATATGAGAATCGGGGGCTTTTTTCTATTAAGTAATGCAGACACATAATGCGAGTAATACAGATGTAGTGCGTATTTTGTGGTGTTCCCAACAAATCAAACAAGAAAATATTTCTAAGGAAGACTTGGATTAACTGATATGATTATATTTATATTAAAATGTGCACAAAAGCCTTGACACATTATTACATGATCGTGCATTGCTGTGTGTGGATGGCAAACACAGCACTTCCGGAATACTTTTAAACTTTAGTCTCCTTCCTCTTCACAGCCAGAGATCTCCGTTTTCTACTCAAGACTGCCTCAAAGCTATGTGAACGTGGACGGATCTTCATTTCAGTGTAAGGGATAGAATATAAATGACCTTTCCATGGCTCCCAGTTAATTCCCTGGAAAGAAAAAATAGGATATTAGTGAGCTTGTTAGATCAAGTTTTTCAATCTATAAACAAATGTGCACAGTTTTATAGTGATAATACAAATATATACATATATCAATATTCAACTATTATTAGGGTTTTTTAGGTTTTGCATATGTATTTTGTGTATAAAAATCTTTTAAGGCAGACTGATAAATTGTCTCATTTGATCTAGTAATAACTATAATTACATGGTATTCTACATAAATTACTTTGTGATTAGGGATGTGCAGCCCTTCCACTATATCTCTCAGTATCTCTTAATGAAGCAGCATCTTTGCTTGGGCTCACAGTCATACAGTCCCAGGAAAGTGCACATTTGAAATAGATGGGTTAAAATGGCAAATCCAATCCAAACATCTGGTTTACTGCACAATGAACCATAATAGTAACACTCGATGCATATGAAAGCCACCACCTGCTAAAGAACCGGGAGCTGTGATTTCATTTTGAGGTACATAATAATAGGACCTTCACAGTCTGAGCATCTTAATCTTCAGTATCTTCTAACAAGTGGCATGTAGGAATCAAACTGAAAAAGCTTGACTGCCAACTACAATATATCTTGTATGATATTGCAGGCATCCTTTTGACTTTGAGGGCTAAAATTCATGATTGAAATACAGCAAAGAAAGGCAATGTAGTTTAGTGGCTAAAATGTTAGACTATAATGAGAAATGCCAAGTTTGAAAATTGAACAAGCAAATGATTGTACATTCAGAAATATTTCAAAAAACTGAAGCATTTGAAGCACTTGAAGATCAGTAGACTGGAAAAGTCTGGCTTGAATGTAGTTAAACAGTATGGTATAATAACTAAAAGTATTAATGTACTTCAGTTGGGATTAACAGAAGCAGAGTGTTCAGGTCACTCAGAATATTTTTATTTGATTTTAATCAGGACATGTTTGAGATGCTGTATGTACTTCTCAATACATTTTAAAAAGAACGTTCATAACTAGAATATTTCTCGAAAATGAACCAGGATGGTGAAAAAGCTGAAAATAAAGGAATGGAATTAAACCTTTACAGAGTCCTATATTTTAGCAAAAAAATATAATTGCTAACAGATCCAATCTCTTGCTTCAGAAGAACAAGATTTACAACAATGGGGAAAAAATTAAAAAGAGGTGGATTTGATAATGTTATAATAAACTTTCTAACTGTAAAAGCTGCTCAAGATTGCAACAAGTACCCTAAAATGGGATGAAGAGTTTCACTGCAGTATTTAAGCAGAGGTTGGACAGCCATTGGAAATATTACAGTAGCAGATTTTACACTGAAAAGTGTTTGACAGGATCATGGTTTCTCAACCTTAACAACTTTAAGATGTG
Organism: Natrix helvetica; assembly: GCF_964273705.1. NCBI lineage: Eukaryota > Metazoa > Chordata > Lepidosauria > Squamata > Natricidae > Natrix > Natrix helvetica. The sequence goes on along the minus strand of NC_138549.1, from coordinate 63,276,253 downwards.
CGGATTTCAACTCCCAGAATTCTCTAACCAGCATGCTGGGTGGGAAGTTCTGAGAACTGAAGTCGAGATATCTTAAGTTGTCAAGGCTGAAAAACAATGGACTAGATGACTTTTAAGACACCTCCTGAGTTTATGAGCTTCAATAATAGAAGCTCGTAAACTCTTTCTCCAATAGATGTGTTATCATATATGCTAATCAAGAAGCACTAGATCAGGGCTGGATGTGCCACAGGCTGGCCATGCCCATACCCGGTTTAGCAAAGGGGGGGGAGTTTCAATACGTCACGTGATGACATGAGTTTGACACCCCTGCACTAGATCACTCTCCTTCCACAGTCTACAGCAAAAGTATTTTTCTTCTATTAAAATATTTATTGAATGTGTATAATTATTATAGTTGATTTTAAAATTAAATTTGTATTCATATCATCCATACAAATAAAAGTAGATCTGAAAAAATGTTTTATTTTTAAATATTAATTTATTAGCCATATCTTAAAAGAGGCACTCCCTCCTATGTAAAAAAAATGGAGGGATGATCTTTAAGATATTGTTAGCTATTTACATATTTATTTTAATACAATATTTTTGGAATCTGCTATCAGATTAACTGGCATCAATATAAGCAATGAAGTTTATTAAACAGAGTCATTGATTCTTTTTTTAAAAAATGCATGAAGGCTGCAGCCTTAAAAATAAGGATTCTTTGTATTATTTGAAAATCAAATAATAGTAGAAAAAGCACTCTTCTCCTTTCATAATAATGATTAAGGTGGTCTAAACAGTGGCTATCACAAGGAGAAGTATTAACAGTAATTTGTGCATTCTTGAAATGGGTCACACTAATCTAGAAAGATATGTATCAGACTCACCTCACTGTGCTTGTGTTCTCCATACTTCCCATTGAGATTAGCCAGGTGGCAGTTCTTATACCACCAGCCACCATGGTGAGTTATAGCGCAGTTGGTAATAGCTATATCATTGTCCTTGTCTATGGTTGTAAATTTCCTACCATTATGGTAAGTCATGGCATCCCCTTAGGAGAGAAAGGGAGCATTAGAATCATGATATTTCTGACTTTAGAAATCCTCAGATTACTGACATGACTGGGCAGAAATGCAGTTAAATATCCTTCAATGCCTTCACACAGAGAGACAGAAACATGCAGGCAATTAATCAAAGAGCAGATATAAAATCTTGCCCAAGCATAATTTGAGTTAATCCTGGGTTTCTCAGCGCATTATCCATAAGCACGAATGTTCAGCAGTCACCACCCTTTTCTTGAACCAGAAAAGGGAATGGACAAGTGGGAGGAAGAGGGAGCCAAAAAGGGTGTGTGCATGTTTGTGAGTAAAGGAATGTAAATATATTTCTTGACCTTGGCTAAAGTACTCAGTGAAAATATTATGGTTTCAAATACTTTTTAATTTGCCTATTGTTGTTCAAACTCTGAAACTGTTTTTCAGACAGACAAAAGATAAAAGTATAGATATTTCCCAGATAAATCAGTTCTTTTCTTAATTATATTAAATGGAACGGGAGATATCATTATACTATGTAAGCAGCATGAAAGGACATGCTGCTGAGTGGTGAATGTTTATTGTATATATTTTTTTAATTTTAATTTTGTGGCTGGGCTTTCTTATTTGTGCATGCATAATCCCCTTACAGAAGCTACTTGCTAAAGGATCCCTGATATACATATTTCTAAAGTGTCCTTGAATATAATAAGTTCAGGAAGCCCCCCCCCCCCAAATTGATTGCTGCGCAGATGGATGTGAGATTTTGCTTTTTCACTATCCATTCCCACTTTTCCCTCTAATATCTCACCCCCATTTTTTTTGTATTTTTTTTATTTGAAATGTAATAAAGTTTTATTTTAAAAAATAAAAGAAATATTTACCAGCAGTGCCTCTGTAGTTCCCCAAAGACAGCTTGTATCGATCTCTGCTGGAGCCCACCTGGAAGAAGTCATAGGTGGCATAGGCTGACTCGTTGTGAGTCCGTAAATCCACTCTCAGTTCATAGGGAAGGCGGGCAGACCTGGTGAGATTATGCAGTTTTTCTAGACCTGCAAGAAACATTCCCGAGTCAAACTTAAGGTAGGCTGCCAAACAAACTTGTCAGCTTTGTCCCAACTTAGGCATTCAGGAAAGAAACACCCTCGATTCCATTTGTAGTGAAAGGTATACTTATGCCAAGTGGTTACAGCATAGGATTTCCTGCTTAGTCCTGGTAACTTTCCTTTCTCCCAAGCCCTCCCCACCTTGACCATCTTGGAGGGGTCCAATAAGGTTTAAATTGGGTGTTTTGGTAACAGCTCCACATTTTTACAACTCTTTCGCTGGGCATTCCATTCCCAAGCTTGTGTCTTTGAATCTCTCAAATACTGTTCTGGGCTGGCACCACTGGTTCCTCTCATCTGTCATCCCACCTCCCTATATACCCCTGCCTATCCCTTCCCCTTTTATGGCAGGATGCCATCGAAGCAAAACAGGGCTAAAGTGATGCAATAACAGACCCGAGAGAGGGGGGTGGGGATATTAACTCTTCCAAGTAGATAATAAAACTGATTTATCCTTCATATATCCATTTATATGCTCTCTAGCAAAGTTTATGATTGAACTACAAATGCCATTTAGTAGTAGAAAACTTTAAAAACTATACACTGAACATTAAAGCAATGTCAGGCCCAAGCCCAGAGGTAACACAGCACAATCCTATTAAGTTCAGTCCTTTATTTGCTTACTCCCAATGGACAGAGTTTTGCCAAACTAAAAAACTATAACCACCTAACCTACTAGATATATCCTGAGAAATTCTAGGGTGTGGCTACCCTCAACCTTTTCTCCCTGCATTCAAGCTGCATTGTCAAAACTCTTCCCCACTGCTCCTGCAGGTGCACATTCCATCACAGTCAACCACTACCACCACAACTCTATTCCCATTTAGCTAATGATTTTCAAGCAAAGTTATGACTCTCTATAGCACGGCTGTCAAACTCCCAGCCTCTGGCCAGATGCGTCACATGCTAGCCATGCCCACGCCTGGTTTAGCAAAGGTGGGGGGAAAGTCCCGATGACACCACTGTGACATGAGTTTGACACCCCTGCTCTATAGCATTGCAAAGCATGACCTATGGTGCTGGGTCCTTACATATTGTATAGCCAGATAGTACTAAATGGAATGGGTTTTTTTAAGTAAAACTCTTATAATCTGAGCCTGTTTTGGTACACTATAGGTATTCTATCCAACCTTTTTCATTATGATTGACTTACAATCAGAATCAAGCTTGGAATTTTGGTCATAAGTCTTTGCAATTGTTAAGTTGGTCACCACATAACCAGATTTGATTTTTCAACTGGTTGTACAAGAGTTGTTTAGTGAATACATGGCTGTTAAGTGAACCACATCATTTTTAAGCAAATCCAGCATATCCAATAGGTGCTTTTTGCTGTTTTCTGTCAAAAAAAATGGCATAACAAGTCACAAATTATGGTCACATGGTCACAGAATCCTGGAACTGGTTGTAAATTTGAGCTGATTGAAATGTGCCTGAAATGCCATCATGTGATTGCAAGTGTTAGATACTTGCTCTAACTTCAGTGGTTTCCACCAAGGTCCTTTGTTCCGGTGGGAACAGAGTTTTAATCCTATTGGTCGAAGAGTCTGACAGCTCCCTATAAAAGTGCTGCTGTCAGACTCAACCTTCGCTGGATGTCCTCACTTGTTGTACTTAATAAAGAGCTGTTGTTACTGTTAAGCCTGTGTGTGCCTATCCATTACCCAATCTAACTCTGGCGACGAAGGTGGGATTGGAAGGCAACTAGGCGAACCAAAAGAGTGTAGCAATCCAGCACATACATCCAGCCCAGAGCTCAGCGCAGCTTTGAGCAGCCATTTTTGAGCGGCAAACTCAAAATGCCCTCTGAACACAAAATGGCCATGTATGCCTCACCGATTCCGTTTGACCCAGTCACCGAGCACTGGGACTCGTACATGCTTCCTTGAGGCAAACGACCTCATGGGCCTTTCTGAAAACCACAAGAAGAACATGTTCCTCAGATACTGTGGCTAGGAAGTGTTCGAGACAGCGAAAGACCTCTCTGAGCTGACCCTGCTGCAATCAGTCATGTGGTCCATGCTCCAGCAGACGCTGAGGACCCACTATGCCCCCAAGCCGTCCAAGCACGTACGCCGGCATGAGTTTAACTTCAGGAACCAGAAAGAGGGCGAGTCAATAAATGAGTATGTTGCGGTGCTTCGCAAGGCCGCCGCGTACTGCAAATTCCGAGACCTGGACGAGCTGATTCCGGACCGCATAATTTGTGGTGTAGGGAACATTAACTTACAGAGGAGGTTACTTGCCACATCTGACCTCACTCTGCAAATTGCCTTGGGCGAAGCCAGGGCATCAGAATCAGCCGCTAAGTCTGCAGAAACCCTGTAGCGCCAGGGCGCTTCACGGGATGCGCGGAAGAGCACATGCTCACATTGCAAGGCTGCAGAGGCCAAGAACTCAGAAGGCGAAGATGACAGCTGCCGCATGCGCAGTAGCCGCGCCCAGCCGGCGCGCAAATTCAAACTGTGTCTCCCACCTTGTGCTAGCTGTGGAGGAGACCATGCCAGATTGTTTTGCAGTCTCCGCGACGCTATTTGCCAGCACTGTGAGTGAAAGGGGCACATCGCCAAGGTTTGCCGAAGCAAGCTCCCCCTGACGCCTGGCAACCACGAAGCCGACCTAACTGCCAGGAATCCAGACCATCTCCTCCAGAGGCGCCCGCTAAGGAGTGCTCAGGCATTTACTCCTCCTCTCCCCCGACACCCCACTGACTAAAGTGCTTTCTTTCGCCCGCCTGAGCTCTGCCGCGGGCGAAAGAAAGCGCTTTAGTCAGTGGGGTGTCAGGGGAGAGGATAGAATGCAGGGCAGTGCTGAAGTGGTGAAGTGAGGCTAGCTAGCTGCTGCCTCCCCGTGCCTGAATGACTGCCTGTTTAAAAAAGCCTCTAAAGCTCTGAGCTCTGCCGCCTCACTTCAGTACTTCAGCACTGCCAAACATTCTCTCCTCTCCCCCAACACCCCACTGACTAAAGCACTTTCTTTCCCCCACGACAGAGCTCAGAGCTTTAGAGGCTTTTTAAAACAGGCAGTCATTCACGGTGAGGCCGCAGCTAGCTAGTCTCACTTTAGCACTGGCCTTTTCCCGTTTACATTTTTTTCCCCTTTTCATGATTGACAGTGGTGAGGGTGTGCCTCCCCTGCCTCCCCTGACTGCACATCACTGCTATACATCCATCTTGAATGATGTTCAAAAAACAATAGTACCGAGCCAAAATTCTCCAGAAGGACTTCCAAAACCTTCAATATAATTCTTCCATCTCTTAGAGAAATCCAGCTGCCCTGTGGACCTCCGCTGAATCATCTGTAAAAGCAGGCAGAAGCATATAAAAATTGATTTACTGAATGTTAATTCTACATACAGAGTATCAAACATAGAAGAAAAATTGAAGGTAAGTCAGTTGATAATCCAGCAGATATAAATAGACCAGAAGAAACTATAGATTAGAATGTTACACCTGAAATTATCCCTGAATTTGAGAGTTCCGGATAATGCTGTTTCATTTATGGAGCAATCATGGTATCAAGTAAGCTATCCATTTTTATTTCTCCTTTGATATCCAACTCTTCAAACATTTAAGTTACACAGTTTTCGATCATATCTTCCCCCTCATTTTTCATTTCCATTTTTCATGGCTATAAAAGCGCACACATACACTGACTCACAACAAGCAAGGTATTCTCATGTGGTCTCATTAAGATGATTTGTTTATGTAGATAACTAATTAATATGCTCTTTTGTGTATCTAAAGGTTTTAAAGTGAGGAAAAAAAGAACTGCACCTGTTTCAAAATTCAAAGTATGTTGTTATGTATGTATAATACATCCCCCCCCACATACACACAGAGACTCCATATTAAACCATGAAACAGGAAGAATATGAAGTAAGACAGAAGGTCAGCCATGGAGGCCCATGACTAACAATGAATTGTCTGTAATTAGAGTCAAAGTCTTCAGAGGTTTCAAGATTAGTTGGGTGCAATATCAGCACTGTGATAAACATGTAGGAAAAATGGCAAACTAAGTACAGGTATGCCTCATTTAGTGACTACCTCAGACAGCAACCATTCACATTTATGACAGTGATAAAGAAATAACTTTACACCCAATCCTTGTGTTTATGACCTTTGCGGGTCTGTACAGCAAAGCAAAGCTGAAGTAAGATCATAAGCACAGTTGCAGTTTCACTTAGTAATTGCTTTGCTTAACAGCCAAGTTGCTGGTCCCAATTGTGGTTGCTAAACAAAGACTACCTATACTGGGAATAGCTAAAATTAATAATATTTTGAAAGAAATGAAAACAACACTCACTATCCATCCCCCTCCATCAGTTGTCATATCACAATATACTTCAAGGGGTGTGTTGCTGTCACCATTCAGGTAGATGGTATATAGGCCGCTGATAGAATTGCCATTTTGTTGGGTTTGGCTGCAGTCCGCAGGGTAGGGATAATGCAAACTGACTTTAGGAGCAAAGCAAATAAGAGCTGACATTATTAAATGTAAAGATGAAGATAAAAATGCAGAAAAGTCTTTGAACAGCCTAGTAGCAAAAGAAGGCTGAGGCCAAACCATCTAAGCCACCAAGACATTTGGATAAATTTCATTAGCAGCAGAGAAAAAGAAAAGAAACACTAAGATAGCAAGGCATGAATCTGTGCAAATGCAAGTCTAAACTATTAAACACTGATAAGATTTATACTTCCCAGGCAACGTTTTGTTGCTTTTTTTAAAAAAATTCATATGCCACCCAGCAACTTAGGAACATTTTGCATACAACTGCATTTTAGGACTGAGTCACTGTATTTGTCACCTGTCAATAACCTTGTATTTCTCCATCTTCTCCATTTTTTTTCACTATTTTATAGATTAGGTAAGAAGAGACGTCTAGTTTCCTTTGAGGAAAAAAAGAAAGGAAAAGAGGGCCTCTGCCCTTAAGAAGTTTCCTAATAACATTCTGTAAAGTATACTTCAGAATCCTGCTGCCCCTTTTGAAATTCCCTTATTAGTTACTGAGACCCTGACAGCTTTCTGCACGTGGCCACCTGAATTGGCCTCTCTGCTCTTCGTTGTCTAATATGTCTTCTGAATGACATGACTGCTTAAAAGCTATTACTTGGTCATTGAGAGTTGTATGTGCTTTCCTACTAATAAGTGTGCTATTTTTTAAAATGTATCTTCTTTTAACTATTTCCTTTTGATTCTCCAAATAGGGAAAGACACTTGGCTAAATTTCAAATAACAAAACTGTCATTTATTCAGTAATATTCCATTCCATTCCACTCTACTTCACACCACTCCACTCCATTCCATTCTGAATTGGTAAACTGAACTGAACTCTTCTCTCATTATATTTTCCTATATTTAGTGGCACAAATAGTGGCATTTAGAGGTAATGTGGTCTTTGCATCTCATGTGTTTTACAAAAAGAACTTTCAAAGTATAAATATGAAGAAATTAAAATACCTTTTTCTGACATGTTGATTATTTACTATATGCTCTTTATTTGATCTATTTAAAATAATCATACTTTACAATTGCCTTGAATCATTATTTACCAACTTAGAGACAGAAGCCACACTTACATTCCATAAAATTAAAACTGAATAATAGGAATATGGCACTTGGAATTACCACCAAATCTATAGAAATCTCCCAATGCTGACATTTTTGAAACTACTAACTTTCATCCTATTTCTGAATAGCTACTGCTCTTCAAATTTGATGATTATTTCTTTTATCAATTTTGGACTGTTTTCAGGCTAGTTTAATAGATTAATAATATCCCCACATGAGAAACAGGAGTTCTAACTTACAAAATGAAAATGCAAACATTGCTTAGTTTGTTCTAAGCCCAAAAGTCTTTTTGTATTTGTTATGATAGCATCAAATACCTAGTTATAAATATAAGGTTTTTTTGTTATTGTGGTTTTCAGTTGCATATTTTCATACTAATATTTCATTTCCAAAACATCTTTTACCAAAACTTCTAGCTCCAGGCAAAACTCATCCCAATTCAAGTTTATTCCAAGTTCCTTCTTCTTTTAAGGACAAGGAACATACACATAGCACCAAAATATTACAATATGAGAGTTCACAAGGCTTACTTGTAGAAAACGTGGCGGCCACTGTTTGACTCCTGCGGTCTCCCTTAAAGGCTGTAATGTATATGGTGTACTTAGTACCACGACTCAAGTTTTCTAGAACAAACCTTTGATCATTTGCTCCAAGTTGCACTTCCTGCCACAAAGAAGAAAGAGACTGAAATTATATTTCACTAACACATTAACCCTCCATTCCTATGAGCTGCTTTCTCCCAAAGCTCAGCAATGAATAGGAAACTACATGACTGGCTAAGATCACTGGGGACAGCAGGTGACCAAAAATGCATGCTGTTCTTTAACTATGTGAAACATTAAATGCAGACTATGTGAATAGAATAGGACGCATTTATATTCTCATTTACACAGGGGATTTTTTTTTATTTCCTGACTCACAAATGCTCTTCAACCATTTTGCAAAGCCTATCAATCTTTAGGGTTTTAGCTCCCTGCTGCAGTTTTGAATGCACAGTTTTTATCACCATTGCTTGTCTAATTTACTTTTATATTTTTAGGTGACTTTTTGATAGTGTAATAAAACATTGTGTGTTTGCAGCATAATATTTAACACTGAATATAAGGCAAAAACGTCTCCTCGTACTTTGTGACAGTTTGATCTAGTGGTTAAGGCAGCAGCCCAGAAAGCTGGAGACTGAGTTCTAGTCCTGCCTCAGTCATGAAAGACAGCCAGGCAACCTTGAACCAGTTACTGTCTCTCAGATCAACTCACTTCACAGGGTTGTTATTGTGGGAAAAATAGGAGAGAGAGAAGTGTTGGATATGTAGTGCCACTCCAAAAAGGGCTGCTAGAGTCCAGATTCTTCTACCCCCTTTCTACAGGTAGCCAGGCTCTTCCTGCTACAGTCACTCGCCGGGTATCTCAATGTCCATTGTTCTGGACATCAGCCTGCTCTGATCTCTTGCCCAGGCACCTCCACTCACCCAGCTCAAGTCACCTCCACTGTCCACTGGGGTGTCTGGAGCCCCTCTGATCACTGGCCTGCTCACTTGTCTGGGTCAGCTTGCCTCTTTTGTCTGCTGGTACATCTCCCCCCCTCCTGTCACTGGCTTGGCCACTCTCCTCTGTCCATTCACCTCCGTGACCATCGTGTCTAGTGCCCCCTCTGGTCACTCGCTTGCCAACTTCTCTGGGTCCACTCGCTTCTGCCATCCCCTCTTCCTTTTCAGGATTCCAGTCAAATCTCTCACCAAAAGTCTTTCTCCAAAACCAGATAGAGCCCCCTTTTCTTCTTTCCCCACCTCTTCCTCCCTCACTAGAAACTTCAGGGTTATTTTAACTAAAAATTCTAATTCATCAATTTCTAATCTTCTCTGAGATAAATTCCTCCCCACCCCAGCTGCCTCACCTTTTATGATTCCAGCCAACTCTCTCACCAAAAGTCTTTTCACCAAAAACCTGACATAAACACACACACCCTTCTCTCCTTTTCCTGCCTCTTCCTCCTTCAGCTGAAGCTCCAGAGCGCCGGGCCTCCCTCCGCTACAAATATGTTTGCCACCTTGAGATATAGATAGATAGATGATAGATAGATAGATAGATAGATAGATAGATAGATAGATGATAGATAGATAGATAGATGATAGATAGATAGATAGATAGATAGATAGATAGATAGATAGATAGATAGATAGATAGATAGACAGACAGACAGACAGACAGACAGACAGACAGACAGACAGACAGACAGATAACCATGAAGGCATGGCAAGAACCATTTTCAGCCTTTCTGTACCACACCTACACATTTTTCTGCATCAGGGATATTGGCATCATCCACAGACACAACGTGACTTTCTGCAGAGAGGGCCCTGCAGCATATGCATGTCTGTGGGATGGAATGTGCACCTGCAGGAACGATGGTGGCGGGGTTAGCAGAGTTTTCCCAGAGAGATATCTGGATTAAGAGATAGTACAGTTGCAAACTGGATGGGGAGTGAGAAACAGATTCAGGATAGCCACACCCTATAAGGTTATAGCTTTAGTTGGCAAGATTCTGTCCATTAAATGTAAATAAGTAAAGGATTGAACTTGATTGGATTTCACTTTGTTGCCTCTGAGTTTGAATCTGACATCCATGCCTGAGTCTGTTTTTGACTCTTGGAGATTAACTGGATTAATCCCTCACAATTTTCCTGCAAATGTTTTCAGAAGTGACTTGCCTGCTTCCTAGGGTTGAGAGAGGGGGACTGGCCGGGGCCTAATATGGGACTAGAACTTACAGTCTCCTTGTAATCATATAACTTGCATCTAAGATCCTCTTTACAGATTTTTGCAGCTGACATAAAAATCGAACTTGCTGCTCATTCCTTTCTTGCATTAGTGTCCAGGGCGGGAAGAAAAGTTGTGTTTTCCAATGTGCTGGGCCTTTTCATGAGACATCATTTGCTGATAATTGTAGCTTAGTTTCTATAAGCCATTACTTGACTGCTATTGTAAGAATGCCAATGCCTGAATTCATTTTTCATCTTCTATATTATTTTCCTGCCCTATAATTTGTTTTTATTTTGAAGTAATTATAATAGTTACGGTATTTGTTATTATTATGAAGTACTTATAATAGTTGTAGTTGTGAATAATTATTGAAATACATGTATTATTTTATCAAGTTTTGGGCCAGAATGTATTTTATTTACTTAAATTGTACCAGGTTAACTTGCATGTTCTTTTGGTTTTAGTGTGAGTTGCCTAGAACTATAGAACAAGGTGACATAAAAACATACACTATGTACAAAAGAAGGCAAAACAAGACGTTAGAATCAGGTTCAATTTATGGCAAATCTAGAGGTGTTGTTGTGACTGTTGTCTGAAATGATCTAAGTGAGTCTGCCATGTGCTAATAGCTGGGTTGACCAATTTCACATATGGTGTATTTATCAGGCTTACCTTACTGGTGCCAACAGGATGTTGATAGGTGAGAAGATAGCCACTGATTTGAGCATCTGGGGGCATCCAAGTGACTACTCCACTCGACTGTGTCACATCTGATACACGGATATTCTTTGGTGGATCAATATCTAGACAAAGCAGTGACCAGCGTGAAAACACTCAGAAAGCTATTATGAGAACTCAAAAAAATTGTATGCATATTCTGTGTTGCCTGTGTTGTTGAGTGGAACAGATTCCTCTTTGTTCTATGTATCTTCCTCTTTTCCCTGAGCAGTTATATTTTAAAATACTTGTCACTGCTGTCGTGGTTTGTCTCAGAAGAAGCAAACTATGGTATGGTAAAAATATTGTCTTTTGGAGAGTACATATCTGTATCCATGTAGTTTTCTGAACAACAATGAAGCAGTACTTTGTTACTGTCCATTTCCAGAATATTTTTTCAGTTCCAAAATTTCCTGGCAACTCGTCTCACAAATCACTGTCTTAATTTGTCCCACATTGAAACTATACAGGGGGCACCATTCAGTGGCCTTATTGCCAAGGCAGGATAAGGCTGAGTCATCAACGCAATTTATATTGGCATTTTTTTCCTGCCAATGTAGAGACTGGAAGTTAGCATATTAATACAGCCATTTGGATGTGTGCTAAGAAACAGAGACGTTAGGAAAGAATCAACCCCAGAATATGTAGTTGAGGAGAAAATTTATGCACATGCCTAGGAGATACTGAAGGAGGTACTGAGAGCCAGCAGTAATATCTTGGAACCCAGCTATTGCTTTTTTCTTTCATCCAAGATATAAGGGTTTGGAGTATATATTAGGGTACATATTTTATGTATACTGGCATGGCCCTTTTTATATTGAAGAATGACCAACCAGCTCTATCACCTTGTAAGATTTTGTACTCCTCAATTCTATGCATGTTATCTAAGAATTTCAGGAAATAGGGTGATATATAATTTACAGTAAGCCTATATTTTTGCACTATAAGGGGCCGAATCAAAGATCTCATGGATAAATGTCTTTGGAGGGACATAAAAGAAAAGAGGCAGTGATATATGCAAGGGAGATAGAGCACAGTTCTGTAAGAAAAATTCTAATGCCCCAAAATGATGAAGCTGAAAGCTGGAGATCTATGACACAAATCTACCAAGGGATCTTTTATTTCAATTCTACTATAATTCTCTACAAGCTTACAAATTATCCATTTCCACTTGTACCCGCCTACCCTGCAAAGATAGTAGAATCTAATTGGATATTGGATGTTCACTCCCTATTTAATCCCAATAACAGGGAGAAAGAAATACTTATAGAATAATTGTCAGTCAACAGAGGGTGCTGCAGGACTCCGTATATATAATGTTAGGTTTGTCCCTAGCATTTCCAAAGCAGCCCTGTTCATACAACTGTGTAGCTGGAAAATATATAGTACAATTTATACTGGAATACATAAGGAAAACAGTATAGAACTCATCACCTCTGGTAGCAGTAATATTATATCATTGTCATTTTCAAAGGACACCCAAGGTGCTTCTTCAAGAGGCAACTGGACTTTCTGTTTTTTCTTTGAAGATGTTTCGCTTCTCATCCAAGGGAAAGGGAAATCCAAGGGATGAGAAGCAAAACATCTTCAAAGAAAAAACAGAAAGTTCAGTTGCCTCTTGAACAAGCACCTTTGGGACAACTATGAACCTGGATGACTGAGAATCTCCATAGACATTCAAAGGACACTGTTTCATTAAATTTATGTTATTCAGAACCTCTGCAGAGTATTTTTATAGGTTAAGAAATGCAGTAATTTATTCCCACCACCCTACTCAAGTTTACCTGTCATAGTTTTTGTGCTTGCCCTTTTGCTCTGCTGGCTTCCCTTCACTGCCCAGATGTGGAGAACATATTCCATGCCTGGTTTCAGGTTTGTCAAGGTAGTCTTGATGTTATCCTTCCCAACAGGTACCTCTCTCGTTTCTCCATCAGCAGACATATAGCTGAGGATGTTCTGTTCTACAGGTGCCCAGGCCTTGTTCCAAGACACAGTGGCTGAGTTCTCTGTCACTTGGTCTGTTTTCAGGTTGGTGGGGCCATCTATTTCTGTGAACCAAGGTACAGTTTATTGCATTTTTTCCTCAGTAACATTGGATTATTATTCTTTTTTTAAGTTCTCCGTTTTCTTAAAATGATTTGTCAATCTTTACTGAAGTGACCATATGGCCATGCATAAATTTGAGCATAACTTTTAACAACTAAATATCAACATTATACATTATGTTTGTTTCTTGGTGTCTGAAAATTTAAATTAACGGATCACTAAAAAGGAAGCAATAATCTGGGGAAATTATTATTGTTTCTGAATAGTTTTGTCAGAATTGTTGTCCCATTCAGCTTCAGCAAAGGCAGGGAGTGTCAGAAGCATTATACATATAACTCTGCCATCTTGTTCTTAACATGCCTGATAAAAATTATTACTGAAAAGAGGAAAGTGTGGTTCATTGATGTTGCTAAATCACATGGTGCTAGGTTGAAGGAAAACAATTCAAAATACTGGGACTTGCAGATTGAAATAATGCTTATGGAAAAAGAAATCTATTATTATGCCAATAATGGTTGGATACCTTGGAGTGATACCTTAAGTACTTCTTCTATATCCAGAAATATATTGGATCTGAACACTCTAATTTACAAAAAGCCACCTTGCTTGGTAATGGCTAAATTCTTAAATGCCAGTTTAATAATTCTTAGTCCTAATTTAGGACTTGAATTAGTTTTCATCACTCTTATACTGCGAATCTAACTGTAGATTACCCATATATAATATACAGACATGCATAGATGCAGATATATAACAATATATGATTACCATATACTGGTAATTCTCTATAGTTCATTCTTTGACAATCAGTACTTGCTTGACATCTTTCAGGTTCTAAAGTCACAAACTGAATGTTACTTGTTTTGACAAAATTGGGAAAGGAAAAGAAGATACATGATTCTTTCAGCAGACTGTAAATCTTCAAGAGTTCTAATGCTCCTTCACTTATAACTTGTACAGTTCAGCATGTTAAAAAGAACTACACAGAATAGAATTAAAACACAGGAACTCATAAAGATTTCACAATTTCATATCTATGGAATACCTGTTTCAGCTTCTGTGCTTGCCCTTCTGCTCTGCTGCGTTCCCTTGACAGCCCAGATGTGGATAACATACTCCCTGCCAGGCTTCAAGCCTACAAGAGTAGCGGTTCTCTTGTCCTTGTCAATGGATATTTGTCTGGTATCACCACCAACTAAGTTGTAGCTCACTACATAGCCATCAATGGGAGCCTGGGCTCCATTCCAAGAAATGGTTGCTGTGTTTTCTGTTACTCGGTCGGTTACTAAATGTGTTGGGCCATCAATGTCTAGGAAGGAATTAGACATTTAAATTAGGACAGTGATTCTGACAAGTTTTCCATTGTCCGCCATTTTTCAAGGGTAATTCAGAACATTTTGATGCTTGGGGGTATACAATCCACATGGCACCGTTTCATCCCACCAGTTACAAAGGGCCTAAGCCAACCTGAGAAGATATCATGCCTGGGACTAGCACAAAGAAACCCGTGGATCAATTCTGTCTCATCTGTTCTTTTAAGAGCAGTCAGAATTCACCACTTCTTTTGTAATCTGCTGGTTTCTTCACCTAATACAGATTTAAATGCTAATAACAACATCTGTCCACAAGCTCTTGTCAGAATCACATCCATCATATTTTGTTTCAGAAAATCTGTGTTGCCTTCTTCTGTGCCTTCTGTGCTGACTTGTAGTGGTATACTTCTCTGTCCCCCATTCAGATCTTTTCACTGAGAGTCATCGCCACCAATATCCCTTATTGTTTCGTATCTTGTTTTCCCCCTTTTGCAGTAGCAAAGAATCTTTGCCTGAATCCCAGATTTTCCAAGAGACTAGGGGGGGTCATCCTTCTGGAACTGAGATGTAGCTTTCTCTGCTTGCTCCTTCAAATATATACACCATTTATGATTGTGATTCCACACCTCAGACAACCCATTCTTAAACTGAGTTCTAGCAAAACTAGTTCTCCTTCCATTTCTAGCATTGAAGTTGCTCCTTCAGGACTTCACTTGCTTAAAAATATGTTATTACAAAGGGGATTATATTCAGGGACTTCAGCTGGACATCTTACTACAGCAAGACAGCTCTGGCACATTTAAAACTTCAAACTAGCCTAATTCCTGGGAATCCCCAAAGAATCAGTGTTTTGTTTTCCCCATATTTCAATTATGTTTGTTTCTGGCATATTTTCTCAAACAACCCCTTCCTCCTACGATGCATTCTTTTCTTCATAAAAACTGTTTTCTTTTCAGCTGTACCATTGATAACCTCAGTCCTTCCAAAGGTCTGAAAAACTCCACAGAAGTAGAAATGCTCTCCAACTTTTTTCTTGGAAAGAGAGCTGGGGGCCCTGTGAAAGGGATTTAGAAAGCCTTATTACTTAGGTCAGCATGGAAGAAATATGCTTTTACTTGATAGCACATTTGTTAGACTTTTTCAATCAAATGGGTTGCGATGTGGTAGAGTTTAGTGTCTATGGGCAGTGTAAGAACTGTAAGCACTTCAAGGTAAGCCAGACTAGGAAACCAAAGTCATGTAGGCTGATACCACTGTTACTATAAAGATATAGTAACAGAAATATTACTATATCTGAATGTGCTTTCCCGCCCTCTCTACAACTTGGCAAGAACTAGGAAAAATTTTGTCTGAGCCATTTTTTCATGTCACATTTCTTCCCCTGACACAGAGTATCTAGCCATTGCCTTGGTAGCAACTTTTCTTCCTGCTCCTCAAGGTCATTCCTTCTTCAATTTACAAGAATAGGAGTGAAACTGCTGTGTTTATTCCAAACTGTTCTCACCTGCAAATAATTGACGGAGGGAGGAGAAGAAATTCCAGCTGAATGCGAACAAGTATTCTGCCTCTTTCCCCTGGGGGCACCAATGTGGTTTACCATCACCACCATCTAGTTTCATGGTGAGTTCCCTCAAATTATAAATACTTAGATTTCTGTATAATTTGAGGTCACTTTAGACAAGTTATGTGGAGTCTGCTTTTCTGAGAGCAACTCTTTTGTGCGGCTAGACTAACATTCAAATGACCTAACCACTTGGCAAAGGTTGTCTGTGTGTTTTTTTTCACAGAATTTGCCTAAAGCATCTTGTGGTGGGCCAATTCCATGATCAGAGCCTGTGCTGATCCCTTGCTCCTCAGAAATTGGATCATATTTTCCTGTCTCGTATGTAAAATCATGCTTGGACAACTAGAGGTGTTTCCCACCATTGTGTTAACATTATATACCTGTGTGTGTTGGTAGAAAGCAATACCAGCATAAAATTTGGCAATCCCTACCATGGGTCCATCATGTCTCTTCTGAGTCATTGTCAAATAGTATCATCCTAATTTATGAGGGTGCCATAATAAAGGCAAGGTGATTAGCTTTCTCCTCGGAGAGGAGCAGCCCTTTATCTCCCAACTGTCCCCAAACACATATAAGCTTTCAAGATATAAAGTCCTTTCCAACTCTGTTAATCTGATAATCTGTTAATTGCTGACAAATCATAACAGAGTTTATCATCTTGAAGCTGTGGTGCAATGGTTCCAATAATCTCTTTTTCATATAGTGATAAAGCTGTATGTACTGGATGTGATGCTTTTCAGATTACCTTGCTGGTTTGCAGGAGTATGCCATCAGAGAACCTATTTCTTTTAAATAAAGGACAGGTTTTAGAGAACTCCTTCCTGGTTCTTACATGGTTGCAAATACCTCAAGAAAAACTTTGTTTGCTTATGAAAACATTCCATTGGAAGCCCAACTGTTTCTTCAAATATATTGAAGACAGCACCAACTCCTTCTTCCGAAAAGCATTTTGATCACTGAGGCAAATGGCAGGAGTTAAATGAGGGAATGGGTCTTCACATCATGTCCCTGTCCCTCCTTCTTGCTTGGCCGATGGTGAGTTAAATGAAATTCTATGTTAACAGACAAAGGCAACTTCCTCTCTCTTGCTGATCTATACTAGTAAAGGTAAAAGTTTCCCCTGTCCAGTCATGTCCAACTCTAGGGAAAGTGCTCATCTCTGTTTCTTAGCTGAGGGAGGCAGTATTGTCCGAAGATACTTCCATGGTCATGTAGCCAGCATGACTATACAACACCAAAATGCACAGAACATTGTTACCTTCTCACCAAAGTGGTGGGATTTATCTATTTATCTATTCACATTTGCATGCTTTGGAACTGCTAAGTGGGCAGGAGCTGGGACAAATAATGGGAGCTCACCCCGGCATATATCATTCAGATCTTGAACCCGGCTGCCAGCTGACAAGCCCAGCATCTTTAACTGCTGAGCCATCTCACTCCCTGGCCTATATACCGCATGACCTATAAGATGTTGCTTAGAGAGAAGTAAGGCATTTCAATCTTATGTCGTTCTTAATAAATTTATCTTACTCTCTAAATATAGGGAATGTCTATTAACATTCATTGATAGCTGGGCAAGGCTTAATCTGCAACCAAGAATTAGAATTAGAAAATGAATAACATTTTCTAACTGGGACCTAATGCTACTTAGTTATTTGGTATCCTTTTAGCATTCTGCATGTTCTTAGAAGCACATCTTCTAATAAGTCTTCTGCCAAATTCAAATCTCCAGTCAAAGGGACGTTTTCTGATCAAGCCATTTTCAATGTACCAACCAACAATAACTAGCAAAGCTTCACTTACGCCAATACTGTCATTTGTTTGGGTTATACAATGAGATCAAGACTGCATTGACATAACTTGCAACTCCAGCAGTCTGCCCTCTAAATGATGTCATGCTATGCAATTCTTTCTTGGATGATTCTGAAGGCAAATTTGTGGTCTTCTTTACTCCAAAGCCAGGAGCTTGGTAGTAGCCATCCCACACAGAAGCAAAACATGAACCAACCAAAAGTTACAAATGTACAAACATCACTGAGCACATAACATCCTGATGTTTTAATCTGAAATGGTCAAAGTAACCTGGGTTAATCTCTGATACATTTTTAAATGGTTTCCAAAGGCTGGAAGGCAAAAAGGGTGGTCATCATGGCAACCCCACGCCCACGTTTTCAGACTAATAACTGAAGATATAACAATAGGGAATTTGACCTGCTGACATAGATGCATTTTCCTCTTCATGCATTTATTTTAATTATTAGCATTGAGCAGGGGTGTCAAACTCAAGGTCCGGGGGCCCGATTTGGCCCATGGGATGCTTAAATCTGGCCCTTGGGACCACCCTGGAAACAGCCAAAGACCAACCAAAGATGCTTCTGCCAGTGAAAACAGAGCTCAGGGTGGGCATGGCCAGGGTAGGCAAGCTCCATTTTCACTGGCAGAGGGTTGTAGGAAGCCATCCCAGCCAAAACCGGAGCTCAGGAGCCTGTTTTCACTGACAGAGCGCTTGGGCCACCACAGTTGCCCCCGACATGAGTGACGTTGAACTGGCCATGTCCAACCCACCCACACCCATCCCACACCCCTGAGGTCAAACAAAACCCTAATGCGGCCCTTAATGAAATTGAGTGTGACACTCCTGAATATAACCCTACAATGGCTTTTGGTATGTGGATTTCTTTGGGGAAGTTTCACTATAGAATTCAGGGCCAATGAACTTTGAAGTGGGGAAGTTTCTCCCTAAAATGTATAACAGAAATTAAGGAGAAGATGATCAGAAATAGTCCAATTAAGAAGTAACCATGTGAAGGCCATTTGGTCGAGGAAAGGACACCACAAGATGCATCTGTGCAAAAACCTTCCTGATCACAGAGTTGCACTCTAATCTCAAATGGTATTGTTACAAAGCCCATGCTACCTACACAGATACACACACACACACGTTCTATACATGTCAAGACTCTGCAGACCAACCAAACAACTCACAGAGGTTGGGACCAGAATTAACTGGGATAATCCCCTTCCTTTCTGGCATGCCTGTTGTTTCTTCCTGAACAATAGCTTTCATTAAAGTGTCATTGGAAAGAATAGGGGGGGAGGGGCAGTCTCAGGATAATCCAACTGTATGGCCAATTGATGCGACAGCTGTGAAGACCAATAGTGATTGTGCTGTGATATTGTGTAAGGATGTCATTATGCTACAAAAAAACTTTCTGTTTATACCTGTCCAACCATGTACAGAAGATGGCTTCCCTTCAGCCTCATTCCTCACAGATATGACAGTGATCTTATATTTGGTTCCTGGCTTCAAGCCTATGGGCAGAAGAAACAGGGGAAAATGATAAAATTGTCTGAGACATCATTGTACTTTTATTTCCTTTTCTTTCACAATTTAATGGGGCAAGTTTTAAATTACATTTTTTTTACATTTCTTCGATAATGCGTCCAGAGTAATACTTTGATGACATATTTCAGGAAGAATAAAATTTCACTTTGGTTCTACATTATTGCACTCAAAATAATTACATAATCTTTCAACTGTTTCTGAGCTCAAGGAAGCTGTAATGTAATGCATTAATGTTTTGTATCAGACTCTATAAAAAATATTTTGTTAAGTCTATGGCTGAATCTGCAGTTTTCATCATAGGCCTTGTTGCATAACCCACTTTATAGCCACACAAGACAGACCTTTATTGTAGCAATACCAGAATTATTGAACTGTTTCCATTCTAGTGAATTTTACATTGTCTAAGACTATTTGCAGTCTAATAGAGCACTGAGAGGTTTCTTAGGCTGTAGTATTTTCTCAGAGTCAGCTTCCTTTGAAGCAGGTCATAAAAGGCATCTGGAATTTTATAAAATATATGTTTTTTACTGATATACAGATTGAGTAGAACTGGTACTCATAGGCACAGTGCCTACAGATGGTATACAAGACATATTAAGGACGGAAAATTGTGGGTTCCCTTGACTTTTCTTTCCTCCCCTTCCATCAGACATTACCAGCTAGCAAAAAAATATATCCATTGGTAACCCTGTAATCGTGGGTTGGGTCTGGAGAAGCAACTTTTGACGATTAGTCCAGTAGTTTAATGGAAATGTTGTCTAGGGGTAGTCTAAATTTCAGCTCATAAATTTCATCTGGAGACAGGTTTAGTGCTACTCTGAAATAGTATTAAACCTATGTTCAAAAACAGCTTGGACAAAGAGAGCAGGAATAGGGAGAGGTGTCTTTAGCAACAAAGACCAAAATGGCTCTTTCTCCCCATTTTATTCTGTACCTTCTGCAATAATAAGTCAACTAAGTCCAACAATAATATCATCATCATCATCCCAGGTCCTTGTTAAGGATTAATAGGTAGACAAAAATATCAAACCTAGTCTGAATATCTGGCTGACTGTGCAATGGTTAATCATCGTCATCATACATTTTAAGAAGATGCTTGGTTAATACCTAGGATGCTGGCAACAACCTGTATCAACCATTAGCGCCAGTCAATGATATTTGTGATACTTTTTTAAATATTCAGTTGACCAATTTTCATGTTTGATGAAAAGAGATAACACCAACAATAACAATAACATACTTGGAACAGCTTCCATCCTGCAACAAACATATGTAACACCATCAAACATCTATATTTGTCTACCCCAGGTCCTTGGTAGGGACTCAATAGGTGGACAGAGATGCCAAACCCAGGCTGAACAGCTGGCTGATTGTGCAATGATTGATGATGATGATGATGAAAGTCATAGAAAATGAAGAAGTTAAATTGCTCTGGGACTTTAGAATTCAAATAGACTGGCACCTGCCACATAACACCTCAGACAACTGTTGATAAGAAAGACAAAAAAGTCTGGATAGTGGATGTGGCAGTGCCTGGAGACAGTAGAATAGAAAGAACTGGAGAAGATAACAAAATACAAAGACCTACAAATAGGTGTATTTACAAATGTAGTACCACTAGTAATAAGTGCCTTGGGTGCAATTCCAAAACAACTGGAGCACCACTTGAACACCATTGGTATTGAAAAATTTGCCATCAGTCAATTGCAGAAAGTGGCTTTACTTGGAACAGCTTCCAGTGTGCAATGATATCGGTAACACCATCAAACTTCCAAATCTGCTTATCCCAGGTCCTTGATAAGGACTCAATAGGTACACAAAAATGTCAAACCGAGTCTGAACATTTGTCTGACTGTGCCATGAACAATAATAGTAGTAGTAACAACAACAACGATACTGGAGAGACCAAAAGGCCTGCAAGAAAGACCAAAGAAAAACAGAAAAGAAGCATTGAAAGACAAAACAGTACATGGGCAGTACATTTTAAAAACTAGCATGGAAAGCAGATAATAACAAGACCTGGCAATGACTAAGAACAGGAAAATTGAAGAAAGAGACAGAGAGACTAATTCTGGCCAGAACTGAGAAGTCAATAGTGCATAGAAAGGCTGCCTCTGCAAAGAAGCTGAAGAAATAGTGGATCATTGTAGGTAGCTGCTGCAAGAAGATAGCACAGACTGACTACAAACAACAGCATGACAAAGTAGCAACAATGGGGCACTGGAAGATCTGCAAGAAATACTTGCAAGCAAGAATTGGAAGGGGGGCATTAAAAAGAAAACAAACTATAGAAAATGAAAAGCTAAAGTGCTTTGGGACTTTAGCATTCAAACAGACACATAACATGCCAAACTTAACAATTGTCAATAAGAAAAACAAAAATGCCTGGTTAGTGGACATGGCAGTACCTGGAGACAGCAGAATAAAAGAGAATAAACAGAGAAGATAATAAAATAGAAAGACCTGAAAATAGGAATAGAATGTTTGTAGCAAAAACAAAGGGAGTATCAACAATAATAGGGTGCAAACCCAAAACAACTGGAGCACCACTTGAATATCCTTTGGCATTGACAAATTCACCATCAGTCAATTGAAAAAGACGGCTTTACTCAGGACAGCTTACATCCTATGACAATACCTTCAACATCATAAAATATCGACATCTGCCTATCCCAGATCCTTGGAAAGGACTTGGTACGTGGGGGAAAAATCCCAAATCCAGTCTGAACACCTTGCTGACTGTGCGACAAACCATAAGATTAAAACCATTAACACCATAATAAGATTAACACCAGACCAACAATCAAGAAATAGACAATGCCACAATCAAGGGACTACCCACACAGACAAACAAGCTAATAGTAAACAACAGTCTAATCAAGCACCACCAAGACCATTCCCACCAATACTGACAGGGCAAGCCACTACTATATAAAAATAAGAGCAAATTCCCTTCTAGCACTGATGATGTTAGCTAATCATTACCTAATAATTATTTGGTAATGAAACATCTCTAAGAAAACAAACTCAGAGGGAATCAACAAGCATCTAACAATTAGTTAGATGCTGTTCAGACAGATCCAGATCTCCAAGCTGGCAGAGACCAGATGATCAGTGAAGCCCTTCATATTGAGCTCGCAGAAAAACAGTCGCAGATTGTTGTTTGCTTAAAGGGAAAAAAGGATATAAGAATTGGAATAGCTAAGAAGGATTCTAAGCTTTCTGAGGTACAGGATGGTGATGACATGAAGACATCATGAGTATATGGAGGAAAAAAAGAGGCTGTCAGGGCATGTTTGTGGTTGCAAACTGAATGTTATAACATTCTACCCAGCCATCATTGTGCCAACATATCAATGTTTAAAAAGACAGGTTTTGCATGTCCATAATTATCTGATGTTTTAAAAATACATTAGCAATCATTAGGGGAGAAATTCTGCAGTTATCATTTGGTTCTAAAATAAAGTAAAAGAAAAAATAATATTTTGGAATTGGACAGAAAGGAGGAAACAGAGACTTTGATTCTTATAAGCATTTAAAAACTGCTTCTTTGGAAACCAATTATGTGTCAGGGCTTCTGGTTGCCTCCTTCAGTGTTCATCTATGTTCTGTGTTTTAACCTATATAAAATATTGTAAGCTTCTAATGCAGGAGTAGGCAAAGTGAAGCACATCTTTTAGATGTGCCTCCCTGCCATATGTGGACTTCAACTCCTAGTATTGCCCAGCCAACCATCTTGAAGTTGCCAAGGTGGAGAAACACTGGTCTAAAGCCCTTGTTGGAGGCTTCTTCTCCAAGGAAATTGACCTCTATCCCAGAAATGGAAAGCACATAACAAGACAGTAAAATATAGACAAGAACTCTAACTCTGAAAACAAAAACTGTTTTTCATTCCTGCAATTGCTCATCCAAGCTTTTAGTACCAAATGAACAGATTAATTGCCCTTATTCTGGATAAGCACACATTGATTGCTTACCTGTGATGATGTATCTGCTCTTCACATCATTACTTTTAGGAACCACTACTTCCTTCTCCTCTCCAGACAAAGAACCGAACCTCAATTTGTAGTAATCCACTTCTGCTGCCGGATTTTCCCATTCCACTTCCAATGAGTTCTCAGTCTCCTCCGTCACCCAGATATGGCCAATCGCAGAAACGGCTAAAATGAACATTGACAAAGAAGACTCCAAGGCTACAACTACCAAGCTTTTCGGTGTGGAATGTTGATTATAAGGACATTTTTAATATGGAGAATTATGTAATCAAAGGGGTGAATTCATACTTGAAGCTTTCCCAAAATCTACTATTGATATTTGCACAAAGCAAAAATCTAATTTTTGTATTAGCCTACAACTAATACAAATAAATTTTGGTATTAACCTACCGTATGGCAGTCATTTTCTAAAAGTTCATAAGCACTTTGCATTGTTGTAGCAACCAAACAAACTTTTCCCAAAACCATGTTTACTCTCCTGAATATATCTCTATAAATATAATTATGTTTATTTCCATTTTCCCTCTTGGATCCTTTTAGATATTGATAATATTGTACAAATAAATCTTTCTTCAGCATAAAAAACACATGCAGTTTTAGGATAAACCTATTTTAGGATAAATTAGGGTCATGTCAGGATTTGAGTTAGTCCTCCTTCTTAGGAAGATCACAACACTATAGATAATTGAGGACCAAAGACCATCTTAAGGTAGCATCAGTTTATAGACAGACAAAAAATGCTTTATTACAGGCCAGAGCTTAAAATAAAATATAGAAACAAAAAACAGTAATACAGTATAAAATAAAATAAAAACACATTTATATAGGCTTAAAAGAAAATATGGTATAATATGAAAGTTTTCTTAAAAGTAAATTTGGTATCAATACAGTAATTAAATGATTGGGTTATATTATGCCTCTTACCCATAATATTAGAAAGTTTTAATATTTAATTCTTAGAGACTTAGGTATTTGAAGAGAGTTAAGAAAGTGGCCACAACTATGTGATCAAAGCCTTGACCCTTTTTTTATGTCCATTGCTCCTCACTCATTTGCCCCCCTGGCTTAAGTCAGAGGGATACAACTTACTAGTGGCAAATAGTTGGACTGGAAGAGCTGCAAGATCCCTTCCAATTCTAGTATTCTGTAAATTTAGCTAAGCCTGCCTACCATCAAAGATAGTCTTTCATGCAGGAGCATCCACAGGAAGGGATATCAAACCTGAAGTAGTATTAATATTTTATATATGCAAACAAACATATCTCACTGAATGCATCCTATTGAACTGATTAGGATTAATATTCATTAATCATATGTGCATTTTATGATTAGAGAAAAGGGATGAGGTTTTGATGATGTGGATATGGACACCATCTTAATTTTTTTTAACTATCACTCCTTTCAGACACACAATCTATAGGTAAAGTAGACAGAACCGCTTCACTGTGAGCGTATAACTTCCCCAAACCTTGTTTGGAACCATACACACACATGGCATTCACACAAATGGAAATACTGTGCATATTATCCCAAATCCTCACTATGACAAGTAGGTTTTAAAATAGTACAGTATTCACTAATATTAATGATTTAATAAATCAATATTCACAATATTAATTATTTTAATACCTGGTTGCAGCACAAAAGGATCCTAGAGTGAGAATTGATCCTTTCTTCCTCAAAAGCACCCAGTAGGATTATATTTTATGAGACAATGAAAAGCCTGCATACAGTACATGACAAATTCACTTCTTAAAACACTGATTTGACTGAAAACATGAGTTTTGGGCAGGGGAAGTTTCATCCCTCGTTTACTGAGATTCTCCCCTCATCCCAAAAAATATGCTTCCATACATACAACAGGTATCAAAACAATCCATGATTATTAGTGGGGACTTTGTCTAAATGTTATTGGATGGAAGGAAAGGCTTCATTTTGATCTTTACTTATGAGTTTTTGCCTTTTTCTAAACCCCGAGATAGGAGAAGGGACCTTGGAAAACATGCAGTTGGAAAACAGATTTCAAACCCTCAGGAAAACTAATTTAGACCATGGATATTTACTCCTCATGTAATTCTTGGCTGTGGGTGTGATCATGAAAAAATTCTACCCCAAACTCTGGATAAATCTTGAGGGAACTGGATTCAGACAGAATATTAGCACCATCTGCTACAGTATTCAATCAGTGATATTCTTGTCTTTAATTCTTGTCTTTAAACAATTACTTTTCAGAGGGAACCTCCCACTGACATGCCATAGATATGCACATGATTCCTCCCCATCATAGTGGGATGAAATGTGACTCCATTTAGAGGGGCTGTACCCTCTGGCCTCACTTTAGGTAAGGAGGTAACCAAGGAAAGAAACAAATGAAGAAGATAAATTAAGTAAGCAGATAAAAACATTGCAAAGAGAGTTACAGTTAAGCTGATCCCTATCAGCTACTTTCCTTTTTCAGTAGGACTCTAGAATCCAACTTGGGTCAAAATATTAGAAATAGCTACCATTCAGACATTTGTTCATTCAAAGAACCATAATTCATATAGGGTACCATTTTCTTAAGAAACTATGTTTGCATTATTAGTTTTTCAAAGACTTATCTTTCTGTTGACGTGAAGACCCTGCAGGTTCAAAGATAGTGGAAAGGTAATTGCAGTGTCCTACCTGTGCTACCTTGCAGGAGTTCTGGTTCACTGTAGACTTCCTTCTTTACATTGCGAAGTTTGATTACATATTCTGTGCCAGGAATCAGACCCCGAATCTCATAATTTGTCTGATCTTTGGGCACCTGTATTTGTTTCATCAAGGCCTCTTCCCCAACAGGAAAGTAGCTGATGAGGTAGTAGTCCACATCTGTTATCTTATCCCAGCCAATGGCTAGGGAATTTTCAGTGGTTTTAAGGAGATGGACATTCCATGGGGCAAGCACTATTGGGAAATAAGGGGAAGATTTTAAAATAATGCAGCCTGTGAGTCGAGTGAGGCATATCACGTTTCATTTTATCTGTATAATCTGCTTAGCAATAGGTAGGTCACAGCATCTCATTTTTTAAATAATTAATGGCGCAAGTGTTGACAATAAATATTTGCTGACATTGATTTTCATGCATTAAGCAGCAGAGTGTCCAATTCCTTCAGAACTTCAATATTATCATCAGATGATGAAGTGTAGATCTAGGACCTAATAAAATATATCCATTTTAAGTTGAATTATCTTAAGTTGACTTTCTTTTTTTCAAGCAAAATGTTTGATTAACTGAAAGGAACTCAGAGGTAACTTACAGTAACTGTAGAAAACATATATATATATATATATATATATATATATATATATATATATATATATATATATATATATATATATATATATATATATATATATATATATATATATATATATATATATATATATATATATATCTGTTGTCTTTCTTTAAGGATATAAGAACTGTATCTTTTTTGCATTTTGTCTTTCTGTGACTATCCAAGTAAAGACAACACACTCTTTCATCAGAATGGCAGTTAAAATCCTTGACAGTTCAATAAATATTGATATGCAGTATAAGAGTCCATTATGTTACTTCGTTTATCATTAGAGAATTTAGAAAAGTAAGTAGATTAGAAATGTATCAACCTCCCTGGAAGAGAAACTGGCACTCTTGAAGTACTCAGCTGCACACTTTGAAATGAGGGACAATGTACTTTGTATTCACAAATCCTATGGCAAATTAAGCAGAGCTCGCAATTCAACGCAAAAGAAATTGGAGAGCACTTTCTGGCAGATTATATTCCTAGTAAATAATAGCAGCAGTAATAAATATTCTGTTCAATATATAAGAGTTGCTTCAGGTCCCCTGAAAACAAATTTCAAGACCATACAAAATGGGTCTTTCCGGTTATAGAGCCGCATGTACGGTGCTGCCTGAGTTAGAACAAAACAATGAGCCACAAACTAGGAAACCCTGTAGCCGAACAATGTGCATGAATAAGTCAGAATAAGTCAGACAGCTCGGACTTATTATATGCTACTCATACATACAACATAACACAATGGGTTTGGTTTAGTTGTAATATTTTAAAAAGATGGAAAGATTTCTGGAAAACTGGAAAACAGTTTTTTCAAAACCTTCCCTATTTGACTGAAAAACAAATTAAGGTTGAGAGGCAATAACAGGAGCAATTGCTTGAGGCCCAAGCATGGAGAGGGCTCTGCCCAAAATACAATTCTTGTATTTTTTGAAATAAAACAAGGAATCCAAGATGCTAATCAGTGAAATATCCCAAAAGTTATTCTGTATTTTGAACTTCTCTAGGCGCTCTCATATTGACTTACAGTAATTGATAAAAAGAAAGGCAAAAAGGAAAAAGGCGTCCTGACCTTGCATGCAACGAGGACGAAGGTGTGGGTAAATGCGATTCCTCCCCCCCCCCCCATTCCAGACGGGGTGTGTTGAAAAAGCAATGACAGAATGGCCTTTCTATGAAATCTTCATTTGGAGGTCCCTCAACATTGCGGGGACAGCCAGGGAAAGGCTCTTACCTTTAGAGCAGTCTAGCTCTATGAAACCATCCTTACAGTAACACTCGCCACTGTCACAGTATCCATTGCCACTGCAGTCATTAGGGCACCTCTTCTCACTGCAGTCATCTGCAGTGAACTCCTGGTAACACTGGCATACCCCATGGACACAGACCCCATTTCCACTGCAATTCTCAGGACACAGGAGTTGACTGCAGTCGTCACCAGTGTAGCGGGCATTGCAAACACACCGGCCATCAATGCAGCGCCCATTACCACTGCAATTTCCTGGGCATGTAGGTTGGGAACAGTCCTGCCCTTCCCAGCCTTCCTCGCAGCTGCAGCTGCAGATCTCTTGGATGAAAGTGCCATGGCCACTGCAGGATGACATGCCTGTTCAGCAAGAGGTCCAGAACATAGGGGGGAAATGGAAGACAAAGACACATGAGCACCAAGATCCCAGCTCACTTGAAAAGAATAATGAACACTGACACCTTGTTTACATGCATGAGTTCCAGTTTTAAGCAAAAAGCATCTTGAACTAGATCTTGTCTTTTTACCCCTAAGCCAACATGTGCAAAACTACTGCTTTGCTTTTAAGGATAATAATAAGATGATAAGTGGATTTCTATTGGGTATAGGGTGAAACTGCATAAGAAAACCCTGTGAAATTGTTTACAAAATTTCAAATAGTCTTGAAATCCACTATGCTAAATCCGGGTCCCCCTTTATGGATGACAAGCAAGCCAGTGTTTGGTGGGTGATATAAGGCAAGTGTCAGGCACATGATAGAGCACAATATACAGCCAACAGGCTACACAACTAGCTTCCTCACCTTGTCCTCTTCCACAACACTTTTGAGGGTTACAGATACTTTTCAGATGTACCACTTCTAATTCTAAATTTTCCAGTCTTTCCAGCAAAGCTTTAACCTGTTCAAGGACTTCACAGTCTCTTTTAGGAGTTTGCAGCCAAATGTTATGCCTGAATATAATGTTTTGCTCCTCGTCCTCATCTACTTCGCCATTAGTGAACAACATGTGATTGTTGTCTTGGAGAGGCCCTGGGTCTGGTTCCACTTTGAACTGAAAGGATTCAGGCACATTAATCTTGTATGTGTGACTAAAGTTGATCTTCTGGCTTTGGTCAGAGCAGTTTTTGGGCTGAGCAGGCAGTTGTGTCAGGACCTCCAGGAAGGAGCAGTGCATCAGAATCCCCAGGAAAATAATCCACATGGCCATTGTGCTTCTGTAAATACAAGAACAGAAAGGCTCAACTGGGGAAATAAGAAGGAAAGATGAGGTAAACAATACAAAAGCTACTTTCTAGATATTATAAAGAGTGCAGGAAAAATATTTCTGGCAACCTTGACTGGGGAATTGATCAAGAGCTGATCTAGACATAGAAGAGACTCGTTGGTCATTGGTTATCCCTGCAGAATACACTTTGGCAACCCCTTGCTTCTTCCATAATAAATGCATACATAAATACATACCCAGTCCTTTACACCATGTAAACTATGCTTCTCTGTTGTTTGGAAAAATAGATTACTATGTGGAGGAAATAGGTATGGGAAGAAGTATTCTAAATGCTTTCAAGGGAGCATTTAATCATGCAGGTGCCACTGAGCTTGAATTATAGTTTGGCTCAAGGTTCAAGTTTTTTCTGTTTGCCAATAGTATGAAAAGTGACAGTTAAACCATCAGAAGGTTCCTAAATTAATTAAGACCCCTCTGAGCAAGGCTTTCTGACTTGTAGGGCAAGATTTATGAGGTGAAGCCTTATCAGGCAAAGTAGTTTTGTGTTTATGCTATGAGTTTCTGCATGGATTGGAGCTGCAATCAAGGAGCAAGAATTAAACCTTGTAGAGGAATCAGGCAACCAAGTTAGAAAAAGGAACTCAGGAGGAAGGACGGATGTATGACTGAGGAGCATGCAAATGAGGAAGAAGGCTCTGTAGAATGGAGTGCCTAGACAAACCGCTGTAGCTACCTTGGAAAAGACAGATCAGGAGTAACAACATAAAGAAGCATGACCTAGGAGGTAGCTTTCCAAGAAGCTTAGGGCTTCTTTCCACCCTCCTCCCTAAGCTTCAAGCAGAAGTCAAAGTACAGGTGGTCCTTGTGTTCTAACATCAATTGAGACCAGAATTTCCATTGCCAAGTGATGCTGTCATAAAGCACAATATCACATGACTACATCAATTAGCAATGGCAATCCTGGCAGTGCCGGTTGCTGTTATAACCCTAAGTCAATAAGTGGGAAGATGTGGAAGTCCCAGGCAAGCAGGCCATGCTACAGACAGGACCTGCAGAACGTGGATGTGTGCATAGGTAGTGTGTTTGTGTGTGTGCGCACATGCGCACGCGTTATGGGCAAGTGTTACAGAATGTGGAAAGACAAAAAAGTGAACAATTTCTGACTTTCTGTTGGCTTCCTTGTTGACTTTGCTTGTGGGAAGCTCACAAAGAATATCAGAAATTGCAATCACACTGCAAGGTCATAATCGCAAGCTGAGCACCGACCACTTGCTATCACATGATCTTGGAGACACTGCAGCAACTGGAATTCTGAGGAATTTAGAATAGTTGCTGAAGGAGTGTTTGTAATCTGAAGACTATCTATAAGGTACAGGTGTTTAAAGAGGAAAATAATGCAACAAAGCAGTGATAAGGTTTAGCCAATGTGTGAGACAGGAGAGGGTAATTCGAAGCAGTTAAGAAGCTCTGTAGATAAATATATGTTTGTTTACGAAAACCATTCAATATTTCATTTATTTGCATTGTTACAATAAAAAATCATTTGAGTTGGTTAAAAAAAAACCTCAGGTTTGTTTGTGGTGTTTAATTTGTGTTGATAACACAGATCTCTAGTACCTGAATTGTTAAAGTTCAGCAAAGCTGCATCCACATCTCAGTTCAAACAAAGCAAATTCCATGGTGTGGTCTGGGGTCAGTTTAAAATTGATTATACATTGTTTAAATCTACCTGCAAAGTTTGAACTTTGTATAACTAACGTAATTTCATTTCCTGCTCAGAAGAATGAGAAAAGTGTTACCGAATCATTTCTAAAATGAAATTTTCCTTTGGGCTCAAAGAACATACCCTGAAAGAGGCTTACAATTTCATGCGTATATTTTATTTTTCTGCTGGGTTCTGCTGCACTGGTAATACAAATGAATTCAATGAGATATTGGCATATATAAGAATAAGTTATTAGTTTCTACTCCAACTTTGTTTATCAGAAGTGTAGCTAGAATGGTTCTGCTGAAGCAAAAACATTGCACTGAATTTTTCTAAGTTTGAGCAGTTCTGCAAAGTTCATTCCTCAAAATACGGGCCAAATTTGTACAACATTTTTATCCTTCAAATAATGCCTCTGTATCTGTATCTATTGTCATCTACTGTATCTACTGTCATCTAATGACCATCCTAATGTTTGCAATCCACATCCTGTAGAAAGAGCTGCTTAATTAGCTCCAGTTTGCATTATTAGCTAATAAAAAAGTATTTCTGGCATAGAGCTTGAGATCTACAGATGTGTAAATGACAACATACCTGGAAGACAGTAAGCTGGATGCTGAAAATGATGCTAACTCTTAGGTACCATTTTTATCTGTTCTTATCCATTCACATCCAGGTGAAATGGTGGTTACAATGAACACAGCATCATATCTTTTCTAAACCTGTATCCGCACACACGCATGTAGTTTTGAAGTTAGTGTGGACTCCCGGTGATTACGTTCTTGCAGTTTCCTTGGCAAGAATCGCTTGCCTAGGGCTGAGAGAAAGTGGGTGGTCCAAGGTCACCATTCTGGCTTGGCATGTAGGTGAGACTAGAACACTCCTAGTTTTTAGCCTGGTGCCTTAATTATTAAAACAATCTGTCTTAGATTATTTTCCTAACACATGTGTATATATATAGTATGTGCTGTATATATTCAAATTTTCTTTCTTGATTCTATATTGTGTTCCATAATTACATTAGTAAAACTTTTTTTTAATACAGCTGTTGGATGGTATGAACTGACAGAGTCCAGAATGAAATCAATGCGCAATTGTTTAAGAACCACCAATGCAAATGCTAAAATGACTCTATCTTACCTTAAAATGATTTAATTCAAAACAATGTTTAGATTTCTCCAATAAATTTTCCAGCCAGAAGCACTGCTTGAGGGAAGCTTTAAAAAACAATTATTAGAATGACCAAATATGCTCCTTTCTCTTCCCTTCTCATCTCACAACATACCATTCTTCTGAAATAGCTTCTCCTCACAGCTATCCTGTGGTTTGGCTGACTACCTGTCATCAAGGACATTGCTAAAAATGTGCAATTTTATTTTCCAAACTTTCTCTCTCACCACAGAAATTAGCTACCTCAGTGTGCCTAGTTTATTCTGAAAAACATTATGCCAAAACTTTGGATTTAAACTGCTTAAATGATAGCAATAAAGTGTAGTAAGGATGATCCATGATCTTATTTGGCAGTGTTTTTTATCCAAACCTGCCAATTACAACAAGTCATTTATTTTTTAAAATAAACCTCCTTCCTTCAGTTTTGCCACATGACATTCTCAGCCACAAGCGTGACTTTGTAATTAGAGTTTGTCAGGGCCACAAATTGATTCCAGCTTTGCTTGTTGCCAATCCAGAGTAAAATTCATTTTTTAAGTAGCCTAAAATGGGACTGACTTTCTTCTTGGGACAAAGGCCTATTATATAATGAATTCATTGAATCACTAGGCATGAATTAAGGTAGAACCAAGAAATCTATGATTAAAGGGATGTGTTGCAGTGAATAATAGCAGAAAAATTGTCTCTTAATAAGGAGGCCTAGTGGGTTATATGTTGACTAGCTCAGCAAAGATTCTTCCAGACACCAAAGAAAATTAGTTGCTAGGATGGATGTACATTGGTTGCTGTGAATATCACAATTATCATTTATATTATAATTTTATGTAAGGGCCACTCTGAAGAGAGGAACATCGGATGGCAATGAAAATGATAGGAATCTTTGCCAACATCTGTATTGTTTTCTTTTAAACTAAATTGTGACCATATGTATTCCCTGCTTACCTGTGTGCACCTATGGGCCTCAATCTAATTTGCAAATTTCAATCCTTAGGAGTGGCACTAAAAATGGTAACTGGATAATCTTTCAGCCAATCAAAATAAAATATTGTTTTTACTAAAATCCTGTTTCGAGGTTATAATTATCAGTAAATTTACGCCACAGCCCATTTTATTTGTGAAGCACTATTGAGCCAAAAGTTCCCCATATGAAACTTTATTATTGGATCATCTGTAATTATCCAAGCTTTACTCTTGGATAAAAGAAAGCATCAAACATGGGAGAAATTATTTGTCCTCTATCTTTCACACGTACTTCAGAGGTACATGGTTCAAACTACACTTATAATATAGTGCTGCAGTTATGACAGGAGAGAAAGTGATATGTACTATTTTCAAGTTTCTGGAAAACCATCTCTGAATTAGTAGCCAAAGTGACATATTAGCCAGAGAATTTATATTTAATAGCCTAGGATACCATTTTTGGAGTAAGTCCTATAGAATCCCATCTGATATTCCCTCTGCCCCATTTGAAATATGGAGTTTACTGCAGTTGTTTTATTTTATAAGATTATGCACAAATTGCAGATAGTAAATTCTTTTAAATACTGTATAAATATAAAAATCATCTGAAAATGAGGCTTACACTATGCTGGAGCAAATACATAAGAATTCTAACTATTATGGTGGTAGAAAGTATTTTTGTGCCAAATGTATGGTAAATTAGGAAAATTACATTATTAATTGAAATTAGCAAATTGGAAAGTAATGAATCTGGAACTATTAGAAGATGAATATTCCAAACAGGTTAAAAGTTGTTGTTTTAGACTTAAATTTAACATACTAAAGTATACTATGTTTGAGGCTACTTTGAATAATAAATATATTTTTGATGTGATCTACTTTTATCTTTATTACATACAAGCATACAATGTGCCAATGAAAATTTTAAAAATGATTCATTTGTATAACAATAGTGCACACAGGCCCCACACCAAGATACAGAATGCTGAACCTGATGTTATGCATGTTTATTTAGAAACAATCCTACTTTGTTCAAAAGAATAACTTCTGATATATTAGGCCAAAAAAATGAAACAAGACAATCTCTTTTTTTTTTTTTTGAGACAACCACTTTCAATCTAATGTATTCATGTTTAAATCAGAATCAAACCGCTACTTTTCAAAAACAACAACCTAAGGACTTATTGCTTGAAAGCTGCATATTTATTCCAATATGATCAATTCTATACTAATTTTAATGGAACTTTAATACCTGCAAGATATGCATGGCAAGATACTAATGAAAAGAAATAGCAATGGAGTGGAAAAAAATTGCAGACGGTTGGCCAGGATGATGTTATTAAAGTATATTCCTCCGTTGGTACCTTCAACCAAACCCCAGATGATCACACAATTACTATCTCAGATGTTTTTATGCTGTTTCAACCCCTTTACACCTGGCAGTTTGTCCTTTGATCTGCAAAAAGAATAGATGCAGAATGACCAGATTATAAACTTTCAAAAGATGATGTAAGGTTGCTTACATCGATGCTGACCCTTAAAAATAAGGAACCAGATTTGAATGTGAGTGTGGGTTCAATCTTGCAAGGTAGAAGGAAGAGGAAGAG
The DNA here is from genome assembly GCF_964273705.1 of Natrix helvetica. Classification (NCBI taxonomy): domain Eukaryota; kingdom Metazoa; phylum Chordata; class Lepidosauria; order Squamata; family Natricidae; genus Natrix; species Natrix helvetica. Next base: position 63,241,602 of record NC_138549.1, on the reverse strand, counting down.
TTAAGGAATATTTCTTATCATCCTTCTGTGTATTACAAGCTGATACACAGAAGGTCCTGAGAAAAAAAGAGACTAGTAGTTTCCTCAAATTCTGCAGACCCGAGAAAAGCCTTCCTTACGTTAGAGATGTACTGTACCTTTCTTCCAGGTGAGTATCAAGAGCTGTCTGGTGTGGCCCAAATTTGCCACAAGGAGAAGCAAGCAAAGGGTCAGAGAGGGCTGCCTTTTCTCTTCTCTCCGCTGAAGGTTTAAATTTCTTTGGGAACAGATCAAAGAACCAATAGAGTTACTGGGTGGTTCCCTTCTGGGGTTTTTTTTTTCTTTCTGAGATGGATGGAGGTGGTTTGAGGGATGGAAAAAGGAATTAATGTTTCTGTTTTCCTTGTTAGAGCTGAAAAAATTGGGCTGTGAAGTGTAAATGGATTCAAACAGAGAAATACAATTATGAGTTTGCCCATTTAGGGTTTGAGCTGACTCTGCCAAGAGGAGACCTGGAATCATATCTCTACTAAGCATGGGCTTTCTGGGACGCTGTCAGCAAAATCCTGCTTCTCATCCCATTTCATGGAATAGTGACTCCAGCAGCCTAGCTGGAAAATCAGTTCTGAAGGCACATAACTTAGCTATTGGGGTTCTTCTGGCTCTTGAATCTAAGCCATAAAACTAGGGCAACCTTTACTTCTAAATTAAACATACCATTTCTTCCTCAAGAAATCGGTGCCTTAAGCTAAATAATTCTAACAGGGCAGAGATCACTTTTAAAATATCCAGGTTTCTTGCTTCAATTACTATTTCTTGAAATTGAGCTTTATGCTCTAATGATACATAAGGTGACCTTGCACATCTTCTCTGTAGTCATTCACTGTTGAGTGGGATACTCAAAGCCAGTAGCTTTCCCTGCAAGAAATGAAGTGGGTCGTCCTACTCTAAAGGGAGAATGCAGTCTAATACTAATTTAATGGTAAGTTACAAAGGACTTTAAAGGTTGCACTTTAAATTGCACCTGAAAACCCACTGGCCCATGGCAGACATGCAATATGCTGGCTGACAAATAGGCAGCTGCACCTAGAACCAGCTTAAACTTCTCTCTTTAAAGACAGTCCCATGTAGAGCTTCCTGCAGTAGTCCAGGTAGGTTGTAACCAGGGCATCAACCACTTGCAGCTAGAAGTCTATGGTTTTTTTTCCTTTTTCAAAAGAAAAAATAAGGAAGTCCAGTTGCCTCCTCAAAAAGCACCTTGGGCACTTGCAGCTAGGTTCCCTCACCTCAAGTAGGATCACAACCAGCCAGAACTTGGCAACCCCCCCCCCCCCGGCCATGACTTCCAGTTGGTGTTTCAGCAGGAATCATGTATTCAGGAAGGCCACTAAATTGTGGGCTTGCTCATTTAGGTGTTAAACTCCCTCATAGATATCGCTGGAGCTTTTATAAACAAACAATAACTCCATTTTGCTAGGATTTAATTCTGGTCTGTTTTCTCACATCCAGATCTTCACAGCCGGCAGGTCCAAGAGAAGACTTCAACAGCATTTCCAGTCAGGGTACAGTATCATCAGTATACTGATGAAATTAAAACAAACCATCAGAGGACTGTTCACATAGGCAGATGAAGGCACCAATAAAGTCTTTTATTCCACTGCTAAATCATGACAGGTGGCCCTCCAGGGGTGGTAGTAAGCCTCCACTTCATTTCCCCCCAGAAAACAGCCACCCACAGTCAATGTAACACAGTCCCACCAGCTCAATAGTCACCAGAACCAAACCCCTAAACAGGAAGAAATGTGAAGTCCACAAACCCGGTGCAGAGGTTGCAAAACAAGGTCTGTAAACCCAATCCAAAGTCAGAGTCCTCAAAGCAAGGTGTGCTAATCCAGAATCTGAAACATTAGTTGAAGTTCAGAAGTCGAGGTTTCCAAAAGTCAGGGAAGTAAATCCAGAGGCAAATGGATGTTCCCAATGAAGCCATCCTCCCACTGGCCTCTGGTTAAATCACCACAACCAAGTATTCCTTGTGAGAAGGGCCAAGGCAGCCTCCTCATGAAAAAATGGTCTCTCTTGATGGTCTCTCTTCAATTGGATTATGGCATAGAAAAGATTGAAGATTTTTATTCTCTTTTATGGGTTTTTGTTTTTATTTTTTCTTCTCACATCTTTGTCAGTAAGTTTATCTACTGTCTCCATTTTGCCTTCTTGTTTTAATCTTGGCTTTTTTCCCCACAGAATTTTCTCCCCCCCCCTTTTTTTTTTTTTTTTTTGGTCTTTTTGTTTTCTTTTTCGTCTACCTTTTTACTTTTTTTAGCTTAGTCCACCTCATGGTCAATTTGGGATTATAATTTATTTTTTTCTTTACTTTTTTTTTAACCTTGATCACTTTATGGTCATTTGGGATTACAATTGATTTTTATACCAAGTGGACTATAATACAGAAAAAATTGAAGATGAGTAAAAGAATAATAACCACTGGGTCTGCAACAAGGACAGCAGGAGGACAAAGATCAATACAGACAATGTTGCAACAGGAAAATGAAAAGGGAGAGAAGGCAGTTACCTTAGAGATGATTATGCAAGGAATTCAGAATTTGCAAGCAAAAACAGATACCATCGAAAAGAGAACAGAAAACATGGAAAAAGAATTGAGACAATAGAACAACGAACAGGTAATATTGACCAACGAATGGAGAACATAGAACAAAAAGCAGTTAAAACGGATGAAAAAATTGATAGTATTCAACAAATGGTGATGAAATATGAAGATAGACTACAAAAAATGAAGAAAAAGGTGAACAAAGAGAGAAGAAAATTGGGGAGATAGATAATAGACTGAGTGCAGTCAAAAAAGGTAATATTGGAATACTGAATTGGGAGATGGAAAGGTCAGATTGTAGTTTTGAAGCAAATACCAAGAATAGTGAGAGAATCGAGAAGAGAATATCAACTTTTGATTAAACTCCTACTCAAAAAAGGTGTTAATTACAGATGGTTGATACCAGAAAGTTTAATGTTTGTATGGCAAGGACAAAGATACAGAATAGATTCAATCGAAAAAGCCAAAGCATTTTTTGAAGAACACTTTGGAGGGAAGGCTGAGGAGACTGGACATAAAGAATCGTTGACAGAACCATGAGCGGTGACTTCAGCTTCGACTAAAAAAGATGAAGGAGTAGTAGGCGGGATCGAGATAGAACAAGGTGCTGTAGGTGGCATGGATATTAGAGAACTGCGAGAACCTAGAGCCACTAGAGCAATAAATCCTATATATAAAACATAAATATGGAAGAGAAGAAAATGATTTCAATTAACATAAATGGACTTAATTCAGCAAATAAAAGAAAGAAAATATTTCACAAATTAGGGAAACTAAAATTGGATATAATTTGTCTACAAGAAGTGCATATTCAAAAGCAACATGAATACTTATTAAGGCAAGCAAAGCTGGGGAAAATGTTTACCTCATTGGCAACCTGTAAGAAAAGAGGAGTGATCCTTTACATCAAAGATACAATCCCAGTGGAACAAATGTATACAGATGATGATGGAAGAATTTTGATGGTGGAAATTATAGACAATAATAAGAAAATGCTCCTAATAGCAATGTATGCACCTAATGATAAACAAGATGAATTTTACAGAAAATTACACAGGAAAATAATGGATTTGGACTACTTAAATATTTGTATGATAGGAGATTTTAATGGAATTGTAGATAAAAATATGGACAAAAAACAACAAAGTTAAATAGAAAGATATTCACTAAATCCTTTTTTTAAATTATTGATGAGATAGGTTTAAAGGATGCTTGGAGAGAGAGAAATCCTACTAAAAAACAGTACATTTTTTATTCAAACACTTATCTTATTCTAGAATCGATATGATATGGGTAGCGACTGAATCGGCCTACACCATACAGGAAATTGAGATTGAAACAAGTACTTGGGCAGACCACAACCCAATGATAATTAAATGGAAAGGACAAAGAAAAAGATCTAGGTGGACATTAAACAACACTATATTAAAAGAGAAAGACTTTGTACAGAAAATTGAAAAGGAATTGGCCTTTTTCTTTAAAGAAAATAGAAAAGAGGAGACATCAATGCAGAACCTCTGGGACACAATGAAGGCCTATACCAGAGGCCGATTAATTGACTATACAAGGAAGAGAATTTTTTTAAAAAATACAAACACTTAAAGGGCTTGACAATGAATATAAGCGTCTTGAAAAAGAGCTACAGAACTCCCCACAAAAGAAGGACATTAAAATAAGAATGAATACGATTAAACACAAAATAGGGTTAATGGAAAAAGAAGAATTAGCCCCCAAAATTATGAGTGCTAAACAGAATTACTTTGAAAATGCTAATAAACCTGGCAGATGGTTGGCATACAAACTGAGAAAAGTGAGAGACTCAAAGAAGATACTGCAGTTAATGGACGATCAAGGGAAAACCTGTTATGGGAATGAAGGGAAGAAAAAAATTATACAAGACTACTACTGTAAACTATATGATCATGAGAATACAGATGAGGCAGGAGTGAAACAATACTTACAGGAAGCCAACTTACCCCACATACCCAAAGAAATTGCAACAATGCTAGAAGGCAAAATAACTATGATGGAGCTAACCAAAGCACTTAAAAAACAAAAGAATAGGAAGGCCCCGGGCCCAGATGGACTACCAGCGGAATTTTATAAAACCCTGCAGGAATCGTTGACCCTTCCATTATTAGAAGTTATGAATGCGGTGATGTCAGAGAGGAGAATACCCAAATCATGGTCAGAAGCATATATTACACTTTTACCAAAGGAGGAGGCTGATTTATTACAAATTAAGAATTATAGACCAATTTCCCTGTTAAATTTGGATTACAAGTTGTTCACTTCAATATTGGCAGAACGATGTGATAACTTCCGGTTCCCGGAGGTGACGGATGTTGCCATCCGCTGCTCATCTCTCTGGTGGGCTCCTTTAGGGAGCACAGGGGGTCTTGGAGAGACCACCTGCTGTAGGGCGGCTTGCTGGAGCCCCCAGAAGCGGCGGCAGCCATCGGGGGTTTCCAGTCTTGCCCCAGGAGCCGGGGAGCGAAGGGGGGCTCATGGCGTAGCTGTCGTCTGCCTGCACCTTTGCCAAATGGATTCCAGAAGGAAATAATCAATCAGAAGTTGCAGTGAAGTGCTGGAGGTGAGACGTTTGCCCTAATCTCTTTTAACACCATTTAATGGATGAGCAACAGCTACTCGCAAGTTGTGGATTCAATCTATTTGAAGTTGCAAGATTGGAGGGTTTTTTTTTTACCCCCCTCGGTTAAAGCGGCATTTGAACTATCTCTCTATCTCGGAATGGAGTGAGAGAGTAAAACGTTGAATTACCCACTTGTACTAACTATGAGAAAGATTTACATCACAATTGCAAGAAGTGATTCCTGAGCTGTTTGAAAAGGAAACTTTGAATGCTTTGCTCCCTGGTTCCCTGTGAGAGGCGGAGCCAAGATGGCTCACTTCCTTCTTCTTCTTCGCTCTAATAAATGAAACTAGCCTTTTGAAACTACCTTTGAAGAAATTTCTGGCTTTATATTACTATTACCTCCCGAAGGACTTCTGGAGCCTCCCCTGTTTTATGGTCTTTCAGGATTTGGATTATTTGACTCTCTTCTTCTGGCTTGGAACTGTGACTGAGGATTAACATTCACTTCTGGGCTTGTCTGCCTCCTCGGAATCACCCAACTGCGCACTCCACAGACGCCATTTCTTCTGCATAAGGATTTACACTTATCCCTGAGCTTAACAAATGGGGCGCAGAAAACCACCGCCGGGGAAGGCAGCTTCGGCGCCTGCCTCCTCTGCATCTAGCCCAATGACCCAACAGACAAAAACTTTATCATTCTTACAACAAGAAGTGGCTGGAGAGAGCATAAAGGACTTATCAGTTGCCAAAATGTTTCAGGCTATTATGAAGGGACAGGAAGAACTGAAAAAAGAACTGACAGATTTTAAAGAGCAGCTTAGAGATGCACAGCAGCAAACAATAGAAAATAAGCAGAGGGTTGGAGTATTGGAGGAGGGCGTGGTTGGGCTGAGGGAGGAGGTGAAGGCAACTCAGAAGGGGAATGGAGAACTGGAAAACTTCATGGTAAAGATGGTATTTGAAAGAATGTCCCTTTTTCTCAGATTCCAGAACCTACCCTGAGACAGAAGATGAAGACTTTAAGGATATTATGTGTACAATCTTAGCAGAATACATTAAAAGAGATAAAGAACAGTTGTGGTGGGATATGGACCTGGTTTATAGAATCAATTCAGAATATGCCAGAACACATAATGTTCCAAGGGAAGTCCATGTTCAATTTCTTAGGAAGACCACGAGGGATAAGGTTTTGGGAGCCCAAAGGGGGGGACCATTAAAATATAAAGATAAAGAAATTGCCATTCTTAAACAAATTCCTAAAAAAATAAGAGAAAAGAGGAAGTATTCCTCCTTATCAAAGAAATTATATAATAAAGGAATTAGGTTTAGATGGTTATTGCCAGAAGGAATGTTGGTTTTCTGGGAGGGAAATAGAATTAGAATTAATTCAGTTGTGGAGGCAGAGGCCTTCATGAAAAAACACAGTTCCCTCCTAGAGGATGAAACTATAAGAGGTAGTGAAAAAGATGATAATATACACAATATGAGGGAGGGAGGGGCTGCGGCTCCACCAGGGGACAAGGGGGAGGGAGCAATACTGAAAAGACTCAGGTCACAAAAATAAATGTATTTGAAATATTATTGTAATTGTTGATATATTAGAAAGTGGTAAAAGAGATGATTGAGCATATGGTTGATACAATGTATAATAAGATGCTGTTTTTGCTTATCTTTTATCTTTTGTTTTTCTTTCTGTAAAAGTTGTGAGATTTGGAGAGATTTCTACTTTCAGCACGATGTAGCTGCCAAAAAGTTTTGTATATCCACCTACCCTTTCCTATAAATGTTTAAAAACCAATAAAATTCTTTTTAAAAAAATATTGGCAGAACGACTTAAAATATACTTAAATAGTTTCATCCACTCTGATCAAAATGGGTTTCTGCCAAAGAGACAAACTAAAGATAATATGAGGATAATTTTAGATACTTTGGAATATTATGAGGCACACCCTGAAAAACAATTGGCATTGATGTTTTTGGACACTCAGAAGGCATTTGACAACGTGAATTGGCGCTTTATGCTGTTACAACTGGAACAGATGGGCTTTGGTGAGAAATTTACTAAAGACATACAAACTATATATTATAAACAAACAGCTAAGATAATGATAAATGGAGATTTGACAGAGTCTATTGAAATAAAGAAAGGAACGAGACAAGGCTGCCCACTATCACCATTACTTTTTGTCTTCACGTTAGAAGTCTTAAATAGAAATGTCAGAGAAGGAAAAGAAATAATGGGAATGAAAATCAAAAAGGAAGAATACAAACTACAAGTATTCGCAGATGATTTGGTCTTCATTCTAGAGGATCCATTAGAAACAGCACCTAAATTGATAGAAGGAATAGAAGAATATGGAAAAGTGCAGGATTACAAATAAAGACAAAATGAAGATCTTGACAAAGAATATGTCAACAAGACAAAAAGAAGAGTTGGTGGAAACCTTGGAGATGCAAGTCACAAACAAGGTTAAATATTTGGGGATATATTTAATAGCAAGATGTAGCGTTCTTAAAGACAGCAACTATAATAAACTCAAACAACAGATTGCGATTGATCTGAAGAAATGGGAAAATTACAACTTTCGATGATAGGGAGAATATCTACAATTAAAATGAACATTTTATCTAGAATTTTATATCTGTTCCAGAGGATTCCAATTAGACTAAGGAAGGAATATTTTGATGACTTAAATAAAATAGTGTTGAAGTACATATGGCAAGGGAAAAAAGCAAGAATAAAACTAAAATTGTTACAAGATGCAAGAATAAGAGGAGGATTGGGCCTGCCCAATTGGGAACTATACCACCAGACAGCAAGTTTGATGTGGGTTAAAGAATGGATAACACTAAGGAATACCAGACTATTGACCTTGAAGGACATGACCTGTTGTTGGGATGGCATGCCCTTTTATGGTACAAGGGAACTAAAACACAGGGATATTTTAGAAGACATCACTTACGGGAGGCCTTGCTACTAAATTGGGAGAAGATTAAAAGACAATATTATTTAAAAATTCCAGTCTGGCTATCAACTTTTGAAGCCTTTTCATACGCAATAATATACAAAAAGTAACAGTTAGATATGGTGAAATATTGAATGCAGAGGGTGAACTTAAATCTATGCAAGAATTGGAAAAGGAAGATATAAAGGTGAACTGGTTTTCATATGTGCAAACCCAATCTAGATATGACAAGGATCGTAAAGAAGAAGGTTTTTATGATAAAATGACTGAGTTAGATAAAGTTTTGATGGGTACTGATGAAAAAGTAATTTAAAAACTTTATGGACACTTACTAGAGGTTAAGTTACAAGAAAAATAAGTTAAAGGAACTATGATAGCTTGGGGGGAAAATTTTGGGCATGGGATTGAATTAGAGATGTGGCAGAAATTGTGGCCTCAAAATTATAAAATGACAATGTCAGCAGCATATAAAGAAATTTTGTATAAGATGTTTTACAGGTGGCATCTAACCCCAACAAGAATAGCAAGAATGTTCAAGAATAAATCAGAAAAGTGTTGGAAATGTTATAAGACATCGAGTTCATATTACCATATGTGGTGGACTTGCACAGAAGCTAAAAGATATTGTACTAAGATTCACACGTGGTTGGAGAAAATGACACAAAAACATATAGACTAAAAACCAGGTATTTGTTTATTGGGAATTATACCAGAAATATATAATAGATATTTGAAATATTTGATTGTAAATCTTTTAACAGCAGCTAGAATTGTATTTGCAAAAAATTGAAAAAATGAGAAAATATCAACGCAGGAGGAAATTATTCAAAAAATTATGGAATGTGCAGAAATGAGTAAATTGACATTTGAAATCAGAGAACAAGAAGATGAACAATTTTACAAGGTTTGGGATTTGTTTTATCAATGGTTAGATAAAAAATCATGGTAATGGGAAAAGTGGGAGAACGTTTTATATTTTAAGAATAATAGAATGATACATGCAATACTATAAGGCTTTAGCATTGTTAAACAGATTAGAATGATGTAATGGATGTATGATTTTAATATATAGAATATTCTGTTTAAATGTAGGAATAATAATTGAAGTTGAATTATTGATGCAAAATGATGTTGTATGTATGGATTCAATATTTAGAATACCTTATTTAAAATTAAGGAATAATAATTATAGTTGAAAAATTGACACATAACAATAATGTAACTCTGTTTACCAAATGAACAATTTGTGACTCGATATATAATTGCAAGTGGTGACCATGGAAAGGACGCACAAAATCTTGTAACCAAACGACCCGCTATATGAAATGGAAGAAGGATGCATGTGTTTTACGTTTTTGTTTGTTTTTGTTTGTTTAAAAATAAAAAAATTAATAAAAATAAAAATTTGTAAGCATGCACAATATAGTTCTGCCCCAACTTGGGGAGTGATGTAGTCCAGAGGTGGTATTCAGCAGATTCACTGGTCAGAATCTGCTGAATACCATATCTGGACTGCATCACTCCCAAGTTGGGGCAGAACTATATTGTGCATGCTTAGAAATTTCCTGTATGTTTTATGACAGTTTATTGGAGTTCCATTCTTCATTCCTTAAAAACATTGAGGGAGAAGACCAGAAACGAAAGAGGACAAAGTGGGTAATTGCCGTATTCACTATTTAGTATGTGGCATAACATAAATGGACTAGCATTATGTATTAAAATTTCACCTAAGTTAATCAAACACAAAATATAAATGTTAAAAAGATCTATGTTGAAACACCAATGTCTAGGTCAGGTGTCAAACTCGATCACATCGCAGGCCATATCATGACATATTGGGCTGTATCATGACATATTAGGATGGTTTTTGCCTTTGCGGAGTCAGGGTGGGTGTGGCCTGCATAGGCCTGGGCCACCAGTTTGATAGGCCTGGTCTAGGCCATCTAATTATTGAAGTGCAGCATCGTTTATATTGAATAATCAGATACTGGACCAATCTATGCCCTCAGCTTATAGCTGGTCACAATGTGATCTACAGTTTGATGTGGACCCCACACTTACACTGAGGGGAGGATTCTATGTCCCATTTATACAGTCCTTGTAGATGCCATGTGAGGTGCAAATCTTATTCAGGATTGTCCATTGCTGGCATGGGAATTCAATACCTGACCCTTTTTTGTGGGCTCAAAGTGACTGATTAGGCTTTCCATCGGGAATCAGTTAAAATTGTTGGATAGATGGTGTGCAAATGCCAGTGGGGGCTTCCTGGATTTGAGTCTTCTGGCTGATGTTGATGTGCACTGGTAGGAATGAATTGTTCATAATTTTTCTGTATTTTCTCACTAGTGCATTTTCACTACCCTTGGCTTTAATGAGGAAGTCCTGCAATTCATCATCAAATTTTCCAAAATGATTGTGGTGTAAGAAATCAACTTGTTGAGATTCTAAGTGGAACAAGGCTTTTTTTTTTTTGCAGTCTTTTTTTTAAAGTGTGGATTATATCCTTGGAATTCAGCAAAATGTTCTTTTATTATACAAGTACATCCGAACTGCAGTCCACAAAAAATGTTGTTATATACATTAACTATATTATGTATTTCATATGTGACTCAAGACAATTCCTCTTCACTCAGGACAAAAGTTTGAACAACCATGTTATATACTCACCTGCCTTATAAGACCAATATGTTATAAGATCAGAGTTGTAACTCCTGCCATATTCTGCCCATGTGGGGTTTATGTACTGAATTTGTGGTGGCTCACCAGTTGTCTGGGAACTGATTTATGCTGTGTCCTACATTCAGCCTTCCAGAATGACCAAAGCAGGAGCCAATGAGATGGCAGCTTTCCTTACTTTTTTCTTTTATACTTGGTAAATATGGCTTTTGGGAACTGCATTTTCACGTAATGTTTTAAGTTTGTAATTTCCCCCCCCCCTTAATTTGACGTATTTGTTGTACCTTTCTGATTGACGCTGCTTTGTAAATAAATAATTACCCATTTATCATTTTGTAGAAAAATCATGAATGTTTTTAAGACTAAGTAGTGCATGCTCAATCATGATCACGAAGGACTGAGAACTGTGAAATGCTGTATTTGTAAACTGAGTGGTGGGCATACAGAAAGGGATTGAGAAAACAGGGAGGCTAATGGAGAAAGCAAATGTGCTGTAATTATAGAACTGGGGGAGACATTGATGTCAAGGAGGGGAATGACCACATTTGTGCTTTATTGTGAACATTCCATAGTATCATATTTTCCACTTGGAAGTCCATCCCACACGATTTTTATGAAAACTCCCATCCCAACCACCAGACCACTCTGGTGTTTAGAAACCCTTACTTGAGGCTTTTGTAATTTCCACTAGCAACTGAATTCAATATAAAGCCACACATTTATTTGCACTGACATCAGCACTGGGATGAAATCCCTGTACATCGTAACCTATCATAATAAGCATTTTTTTCTCTCATTCCATGAAGATACTTCAAAGATTTATGTATGTAAAGGATAAATAATACATAAGCATTTATTTTGGAATTTAATGTGTCTAGTAAGAGGGATACAGATTTCACATATTTTCCAAGTTAAATCAGGTTTACTCAAGTCTGGAGATGAATTTAGAACTGATTTTAGAACTCCAGTTTGTAACCTTGTTCTTTCAATTTGTAAGCTTCTTCTTTCTCACTGATTTAGCTATTTTCAACTTACAATTTGCTTTATTTAAAGAATTTATATGGCGATTTATCCCACAAAATGATCCTAGACAGCTGACAACTAATAAAAATAATAGTGTTATAATACAATAAGTACAGAATCAGACAAGGAGTTCTGGTTGGGTGGGGGCAGAAGAGCCTTCTCAGCCATGGCTCCTGCCCTTTGAAACTTCTTGCTCTGAGGTATGATCAGTTCCCCACTCTTCTGACCTTCCACAAGACCTTCCTGAAGACTGGCTCTGCCAGATGGCTTGGGGCCCCAGTGGTGGAGCATCACATTGGACTTGGTTGATGAGTGAAGAGGCAATCCCACCTCTTCCTTCCTGTACATCCTACTCACTCACTCCCCATCTTTAACTATAATTCCATTTTGATTGCAATTTTCATTCTCATTGTTTTAAAATCTGTTGTAATTTTAATGATTTTAATACTATAAGCTACCCAAAGTCATTTTGAAACAAGATAGACTACAAATAAATTTAATTAAATGGACATCAATTCTTCTTATCAAATACTAAAACAACCAAAGTATTAACCTTCTGACTAGCTTCTTATCCTAGCTCAGTGTTTAGGGAAGAGTCAGGTCTTTATGGTTCTCCATAAATAGTAAGTACACAGTGTGTTCAGAACTGATAGCATTAGAAGGGTCCCATCTGGAAGCATCTAGAGATGTTTTTTTATAACCCCTGTGTCTCAAAGTCAAGAAGGCTACTAAATCAAATTAAAAGGAAAAAAATAAAGGTTTTGATCCTTACACTAGTATTGGGTGAAGAGAGGATATTTTACAATTTGGAAGAGGTTGTGTAACAAGACTTGAAGCAATTTTTCAAAACCTATTTTGAAAATTGTCTTCTTCAACCTCTCCCAGTTAACATGGCCATTAATAAAGAGAGGTCCTAGGAATCAATTTTAGGTGAAGTTCAGAGGAGATGATAGGCCATGGCTAAATGTTTAATACTGAAATTAAGATTTCATAGAAGGAATTCTGTATTACAAATGGAAATAAGAAAGTTTTGTAGAAGAACCCATGAAACCATGATGAAAATCAGGGCAAACATGTGGCTCAGAGAGTTTAGGAGTTCTGTTGAATATGCATGCTCAAAGTATTGAAAATAAATGATTTTAATGTCTTATACTAAAATGATTTTGGAAGTATAATTGAGGTATGATGGCATTACAGTAACTGAAGTATGCAATTAGTTCAAAAGGAACAGAGCAATGCAGAAGTAAGTTGCAAAATATCTACACCTGCTTAAAAATGCAAAGGAGTTACTGTATTTTACAAAAGTTGAAAGCATCTAGGTTAAAGTACGGAAAGGAATCTATAATAGTAATCCTATTGCTGGTATCATACTACCCAATGTAATTTGCTAATCATTCAAAGATAAATAAAGTAGTAGCCACAAATTGCACTGCCATTTGGTGGAAGTTCCAGTGCATTTCTTCATCTGTATGTATCTAACTATGGTGCACATGAATGCCAGCAACCTCTTTTATTTATAAAATGTATTTGCTCTCCATCTTGTATCCAATGTCTTTGGGTGGAGTCCAGAGTCTTTATCTACCTTGTCTTCATGTCATTGTCTTGTGAGCATTTCCCGTTTATCACACTTCACTAACTATTTTGTCATGGATTTTTCCAAGGAAGAATCCATCATGTTTCACCAACTATTATGCCAGAGCTGCAATCAAGTGACCTAATGTTATCTATTAGCCACTTTAGGATGGTGTATGTCCCTTGGTTCAGCTCTTATCCCTCATTTGGATAGAAGGGAGATGCCACATGATTCTATCCTGGGAATAGATCATTTTTATTAATGATCTAAGTAGTAGATGGAAGAAATGCTTATCAGCTTTGCTAGTAGAGATGGAATTTGGGGAAACAGTAACAACACAAACAACAAAACAACATGAATCAAACTCCCAGATATTGAATGGCGGCTATCTAGCTTAGTAATATGTGTGAAAAGATCCTGGAATATAAATGGATCACTAATTGAATCTCAGCCACATGACATACCTGCAAAGAAACAAACACAATTTTCAGATGCATCAACATAAGCATTGTTTCCAAATGACAAGAAAGGTAAAAGTTGAACATCTATCTGTTGCAGATTCTTTAATCTAAATTCCTGAACCGAATTGATTGGGCCTTATGACCTAAATAGTCCCCCTAACTCAGTGGTCGGCAAGCCGCGGCTCGCAAGCCACATGCGGCTCTTTACACATTTTAATCTGGCTCTTCTGTGTGCCGGGCGCCCGCTCCCCTCCCTCCTCTCGGGCACTTCAAAACAAGCGCCTCTTTCCCTTTTTTCTTTTCAACCCACAATGATTAGGGAGGATCCTGAAGTCGGGCGGGGACGAGAAGCGAGGAGGCATAAAAAGAAACGGAGGCTAAGGAGCTTCCCCCCCCCCCCCGCCTCCTCCCAGCAAAAATCTAACCGGGGAGCCGGGCGGGCAGTAGCAAATTAGCCAATCACGCCGCGTGATCAGCTAATTTGCTACTGCCCGCCGGCTCCCTGATAAGATTTTTGCTGGGAGGAGGCGGGGGGGGGGGGGAAGCTCCTTAGCCTCCGTCTCTTTTTCTCCCTCCTCGCTTCCTGGGGCTCCACCAATGGGGGAGCAAGGCCCGCCCAGCGCCAGGCTTTGGGCTAACACAGAGGTCTGCAAAGTTGGCTGTTTTAAGACTGGTGGACTTCAATTCTCAGAATTCTGGGAGTTGCAGACCACCAGTCTTAAGAGCCAATTTTGCAGATCCCTGCCTGGGCTAATATGATTGATGCCCTTGGTGGACTTCAATTCTCAGAATTCTGGGAGTTGAAGTCCACAAGTCTTCAAGCTGTCAGGTTTGAAGACCCTGGGTTTTTTTTTCTAAAGGGTTAGGGGTGCAAGGGTCTTGCAACTTGACAGCTTTAAGACTTGCATGCTTCAATGCCAGAGTTCCTGAGCCAACATGACTGGAGGAGGAATTCTGGGAGTTGAAGTCCACAAGTCTTCAAGCTGTCAGGTTTGAAGACCCTGGTTTTTTTTTTCTAAAGGGTTGGGGGTGCGAGGGTCTTGCAACTTGACAGCTTTAAGACTTGCGTGCTTCAAATGCCAGAGTTTATTGAAACTAAAAACAGTGTACCATCCTATGTATTTTCGGTTTTAAAAATGTGGCTCTCAAAATAAATTTCAATCGTGGTTTTGGCAAGATTTGGCTCAGTTGAAAAAAAAGGTTGCCCACCACTGCCCTAACTCATATGATTTTGCAATTTAATGATTCTATTTTTGGCAGTGATAGAATTGAAATGATTGTACCAACCCTCTAAAAACTCTCTTACATGTGAATAAGCACTACTTCAGCTACCTGAAATCTAAAAGTCAGAAAACTGAGATGATTAGTTACAGTATATAAGGAGAAGGCTGATATAACAGCACTATTTTTCAGTCACTAGCACCCCCTAAAGTACATTTTGATATTAGTGCCACAAGACTTAACTAATTTAAGTCTTCTAATCATCTGTATTCTTTGGAAAGAAGCAAATGTTCTGCTTTGGAAAAACTTGATCTATTGCAAATATAATTAGCTGAAAAGGGAAGGAAGTAAAGTTTTATATAGATTTAAATGTAGGTGGCTGAACAGACACCACCTTGACAGCAGAATAACAAGGTTAATCACTTCTCTGAACACTCAGAGGCATAGTATCTGTTTCATTCAAACGACTGCAGTTATATCTCTAGAAGTTTTTCTTCCTTTCAAACCGATGGGGTGCTGCTGTTGCAATCTTAAGTAGCTCATGATCTCTGACAGTCTCTGCAGAAATCAAGGCTTTCTCAGCCTCCTGAGCTGATCCTAAGGATGTCACTTCATCCTCTACTTTCCAGAGGAACTGCAGTTAATACAACCAAGATTTTACTGACATGTAAAAGCTACTCAATTATTATCATATCCTTTTTTGTGGAACATAGTCCACTTGATCAGACCCCTGAAATTTAAACTGAGAAATACACCCAACAAGTACAAGTGGTAGGAAGGAAATGGAAAAGAAAATAGTGAAAAATAATCACCTAACAAAAACAAAAAAGCAGCTAAATGTGACATAGATTCTTACACCGAATAGGTGGCTATGTTAAGAATTGTGAAGTTTCAGCCTTAGTTTTTGTCAGGGGAAAAAACACCCTGGAGAAAATGAGGTCTATGGACCGGGCTGATTCCCTTCAGCATATCATTTGAGATGTTAAGAAAATAAAATAAAAGTCTTTGAGAAGTATATTCTAATTAATAAACAAACTTTAATACGAAAATAATAAAAGTAAATAAAACAGAAAGTTAACTAAATGTTACATTTTGATAATGAAAGCTCCGTCTGCCAACTTGGCAGCCGGACAAAGAACAAAGGAATAGTTCTGGAATGTGTGAAGCATGCGCAATTAATCACTTTCAGATAACATTTATGACCTGCGCAATAAAGCTTTCTTAGTTTAACTCTTGAGTGTCAGTTTCCAGTCAGTTCATTTCTAGCAAACTTTTTTAACATCGTGACAGTTTTGTCTATGGGAAACAGTATCCTGAAAAACTCAAATCAAATTAAAAACAAGAAACGCTAATCCAGAATACCTTTTACGTATTCTATTAGTACATATTAACTCACAACTATATGACTCTAGATCTGCTTAATAAATCTAGATGCCTGGGTTAATATAACATATTTGGCATGAAAAAACACCCTGGATGGTTCTTGAAAAGTAGCCACCCACATTTAGTTTACCAGTGCGGTTGAATTTTGTGAATTCAGCCGCACTGAGATTTGTTATGGATTGGTCTCTCAATAAAAGCTTCCAAAGAAACAAGCCTTTTGGCCTGCTGCAACGAAAGTAGTCCTGTAACATCTGAACCACCAGGCAGCAATCTTAACACGCAATTATTTGGGAACGTAAAGTGGGCTCAATCTAGTTTTAAGGATGTAACTTAAATCCAATCTACTGTATGTGTTTGTGCAAGTTGTGTGTGGATAGAATATATATTGAGCTTTTTTAAAGGTGAGTGTAGGAGCTTTTCCTATTTCCATAGAATCTCTCCGTGTATGTATGCATGTATGTATGTGCCCTCACCTTTAAAAAAGCTCAATTCATAACATCCATATTTTGTTAAATTTTGCCGCCCATTCCCACAAACCTCGCTCGCTGCTTCCGCCCGCCTACCTTTCCCCCCCCCCCACCTTCGGCTTCCCTTCCCTTCCCCTCTTTCCCGCATTTCCACGCCCTTGGCGGTCGTTCTGTCCTGTTGCGAGCAGCGCACGCGCAGTTCAAATAGCGTCGCTCTAGGGAAGATGGCGGTAATAGCTTCGGCGCTGCGTTCGGCTCTTCGGCAGGTTAGAGTCTCAGCCGGGAACGGCTGCTTTCCCTCTCGGTTCCTCCCTCAGCCTGCTGTGCTCGTTACGTCAACTGCGGCTTCTGCCCACTGCCCCCCCCCCAACAGTAGATAAACCCACCCTTGAAGTCTGGAATTGGGGGTGGGGGCAATGAAATGCTACGCACAAGCCTTGTCCTGTCGACCCCCCAAGAGTCCCGTGGCGAATTCGTGTTTCCAGCCCCCTTTCGGCCTTTCTGAAGTTCTTCTATCTTCCTCATATTATGGCATTCTGGTAGAACTAACGGAAGGTGCAACGGACAGGCTAAAACCAAGCGCTCTTCGGTAGACATTAGGTGTTGCTGAAGTGCAGTCCCTGCCACTTCACATCACTTGCCATGCACTTGTTAGTTGTAGTTGAACGACTTCTGAGGGTTCTGCATGTTTGTTTAAACTGTCTCCCATTTTTTTGTGGATGAAGAAATTGTAGCAAATTGTTCTGTAAAACTCATTAGAACAGACTTGGAAGGAACCTTGGAGGTCTTCTAGTTCAACCCCCTGCTCTAACAGGAGACCCCTACATCATTCCAGGCAAATGGCTGTCCAGTCTCCTCTTCAAAGCTTTCAGTGAATGAGCCCACAATTTCTGAAAGCAAGCCAGTTAATTGTTCTCAGTGTTAGGGAATTTTTCCTTAGTTCTAGGTTGCTTCTCTCTTTGATTAGTTTTCATCCATTGTTTCTTGTCTTGCCTTCTTGTGTTTTGAAAAATAGGTTGACCGGTATGATTGCTTTGATTTTTTAAAGATTTCAAACATTAATACTTGGCATCAGTCGAGATTTAGACAGGAATACCCATTTGTCTGAACAAAAGCTGATTGTAATTTCTTTTTATTAGTTCTTCCCCATGCCATGCGCTGGTCAAATAAGAGGTTATTATGTGGACTGGAGGATGGTACGTGATGTTAAGAGACGGAAAATGGCTTTTGATTATGCAGATCAGAGATTACGGCTGAATTGCATTAGGAAAAATAGAATTTTGCCCAAAGAACTCCAGGTAAGAAGCACATTATTTTTGTCAAGGTATTATGAAGTGGAATAACAAGAAAACATGTTTGAAAATCTATTCCATATGCTTGACTTTGGGCAATTAATAGTGAAAAACTAAAATTAAAAATAGCATTAACACCACCAAGTGTTATTTAATATTTAATATAACAATGATCAAGAAACAGGCTACATCAGAGCCCCAGGCTTCATGGTAAATCTAAGTTTGCAATATTTTGTGAAAGGCCAGCATGGTTGAGGCAAATTTAATCCCTAGTGGGACGTTGTTCCAAGGGCTAGGCACCACAAGCAGCTTCTCTTCCTGGGCCCCACCAGATGACAGTCCTTTGCAGATAGGTTTCAGAGCATGTCTCTTTTGCTGGATCCAACATGATGGGTAGACACCTGTGCATCTTAACACTAAATATATTTTCTGTAATAATAATAATTTATAATATATAAACGCTACACTAATTGTATTTATTGGGAATGTTATACTGTGCCATTCTGTTAAAGAATCTCAAATGTTATAAAGATAGATTGCTATGTTCAGACAGTTAAATTGTAATTCTTTTTAAGTTTTAAAAACTTATTTTCCTGCTTTAATTTTAATTACTGGTATCTTTTTAATAATAAGCACTGGAGAATTTATGCTTTCGAGTTGTGCTGGAGAAGACTCTTGAGAGTCCCTTTAGCCACCTAAAGAGAAAAGTTGGGATGTTAGGAAAGATCGAAGGCAAAAGGAGAAGGGGATGACAGAAGATGAGATTGTTAGATAGTGTCATCAATGCAATGAATATGAATTTGAGCAAATTCCCGGAGACAATGAAAGACAGGGGGCCTGGTGTGCTATAGTCCATGGGATTGCAAGAAGTCGGACATGATTTAGCAACTGGACAAAACTTTCCTGTTTAATGTGTTTTTCTATTTATGACACTTTAAAAGTTTGTATGTGTAGGCTTTGAAAAATGCAAAATGTATTGTTTGTTGAATAGCCATCTGTATATGTAATTAGAAAATTCCATGCAAAAAAAATTAATTATTCTGAATATTTTATTTGATAACAATAGTTCCACTTCCAATCTAATTCCTATTGGACTGATTAACCAGTAGAAGGATTACTGGCCCTCATATGAAGAATTCAGTGCATTTATTCAGGGAAGAGAATAAATACAGATAAAAATCTGATCCCTAATTCCCTACCATGTCAGATTAGGATTGGCAGTTCCAGTTGAAAACAGCCTTTGAGATTCTTCACTCTCGTGCCATCTGACATAATTGTACACATCTTTGGTTAAGTATAGGAGGGGAATTTTATATTTTTTTAAAACTTGTTCCAGGAAATTACCGATAAGGAGATAGCTGATCTGCCTCGAGATAGTTGCCCTGTGCGAATCCACAATCGATGTGTTCTGACATCCCGACCTAGAGGTGTGAAAAGGAGATGGAGGCTCAGCCGAATTGTCTTCCGCCATCTGGCTGACCATGCTCAACTCTCTGGGATACAGAGGGCAATGTGGTAACCTACAAGCAAGTAATCTCTTCAAACATGACAAAACTAAGTGCTAATTGAAAACTCCTAAACATGAAATGCAAGAATGAGAGATGGTGGATGTTAAGTATGTTGACAAGGATGTCAGTCTGATATTATGAAGATGTGAATCTACTCTTGAAGCTCAGGAGAAGACATGAAAAATAAACTGTCACAGATTTGACTCTGGTTCATTTCTTGCATTTGAAGTATTTTTTTAACTTTATCATTACATTTTTTTAAAATAACACTGCACATTTTAGCCTAGTTTACATATCATAACTACTTACAATAATTTCCTTACTTTTATAACATAAATAATAAGACTTCAGAAAAGATAGGAGAGTTCTAGACAGAGTAGAATAGTATATACATGGCCCAAAATAAGTGTTTAGAAAAATTGGGATTTAAGTCGAGAGTACCAGTTGAAAATAATGTATACCATATTTTTCGGAGTATAAGACGCACTGGAGTGTAAGACGCACCAAGATTTTGAAGAGGCAAATTAGGGAAAAAAAAGTTTTTGCACTCTGCAGACCTCCCAAAAACAGCCCGTTTTTTGTCAAAAAAGGGGGGGGCATGCATAGCCTTTAGGAGGCTTGTAGAGTGCTCCTGGGGCTGGGGGGGGGCAAAATGAGCACAAAACAGCCCGTTTTTCACTAAAACGGACCTAATTTTTGTCAAAAAAAAAAGGGCACGATTAGACTTTAGGAGGCTTATAGAGTACTCCTGGAGGCTGGAGTGGCAAAAACGCCCCATTTTTGCTTGTTTTTGCCCCCCCCCCCAAGCCCCCAGGAGCACTCTGTAAGCCTCCTAAATTCAATTCAATTCAATTTATTCGATTTGTTAGCCGCTCTCTCTCCACAAGGGACTCGGGGCGGCGTACAATAAAAAGCACATATATATATACATATACACATACACATACAGGAAGGAGGTGACAATCATTAAATACATAAAATAATAATAATAAAATTAGCAAATAAAATACCCCAGTTTAAAATTACGAATTTAAAAAGACTGTCAGGAGGAATAGATGGAACTATGGTTGAGCCAGGCCGGATAATTGAGAAAGGTGGGTCTTGAGTTTTGTACGGAAGGAGCGGAGATCGGAGGTAATCCTAATGTCGAGGGGGAGGTCATTCCAAAGGGCTGGGCCCATCACAAAGAAGGCCCTACTCCTGGGTGTCGCCCTCTGACACTGTTTAGTGGACGGCACCCGGAGAAGTCCCTCTCTGTGCGAGCGAATTGGTCGTAGGGATGTATGGGGCAGGATGCGATCCCGCAGGTAGCTAGGTCCTGTGCCATGGAGCGCTTTGAAGATGGTGATCAAAACCTTGAAACGCACCCGATAGACCACAGGAAGCCAATGCAGCTGGTGCAGGAGAGGTGTTACATGGGAGTATCTAGTACTCCCCATAATCACCCGCGCGGCCGCATTCTGGACCAACTGTAGTCTTCGAGTGCATCTTTTTTGAGTGCATCAAAAAAGGCTATGCACTGCCATTTTTGCAAAGAGGGAGGGGTTTTGGGAGGCCAAAAATGCTGTATTCAGTATATAAGACGCACCCAGATTTTCACTTTTTTGAGGGAAAAAGCTGCGTCTTATACTCTGAAAAATATGGGCGTCTTATACTCTGAAAAATATGGTATTTCATCCAGTGCCTGCTCCTGCTCTATTGGTGCACATCCTCACTGAACAGACATCTAGTCCATTTGAACTTCTTCCCCAGCAAGGGAGAATCCCCATTGGTTTTAGGCAGACTGTTTTGATATGCTAAAGTAATTATCACAAGAGATAGTACCGTGATGGCAAACCTATGGCACACGTGCCACATGTAGCACACAAGCTGTTGCCCAACTGAGCTTCACCATGCATGTGTACGTGCCTCCCACCGGCCAGCTGGTTTTGGGGTCTCTGCTGTGCATGCATGGGGGGGCATGCATGGGGGGTTGTGTACATATATGGGGGTTGTGCACACATGCCGGGGGGTAGGGCGCATGCAGGGGGCCATGCGTGTATTGGTGAGGGAGCATGGGGGGTCATGCATGCGTGGGGAAGCACAAGGGAGATGTACACATTGGGGGAGCGCAATTGGATTATGGGTGCGTGCGCACGCTCTCAGCACGCAACAACAAAACCCTTAGCCATCACTTGTTTAGTACAATTAGTAACAACCCCTTGCTGGTTCCTCTTCCCCTATCTAGCCAAGCTCATAAAGATGCTGCTTGATCAAAGACCTTTCCAGTATAGATGTCAAGCTGGTAGGTTTAATTTATTGAGTTCTCCTTCACCCTGCATGTCCTTTTGGAGAGTTCTGCATGTATCAGTGCTGGCTTCAGATCTTTTCTTGTTTTTCCTCAGGAATTGTTAGCAATTATCTTTATAATCTCATTTCATAACTTCCCATTCTTCCTGAATACATCATAGGGATTTTAAACTATTAGAGGAGCCAACCTAGCTTCCCTCCATGTTTGTCAAAATTGGTTCTTTTGAAGACAGGTGCTATAGATTTGCCATTTCTCAGCTCCTCCTACCCAACTCACCCTCTTCCCAGCCACTGGTACTGGTGTATACAGGTCAAAATGAAAGCCTACATATGGATATTCTTGTCAGATAGGAAATCAATTATATATAGTGTAGCTAATGTTTGTGTAGCAACAATCAAAATTTGTAGACAGATGAGCAAATACACTGAAAAATATTTATTAATCATTACTGTCATTAAGCTGAACTCTTCCTCTAATTAAAGCCACCCAGTTTCTCAGCCTAATAACATTGCAGTAATTTCCCCCTATTTGTTGACAGAGTCAAAGTACTAGTTTTAGTCTTAGTTTTTAAGAATAAACTTTTATATTACATTTGTTGTATAGTTACTGGATCCAAATGTTCAAGAGCTCACGTAAATTTGGTATTAACTAGTTTGTATGTGTTTTTCTATTGCATTGTTTTTGTCTTGTTGCCGTTTTAATGTAGTGATTGGCTAAATAAAGGAACACGTGACAGGATTTTATATTTATCATAAATGTACATCACTTATGATAAATATAAGTAAGACTGATCCAAAATTCAAATCTATTGCTTTCAGTAAAGGAACTCTTAGGTTTAGAGTTACCTGAAAAGAAATCTGGTAGCCTTAATGAATTCATCATCTCTGAATTTGAAGAATGTGCAGCCCTACTGTTTATGTTTTGCTCAGCAGTTTCCTTGACAATAACTTCGATAATTTGTACCCTTCCTACAGAAATTAATGTTTTTCTCTAGATATTCTATTACCTGTTAGTCAATCACTATTCAATAATACTGCTTTCAGAACATAAACGTCAACATCTGAGAAAGATCAACTGATCACCTGGCTTCATATCTAAGCATACCACTTAATTGTGATACAATACAATTCCCTAAGCTTAGTTCTCAAAAACTGAAGGTTTCCTTTCTAGGCTAAGGTCATCTAAGGAATCAGTATTTGACTGGAATCATTTACTTACGGCTATTCACCATTGAATATACCAGTCTGGGAATTGCCAAGATGTTTTTGGAAGGACAAACATTTAAGGAGACAGAGAAGTTTTACAGCATATTTTATTTCCCATCTCCAATCTGAAACATACATTTTGTAGTCTTTGCTTTGAAGATGCTTAGATAAAAAGCACATCCTCTGTGAACAGAATATTTCAGCAGAACCTCCATACATAAAATGTAGATTAAATTAGCAAGCACAGTCTTCAACACTTGTTTAAATATCTAATGGCAAATCGTCTTTGGATTGTTTTTCTCGGCTCTCCACCCATGCTTTGTTAATTGTTCTCTTCATCTCATCATCTCCTTGTGCGTACATCTTTTTCAATAGATTCATCAGTCCATCACTGGGGTCAGATATATCATAGGAAGCTTTCCTAAAGGATGTACGTGAACAAGAAATTATGCTGTTATGTATTGAGTTTGGTACATTCCATAACAAGAGCCGAATGCCCAAATATTTAACATTGTAATCTTATCGTCGTGATTTATGTATCTATCATCTCTATCTCTGTGTCTTGTGTGCGCGCATATTCTTTTGAGAGCAGGCATCAGAATTTCATTTTTTCATGTGTCCCAGTGTGTTCACAGAAAAAAAGTGACAATAAAGCTTATTTTAAGCACCTTTGCCTGATACCGAATTTGATTTTTGAAAAAATAATTTGATTAAAACAACATCACGGAGTAAAATACAAAGCCTATATTATTTTTCAATCCCTAACTTGTTTTTTCTCACAAATCTTCCAAAACCAAACTAATGCAATAGCTCTGGAGATCTAGTAATACACATTCATACATATACATTTGGTAAGATTAAAAAGCCAAGTTCATTAAACCGTGTTCTGTACATTGTAATATACCAAAAGCTGCAAAAATACAAATGATAATTTAAATAATATCTAATTATAGTTTTCATTTCAGAGCAAAGTTCCAATGTATGATATAGTATTCAGTATAAAAATTGCCTGGTATAAAAGGTTTGGGTTTTTTAGTGAACATGTTACAGCAACTGGCCATAAAATGCAATTTCTATAGAAATCTGGATTATTCTTTTCCCAAAAAGTTTCTTAAGATCCATAGTGAGCAAGAACAGAATAAGTATAAAATACTTTAAATCTGTTCAACCTCCATGTACTACATGGATTAAGGGAATTTTGGTTTATTGAATTTTAGCTTGAAAACCTTTTTCAATAGTAACAACAATATCATACTGTTGGAACAAGCAAATGATATACACTTACTCTTTTTCCTTAGTCTCTTTTTCAACCTGCGTTAGGCACTCCCATTTTTCTCCTTGCTGCTTCTTACATAATATCAAGATCATATCCGTTTTGATCTGTAGGGAAGAAGAAAGCAGAGTTCAAAATAATGCAAGAAGCCAGAATTACCAAAAAGGAACACATTTGGATTATTTTCAAAACCTAATGTAGAAATATTAAAATTATTTAAGTAACAAACTTACTTTTGTAATCTAATCTTATAGAATATTTTTTTTAAAAACCCAGAATTTAATTTTGATGTCACTGGATTGATAAAGTTGTTCTAGGCCCATGATGGCGAACCTATGGCACGCGTGCTAAAGGTGACACACAGAGCCCTCTCGTGGGCATATGCGCCATCACCAGCTTCTCTTCTGGTTTCCCATGCTAGCTGGTCTTTGTGGGCACCAGAGCACTGGAAAATGGCCTGAAAATGGGCAAAAAAGGCCCCCCAAAACAGGCATGTGTGCACCAGCCAGCTGGTCTTTGGGTTTCCGGTGCGCGCAAAGACCAGCTGGCCTATGCGCAAGCACATGCCAGAAAGAAGTTGGTCTTTCCAGCGTGCACACATGTACATGCATTCCAGTTTGGGCACTCAGTGCCAAAAAGAAATTTCCTATTTCCAAATCTCAGACTACATTTTCTAAGAACTCTGAACCTGAATGTGACATGAACAATTTTAGATTTATTTTTTTTACACCTTCGGAAGGTGAAGAAAAGTCTGCCAAAGGAAGCAATGCTCCAAGATTCACCAATTCACTCAGAATTAGGCCTATGATATTTAGTAGCTAGTTCCCTCTTATTCATAACTCAGAAAATAGAAATGTTCTTTGGGAATAATAATTGCAAGGACAATTGGCTATCAATCTACCAAAGTAAAAGATCATCTACCATGTTTCCCCGAAAATACGGGGCTAAGAGTCTTAGCCTTGGGCTTATTATAGGGGAGGGCTTATTGTTTTGTGGTTGCCTGGCAGCTGCTCCCTTGCAAACTGGCTCCTGAAGAGCCGGGCACAGCCTTGGGCGAAGCAGCCATGAGGTGATCAAGCTCACGAGCAACCCCCTGGCAAACCCCCTCTCCAGCCGGGCAGAGCGCCATGCACTGACCTAGGGGGTATCCCTAAGGCGCCAAGCCACGTGGCACTCTGCCCACTCCCCAGCTCCCGGGGCTTGGCACATTAGGGATACCCCCTAGGTCAGTGCATGGAGCTCTGCCCAGCTGGAGAAGGGGGTTGCGTGAGCGCCTGTTCTGCCCCCAGCAGGCATTCCTCCTAGCCTCAACATGTCTGGGCCCAGCTCTCCCTGCAGCAGCCGTCGCCGCCGCACTCCGAGCATAACGGCTTCTCCGGTTCCAAACTCCAAAAGTCAGCTGCTGAGTCTTCCAGCAGCGGCCACTTTAGGAGTGCGCTCTATGGTTTGGGCTGGCTGCTGGAACTCTGTAAGAGAGTCTTCCAGACAGAGAATCTTCCAGCAGCCAGCCCACAACCATAGAGCACACTCCTAAAGTGGCCGCTGATGGAAGACTCGGCAGCTGAGTTTTGGAGTTTGGAACCAGAGAAGACATTATGCTCGGAGCGCGGCAGCGGTGGCGGCTGATGCAGGGAGAGCTGGACCCGGTTGTTCGTGAGCGTGTGTCACCTCATGGCTGCTTCGCCCCCGAGGCTGTGCCCGGCTCTTTGGGAGCCAGTTTGCAAGGGAGCAGCCGCCTGGCAACTCTCCCCTCTGGCCAGGCAGAACCCCACTTCCCAAACCTAGCGGTATCCCGAAGGCACCAAGCAATGTGAGCGCCTCCCCCCTAGCTCCTGTGGCTTGGCGCCTTCAGGATACCGTTATGTTGGTGAGCGGTGGTCTGCCTGGCCGGGGGGGGGGGTTGTCCAGGGGGTTTATTTTTGGGGGTGGGCTTTTATTTTTGCCCATGCGAAAAATGTGGCAAGGCTTTAGTTTCAGGACAGGTCATATTTTCGGGGAAACATGGTAGTGATAAAGCTAATTTATAGGAAGACACCAGAAAGCAGAAACCAACTTAAAAGCAGGATTTTGCCTCATTATAAAACTTGGTTTCTTTAACCATTAATCATTGTGTAAAGCACAAATGCCAAGCTCACACACCATATTAAGCCAAAACCAAATAAGATATTTTATGAATAAATCTAATGAGTAGAAAGCCAGCAAAAGCATTTGTATGAACAGTATTAAAATTGACTACATCAGATATACTGACCTTCCATGAACTGCTTTTAGCTAAGATTGGTTTCAGAAGGTTGTTGAACGTCATTGTATAATTTTTGTTATTTAAATTTTTCACCAGCAGATGAAATGAACTAAGAGGATAAAAAATTGAATCAGAATTCTCTAATAAACAACCACATCAAATAAACATCAACAAGAAGCCATATCCATATGATAGATAATGGATCTATCAGAAATAAACTAAAAACAGTTGTGAGATAACCTAGTATCAAAGGGGACACCATCCTGGTCTTGAACAGAATTAGCTCATTTCTTCTGGTCTTGTATACTTATGTAACCAACAGTGATCAGCATTATTTTAACTAAACAGTGGAACAAAAATAAAAAAATTGGTCATATAGCTAAGCTACTAGAATAGTTGATTGGTTGCTGATAGTAGGACTCCTTTATCATTTTGCACTTTGTTGGTATCTTAGTCATGATTATAACTCTTCTGGCATTGTGGGCAAATATCTTAACCATGATTATCACTAGACTAAGAGAAAGATGATCTCTTTTTTATTATAAAGTTTGGAAGTAGCAGCAGGTATGCTATCATTTATGTAAAACCATAACTTGGGAACAGAAGTGATCTTTCTATATAAGAAGGATCATTTTCTCTTTGAGACTGTGAAAGCCAGCAGAGTAGCAACAGCACCAGATGCTGCTTACACTTATCAAAAACAAAACCTACCTTTCTGTAAAGTGCACCTGAATATTCTCAGCTGGCAGATGTTGAACACCACTTAATGTGACATAGATTTTCACAAATTTATCAGACTGATCCCATGCTAAAGGAATGAAAAGAAAGCATTTTGGATGTTAAAAAGTGAATACCAGTTTTAAATAAATAACATTTCAATATGTTTATGTATAATTTGATTTGTGAAGATCCCATCTAGATCTTGTGTCTAAATCAAGTTCTTCATTTTAATTTTGAAACAAGCTTTAAAAATCCTATTAGGAATGAAAGTAAAGATTAAAAAAAACATTTACCCTACCCACAGAAATAGGATGTAAAACTTCGAAGAGATTAGTTTTTTCAATTAAGGTCTTTTCAAGTTTACTCTACAAAATGAATCACAGCCCACAAGCTATTAAAAAATTGAACAGCTCCTTCCATCACATTTAAACAGACTGGAGCTATCCTGTTCCTTGCATATCTATCAGAAAATGTGTTTTTATATACCTGCATTTAACAATTTTCACAAGCCATATAGTGCTTTGTTAGCTGCACTGGCTTGCAGGATATTTCAAGGTTCAATTCAAAGAATTTAACATTTAGCATTTCTAAAGACAAAGTATCAAAAAGAATAATTTCCTCATGATTATTTTTCTGTAGGACATTTTCATTTTGGAAGACCTTCCAATTATCTGCCTTTTCCACACTGAAAAAGCAGACTCATGGATGGGTCACAGTACTGACAATTCATACCACTTCACTCTTTACAAATATTCACAAACTGGAAAAGGTCAATTTCAGGTTAATTTACAAGAAAGATAAAATGGATCTAGCAAATTATTACACAACTGGTCACCTAAGCATAATAAGTAGATCACAATCAAATCATCTTTATTGGATATAACCCAATTGGCTGATGTAGGACAACATTCAGCCACTGTATTGTGTCGTCGTCCGCCCTCTACTGGAACATCATTTTTATAAATTTAAAAGCAGTATTTGATTCAATACCTAGAAATAGGGTATGGATAAAACTGACATCTAAAGTTATTGACTCAGTTTCTCCCTTTGATTGTGAAGACAGCATACTTCAATGCAGGTTAGATACGCCTCTAGTATTTCAGTTACTTTTCGGTCCTAAATCCCATTTTAAAAGGATTTAAAATTACTAGCTTGCTTCAAAAATTTTGTATCAACTCTGTATTTCAAGCTCTGACAAAAACAGAATTCCATTCTCAACAGCGTATTTCAGTTCTCTTTTATAGTGATAAAACAAACCTATCTGCCACACATACAGACTTATATGGCGCCTCCAAATTCTTTCCTCATACAGGTAGTTACAAAGCCTTATCATCAGCTTTGCCCCAACAAAAGTAGTGGTTTTCATTTACAAGATTTGCAAGTTGGACTACTGCTGGAATATTTTTTAAATACAGAACACATCAAGGCGTTTAAATATTTGGAAGTATATCCTAAACATTAAGCCTTAGGGGGAAAGCCAATAATTCTATCACACATCTGGCTTTTAGGATTACCAAACTAGCTTGAGATCATCTTCCTAGCGTATTCCCACAAGTACAGGGTCCACTTACTAACTTGTGATACATGGGTGAAATAAATGCTGGATACTGGAAGTTATAAATAGATGTTCTTTATGCAGCTTTTTGTAGTACTGTGATGGCTACACTATTGCCTTCTACTGCATTCTGTAATGAGGGAAATAAATCCATTTCTACCATAATTGTTGATTTTCACTGTATATCCAGTGACTGTTGGTTTTTCTTCTTCAGATCCTTCAGCTTTTAGCTTGAGTGGCTGCCAGTTCTTGATTTCCCTCTCTATTTTGTTTTTTTCTGCCAGTAGGAAGTCATATACTCTCTTTCTTGTTGCCATTTTCAAAAGCTCCTTCACTTCTTCCAAATCTTTCTGTAGCTGCACAGAATACATCGAGTATACAAATTAATTAGCATTTCTATCAAATGTTCTATCGACATCTGCTTGAGGGGCAAGCTTATAAAAAGTTAATAATAAAGATCAAATCACAGAGACAAACCAAAGGATAAAACTAGGCTACTAACATTTAGAAAGAGTCACAGGAGCATTCTAGTTGCTTAAGTGGAGCATAGCAACCTTGACCATTGTCTTGTAAGAAGATAATTTACCCACAGAATGGAGAGACTGACTATGGCAAGGAGATGAAGTGGTTTAAGCTCACCTAAAATCTGAACCAGAGCGCCACTTTGATGTAGTGGTTAAGGCACCAGGCTGACTTAGACACGAAGCCAGCAGGGTGACTCTCTTGAGCCCCAGGAAGGAGGCACTGGCAAATCACTTCAGAAAAACCTTGCCAAAGAAACTGCAGGGACTTCTCCAGGCAGTAGCCAGGAGTCAAGACGGAGGGGGGGGAAGGGGAGTTAATTCTGAACTAGAAACATTCTGATTCTATCATCTATATAAATCAATATAAATTCTCGTGGGTCCAGCATCCCTCCGCTGACTTCTCCTGCTAGTGGCCGTCCCTAAACCCAACCACTAAGACAACCGGCTCCCGCCACGCCAGCGGAGGGTTGCTGCTGCTCCCCATCCCACCAGCTCGGATCTGGGTCTCCCTGCAGTGAGAGAACCGCTTCCCTTTCTCCATCACCCCTTCCTCTTTTCACCTCCTCCATGTCTCCGCCGAGCCCCGGCTTATTTGATGGTGAACTTTTATTCCGGGTCAGGAGTTGGCGCAGGCGCAGAGATTGCCCTCTCGAACTTTCCCGACGTTTCTACCCGGCCTCCCGGATTCGTCAGAATTTGTCTGCTCGCCCAGCCAATTAATGGGGCGCCTTCCTAACGGAAGCAGAAAAAACGCGAATTTAGCGACATAGAGCTAGAAGTGTAAACATAAATCTCTCTCTTTCTTGTACAGATTCCGGGTTGATTGAAAGATAGAGCTATTTAAACGGATGATAGAGATGAAATCTGAAGGTTACCGTCGATCGAGAGATGAAAGGCAAATATTATCACCCATTGTAGCCTTCTATTGGTCGTCAGGATTTTTGGACTACACACCGTTAGCCTTGTGCAGTGTGTATTCTTATTGGATTTTGCCTGAGCAAGCGGCAGCCTTGGACTACCGTGCCTGGGCTCAAGAAGCTAAGCAGGCCAAGGTTGTTCTTTTGAAGCGTTTGCAAGACAAGATTAATTGTGGATTCATTGCCCTCTAAATCAAGTAACCCCTTATTCTGAAGATTCACCCACTCTTTTAGCCGCACCAAATGGCAAGCATCAAAGTATAATTTCAAATCTGGTAAACCCAAACCTCTTTTTTCCTTAGCATCTTACAGTAATTTATATCCAATTCTTGGGATTTTTCCATTGCCATTTGGGTTTTGGCAGGTTTTAAAACAAACCGAAAACAACAGTGCTTATTACGAATATGACCTCAGGATGGTGACATATTAACTAAAAAAACCTGGTTTTAAGGTTGAGAAAAATGTGAACTATTTGGAGGTCATATTGGCAAATACAAACACAAAACTGTTTCAAAATAACTTTGTGTCTCTTTGGAATTATACTAAAAAGGATTTACTGAGATGGGATAAACTACAAGTATCATTACTGGATAGAATTTCTGTACAGGTAATCCCCAGATTACAAGCGTTCCGTTAGTGAACATTGAAAGTTATGCAATAAGCACCCTCTAGCGTTTATGAACAAGTCCTGAAACTACGAATCTTGCAGCACCACAGTAGTTGTTCGCCCTTATGAATAACTGCAGAGGCTCTGCAACATTTGTCCTGCATGTTACGTCGAAATGGAGCATCCGAGAGGCAGATCTGCCCCTCCAATGCTTGGTTCAGTCTTCCAGCCTCCCACCACCCGGCCCATTGCAAGATGAAATGGAGCTTCCTGGGGGGGTGGGTGGCAGATCTGCCCCTCAGAAGCTCCATTTTGGCCAGCAATAGGCCAGATGCCTGCGGAGGCCCGAACCGAGTGTTGGAGGGCGCACGCAGCTGACAGGCTAGAAAGCAGACTGCTTGCTAGATCTTCACAAGGTAAGTGACCCAATACACCAAGTTGGGAGGGGGGTTGAGCTATTGTGGGGAACATGAGGCATTTGAGTAGGTCAGGGAGGCCTTGGGTGGTCTTAGGCAGGTGTCTGTTCAATCACTAGCCCCCCCCCTCTCACCACAGGAATCAAAGGATGTTGTCACAAGAATCATCCACACCATACCGTTAAAATTAGGGCAGGAAGTTAACCTGGAACTTTGGAGCAACAAACAAAAGGATGCTCATGAGTTCCGGTTCCGGCGGCGGCAGCGACGGGCAGCTCCTTGCCCGCTCCGGCTCCCCGGTGGGCTTCCCCACTCCTTGGGGGGCACAGGACACCCCGCAGAGGGGTCCTGCCGGAGGGGCGGCATCGCGGAGGACTCCTGCAGCGGCGGCGGCCGGCGGGAGGTCTCTCGCGCCCCCAAGGCACCGGGGAGCAAGCTCGGAGGGCGCTTTGCGTTCCTGCGCCTCGCGCCTCGCTATAAGCCGACTGGAGAATGCAACAATAGAAGGAAGCAGCTGCAGTGCGGTGAGGTTGCTTCTCTCTTCATTCCCTATTCTGCATGAAGAATTACTCAGCTTTTTAAAATAACTTTCGGAGCATTTTGGAGGTGCGGCTGGAGGGAGGGGGGTTTCCCCCCCCCCTTGGACAAGCGGCGAGGAACAATTTTGCTCTCAGCCCCCGGGGAAGGAGGAGGGGGGAGAGCCAACGAATGAAGCCTCACCCAGGCTGAGATGATTTTCTTTTCAATTTAATTCTACATATTACTGTGATTTGAGGACTTTTGGAACTTTTTAAAACTTTGTTATGCCTCTGTGCCCAAAACTGGCAGGGCAAGATGGCACACTTCCGTTGTCTTTATGAACTGTGAAACCTGACTCCACCTTTAAAATTCAGGCTTCCGGTCTTTGTCTCCGTGTCTCCCAGAGGAATCTCTTGTGGATTGGTATTTTTTAAACTTTCTAGGGGAAATTTTCTATCTATTGCCAGACTTATTAGAGAGATTCTCTTCTGCCTGGTTCTTCTGCTCCCGGACTCACCTGGCTACCCTTCTTTTCTAACTGTTTATCTTATATATGGACTGAACTTCTAACGTTATAAAGGATGGCATCCAAAAGACCACCTCCTGGAAAACCTGGCTTTGCCACTTCTGCTCCAACATCCGCAACATCCAGTCCAGCCACACAGTCAAAGATAACAGAACTGATGCAACCTAAGACTACAGAGATGGACTTTCAACAAATGCTTCAACAAATTTTACAGGGCCAGGAGGAAATCAAGAAACAGCTAAGGGAAATGAAAGATGAAATTAAAGAAAATCAAGCCCAAATATATAAGAACTCACAAAGACTGAATCTTGTGGAAGGGGGGGGTGGAGGAGGTGAGGGGGGGGGGTAGAAGCTGTGCAGAAAGGGAACAAAGATCTTGACATCCAACAGATGAAAATAGAATTTGAGAGAATGTCCTATTACCTTAGATTTCAAAATGTTATAGAAGAAGATGGGGAAAACATAAGGGACATCATGACAAACATCCTGGCTGACTACACACACAAAGAAAAACAACAGATGGGGTGGGATATAGACCTGGTTTATAGAGTGAACTCAGCTTATGCTAGAACACACAATGTACCCAGGGAGGTTCACATTAAATTTCTTAGAAAAAGCACAAGAGATGAAATTCTGGGTGTACAAAGGGGGCAAGCATTGACATACCATGATATGGAGATAACCATTCTGAAGCAGATCCCTAAGAAGATTAGAGAAAAAAGGAAGAATTATTCGCAATTAGCGAATAAATTATACCAGAAAGGGGTGTGGTTTAGATGGTTGATGCCTGAAGGTATGCTGATATTCTGGGAGGAGACAAGAATCAGAATCAATGCACCCATAGAGGCGCAGGCCTTTATGGAAAAAAACAAAACACTCCTAGAAAAAACACAAGACACTACAACGGACACACAGGACACGGGAGGGGCCAGAGCTCTGCCAGTGGAGGGAGATGGGGCAATAGCAAGAAGACTCAGATCACAAAAATAAACAAGAAAATCATATTATTTTAAACTGACCGAAAGTGATAATGGAATTATATCTGGATTTTATACTGTAATGTCTAATCTGATTGAATTTAGTAATAGAACTAATATGCTGATTGTAATCAATTATATACCAATGCATTATATATAAATGTATACTATGAGTATGGAGGGAGGGGCGCCTGTCACATTTTGCAACTGCCAAAATTTGTATACCTGTCCATTTACCCTTTTCCCTATAAATGTTGAAAAACCAATAAAAATTTTTGTTATAAAAAAACAAAACAAAAGGATGCTCACCTATATAAAGGACTTGGAAGGTTCAACAATTGGCCAGAAAGTTACAGAGCCTGGTGATCATCAAGATTAGAGGAGTGTTACGGCTCAGCAAAGGCAATTGAAGACTCACTGTTTACGAAAGTTGTGGATTTCCCTAAGATAACTAGCAGGGGGTATCAAAAGCTCAGAGAACTAAAGGATTTGTTGCAAGAGCTACAAGCTGCCAAAGCAAAGGGTGACCTGCCAGGCTCCCTTGGACACGACCAGGGGGATTAAACCCAGTCTTGAAGGACCTCCTGACTTACAACAAAAGTGGGTTACCTACAGGTTCAAGCATAACAAAATCCATGCTACCATTTCCACCCATTCAGTGTGTTTGTAGACTTTGTCTCAGAAAATGAAGGTCATGAATGATCCCGGTTTTGACCTCACACTGGCATACACCGAACCTCTTGATTCCAAGCTGAACAGGTCACCAGTGGCAGTGCATAAAACTATTATCTCCTCATCAGATCAGCAAACTCCTCTCACCCAGAGGGCAAAAGCAGGGACTCTAAGAAGCTATGCCCTCTACACAAGAAGCCACATTCTTTCCTGAAATGTAGAGCTTTCAGAAAGAAGTCTCTAGAGGACCGCAAAGCCTTCCTAGAAGAGAGTCATTATCTGCTTCAGGTGCTGCTTATCCGTGTCATACCTCACCAAGGACTGTAAGGTCAGTGTATCATGCAGACAGACCACAACATAGCACTACATCCCAGCCCAGATCCTTGGACTCACAAGACAGCTGATGATGCCAATGGGCAGGGAGGGGAGCAGAAAAACATTGTTTCAAACATGCCAGTTCAAACTTTGCATACCACTCAGTGTATGGAGGTATGCAAAGATCCTGCAGGTGGCAGGTTTGCTCAAATATCTGTCTAATGAGAATGTACCCAAAGGGCTAGAGGAACAAGGTCATCAAGATGTATGCTATTCTAGATGATCAAAGCAATAAGTCTCTAGCCAAGTCTACCTTCTTTTTGAGAAGTTCAGCATCAAGGGTCCTGGCTCCCCTTACTCCTGCAGGACCTGTGCAGGAATTGTTGAGACGGTGGGGAGGAGACTACTGCCTTCAACATAGAATCCCTAGATGGCCATATGTCTACTCTTAATCGAGTTCATCCAGATTACTGGGCAAAAATCTCCATGCCAGATGCAGCAATATACCAACCTCATTTGAGAAGCATAGCCCATCTTCTACAGAACATGACAAGCAAGCCCAGATAACCCTGCTCCTGGGAAGAGAGGAGGTCTACAAACTAAGAAAGCAGATTAACAGTTTCTACAATGCTCCTTACGTCCAGAGACTTGACCATTTGTGAGTCATCATAGGGAATGTCTGTCTGAGAGACATATGCAAACCCAGTTCAGTTAGCACCATGTTTACCAGCACACTAGATAAAAGACATACTTCTCACTTCCAAACCATGCCACAACCACTTCCTCATAAAGGACCCATGTATCCTGTCCCTTCACAGGCCTAGATTGTGTCAGTGGCCAACACCACTTAGGGTGCACCGTCTTTCGCAGAACAAAGGAAAAGCAACAGGTGGTGATGTCTCTGGAGCACAGACTCTTCCTACAAATAGTGCAATGGTTCTCAACCTGTGGGTCGGGACCCCTTTGGGGGTTGAACAACCCTTTCACAGGGTCACCTAAGACCATCGGAAAACACATATTTTTGAAAAAATACGGCAAACAAAATAATTTATGGTTGGGGGTCATCGCAACATGAGGAACTGTATTAAAGGGTCGCGGCATTAGGAAGGTTGAGACCCACTGAAATAATGGAACAAGGAGTAGTAAAAGGTGAGTCAAATCATTAGATTGTACTTCTCCAATTGAGACCCCGAAGACAACGCCTGCTAACAAGGAACAGGTGTTTAAGCAGTTTCTCTTAAACACAATTTCCTGAGAAAACCAGAAATGAGAGATTTCTTCTTTGCCTTCATGGGAAAGATACTTGAAAACGATCATTCTGAATTAGCCCCTGCACTTAAAGACAATGAGGAATATTGTAATCTGCCCATATTTGGGACATTCCAAAGGTGGGTTGCTCCCGGTTCAGCCTGGATCGGGCAAACCAGTAGTGGCAGCAACAGGAGACTCCGCCCACCCACCCGGACGCTTCTAAAAGCACGAGCCAACCAGTAGTGCTGGGATTTGCAACCCACCTGGGACATACCACCCTAAGAAAACAGGCCAGATTAGAGTGGTGTTTGACAACAGCTGTAAGTTAGGTGGTGTGTGTCAGCCTTCTCCTAGCTTGGACGTTTAAGGGAAGAAAAATTCTTTGACTCCATTTGTAAAGAAAAGGTATGCTTTTACTAAGGTCAAATGGTTACAGCATAACCAAAGCCAGATCTGACTATTCAGTAATTCTCTTCTCCCAGGACCTGCCCCCTTGATCATCTGGTCAGTGTCCAATAGTATTCAAATTAAGTGTTTTGGTAACAGTTCTAAAGTTTGCCACCTCTTTGATGGATGTTTGCATTCCATTCTCACACTTCTGTCCTTGGATCTCTCAATTAGTGTTTCAAATTGGCACCTCTGGTTCCTGTCATTCCCCCTCCGTGTTCCCTTGTCCTACTCCCCTCTCTTATGACAGGATGCCATCAATGTGAGGCGAAACTAATGTGGTGTGATGGCAGATCTGACAGTGTTGTTCCTTCTCTCAGGCCCAGTCCTTAATAACAGACTCATAGAAGTACTCCACCGCTTCCATAAAGATTCTGTCACATTCATGGCAGACATCCACTGCTTCCTCATTAAACAGGAACAAGGCATTTCTTGAGGTTCTTCTGGTTCAGAGGCAATGACCCTTCCAAAGACATTGTGGAATACTCTTTGAGGGTGCAGATCTTTGGCAACACTCCTTCCCCCGCAACTATTTATGGGCTGAACAGTGGTGAAATCTATTTTTTTTTTTTGCCATCAGTTCTGTGGGCGTGGCTTGGTGGTGGTGGGTTATGTGATTGGGTGGGTGCAGCCATTTCCTCCCAACTTTTTAAAGCATTTTTTCCTACCTATTCACCCGAACCAGCAGGAAAAAATGCTTTAAAAAAAAAAAGGGGGGGGGGAGAAGGTTCAAACAATCAGCTGTGAGCTGCACAATTGCCAGAACCTTTCTCTCCCCCCCCCTTTTTTTTAAAGCATTTTTTTCCTACTGGTTCCAGCAAATAGGTAGTAAAAAAATGCTTTAAAAAGTGTGGGTGGGGGGAAAGGTTCAGTGGCAACCAGCTGTGCCGCGTGATCGTCGGAACCTTTTCCCCCACTTTTTAAAGTATTTTTTTTACTACCTATTTGCCAGAACCGGTAGGAAAAAAATGCTTTAAAATGCTTTAAAAAGTGAAAAAAAGGAAAACCTTAGCATTTTTTGCTACTGGTTCTAGCAAACCAGTCAGAACCAGTAGCATTTCACCCCTGGCTCAGATACTCAGCCAAGAAGGTAAACTACTTTATGGTCTAGACGTCAAGACACTTTGTAGAGAAAGACTTTTACGTGGATGATTGCCCAAAATCTCCGCCCACCAATGAAGCAGAAATTGGTCTCCTTAAGAGAGCATAGGAGATGCTAGCCTTTTCAGACTGAAGGCTCCACAAAATTGCTTCTAACAGCAGAGAATTGATGGAGGCCTTTTATGGTATGGGAAAAATAAAATACATGGATATTTTCAAAGGCACCTTGTTAGAAATGCACTACTGTTAGTATGGGGGGAAATTAAAGAAAGACATTATATAAAAATACCAGCCTGGCTCTCCACAATGG
Source organism: Natrix helvetica (assembly GCF_964273705.1). Taxonomy (NCBI): domain Eukaryota; kingdom Metazoa; phylum Chordata; class Lepidosauria; order Squamata; family Natricidae; genus Natrix; species Natrix helvetica. Next base: position 63,203,985 of record NC_138549.1, on the reverse strand, counting down.
AGGCACTGATTCATCCGAATGTGATTAATATAGAAAGAAAATTGTAAGGTATAAGGACATTTTGAATGATAAAGGGGGAACTCAAATCTAAAAAAGAATTGATTAATCAAGGGATCGATTTAGCATAGTGGCCATACATGCAAATACAATCAAGATATGAGAAAGATGCAAGAATGCATGGTTTCTATAAAAGACCAACAGAACTAGACCAGATATTACTAGGGAGATGAAAAATTAATTTAAAAATGTATAGCTACTTATTGAGTATTAAAATGGAAGAAGAGCAAGTGAAAGAAACAATAAGATGGGCTAAAAACTTTGGTTACTCAATAGAATTAGACAAATGGCAGAAATTGTAGGATAGAAACTGTAAATTAACAATGTCTACAGCCTATAAGGAAAAGCTATACAAAATGTTTTATAGATGGCATTTACCATCAGCGAAGTTAGCAAAGATGTTTGAAAATGTATCAGCTAAATGTTGGAAGTTCATATTATCATATGTGATGGACATGGCCAAAGGCAAAAAAATACTGGACTAAAATATATACTTGGTTAGATAAAATGATAAAATAACACATAGATTTGAAACCAGAAATATTTCTGCTGGGGATACTTCCAGAACAGTATAATAAAGGGAATACATATTTAATTTTGCAAATACTAATGGCAGCAAAAATAGTGTTTTCACAACAATGGAAAAATGATGAGGTCCTAACAGATGAAAGTGTAATAAAAAATATTAGAATGTGCTGAGATGAATAGATTTAAGATTTAAAAAAAGGAAGAAACGGGATACTTTTTAAAATGGGATATATTTTACCAATGGTTAATTAACAAAAACAGAGATTAGAATTTAAAAAGAATTCAAAGAGATAATAAAAATTTGTATTGAAAATATTGCAAGATGGACAAACTAATTGTTTTATTATTTCATGATTAATATTGATATGCTTATTAAGATTACTAATATGATTATGGTTATTGTTGTACCTTTATTTAAAATTAATTATGCCCAGACAACATGCTGTTCTGATAGACATGGAATTTTTTATGTTTTTAATGAAAAAATGTACCAAAAAACATATATATATTTTTTTAAAAAATAATTGATGGAAGCCTTTCCCTCTCAAGACCACTTTAGACTTGGATTTTGATTTTCATAAGATGGAATGATCTTAAGATTCCTCTGAGTCAAACCTCAATGTGTTGCCAACCTCCCAGTATCACTAATGCAACACTGCAATTCAAGCATTTGAACTGGACCTCATGAACTATCTAAAAGGAGCTCCAAAATTCCTTAGAACCCAGAGATATTTTTTTTTCAGATCACTTATAACATGGATATTTCAGGTTCATGTAACACCCAATCTTGTATTAGACAGCCACAAAAAGGCCCAATCAGATTGTTGCTTGGCAGTGAGCACCTCTCAGATCACTTGAGGAAAGTCAGCACCAGTTAACTGGCATTAGCAGTTTCTTTACCAGACCTCAGTTATCATGGGGAAGGCAAACTTTATGTTAGTCCTTAGAGTTCATATTTGCAAATTATGTCTAACAAAGAAGCACAGAACCAACATAATTAAACTTTATTTTACAGAACTGACTAAAAGCCTATTGCATTAATTTGGATTAAAATGAATAGAACCTTGGAACGTTTTTCATAGCATGAAAACCAAATACACAACTAATAGTCATTTGGTGGTGATGTTAACCTGCAAGATATTATTATGCACATTATATATAATTTTTAAAAATCCATCAATTTAAGCAATTTAATGCTCCATGAAATAAGCAATTTTATAAACATTTTATGTTCAATTCAAAAATGTAACAAATGTTTTTTTGCACTTTAGAAAGATACAAAACAAGTATGATTTCCAGAGAGACACAGGAATCATTTCAAAAATTGCTCTACCAATCACAAATTAGCTTTTCTGTATGCATTTTGGACACATTTTACTATGAATACTTTCTGTCTCCTGTACAAACCCTATTAATATTAATGGAAACAGTGCAAGAGCACCAAGGGTCCAATCCCCCGTTAAAATTTACCTATTTTGTTTATTTGAAAGGTCGTTGCTCATAAAAACTTTTGTTAGATTATGCCCAAAATCTGCAGATTGGCAAAAGGTATGGTATTATGGTGGGGAGAGTAGTGGCAATATATAAGTAAATTATGGAAATCTTAAAGGCAACATATGAAAAGAAACATGGTTTTACTGCATGTTCTTATTTAGTAACTTATTTTTTTCTTTTTTTAGAATTTGTTTTCCCACTTATATTGTTAATGTAGCCTGAGAGTCAAACCTTAAAATATCAGCTGCATTTTCTACCAGGAGGAATGAGAGATGTAAAGTTGTTCTGAGATATCAGCAAACCGTGACATTCTGACAAATTACCTTGCTCTTTTCTTCTTTTGAAAGATTTAAAAAATATAAATAATTTTAGCAACGTATGGAACAAGTAGTTCTAAATTATCCATGTTTCAACATCTAGGTCTACAAAATGACATGTAAAATATGACAGAACTGAGATGGGGCTTCCATCAAGGCAGCTGGGAAGAGTATTCCACATGAAACAGAACCATTATAGAACTTCCCTCTGAAAGGGCCACATTAAAACAAATGAAAGACACAGAAGGAACTGGTTTCCCAGCTGGGTCCCCTGCCTTCCCCTTTGAACAAGTTCTGTGGAAGAACTGCCAAGGGGCTTCAGCTGATTTAGTCCATTGTGCTCTTTCACATGGGGTGCAGCTGGAACTATGTGCTGCCTTCTTTAGGTGACGATGAGAGTTGAGGCTGCTGTAGAGGCTGTGTGCCTGTTGCTGTTTTGATAGAGTTCAAAGTTTTGCTGAACCAAGAGTTTTTGGCAGTTTGAATTTCACTCATAAGTGCTCCTCTCTGGTGTTCCAGTTCCTAAGGAAAGAAATGAATTAAGTGCTGATAAAAGAATGATTTAAAATAGCAGAATAATCTGAGCTGGCATGAAGAACACATGTAAATAAAAATGGTATGGCTAATATGTGCCCCTCCTGATGCAAAGGGGTTGCAACTCCCATTATCCTTCTCTGTTGGCCACACTGGCTAGGGACGATGAGAGTTCCAAATTCAGAATGAATTTCACCTCAACCTATTTCACAAGAATATTGAGGTGATAAGGTAAAAGGAAAAGAAATCCTTATATTTTACTTTGAAGTACTAGATGACCAAATAAGTAATATTGTCAGTTCTGTCATCGTACTCACTTCAGCTTGCTTTGCTTCGCTGGCATTCTGCCATAAACATGAAGAGGGGGGAAAATGGGGATGTAGGGAGGAGGATTGACAGGATGGCAGGAACCAGCGGTGCCAATCCAGAAGAGACCAGCATATCCAAGGACATGAGAGTGTGAGAATGGAATGCCAAAAGTCCACCAAAGTTATGCCAAGCTGAAGCTGTTACCAAAACACCTATTTTAAATACTATTGGACACTTACAAACTGGTCAAGGAGGTAGGGCCTGGGAGAAGAGGAAAAAGGCAGATTTTGCGTGGGAAAATCAGATCCAGCTTTTCTTACGCTGTAACCACTTGGCTGGGAATGGGGTAACTTGCCACAGCTACATTGCCTCACTGCAGGACAATTTAACAATTCTATTTAATTAGGTGAACAGAAGTAATTAGCCACCCTTGCCTCTAATGCTGATACAAAAACTAATGCAGTGTTACTGTAATACAGGATTTCTTTGTTAAAAGATTCTGTCTACATACTGAAAGAAATATATTCTCTATTCTCTAACTATACTTTCCGTTGCATAAAATATCTTCAACTTTTCTCAGATTTGTTGTGTTTTTCATAGAGGGTCTGTGCTATTCTATAAGAGAGTAGGCCTCTATTTTTTCTAAATCTTGCTAAGGCATTATTTCAAACCAAACCACCACTAGAACATCCCTTGCAAGATTAGACTATTTCTAGACAAAACTTCTAAACCTGACTGGACAGGCTTTACAAACCATAATAATAAACATAATTATCTTGGGATGCTTCCAAATAAGGTATTATGGCATACTTTTATTGTCTTAATCATGGAATGTTACGGAGGAATCAACATACATTTTCCCCCTTAATCCTATGCTGTTTTTCATAGCTTTTTCTGTTCTGTCCAATAATCTTTTGCACTTAGACATCCACTTTATAATAACTTACAATAATTATGCAGCATGCTGCATGCATTTGAAGCTATCCTTATAAAGGTAACAAAAATATATTATAAAATTGGGTTAAAATGTATTATGAGTGATCTAAAATGACAACACATTTTGGTTGCTGCCAATCAAATCTAACCTAATCTATGCCCTACTCAGAAATATTGTGATCATGAATAAATCTCTGAAGTATAAACAAATTAAAAATTATTTTAAAAACATGTAATCAAATAATTAAAAAGATAATAGCAACGGTATGTGAAAAGCAGTATTTGCATCTTCTTGCACCAAAGCTGGTGCTTGTTAGGAAAGTAAAGAATATTTCTAGTCTCCCCAAAGTCATATGCATATCCTACTACATCTATAAGGAGCAATGGTGGCGCAGTGGTTAGAATGCAGTATTGCAGGCTAATTCAGTTCACTTGCCAGGTGTTCAATCCTGACCGGCTAAAGGTTGACTCAGCCTTCCATCCTTCTAAGATCAGTAAAATGAGGACCCAGATTGTCAGGGACAATATGCTGGCTCTAAACCACTTACAGAGTGCTGTAAAGCACTATGAAATGGTATATAAGTCTTAAGTGCTATTGCTATTGGTTACCTTATCACCTGAGGCCTACGAATAATACCTTTTTGTTAATAAAGGCTTTGATAAGGAGAGCCATTAACTTTCAAATACCATCATGCAGGAGAAAAAAAACCAAAATCCATTCTTTGCATGTTGAGGGATGCAACGACAATCAGTACATTTAACAATGTAAGAAAACACTTCTAAAATTACATTACCTGTATTTTGCATTTGGCTTCCACAAGTTGCAGCTTAGTCTGTGCCAAGTCCAGTTCCATCTCTCGCAGTTGTTTCTTAAGGGCATCTTTCTCATCATCTGTGTCTTCTCCTGGCCTTTCTTTAGCAGCAGGCACTTTTAGTGTTCCTTCTTTACTGAAAATTTCACTACAGTGTTTGCAAGTCATCACCTTTCCCTGAAATAGCCAAATAGAAATAGACCATGATGCAAAAAGAAAAACAGAAATGTCCAGCCATATTCACTGTATCAGTCTGATATTCTGGTGACTAGTCACTGAGAAAATGAAATCAGATGCTACATGTTCTTCTCAGCCAAGAATATTGTCTAATATGACATGATGAGTAAATCTATTATAGACTATGAGTATCACTGGGTATGAAACATACAATATCTTACTATGTATCATACATATCATACTACATACCTTAGTATATTTTTAATACTGCACCATGCTGCATAAGGCTTCTTGCTGGGATTATTGTAAAATTATATAATATAAAGTTTATTTATATTTAACATAAATGTAATAATATAAGGAATACTGTGCTTCAATAAATGGAAAAAGGCAGTTAGGTGAGAGAGCAGGTAGCACAACTGAGCAAGAACAGGAGATAGGAGAAAATGTTCACAACAGAGTTGGCACCTGATCCATTGCTAGCTCCTCAGCACTAATCTTGGGATCATGTGTTATTTTTCAAGAGCTGCTCCAATTGGCCTGTTATCCTATGCACTGTTTGGATTCCAGGTGCAAAATAGAAGACAAAGTTAGGGCCCTCACTGAAACAGAATGGAGAGCTGTTCCTATTTGTTTGTAATACGACTTAGTTTTAGTTTTTGTTAGAACCTGCTAACAAAGAATCTAATTTGTATTGTACTGTTTGCCAATTTGATGGACATCCCTTAATTGTGATTCAAGAAGTAAGATTAATTGTTCAATAAAACACTGTATTATTAATATGGTCAGTAATGTTTTGGAAAACATTATGACTGGGAATAACATAAGATTATTGTGAGTCTACTGTTTGAACTAGTTATTTTCATTCATTTTTAAATTCCTGCTTATTCTGATTGCTAGTAATGTCTGCTGACAACTCCCACATCTCTTTCTCAGATCCTTGGATTTTGTTTTTCTCTTTCTTTGTAATCAGTGTCAACTGTACTTGGAAGGTTACAGATGACATTCTTCTAAGTATAAGTAATGGTTGGCCTTAGTTTTTTGAGTAGATTAAAAAAAAATAGTTTTAACTGGTGATTTTGATGAAAAGGCTGCATCAGACTAGACATATTCCTTTGATTCAAAAGTGGTGGGATTCAAATAATTTAACAACCGGTTCTCTGCCCTAATGATTTCTTCCAACAACCAGTTCACCAAACTGCTCAGAAAGTTAACAACTGATTCTCCTGAAGTGGTGCAGACTGGCTGAATCCCACCACTGGTTGCACATGATACATGAACATGTCTCCCTTGCAGTAAGTCCACTATACAGGAAAATTTCTTACGCTGTAGAACTTCTAAATCTTTACTGGTCATAGATAATGGTTAGCAATGTGGTTTCAGGCTGTCAAATTGCCTGCTCCTCCTGCTTATCACTAACAGTCTTTAAATTTAAAGTGAGGCATTATAAGCTGAGAGATATCAATTCTCACCTTTACAACTTCAAGTTCTTCTTTACTGGCTACTTGTTGTCTTTCTAGTCTGCTACTCAACTGGGAACAAATCTAAAAGAAGGTGGAATATTTTAAATTAGACTTCCTTTTTAAAGAAATTTCAAAAATTATGCATCCTTTAATATAATAGCAACATGTTTAAAATGAATCAGTATATCAGTTCCTTACAATGTATCAACTCTGTCAAGGGCTATTCACACCCAATTGAAAGTCTTTAAAAGAAAAAAACAAGAAAGTGCAGTTGTTTCCTGAAAAAGCACCTTTGGGACCCAATTGAATGGCATTTCCAAGATTATTAAAATTAAGATACCAACTATTGGTATGAGGGTCATATGTCTGTTGCAAGTTTTGAACATAGAGAAAGCATGTTTATTAACTAGACTTTGCTAGTTGATGGCTAAGAAGTAAATTTTGACTTGCAACAGGTTGAGATTTGTCTTGGGAAGTAATAACTATGTGTTGGTATTTTCAGTTAAAAATACAGAAATAAAACCCTAAATATATTATCATGGTAAAAATAAACATTTCAGAAATGAAATAAAGAACATATGCTACAGTTTGAAACCAAAACAAAGCTGGACAAGATCAATCATAGGTGCTAAAAACTCAGCAAAATACATCTCAGTTTCACACTTTTTGTAATGTTTTTTTTAGAGGTCAATGGACACATTGCTAATCTTCATTCTATTTTTAAATTCAAAATATTGCTTGATTTCATGTGAGATACTGCATTCTTAAAGATCTAAAGATTCAATGTACCTCTGACACCATTAAAGTACCTGGGCCATACCATTTCAAACTTTTACCTAGAAATTTATGTATTTAACAGAATCTTTCCTCTCCAAGTTATATACACTTAAAAGGGAACTGAAAACATAACACCCGCCCCTCCAAAATCAACATAATTACTTGTTTGTATTCTGCAATGATTGCACTTGTCTTCTTTATTTCAGATTCTGCCTTCTCTAACTGCTTTCTGAAGATCTCCTTTAGCTGCATAAAGGGGGAAAAAAACCAATTAACACTTAATCAAACAACTAAACAATCTAGGTATGGTAACTAGAAAATTACTGAACAATTTTAAAACATATTTTTTGTCTAAAAAAGCTACTGTTCTATGCTACCATTTCATATCTTTGGTACGTTGCTGAGAGTCTTTGAATTGCAGCAGAATAGAAATGTGGGCATAAATAAATAAAACTGAAAATGCTGAGCTATAATTTATTTTAGGAGATTTAATTCCTATAATAACAAAATATTGCTATCTTTTAATTAAAAGTCAACTGGATTTTCATAACATAAAAATGTGCCTTATTGCAAAATTCCTGGAATATAAGATAAGATAACCTTTATTGTCATTTTTTACTGCGACCATACTGGCACACATTAAAAATGAAATCCTACTTTCCACTTCCATAGAGTTATTGACTTGAGGATCTCACAAATTTTTAATCCTGCTGTTAAATTAATACCAATGTGTTGAATATCTAGAGTGATGAATTGACTATTAATTAGCAGTAGTTAATTTTTAAAAAGTCCTTTGAAACATGATTTCTTATGCTGACATAGATAAATAGTGTTGATTCCGATTTCTCATTCAAGAGATGCAAGAATTCAAGGATAGGTAACGAAAGGAACAAGTAGATGACCAAGCTGAGCCCAAGGATGGTGTCAAAAGCAACATCACTTTGGAATTTGCACCTGCAAAAGAGACCTAAGTCCAGCACCCCTTGAAATCTATTGGCTCTTATCTAGCAGTTATCCACCTTAAAAATTAGTAGTTCAGTCTTGGATATAGATAGTATGAAATAAACGTGTAATACTTTTGAACTCTATCCTAGCTCTGGATGTCTTGCACCTCACAGAACACATTACCTTAAGCATCTTAATGCTCTTGCTAGTCATGCTAATTTGTTTCCTAATATGACTTTCAAATCTGTCCAACAAGCTTAGGAACTATTTCTATTAGTGATATTCAAAGATCAAATACCTCAAGGAAAGTTTGTTCTATGTAACTGAAACAAGATACACTGAATGTTTAAGAGAATCAAAATTTCTTTACATTAAGAGAGTGGTACTTTCTCTGTCCCCTTCTCTTTGGTATGACTTCATGAATCAGTGGAACTTATTTTACCTGCGCTGTTTCTTCTTCCTGTTTTCGCTTCTCCTCTTCAGTTTCCACTAGTTTTTGTTTGGTCAGGAGCAGTTCCTTATTCAAAACATCTGCTTTATCTTCAGCCTGAGAATTTCAGAGTGACATGGTCTGAGCAATGAGATTCCCATAAGCATGGGCAGTGTAGGCATGGGTCCATAAATAATATATGGATATAGGTGCAACTGGGATCTATCCTTCCCCCAAATTATGGAACTCTGGGGTTGTAAACTATTCTCTATGATACATATATCTATATTGAAAGATCCAAAGCGAACATTTCCAATCTAATTGTTTTTTTTATTCTGCCAGTAGTTAACATATGGAGCAAACTATTTATGCTTATAACATCCAAACATAAAACTTAACTCTGCTTTTTAAAATTAATTTTATTAAGCTTTAAAGTTATCAATTCTGCAAAACTTTTCAATAATATTATATGTAATAATATTGGCTAATATTATTACTAAATAGTAATTGATTATACACTTTAACAAAGAAATCATTATATTAAAAAAAATCATGTATTGGAGGGGAAAAAGAAAAGAATAATCCTCATTAAATCCCCTAGATAAGAAAGACAAAAAGGCCCCTAGAAAATAAAGAAAAAAGAAAATACCCTCAGCAATATTATATTTAATTCTAGTTTAAACAAGAACCATTTTAAATAAGAAATTAAATAACTGAGGACTATGTTATATGATGTTCCTTAATGTAATCATTACAATGCCACTTTTAAACCAGTTATATCTAGGCCAATTCAAATCACATTTTACAATCTTCCTCTCCATTGTTCAAAGCTATTTTAGAGGCAGAAATCTGACAATATCTGTTTAGCCAAAGTTTTATTCTGGAACATACCAGTAACCATTCTTCCCTAATCATATTTTCCCCATGTTGATAAATTCAAATTTCTCCTTTGACAGATATTCCAGAGTTTTTGGACTATGATTAAATGCAGCATTAACACATTTAATTTTTAATGGCTTTCCAAGATTTTTTAATGGCCTTGTTCAGCATAGTGGTTTTTTCTAACAATAAGGAATTAAAAGACGACCTACACAAAACTTTCAAATGTACTTTCTGTCTAGCATAGAAACAATGAGAACTAAACTTTTTAAAGCATTCTTTGAATATAATTCTAAATGTTTTTTGCTCAAGTAATTAAGCTTTTAGGTTATAAGAAATAACTAATGTTATTAAAGCCAGAAACCATTAATTGGGAAATATAAAATACCCTAATACTCTATTACAAATGTCTTTCATATTAGCCAAATTTATTTTTCTAATTTTTATTTTATTGTGTTGCCATTCTGTATTTTTAGATAAACTGTATTCCTTTTGTAAAATCTCAAAAGTTGTAAGAGTTTTGTTACTTAATAGTAGAATAAAAGTAATGATCCCATTTTAAAAAATACATTTTCTCAGCCATCTTTAAATAATAGTGCTCCAAAGTCCTAATTTCTCATAAGAGGAAATATCAAATTTGAGTTTTCTGATTAATTGCCTTTAATACTAAAAAAGAACTGAAATTCCACTGTAATTTGAACCAACAGTTCTCCCAGATTGCAACTGTAGTAACTGTCTTGCTGAATGCACTAAGTATTCTGTTTATACGTATAACTCAAGTTCCGCACATAACCAATGCCAAACATTAAGTGATAATTAGGTTTTCTATTTTGGTTTATTTATTACTTTGTTTTACCATTGGATTCTGATTTCCACAGAAATTTAGTTATAGAGGAAGTTGTCATACCTGGTCCAAGTCATTTCGTAGAGCAATTTTGCTTGTTACAAGTTCGTGAGCAAGATCATCATTCTCTTGCTCAAGTCGCATGCTGGCTTCCTGAAGCCTGCGATTCTCCCTCTGCAGAAAAAGAACCAACAAGCAGAAAGTTAACAGAACAGAGAGAAAAGAGAAGGTGTATCCATTTATACTATAGAAAAGAGGTTAGAAGTGTTGCTAATTTACTGCATCCATCAAAAGCTAAGTAATTAACGATATAATAATATGCTGTTCATCAGTCAACGAGATTAAGCTCAGGTACTCAATGTCATCTTGATATTGTATTCTATATGCAAATGTCATCTTCCATAATTATTCCCATATATCATGTAAAATACTTATTTTATCTAAGCATTCCACCCATGACATATTATGCCTTGCCTTAAGAAATACCCACAAATAAGGAATATTGTTGACAGTTTATATTGTTCCTACATGCCTTATTCATTGCTGTTACCCACTTTTTAGATCTTTTTAGACATTTTTTTAAAAAATTAATATATTTCTTAGTTTGTATATGTAATTTTATTTTATTGTATTATTTTTTATTTTTGTGCCCTACCTTTCTTATGCTGGTTTTAACAGTAATAAATATTTGATTTGATACTGAACTTGAATTAATAATATCCAAAGCATGCTTAAATAATGTGTTTTCCTGTCTTTTCTGCAGGACTCATGACATAAGATTTTGAAGCTTTTAGCTTAACTCAATCTTGACTTCAAAATGCTACTTTCATTACTTCTACCATCTTGATTTTTTAGATTCATAGAAGCAGGAATTGCACTATATACATGTAATCTCTTAAACAGGAGCAAATTTAAAAACAAAACAGGCTTGCTTGAGATATAGACAACAAGAGTTATATGTCTACCTATTCAAAGTAAAAAGCAAAGTATTATTAAGGATGAAGAATTTCCACAAAAGGGATATATTCAGAGTATTCAATTTTAACCTTGGAAATGATCGTGACAAAATATAGATATGGGCATGGTTATGCATAAAATAGGAAACATATTTTGTTTCAAGGTCAGAACAAAACAGCCATAGTCAAGTGTTCTGTGTTCTGAGGATGGACCAGACTTTGAATGTACCACATTTTCTCCATCTAGAAGAAAAAAATCAAGAAAAGGATGCCCTTCATGCCCATAGTAATATACTTATTGAAAGCCTCTTGCACAATGTGGCGTGAACACTTTCCCCTGCTCTCAAAGTTTTCCATTACAAATAGAAAGAATATGAAAGTATTTTGGCCTAGCTTCTTGCCAATAGCCACACATGGTCGTACTGGGACTGTTCCAGTCCAGAAGGCTGCTGCAATTAATGCCTCACTGTTGCATGAGGTGGGTTCATGGGGAGAAGGGTGCACTATAAAGCACAAAGGTATTCCCTCCCTCATTTTTCCGCAGCAAAAAATCCACATACAAAAATTGAACATACACCTGCACACACACACACATACACACACACCACTATTATGGTCAGTCCCAGGTTCTGATAAAAATGTCAACAAAAATTGCATGTAAATAATATTAAGAATGCTATAATAGAAAAAATACTACTTTTCAAAATAGAAAACAATAGTGTAGATGAGTAGTGTAGAGAGTATATGTAACAAAGCCCAGTAAAACAACCCAACAGAAAATCCTTCATTTTTAATGTCTTTTGAGAATTCAACATGAATACATACAAGAGATTTTAGAGTGCATGCATTAATACATACATCATATTTGAACTAGCAAAATGCAACCAACAATGCATTTTTAAAATGCATCTTGAAGCTACATATCAACAAAATAAAAGTCAAAGCATAACCAAATAAACAGTGAAGACATTGTGAAAAGACTTTAAGTTGGTTTGCTAAGCTTTGGTATGCATGTATAGTGTATGTGCACTCTGTGCATTTCCTCATGTCTTGTTGATTTTAACTTCAATCTTTATAATTGAAGAAAAACATCATTTCTTTTTAAAAAGTATCATGAAATTTAACATCTAGAGAACAAATGCCATGCATAGAATATAAAACAAATGCAAAAAAAGTTACAAACCCATTCCAATATGGTACAATGTTAGTAGTTCTTCTATGTATAATTGATAACAACTGTTAAACATTAGCAACACTTATGTGTGAAACACCGTGGTTCATGCACATAATACACAATTGGATATACCTGCTTTATTTTATCTCCGCTGAACTGCTTCTTTATGCGGGGACATTGGCATTCTGTTGAGGGCATTTATGAACTCTTAATTACCCTACAGTGAAGAATGTTTAAAAAACAACAAATTACTTACCCACTTGACAGACAATGACATAAAGTTGCAAGTGATCCTCTTCTCCTTTTCTCTGGCCTGGAATCTGTTCTGCTGCAATCCAGAGAATTGGCTTCATGTCATGTGCTTTGAATGGTAAGGAGTATCTTCAGAGTTACTGCACCTTGACTGATTGGGACCTAGCAACATCCTTATGGGCTGTGCATGAAGGAGGGGGTGAGAGTGGGAGAACTTTGAGAGAAAGCTGACAGATTTTAACTTAGGTGGGGCAATATATAGATAGGTCCCAGTACAGATTACTCAGGTGATCCCTGACTGAATCTTTTTGTAATGTATATCACTCAGGGGAAAGAAACCGGGGCTCACCCTAATATGAAATTAATGCTTTAGAGAGGCAGATCAGCTGCTATTAAAGGGATAGCACTCCCCAGTGGAGTGCTGGCTGGCTGTGATTTGAAGGGTAAAGTAAGGGGTTATCTCTCAATTTCTCTCCAATGGCTTCATGAAAAGAAGGGTGCCTTAAGAAAGAGGTTTGTACTTCCCAGTCAATATTCCATGTGGGAACAATGGGATATCACAGCATTACTTGCCTTGGATCTGTCATTCAGGACGCAGGAACTTGCTATTGATCAACTTCTTTCAGGTACAGCAGTCCAAAACAGGTAGTTTTCTTATCTTCCTCAAGCTCACATAGTGGCTTCTGTTCTTTTTGGCAATGCAGCAAAGATGTTATCCCAAGATGAGGCTGGTATGCTTGAGCATGCCAAGAAAATTCCCAGACTGGAAACAGAGTCCTGTCTGCTGCTACTACTATTAAGCCTCTCTTCTCTTTGGATACAGCCTTTTCTTCCTTACTCCTTCTAAGCTTCATCTGCAACAAGGAGCTTTGTCCACCAGGATCCATTCCTGATCAACTTTCCTTCACCTTTGAGTCACTTCCTGGAATTACTCAAAGTTTTTCTTTTAAGAATGAACTGAAAGCAAAAACTGATTCATGCCGTATAGCGTAAGTATAGAGACAGCTTCAATTATTTCTCTACTCCTGGGGATCAGAGAGACATGCATTCAAGTGCTGAAAGGTTCATCAGCCTCATTCGCAATATACATAATTTCCAATCTGATGTCTCTGGGCCATCTTGTTGTTTGCTCACAAATGACTGTTTCACTTATTGCAGATTTCCTATTGCTGCTATTAATAGCTGGATAGTTTTCTATCAAAGATTGTGTAGTAAATCCTTGCGCAGATGTAGGATTCAATCCCCTCAAGGCACCTTCCAACTCTATGATTCTATGACAGTAGAAGATGCCCAAAAAGGTGCTTAAGTATTCATGTTGTTGAATAAACATGGTGTCCTCACCTATTGCAATAGTTTAGAAGTATAACATGGGTCTTAAAACTGCAAGCTTAAAGTGCAGCCTAGATGGCTCCTCCCTACTTTGCTGATGATAATCTACTGATTGTGATCTTCATTCACAGGATAGGGTAACTCCTCATTCCCCTGTCTCTCAAACTTAGTTCTGGGATTCTAAGGGAGGGTAGAGGTACTCACTATGACTAGTGGTACCCATAATTCTAATAATTGATGCCACTATTTCTGCTGCAAGAAGTATTACCAACTGAACTTTTATCTGATTATATCTTCCAAGTCATCAATTTTTTTTAAAGTTAGGATGTCATGGAAGGGGGAGGGTTATATAGCCATCATCTAACTGTAAGAATTATTCCATACTCACTTGAACAAATAGGGGTACAGTGAATAAAAGAGATACTGTATTTTTGGAGTATCTTTTTACCTCAAAACAGAGGCTGAAAATCTGGGCGCATCTTATACACCGAATACAGCATTTTTTTGCCTCTTGAAACCCCGCCCTTTTCACCAAAATGGCCATGCATAGCTTGTAGGAAGCTTTCAGAGAGCTCCTGGGGCGGGCAGAAACGAGCAAAAAACAGCCCATTTTTTTGCTCAATTTTAACCCCCCCCCCAGCCCCCAGGAGCACTCTATAAGCTTCCTAAAGGCTATCCATGCCCTTTTTTTTTTTTTGCAAAAAACGGACCGGTGTTTGCTTGTTCCCCCCCAGGAGCACTCTGCAAGCTCCCTAAAGGCTATTTTGGTGGGGGATGGGCCCATTTTTGTGAAAAACGGGCCATTTTTGGGAGGATTGCAGAGTGCGAAAACTTTTTAAAAATTTTCCTCTTCAAAACCTTGCTGCGTCTTATACTCTGGTGCATCTTATACTCCAAAAAATATGGTATATCTTAAGGAGAAGATAAATTTAAGTTCACTACTAGGGTAAAATGCTCAAAGTTGCTTCAAGAGATGGATGGAGAGGGAGGGAGGAGGGAGGGAGGAAGAGGGAGGATGGGATGGGGGATTGAGGCAAGCAGGCAGACAGGAAGACAGATACCCACTGGTGAGGCGAGCAATAGTAGCAGTATTTTTACTGCTTGTGGTGGGCCGTTCAGTGGAAGGACAGTTGATCTCATCCTCCTTCCCCATGGGCAGAGCAGAGTCCCTCATGGCTCTTTAGCCCTCAGGCTTCTTAATACAAAACAATACAATACAATACAATACAATACAATACAATAGCAGAGTTGGAAGGGACCTTGGAGGTCTTCTAGTCCAACCCCCTGCCCAGGCAGGAAACCCTATACCATTTCAGACAAATGATTATCCAACATCTTCTTAAAGACTTCCAGTGTTGGAGCATTCACAACTTCTGGAGGCAAGTTGTTCCACTGATTAATTGTTCTAACTGTCAGGAAATTTCTCCTCAGTTCTAAATTGCTTCTCTCCTTGATTAGTTTCCACCCATTGCTTCTTGTTCTACCCTCAGGTGCCTTGGAGAATAGTTTGACTTTCTCTTCTTTGTGGCAACCCCTGAGATATTGGAACACTGCTATCATGTTTACCCTAGTCCTTCTTTCTATTAAACTAGACATACCCAGTTCCTGCAACCGTTCTTCATATGTTTTAGTCTCCAGTCCCCTAATCATCTTTGTTGCTCTTCTCTACACTCTTTCTAGAGTCTCCACATCTTTTCTACATCTTGGTGACCAAAACTGAATGCAGTATTCTTATAAGGAATTCTACTCTGCTTTAGTATTCCATCCCCAGAACACCTCAATGGCAGTCTAAGCCAACCAATGTAGATACATAACTGGCTAAACATTGACAAATATTCTAAAACAATAATCACAAAACCCAACATTGAATTGCAGAGCAAGACACAACACTGAGCATGTCAATATGTTTCTCAAAATGGGCAAGTATTGTTCTGAGTACAGTATGTTTTGTGCAAAGCTCGAAACAAAACTCTTGCAACCTCTGTGTTTGAATTCAAGTTCAGAATACTTGAAAAGGCTGCTTCAAGCACAGAAAGTTTTGCACATCCTAATGCTTCGTAGAATACAGAATTGCTATTGGATTAAGTAAAAAAGATTTATATATACATTCTTATTTAACATGATTTTAAACTAAAAAAATAATATCTTGATATTTAGCAATATATCACTTCTCAGTTACAATATAAATATAATGGAAGTTTATATATTAATTAAAATATGAAAGTATTACCTAAGTGATAAGGGATTTTCCGTATTTAATTAAAGTAATATTAATGTATTTTGTTTTTTATTTATTTTTCAAATGCACATTGAAAATAAAATAAATATGTCATACATATATTTTTAAAAAACAAAAAATGGCAGACAGTGAACAAATCTCAAATAATCAATAAATCCAAAATATGATATGGCTAATGTATTCTAACACAATTAAAAGCTTAAAATACTATAAGACATTTTATACAGTTTCTAGTCAGAACATAAATCTATTGAACTTTAAAAATACTTCATCAATGCAATTAAAATCAATAAGAAGAAAAAATAAAAACTATAAAGAATAAAGAATACATTTGTAAAATATGATAAATAATGTGAAAATTACGTCAAATTAAAATATTCCATTTCTAGAAATGGTTTCCAAACAAGACTGAGTTCTGCATCAGATTTACGGTACTTCTTTAATATGAAGTAATTCTAGATATTAAAGCAAAGTCCCATTATTTGGTTAAGTATTTTTTTGATGGTGGAGAATAAAATACTTCTCTAAAAACTCAGAAATCGAAGACAAGAGCAGTCAGTGTTTAAGGTGGACACAGATAATCCTAGGATTCATTACAACTACTTCTGTTACAAATTACAAGCAAAAGGCAGTAAAGCCATTCCAATAATGTTCAAAAGTGTGGTAGGTCTTTAAAACAATATTGAAACTAAATCTCTTCATATACAGGTAGTCCTCAACTTATGACAATTAAGCCCAAAATTCCCATTGCCAAGCAAGATAGTCACTGAATTTTGCCCCATTTCATTATTTTTCTTGCTACAGTTGTTAAGGGCATTGCTGTAGTTGTTATATTAGTAACATGATTGTTGAGTGAATCTGGCTTCCCCACTGACTTTGCTTGTCAGAAGGTCACAAAATGATCCTGGCCATTGCGACCATCATAAATACATGCCAGTTGCCAAGCGTTCAAATTTTGACCCATTACTATTGGGATAGTTCGCCTCGCACATATGTGCTAGTCGTTCCCGACTCTAGGGGGCGGTGCTCATCATCGTTTCAAAGTCAAAGAGCCTGGGCTGTCCGAACATGTCTCCATGGTCATGGGGCCAGCATGACTAAACATTGAAGGCGCACAGAATGCTGTTACCTTCCCACCAAAGGTGATACCTAATTTTCTACTTGCATTTTTACATGCTTCCGAACTGCTAGGTTGGCAGAAGCTGGGACAAGTAACGAGAGCTCACTCCGTTACATGGCGCTAGGTATTAGAACCACCGAACTGGCCGACCTTTCTGACCAACAAGCTCAGCGCCTTAGCCACTGAGCCACCATGTTCCTAAAATAGTCATTAGGTTTTGTGAAAAACTGTCACAAGTCACTCTTTTCAGTGCTATTGTAACTTTGAAAGGTCACTAAACAAATGGTTGTAAGTCAAAAACTACCTGTATGCACAAATTCTGTATTTCAATCACAATTCATGAAGTTTTCAGTTCCTTAAAAAAAAAATCAAAATAATGGAGAAGCTGGCAATTCTCTTGCCTTGTGTTTTTATAAATTTGCAAATCTTCTATTACTTCTCTATTTCTGGAGACTATTTACAGAAATGTGAATAATTCACTAAAGCCTGCAAGCTCTGAAGGCATCCAGCCGGAACAAGAGTTGAGTTTATATTCTCTATTAAGTGCTTGCCAAAAAGCTTCAGTGTTTGCAAAGCAGATAGCACAATGTGAGCATGAGATTTCTGGCTCTGCATTTACAGACAAGTAGTGGGCAAGCAAGCTGTGCGGTAGGAACTGCAGTGTCTTCCTTCTTGCAATAAGAGTGTGCCAAATTTCAAAGGAAATATGTCTGATATATTTAGCGAATGATTTTTTAAAAGCCTGGGCGTCCAGTCTTTTCTTAGCTTATTAAAGTATTTTCTTCTGGGGATGAAAAAGAAAGGTCTTGTTATGTCAGACTTAATTCATCTTCTCAACAAGAAAGAAGTCTTGCAATAATAATAGATTTATTTTTTGTTAATACTGCTACATAGAAAATAAAGTTTGTGCCAGCTAAACTTAAGATAAATATGTAAGCAGAAGCACTTTTTCCATTACTGTATTATCTGTAGTCTAAAAATAAGGATTGTAACATCCAAATATAGAGTCTTGGGGCTCTGTATAATCAACTGGAAAGGTGAGGGAGAAAATTCTCAACTATCAGTTAACAAGGAGGATACTGCATTTCCAAAGCTCCCCCCCCCCCAAAGAAAATCAACAACATATAGTCAAATAAAACTTACCTCCAGCACTGTCACAAAGCAACTACCGTTTTCAACCATGGATAAAAAGTTGAGAAACAAAAAGAGAAGCAATCCAATGAAATTTAAAGGTAAATCAACAATAATTAGGAAGGGAACAAAACCCCACATTGAGAATTCTGCATGGAGGTCCAGGGCTTCATTTTTCAAACAAAGCTTATTTCCTACTATGGCTATAAAAGCAAATGTTTGATTGAAAGGAGGAAGCTTAGACTTGGAAGGCAAGTCCTAACTCATGAAGCTGTCAGCACTACCCAAAATGAAGAATAAACAACTACAGCAATTGGTCCATTTGATGCGAGTAGATTTCACTATTGCTTGTAAGCTGGGTGTGTCTCATCTTTCACCAAAATCCATACATGTCTTTTTCAGTTAAAAAAAAATTGATTTGAAATGTAGAAGAGATCTTTTGATATTGGTTAGTTTGGAATTTTAAAGTTTCACATCCAAATGAGAAAATTAAATGCATAATAAATTACTGCAAACTACTTTGGCCTTTATGAGCTAAAATACTTCATATTTTCCACTGTTTTTTCTGCTACTATGGGTAATTTAAAAATACAGACCGACTTATTAATATAAATCACAGTTATATTAATATATAATAATATATATCAGCTACTATTTTTTCTACTTCTCTGCCTCTGCTGCTGAAATAGATGGACTAAAAATCTTGCCAGATGGAAGTAAATTCTGTATTCCTAATTCCAAACACATTAACAAAATTAAAGTTTCATGCAATTGGGAAACTTATTACTGTAACTGAGCTTCATCAAAGAAATTGACCCTGAAAGACTATATATAACTATTTCTCTTATTAACATGATGTACCAACAGCAATTTATGGTTGCGACATGAACATGCCTAATCCTCCTGTCTTCTGCTTTCCACACAACAACCCTGTGAAATGTATTCAGCTGAGAGAGAGAGCGACTGGCCAAAATGACCCAGCTGATTTTCATGCTGAGGGTGGGACTAGAGCTCGTGGTCTCCTGGTTTCTAGGCCTGTACCACTACACCAAACTGCTTCTCTCTGATTTTTCTTAATGGATCAAATCAGTGTGCCTTCTGTATTTGCTGCCTTTATGCATAGATTTTCATATTTTGGTTATATATAATATTCAAAGTCTATGAGCTCTTTAGCTTTAACACTCTTAAGACTATCAAACTTTGAAGGCAGTAACAAAGATCTTGCTGTCTGTGTAAACAAAAGGGTTAGAAATCTAACAGTGTTACAAAATATCTTTACTACTCACTGTTGAAATAATTGCCTAACAAACGGCAGTCCTTCTGAATAATGAAGTTTCTATTAATATGAAGAAACAACCAGGATTTGAAAAATGTTTTTTGGGGGGGGCGGGGAAATCTTTGAAATGTGATTTAGTTATTCAGGGCATATGCTTTGTACTCAAAATTATACTATCTAGTAAGTTATTTAAATAACATCCAACTAGTCAAGTTAGCAAAATATAGATTAACATAAGCAAAGGTATTTCAAGGCAACCTCTCCTCTATCAGATATTTGCACCCTTCAAACTAAACAATAAAAAGGTGGTAAGATACATTCATTACTGAAAGCTGAACTTTTAAAAAATGCACATATGTATATACAGTAATTACTGAATAAATATGAAATCTCATTTGAGTCCAATTCAAAACACAATAACTGCATTGACATATTCAGTATTCAGTCCATACAGGCTGTCAAAACAGGGTCATAATGGGCACTTAAGTACAACAATTATCTTCAATGTGTCTGATAAAGAGGACCACAGTCCAAAAAATATATGCCACATTCATTAGACTACTACACTAACAGATTAACAGTTACTTTTCTGGCAGCTGTTATTATGACACAGAACCAAAACCAGAGTTAAGTAAAGTAAACAGCAAAAAAACAACAACACATTTAAACTCAGTAAAATATCTACACATCCACCCACACCAAACACTGGCTCTCTTATGAATGGGATACCTGCAATTCCAGCATTATTATAAAAGTTGGATGCTAATAATCCAGATGATTGTTTTTTTTCGATGATAGTGGAATACAGACCTTTCAGAGAAAGACACAACTGACACAGGAACATGGCACTGAACAAATGATGCATCCAGTTCAGTAAATCTAAAATGGTCAGCAGTCCACAATTTCTGACAAGAGCTTTTTCCCACCAACTGTGATAGACCCTCTTATTTTCTCTTAATGGCTCATGATGTAGAAAATTAAAGAAAACACCCTTGTGTTCACATTTTTTCTGAGTATTTTGTTCCAATATTCTTTGGCATATTGCAAGAATTCAACAAGGCAGTGTGGAACTAGAGACTCTTTCATTCAGTGATGCATAAAGAGAGAAGGGTAATGCTCAGATGTAAAAAGGCTGTATGTGTTTGTTGTGAATATATTATCAGTCAGGAAACAGTGGGAACTTTTTTAGCGTTCTCAATGAATAAGCTTGCATACATGCAGTACATTGAGTCCCTCAATATTTTTGCAAAGTTAACAAAAGGATTCACAGTACCATAAATGTATCCAACATTCTTTGACACTGAGAAACATCTCTTTTGATCATCCTTTAGTCCTTAAGCAACAATGAGATGTTTTTCCTCTATTTCCAAATTCTTCCTGCTTGGTTATCCAAAATTTCTTTCGGGGTAACAGACGACAGGTTTCACTTGATTATACTGAATCTTAACAATATCAAGGAAATGGTTGTGAACATAATTCTTTCTTTCTCCTTCTACTAATAATTGGGACAATCTGGACTCTCCTACTTAATGGATGTCAATGGTTGAGACTGATTCTGAAAAAAGTCAATGAGTAGAGCCACTCAATCTTAATTCTATTTCAGTGTTGACAAGACTGAAGCTGTGCAAGGAAAACTCATTGTTTAGAGCTGCCACTGACGGAACTCTCTGACTGGTCGCTGAGTAAAATCTATACACTCTCAGGCTTCAAAAGATTTCTAGAGAGCAAGCTGGGATGCCTTTTGCAGTGTAGCCATCATATTAGAAGAGGTGTTTACTTTACTGAAGCACAAGAATACCAGCAGTTAGTACTACAGATACAATGAATGTTGAGAGAAATGGTAAGAATACAATTACTATGTTGATTTGCTGACCAGGACTTTTTGGAGAGCATAAGGTGATGTGAGTTAAGTACCAGTTGAGTACAGATCACAAGTAATATATTCATTCATTGGCAAAGCTTTTAAAGCTTTCCTGCAATAAAAGACACCAAATAATGATGTCCCTTTAGATTACCAAGCCAAATTCATTTGAAATTCCAAAATTTAAAAGCCTCTTTGGTACTGTCAAGAAATCTGGAATAGAAACCAAACTAACAGCATGTAAATCTTCTTCTGATTCCTGGGAAGAAATCAACTTGGATAAATATAATGCCTGGCTTATCCAATCTGATAAAATAGAGAGCCATCTTTACATTGCTTTTGATTGAGTACAGATAAAAATACTTATCAGACTTCTGGATATAAGTATGCAATGTTCTGATACTGGGTTGCATTCCTTTGGATGAATTCAGCATGTCCCTTCATGCCAGAGGTCCAGCCAAGTGCTATCTTAAAAATCAACAATTTATCCTCTCATTGAAACACAGGCAACAGAGCCATGTCCCTGTTGCTAGGCATCATCCCTGCCCAAGTTGATAGATTCTGCTGTCAAACTGGCAATAAAGTCCCCAAAGCTAAGGGTGCTGGGGGATTTCAATCTGCTGAGTGGTGGCACTGAGTCCAGGAAAGCTCAGGAGTTTGTGGACATCATGGCAACCATGCATCTCTTCTAAATTCTCAACAGCCCAACGCATACTACAGCTGCACACTGTTCTGACTTTTGTTTTGAGGCAATCATGATGTGATCTGTAGTACAGAACTTTAATATCAATCCATTGCCATGGACAGATAATTATCCATTTACTTCTCAGCTTACTGTGCTCCCTCCTTATGGAGAGACAGGTTCTCAGATTCATCAGCCCACTGCCATCAGAGAGGGTGCCATGGGAGTTTGGGAACTTCCCTGGGGATCTAGCAGATGGTTCAGTTGAGGCTTTGGTGGCCACTTGGAATGGGTAGATTTCTGGGCCTTCGCTCACATAACTCCTATGTAGTCATTGCCTGTATCTGATTCTGGGTATATTTTGATTTATTAAAGAACTCTGGGAGACCAAGGGCCAAAAGTTATGGTAGATATGCATTGGAAGAAGACTTGGAGTGAATGCAATCAAACATGAATAAAAGCCCATATCAAGAATTACCCTATAGAAATCAGGATTGCCTCACAGGAACATTTCTCGGGCCACTGTGAAGAATGTTCTAACTATTTGGAAGATAGATTATCACTATGATAATGATCTATCACTATTGTTGTATGTACACTGAGAGCTTATGCACTGGAGACAAATCCCTTGTGTGTCTAATCACACTTGGCCAATAAAGAATTCTACTTCTAAAATCATACAGATCTGGACTTGTGGAAAGAGGGGTTGATGCTGTCCGCCTTGGTAGTCCTTGAACTCAGCTATCTTATATAACTGCTGGCAAGGTCAGGTGGTCAGGCTGCAAGGGGATTCTGGGGGAAGTGGATTATAGACTCATTCCAATCAGATACAGACTGGTATGTAGTATAGGGAGAGCCCTGATCATACTTAACAATGATCTGTGCTGGAGGCAAGATAGAGGTGGTACATCTTTCCTTGAGCGTCTTCAACTCTCAGTGGTTCTTCATACTGCTAACCACAGATCCTTCTGCACCAATTCTGGGGGTTGGGAATTGGAGTCACCATATTGTTATTTTTTTCCCTTCTTACAAAGCCTGTTCCAACTAGTGGTGAGGAGGGGTTGCTCCCTAGGTCCTGTTGATTGGAAAGTTAACTAAACTAGTTGTAAGGCAACATTAAACTTTCATTAAACTGAAGAATGTTTGGGGAAGTACCATCCCACTGTAACACACATTTAAATAGCGAATTATTGTGCTGTTATTGTCACAGAAACATCCTGTACTTAGTGAGACAAGTATGTAATCTATCCAGGCTCCACTCTGTGGACTTGTAAATAATATGTGAAACTATAATCATTAGCAATTTCTTTACCTCATACATCTATTAATTTAAACTCAAATAACGGTTTCTTAAACATTATCATCAACTCATGCCTTTTGTTATAATCTACACCAGTATCGGTTTGGAATTCCATCTCTGCATTTTTCCTTTTGTCAATATTTACATTTTACCACAGTTGTTTATAAAAAACTGAATTCCAATTTATTTGGTGCATAAAGTGAAAGTAAAATAGTTAATAACCCCCCTTCAAAAATCCTTTAACAAAGTCTACTCTTTTTATCACTAAGAATATACATCATTTCAAAGAATATAGAGCTTTCAAAAATAATAGTTAAACCCTCAATATTTAGAAGAGCCTCTTGCTATCAGTAACAGTCTAAAATCAAGCATTTTAATAGAATATCATTTGGCTTAAGAATTGCCTGCAACATTGTCATATTTGAATGCCTTGGCTATAACAATAAATCATTCTTTTGTATATAACCATACATATTTAACCCTGAATATTTGAAGTCACAATTTTAACATCTTCAATTTTAATTCAACCCTCCTTTTCCTTTTCATTCTACATAGAACCTCACTCTCACAATTCAACAGTCTCAAGGCCTCAATACATCAGTGTTCACTTTGAGGGACGAAAATCTCTAAGTGATACGTGGATGCAGATCTAAACCTTAAAATTATATAATTTGACATGCAACATGAACATCATGTACACATTATTTTAAGCTAGAATTCAAATTCTGCTTTAGATCAATGCAGTATAATAATTAAAGATCCAATTTTCCAGATTACTCAAAATTTGCTTTATCTTGTCTAAAAAAAATTGGTATAAATTTGGGTATTTTTTAAAAAATGTCTACCAGTCTAAGCCCTAAATACATATCATGAATAACAATGCTTACAAAAGTTCAAGAAACATGAAAGTAATTTGACCTATTAGTTTTACACTGTGCAATTGTTCAGTCATAATACTTAATAAAACTCATTTCAAAAACTCAGTGGTTCAGATACATTACCGCAATAATCCTTACAACATCCCTGTAAGGTAGGCTAAAAGTATCATATGCATATAACGTTTGCCAACTCAGCGGAAGAACAAACTATTGGTAGAAATACTATTCAAACTTCAATTTCAGGTTGCTATTTTGTTCCATGCAACTAGTTATGGGAGTTCAGACCAAAAATGTAACAAAATGGATAAAACTAAAGTCCCACTTTACTAAAGAATTCTGTTTTGTTCTTGCTCGGAATCAACATAAAATTGAAATGTGGTTCAATTAAAATGAATTATTTCTCTACCTCTGCCTCTCAGTCTATGACAGGGGTCAGCAAACTGCGGCTCTTGAGCTGCATGTGGCTCTTTCCTCCCTCTGCTGCGGCTCCGTCACCGGTTGGCGCCACAATTTTGAGAGGAGCTTCCGGTGGAGGGGGGGGGGAGAGAAGCACAATGCACCAGGAGAAGACTCTATGGCAAGGGGAGGGTTCTCCAGTTATCTCCACAATTGATATGGCTTTCGGTTATGACAGGTAGAGGAAAAAGTACACCGCGCTAGGAGGAGACTCTATAGTGGGAAACTGAACTTCCAGTCAGCTCCAGAATTGAACAGGGGGCTTCCGATTAGGACCTTTGTGGCTCCCGGTGTTTTATTTTCTGTGGGAAACAGAGCCAAATGGCTCTTGTTTAAGTTTGCCAACCCCTGGTCTATGAGATCAAGAGTATTATAAATATTACTAAATCATCAAGAGTATTTGAACCATAGAGGAAAAAAACATTCATTCAGTGTAGCCAGTCAATTATGGCAGCATTTGCCTTCCAAAATGCGTCTAAGGTAGTGAACTACACATAACTTTGTCTAACACATAATTCTTTGTCTCCTTTTCATGTCAGTAGAAGAGAATCCCTCATTCTTTTCCAGCATCCCATGCAGTTTCACAGAAGTATAACCTACAAACATATAAACTGAGAAAATAAAAACATTATATGTTGTTCTTAAATAAAATAAATTGAAAATTTCAAGTAAAATATAAAATTTAACCATAAACTATTTGAAATAAGTCTCTTGAAATGTGCCACAACAGGCATTGTGAACTCACTGTCCAGATCTCTCCTGTTAGCTTGTAAAGGCAATCTCTTTCTGTTCTAAGGGAAAGTATTTGAGCACATGGCAACTCATTACCTTGTATCGATCCAAAGGGTCTTCCTGCTGCAGCTGATTCTCCCTCATCATCTGATATTCTCTCTCATATTTCTTCAGCTTCTTTGTAGGCACCTGTAGGTTAATAAAACAAATAACAAAAAGAGGTACTATTAAGGTTAACATTCGAGGTGAAAAACTACTCTAGCAAGACATATAGGGACTAAGAGAAGTGGGAGCTATTGTCAGTAGACCATCAGCAGCAAAGTAGTCATTTGATCTTACAAAGAACTGCCAGTACATTTTGAATGAAAGTAGATATCTTACTTCTGCCCAACAAGGCTACAGTGTTCTAATTATTAGGCCAAAAGTAGGGAATATAACTCACAATGGAACTTTATGATTTCTATTATTATACCGGGGGGGGGAGGGGGAGATCACACTTCCCAGTGCTAAGAGCAGCAGCTAAGTACCCATCTCAAAATAAGATGGGTTGGGATTCTTGGGGGGGGGGGTCTTTATAACTGCCACTAATTTGGGATTTGGGACAAATGTGTGTGATATAACTAAGGAAATTGTTTTGAAAAACAGGTGGCTTCCATCAATATGAATTTGAAATTCTGGTTGTACTTCCCAGACATAATATCCCAAAGACCCATAATATTTGTGTGGGAGTAGTGTTTCTCCCATTATAATATAAACCACACAAACTAAAATATAATTGTTCTAATTACAGATGGGCAGTGGGAGTACAGCATAATGAGGCCACAAAAATGTACACATCATGACAATACAAGGAGCAATCAACAATATGAAGATAGGAAATATTAATGAGAAATAGGACATATTTCAGCAAATGGAAATTTTAGCCCTGCTGTACACATATAACAGGGGTCTAAGACAATTTGCTGCAGCCAATTTGCTGTGGCCATCTTGCCTCAGCCAAATTGCCATATGCCAATAGACCATGGGACAACTTGCCGCAGAGAATTTCATGTGTGATAACTCAATGTAATAAATGTGATCCACCACTGTTTCTTTGACATTATTTCCATTGTCAAAAATCATCTTGAGTTATCCTGCATGGAATTTTCTGTGGCAATTTGTCTCATGGCGAGTTGGCCACAGTGAATTGTCCCATTATGCACAACAAAGTGATATGTTACACTATGTACAGAGTGAAGTAATGGGACAATGATAGTTACTTGTATAGAAACATAGAAGTATTTGGTACCAGTTCCAGGTACTAAAAATATAAAGGTATGCTGAATCTAAGAAAGTAAAAGGCACTGAAACTGGCCAGAAAAGATCAATCTGCATACAGAGAAAAGTGTGAATGTTCAGACTGAAACAATCATGAGGCCTCAGTGTACTAGTAGCACCAAATCTGTCCTCCAAAGTCATCTGGCTTAAACGAAAAGGATAATTGACTATTAATTACATCTCCTACTGGAACACCTGCTGTTTTCTCCCCTGACTACCTGCTTCCTTGAGGCAGGAATGCTGATTTAGAAGGTTTAACCATCTACAGTCTCACCAGACAGCCTAAACCTAAAGCAATGCACACAGGTAACTTATCCAAAATTTAAATATTATCAAAAGGAGTTCTCTTGATGAGAGGTCTGTAAATGCAGTCTTAAAACTTGTGCTTTCTACTTCAAATGACTCTGATAACTGACAAAGCAAAAATGAAGAACTCCAAAACTTGAACTTGAAAAATGTCAGCTTTTATACAGATTAGAGTTTAACAGAGTTGGAAAGGACCTTGTAAGTCATCTAGTCCAACCCCCCACCCACCCAAGCAGACCCTACACCATTTTTGACAAATGACAGTCTAGTCTCTTCTTGAAAGCTTCCAGTGATGAAGCTCCCCCAACTTCTGAAGGCAAGCTGTTCCATTGGTTGATTGTTCTTACTGTCAGAAAATTTCTTATTTCCAGGTTGAATCTCTCCTTGTTCAATTTCCATCCATTATTCCTTGTCTGGCTTGGAAATACCTTGTCCACCTCCTCTTTGTGGCAGCGGCTCAAATATTGGAACACTTCTATCATGTCTCCCCTGGTCCTTCTCTTCACTAGACTAGTCATGCCCAGTTCCTACAACCGTTCATCGTATCTGTTGGCCTCCAGTCCCCTAATCATTTTGGTTGCTCTTCTCTGCACTCTTTCCAGAGTCTCAACATCTTTTTAATAGTGTTGTAACCAAACCTGGATGCAGTACTCTAGGTGTGGTCTTACTAAGCCTTTATAGTGTGATATTAGTACCTCACTTGATCTTGATTGTATCCCTCTGTTAATGCAATTTAGGATTGCATTGCCTTTTTCTTGGCTGGCTCATATTTAACTGGTTGTCCACTAAGACTCCAAGATCCCTCTCACAGTTACTGTTATTAAGCCTGGTTTCACCCAGTCTATATGTGTACTTTTGGTTTTTCTTGCCTAAGTGTAAGACTTTACTTTTCTCTATATTGAATTTCATTTTGTTAAATAGGGCCCAGTGTTCAAGTCTGTCAAGATCCATCTGGATCTTGAGCCTATCTAGGGTATTCCTGCCAATTTAGTATCCTCCACAAATTTGGTAAGTTCCCCTTCTATTCCTTCATCTAAGTCACTTATGAAGATATTGAAGAGTACTGGGCCTAAGACAAAACCTTGTGATACTGCTTACTTCCCTCCATGCAGACGTAGTGCCACTAAGGACTACTCTTTGTGTATGGTTTGTCAGCCAGTTACGAATCCATCTGGTGGTGATGCTATTTATTCCACTTTTTTCTAGCTGACCAAGAAGTAGGTTGTGGTCTACTTTGTCGAATGGCTTGCTGAAGTCTAAGTATATTATGTCCCCAGTATTTCTCTGGTCTACTAATTTAGTCACTGTTGAAAAATGAAATAAGATTGGCTTGGCATGATCTGTTTTTAACAAACCCATGCTGACTTCTAGTTATTACTTTACTCATTTCTAGATGTTGGCCGATGTTTTTTTAATTATCTTTTCTAGTTTCTTCCTGGTATTGATGTTCGGCTGATTGGTGTGTAGTTTCCTGTGTCTGTTCCCCACCCTTTTTTTTTTTTTGAACATGGGAACCCCATCAGCTATTATCCAGTCCTCTGGTAGTTGCCCGGTGTTCCAGGATTTTTGAAAGATGTGGTACAGTGGTTCTGAGATGACAACTGTCATCTCCTTTAGAACTCTGGGATATAATCCATCAGTTCCCTGTGATTTTTATTCATCAAGATCAGACAAGTGTTCTCTTACCATTTTATTGCTTATTTTAACTTTTATTTCTAGTCTGTCTTTTACAGTTACGTTTTTGGTAGGTTGGACTATTGTTTCTTTTTGCATTAGCACCAATGCAAAGGATAAGTTAAGCAGCTTTGCTTTCTCTCTGCTGCCTGTTACCTCTTTACTGTCTTCTCTCTTTAGTGGACTGACTGTTTCCTTGATTTTTTTTCTTGTTACTTATATTTTGGAAGAAACATTTTTTATTATCTTTGACTTTTGTTACAAGTCTTTGTTCATTCTGAGCCTTTGCTTTCCTGACTTCATCTTTGCAGATTCTGGCTATCTCCCGATATTCTGCCTTAGTTATGTGTCCTTCTTTCCATTTTTTGTACAGGTCCGTTTGGTCTTTCAATTTGTTAGATATATCTTTGCACAGTGATGCTGGTTTTTTCTTGGATTTCTTGTTTTTCTTTTTCAGTGGTATTGTGCTGGTCTGGGCTTTTATGATGATATTTTTCAGTTTCCCAAGCTTCTTGAGTTATTTTTCCTTTAAGGATTTTCACCCAAGGAATGTTTCCCAAGTTCTCTCTGAGTTTGTTAAAATCAGCTCTTTTAAAAACTAGGACTCTGGTACCATTGTGTTCTATTGCTTCTGTTTACATTATGTTGATTTCTAGTATGATGTGGTCACTCTCACCCAAGGTTCCTGCGGTTTCAACTCCCTCTATCACTTCTTCCCTGTTTGTAAGAATTAAGTCCAGTATGGCTGTCCCTCTAGTTCCCTCCTCTACCTTTTGGACAACTAAGTTGTCAGCTAGATTATTTGATTTCTTACTTGGTGCTGAATTAGTCTTCCAATCAATGTCAGGGTAATTGAAGTCCCCCATTACTACTGTAGTGTGTTTCCTACATATGTTTGTTAGTTGGTTGGCAAAAAGTACATCTATTTATCCTGCTTGGTTGGATGGCCTGTAGTATTCACCTATGGTAATGCATTCTTTACATATATATATATATTCACAAATTCCATTGAAAGCAAAATAAATGTCTTTATTTCTCACATATACCCAAACAGACACACACACAATCCTCTTTTCTTTGTGTCTTTGGCTCAAAACCTATCACTCAAAAGCCAGATTTTGCAGGAATAGAAGTAAAGCTCACCAGAATACTTTCTATTTTTTTTTCTATTTTCCACTTGGGGACACAGCATATTTATAGAACAGTGAGTTGCTAGGATACCACTCAGTGAGTGCCTACCTTGTATTCTCTGCTGCTTTATCGTTATCTCTGATCAACAGAGGCATCAGTAAATACAGGAAGGAAAGCATAAAATGATGAGGAAAACAACTACCATTGAAGCAAATAATATGGTATATGAGATGGGGGGGTGTAATCTATAGTGTTAATTGGCTGCTGAATAAACCCTACGTTTAATAGCTTTTTATAAGTGATACTAGATAAAAATGAAAATGATGACGTAAATATGTGCAAATATCAATTGGCGGATCATACATAAGTATCTGTAATTATGGTACAACTTTTTCACAGGAATACTAGCATTATAGTTGGTTATAGCTACACAACAAATATATTTTTTAAATGTTTTCCATAAGGTACTGCCTATAGTACCTTACTGGATTTGGGAATAACTGAATAGAGAGGAATTTTGAAGTAATGATGGACAGCTCAATGGAAATTTCAATCCCATGTTTGGCTGCTTAAAAAGGACAAATTCCTATACCAGGAATTATTAGGAAATGAATGGAAAATAAAACAGCCAAAGTAATAACATGAATTGACAATGTAACCATACTTTGCAATATTGCATACCAGAAAACTAAAAAAAGAAAAGATCAATTAAAATACTCAAACAACCAGAGCCAATATTTTAGGAGAAAAGACTACAGCAATTGGTGTTTTTAGTAAAAGCAGATAAGGCAGGTCAGGCATGCTATGAAATATGTGAAATGATCAAATGCCCAGACAGAAATTACTTTTGATCTCCATCTCACCATACTAGAACATGGATTCTATAGGGCATTCAGGCAATGTCTAATGCAGAGGGGTTCAAGGCAAACAGGTCTTTTTATGCACAATGTATAAACAATGAAATTATCTACTATCAGATGCAATGAGCATCCCTTTAGATAATTTACAAAAAGAGATTCATAGAGAATAGAGATTAACTATGGTTTGTCTAAATGGTACTATATTGTCTTCTGAATCATAAGTAACATATATGAAATACTGGATTCTGGGAAGCAATACCGTATTTCCCCAAAAATACGACAGGGTCTTATTTTCTTTTTATCTACAAAATATGGGTTGGGCTTTATTATGGGGGGGGGGGAGGGTTTATTGTTTTGGGGTTGCCAGGCGGCTGCTCTCTTGCGAGTGGGCTCCCAAAGAGCCGGGCACAGCCTCATGGGCAAATGGCTGTGTTGTGCTGTCGCAGCAGTGCAACACAACAGCCATGAAGCAACCATGCTCACGAGCAGCCACCCAGCAAACCCCCTTTGCAGCCGGGCACAGCACCATTCACTGACCTAGGGGTATCACCAAGCCGCGTGAGCACCTGTTCGCCGCCGCCCGGCTCCCACAGCTTGGCGCCTTCCAAATGCCAGTGAATGGCGCTCTGCACGGCTGGAGAGGGGGGTTGCGCGAGCGGCTGTTGTCGGCCAGCTGCCTGCAGAGCGTACAACCATAGAGCGTGCGCCCAGAGCGGCCACTGCTGATAGACTCGGGTTGGAAGCTGCAGAAAAAGCCAGGCTGGGATGGCGGCGGCGGCGGTAAAGGTGCCCTGGCTCCATAATGAGAGCTGGGCCATGCATCGTGAGGCTGGCAGGTGGGTGAGCGAGAGCAGAACAGCCACTCATGCAACCCTTCTCTCCAGACATGCAGAGCGCCATTCACTGGCATTTGTAAGACGCCAAGCTGCGGGAGCCCGGGAGGCGGCAAACAGGCGCTCATGCGGTTTGGCGATACCCCTAGGTCAGTGAATGGCACTGTGCTTGGCTGCAAAAGGGGTTTGCTGGGTGGCTGCTCATGAGTGTGGTCGCTTCATGGGTATTGTGTTGTGCTGCTGCGACAGCGCAACAGCCATTCGCCCATGAGGCTGTGCCCGGCTCTTTGGGAGCCTGCTCGCAAGACAGCAGACGCCCGGCAACCCCCCTCTTCAGCTGGGCACAGCGCTGCTCATCAACCTAGAGGTATCCCGAAGGCGCCAAGCAACGCGATCATCTTTGCCTCCCCCCCGATTCCTGCAGCTTGGCACCTTCGGGATACTGTTAGGTTGGTGAGCGGCGCTCTGCCTGGCCAGAGGTGGGGGTTGTCCAGGGGGCTTATACGCAGAGGGGCTTATATTTTTGCCCACCAGAAAAATGTGGCATGGCTGTATTATGAGGACATGTCATATTTTCGGGGAAACACGGTAGTAAAAGAAAGGATCCCACTTTATGCCTGTGAGTTTCCCAAATGCATTCAATTTGCCATATGAAATCCTGGACTAACTGGGTCTTCTGACTGATCTGGCTGAACAATTATTTAACGTTCTTATCTAACTCTTTCTTTCCTCTGTTGTTACAGCAAAACTGTCACATCCTCCAAATGAGGTGAATAAAACCTCCCTGTAGCTCTCAGTATTCACTATGCTGATGGATACTGTAGAGAAAGCCTGGGGGGGAATGTGACTATTTCTCAAATTATAATTCCAAATCTGTTAATTTGTTACAGAAGAAAAATATTAACAGAACATGCTATTCTGAATATGTTAATCTTTTTACAAATATTAAGATATGAGATTATGAAGTTTCACTCAAATTCTTCATAACTGTTCAGCATTTGGCAACAAATAAAGTTTGCAAATAGACCACCACTACATTTTAAAGATACAATTGGAACATATTAATTCATCTGCCTAACATAGAATTAGAATAGATAAAAGAACGATACCAGACCCTCACAGTTACTAAAATATATTAATGGATGACTACAAAATGTCAAATATTACATTTTGCTCCGTTTTGGGGATATTTCTTCCTAAAAAGATGAGTTAAATGAAACAGTAATAATATATATACTTTTATAGGATATTGTACCTCGTCACATGTAAATACAAAGCTGAAAACATGTGGGTTGTTCAAAGAAGGAAGAAAAGTCACAGTTAAATATTAATAAGAAGCACAGATCTATTTATCTCCAATAGAATAGAATAGAATAGAATAGAATAGAATAGAATAGAACAGAATTGTTTATTGGACACACAAGGAATTTGTCTCCAGTGCATAAGCTTACATTGTACATATAAGCAATAAGTGATAAATCATGATCATAATCATCATAAGATGCATTCATCATAAATCATAAGATACAACACTTAGTGACAATTATTTTGTGGTATCATAGCAATACATTCTTGCAATGTAGGATTAAAGCATTGTTTTTGTTACGATGTCTTTTACCAGTCAATATTTTAATATTTCTAAAATGTTAGTCAGAAAAAGCATTTTAGCATTATATGAAGATTAATTTTCAAAAAGTGATAAAATAAGACCCAGTACATTCACTAGCTTAACAGATCCCTGTCTTTCAGAAACAGATCAAAGAACAGCACTAGGAGCCTATATCTGTAGACAAGTTATTCTTTTATATTGTTCCAAAATCAGTTTCTATGAGATAAGAAAAAAAAACTACTTATCTTTCTAGTTATATGTACTGAATGTTCTAATAAAGAAGAACACAACATATAATTCATTGGAAAATGTTAATTAATACAAATCCTTTTTAGAATGGAATGATGAATGGGGTCTTTGACATTACAATGGGCTGAATGTTAAGCAAGATTAAATGTCTAATTTATAATAAATAAATACGTACATACATCCCAGAGGTGGGTTTCAGCTGGTTCTGTCCAGTACGCGCGTACCGGTTGAAAGAATTAAGCGTGCCTTCCCGTACTGGGGCTTCTGGGAGCCCGGTACTGGAATGAACCTTATCTGGTGGCCTTGGAGATACACTTGGTACTGTTAACCTTCTGTCAAGGCAAGTGCTATTTGGCTGAACTTTGTCAGGTTAGGTCTTTTTGTTAAATAATTGGGTGAGTATTTTTGTAACATATGCTCCTTATGATCTTAAGAGGCAATTGTTTCAACAAAGAAGCTCTCATTCCTGTTTACTGAATAGCCAGAGATAGAATAGTTAGAGACTGAAAAACTTGATTATGCTGGAAGTGTAAATTGGGTAAGGATACACTTGCTCACATGATACTACTATAGCTGGGTCTTGGTTTAACATCTATACACTTGTTAATATCATGTTACAGAGACCTATAATGTTTTACATATTTTAAATTATACAATAAAAATGGAAATTATCAGTATATGAAGAACTATGTAAACTCTACTTACCAATTATATGGTATAACCAAAAAAAGAATGATCTTTGAAATTTGAAAGAAAGTGCAACTCCAGGATTATGGTCTTGAATCAATGATGTTTAATTTTCTGCCCTTGAACTTGCCCACCATTGGCATGTGGAAAGATGATAATACTATTCAAGGATGTCAAGTTAAGCTATGAATTCATTATTCAAGATTGTCAGGACTGGATTTAAAAAACCTTCCCTATATATAATATAATATTTAGGTTTTTTTTACATTAAAACAGTAAGTTTTTTTAATATTTTACAAACCCCATATTGTACTCTGCTATTTGTATTTCAAACTGACTCCAAAAACGTATTTCTTTTTGGCACACAGTTTTCAGCTGAGCTTTTCAGTAGTCAGATCACATCGTGTTCAACAAAAAATATGATTGAAATTATTTTCTTGAAAAATGCTACTTCATATATGTATGTATGTAGGTATGTTGTGTATGTATGTACGTTTGGTGTTGTTATATATTTTTTATGTTTTATGCTCCATTGTACGCCGCCCCGAGTCCTACTTGGAAAGGGAGCGGCTAATAAATCCAAATTTATTATTATTATTATTATAAGTCTAGCACTGGAAAACGTCAATACTAAACCCTTCATTAGTTGAGTTCAAGCCAAATATATTTCCTTTATTTTTTCCTTTTTTCTCTCTCCATTCCAAACTATGCTCTATGTACACTATCCCTCCATGACTGGAAGCTGATCAGCCATTTTTACACAGGCTTGTAGTAAGAATTTTAATTAGTAGCTCAGGTTGCTAGCTTGCCTTACTGCTGTCCAATGGTTTGAAGATTCTGTTTTAATCATCAAGGTCAATATTATCAATCACACAAAAACTGAGGCAATGTCTTTTTGATACTATAAAAAAGAATTGATTTTATATGTAGAAATGAATGTCCTGATATGATGGTGCATGGGGCATTATTGGAAAATGGTGTATTTTATTTCATTCTTTTTATTCTGTTTTTTTTTCTGTTGGAAAATGGGGTTATGTGTTTCATTTCATTCTTTTATTCAAATTTGTACTAAGAATGTCTCTGCTATTCTAAGAATATAATAGATTTTCAAGTAATTTTTCTTCACAGATGGAGACAAGTGACAAAGGCTGCAAAGGTTTACAATTCTTATTAAGTTAAGATTTACCATGGTGCTTTTATAGAAATGAAACCTTGTTTCTATTTTTTTAATTTCTCTGTGTATATTTAATTGCTCCATCTGGTGACTTTTAAAAACAAGTATTTACACATCTATATTCATATCTGAATAAAGAATCAAAATACATTTATAGTAACATATTTTATATGGAAATCAAACTGCAGACTAGATCTTAGGTTTTCTGAGTTAAATAGATGAGGATGAAGGGTGGAAAACATCGGAACCTAAAATAGGAGTTACATTTTTAATTCTTCAGTTTTAATTATGAATGTTTATCTTTTTGGCATTCGTTTATATCCCTGTGCATAGTACTATCTCAGCATATCAGCCTATCAAATTCATATGCACAAATACTTACTTGACATGCAAATGCAAAAATGCTCATTTACTACTAGAAGTGGACTTTATCTGGAAGGCCAAAACAATTAACAAACAAATAATTTTGTTAAACTATTACACAAAAGGAAAAGATATAAGTCTGTATTCCACTTGGTAGTTAAGGATACATTAAATTTATCTGGAAGCACTCTACCATAGTTTGTTTTATTAAGTAATAAATATTTTGTGTAAAGCATTATGGTGAGGTTTGTGGTGAATGGAGATTTTGTAAAGTAGTTAAAGGTTTAATCTGCCTCAGAACACTAGCTATAAAACTTGCAATATACTTGTTCAAACAGAATGTGCTTAAATCATGATTACTGTATACTGGATTATTCAGTATAAATTCTGTGCAGCTAGATATTTGTATAGATAAAGGATTAACATTCCCAACATTCTCAAGAGTAAGAATTCTATAGAAACAACACAATAGCCAGACTTAATGCTCCAATGAAACGTTAAGTACCACAGAGAAACATGAATTTCTTTAACGCCAACTTTTTTCTATGAAATTTCCTTCCAATCTTTATTGTCAAGTGAAACAAAATAAAATACACAAACACAATCATATTCTTTTTTATACCTTATACAAACACAAACAAATAGAAATATGGGGTGGAGAAGACTTCTTTTGTGTGTGTGAATAAGCTTACTAGTCCTACAAGTTAAGCAACATGAGGTTAAATAATTAAACTAGAGTACAGTTAATTTAGGGTCTCTGATTCATGTAGGAGCGCTACAGGTGAACTCTACAACCAGATTCATGGGTGTTCAGAATTGTACACAAGAAAGAATCTGACAGATTTCAAAACAATGTCTCAGTCCGGAAACTGTTAAAACTGTTTTTTTAATAGTGAAAGCTGAAAAACATAGAGGGGAGGAGGCTTTTTTCACATTACAGACATTAAAAATAAATTGGAGCAAATCATATTTCATAATGTAAACACCTACCACATATCTAGGTTTGCTGATTGCCACCAGGCTGGCTAGAAAATCTTCATCATACAGCTGGCTAAAGACATGAGAATCGTAGGCCATCACAACGGAAATTTCTTCCATCATGTTGTCAGCAAACTGTTAGCAGTGACCAGCAATAGGACGAAGAATTAGCTCAGTTCAACTTCACTCAGTATGACTTTTTCACAGCAGCCACCTGAAGTGATTAGGCAGGGAGTGTCACCGAAGAAACAAAAAAAAAAAAAGGAAAAAGAAAGAAAAGCTCCCACAGCCAATGAGAACAGTTCCTGGGAGCTGCTTTTCCTTTGGGAGTTTTCTTGGTCTCTGTGTGGCACAGATAGTTGAAACACCTATTCATATGTCCATATGGTAACAATCTTTTCTTAAGTTTTTTTCAACCATAAAAAGTAATCTTCCAACAGAAAAGTAATTCCGAAAGAAGCCGAGAAAAAGAGGAACGGTCCAGTCCACTGTGAAGATCTCCTATGTTCTCACAAAGTTTTCTTTAAATGCAATATTTAATCACACTAGATTCCTTTTAGTGGAGGAGTCAGATTTCTCAAGGCAAGTTCTTTTATGCCTTTTCCAAAGATTTGCACAGTAGACATGAATAGTATTCTGTCATGATTGGGATTTTTCTGTATAACCTGCCAGATATTTCGGAAAGAATCCATATTTGCATGGTTGGATATGTTTTCAAGGCACATTTGACTTTTTAAAAATTATTCTAACATTAAAAAAATAAATTGGTATCTTTTAAATGAAGGTTAAAACATAACCAAGCTTTCTCCATTAGTCAAAAATTAAGATAGTAAAATCTTATTTAAATGATATTCATTCACAAGAAATAAATTATTTTTTTACTTCAATGAAAGAGAATCCAACTCACTTTTATGTGCAACATCCCATCCTTTTAATTGAAAAAGGTGTTGGTCATTTCAGAGAACTGATAGATTGACCAACATACCAATAAAGAAAACCTTAAAAAAAACTTTTAACATTGTATTTCCATCTATGTTCTAAAATATTGGAAAACAACATTCTATAAATTAAAAAATAGAATATATTTTTAAAATGACTCATTCTATTGCAGTTTCCTGCAATATTCTCTCCTGCCTAGCCGTGTGATAAAAAGCCTAAATATATACCGGCATATATATAATGACAGAAGTGATACTGCAATGACAAAATGTATGCTTCCAAGTCCAATTGTTAGCAAAATGTCACATGTTTGTCACTTGCAAAATGAAAATATAACTTTGCTCTGCCCTCAATTTCATTTTTCTCAGCAAGTACTCCCAAAATCTTCATGGTCATATTATTTGCACTTAAATAGTAAACCTGGGAATACCCTTTGTGTTTTAATAAGAGAGAAATAAAAGCACCAAATTATTGCTGGGAAACTAGGTAGAATTTTAATAGGTTTAAATAAAGAAAGCATGAAGAACAAATCCTTGAGATTAAAATATCTCATATTTAATCCAAAAAGCTATTTTAGTAAAGCAGTTTGGCAATGCTGAGGCTAATGTGGGCTTACTTGTTTTCTTCCCAATGAAGACAGCTCTGATCCTGTAATTCTTCTTCTTCATCATCATCAGTGGGTCAAATTCCTGCCTGACATTCTAAATCCTCCACTTTATTCTTCAGATAATGTCACTGGGGTAGGGAATCTTTCCACAAAAGCATTTTTTAAATTAAGATTTTCTGGCTTCAACTTCCTGGTTGAAAATCCGTGCTAGAAATGAAAGTACTCCTCCTCGCCTCTGTAGTTCTATCAGCCTGACTCAGCTAAGAGTTGATAATGTGTGCAGAAGGTGACTGAACAAAGACACCTGTTGTAGGAGAAAGCAAGGAATGGAACTTCCCGTGATTCTTTGCTGCCTGGGAAGGTTTTCAAGAAGGATCTGCTTACAAATGAGAAGCCTAAGCTTCAAGAGTACTCACCCTCTCATATATTCTGTGTTAAAGACCAGTGGATGAACCAGGAAATGGTAAATTTCCCCAAAACTAAGGAAAAAAAAAAACTTCAAAGGGCATCTAGATATTTTATGACTAAAATCAAATGCAAATGTAGATAAAAAATACAAAGAATCATTTTACCATACCCTACTTTAGCCGAACTACATTTAAAGTAGACTTTTTCTGAACTTAATAAGTAACACGATTCATTTCTGGATAGTAATGCTAACCTTAATTTCTCTCTCTTTTAGCCATCAAATATATTCTATTAGTTCTTCCTTTTTAGTTTCTATGCACAGCTTTCTAAAGGCAATCCAGGCATTGGATTAACTGGGAGGACACTTATGACTGTGTAAGAGAAGAGTTTTACATTATCTCTTCCATAGAAAAAAATACCAGAACTGGGCAGCAATCATAAGTAGCTTGTCAATTGTTTGTGACTTTTCTACAGAGCAGCATAGCTGTATGCAGATATATTTTAAGATAGTTCAAGCACTTTTCTG
This sequence comes from Natrix helvetica, assembly GCF_964273705.1. Lineage (NCBI taxonomy): Eukaryota > Metazoa > Chordata > Lepidosauria > Squamata > Natricidae > Natrix > Natrix helvetica. The sequence goes on along the minus strand of NC_138549.1, from coordinate 63,164,436 downwards.
CACAATAATTCATTAATAAATTAATAATATACTAATTGCCATCTTATCTCAATTTTTAAAATTAATGTTGTGGTATTGTATCAACATTCCACAATGATCTTTCAGTAGAATGTATGGCAAAATGTTTCTCATCCTCCTTCCTGTTTTAATGATTTTCATCTAGGAGTCAAGTTTCCAACTTTCCTGATACATTTGTACTAGTTTAAATAAATAGTATTCAAAAACACCACTATTTTAAAACTTCCTTTGCATGACATATAGAATATCTACAGATATAGAAAGTATGCGTCCATCCAGACTACTTCTAGGATATCTACTCCATCTCTCATTTAGTACAGCGTTACATTTCATCCCTACACCTTTTTATCTCACCTGGATGTAATGGATAACCACTCTCAATAGTTTCAGATGTTAAACAGGGTAGGGAAGAGGATCAAGTCCTACAGCACACCAAAACATATCCAAGGATCTGACCTCTATCATCTCAACTGATTCTGTCCATCTGGATTCCAACTCAGAGTGAATATGAGTTATTTTTTCCAATAATGTGATCATAATTTGCAATAATTTGTTCTTCACACTCTCAATAGTATAGGTGGCAAAGATTCCGCAGATATAATAAAAATGGAGAATTAATTTGGCTTCACTGCCTTTATCATGACAGCATAGGTTTAAACTTGAGCTTGTAAACCTATTTGCTTCTTGTTTTCCATGAGCATCTCTTCACTCATTTCATTTTTTAGAGTTCCTCAACAAAAACAAGAAGCCGATTGGGAAAGTCAGGGAGATAGAGGCTCCAGAAGCTAACAAGGTGTTTAATAGAACTGCCTTTTAAACTACTGGGTAAATCCCCAATTGCCATTTGAAAATCTAAATCCATCAGAGGTCTGGAAAAGCCATTTTATTTGGACCCTTCTCCCTGCACAGGTTAGGAACTCCAATTCATGGAATAATCTACCTATGACAAGGGACTGATGAAGTGTCCCTCAGACTCCTAACTATGTAAGAGACACAACACACGACCTAAGAAGTCTGAAATCCATAGGCAATCTCCCTAACAAACCTATTTTAACAACTATGTATGCTGAGTCACTATACACCAACATCCAACATATTAATTTCAAGCTATGAAAAACATTATAACTGTTATCAACACAGCATATCTTGACAGTAGGTCTATCGCTTTGCACTCATCCAAAATGACTGCACTTTGGTAATAACATTAGACCTAGAAATCAGCGGCACCACTGATGCCTGGCTCCACAATTTTCTGACATCTTCATAGCTGACTCAGAATGCTTTCTCAATCTTACCCCCCAAAACTCCTCCTTTATTTGATATTCACAAATGTCATTTTCATAATCTTAGACCCGTGGAAATGAATCTCTGTGAAAATTGAAATTCTACTATGATCTCAACAATTTACATCCCACCATTAAACCTAGCCCATTTTAATCCATCTAACAAAACAAGTCAATTTTCTCAATATCACAGTAAAACTACAATGGACACATAAGCATTTCATACAGTAAATCTACATATCAGGAAGTGAGTTATAGCACACAAAAACCTATACTTTTTAAAAATAAAATGTGTTAGTTTGAAAAACTACCAGACTCTTCCTCCTTCTCCAGGGTAAATAATTGCCACGTGATTTTCTTGAGTCTTCTTTTCAACATTCAACAGTATTTCTGCACTTTTAACAAATTTTCCTTTTTAAAAAGTTCAATCATAAATATTTTTACTTATGTGTGTTAAGTTCTATATCATACTCAAAATTGTTTTAACAACATTTACAACCTGTGTATCAGATCCTCCAAGTCGCAATGGTCACTTCATTCATTCATTTGCTTACTAACAAATAACAAGAACTTTGCAATGGGTGGTTCTATAATCAAGTGTTTGTATTGTTATTCTCTGAGTATATAACTGATGTGAGGGTAATTGAACTCACTAATTGTTGCACCAAGTTTAAGGAAGTTGTTGCTTTAGCTCAGCTGGAATTTCTCGGAAGACCAGAATAATTGCTCAGTCATTTCCTTAAAAGTCTCCTCATGAAATGTTAAAATAACTGCCAATTCTTAATGTTTAATTTGTAATACTTTAAAAAGTAATTAAAATTATGAGTGCATTTAAGACAAGACAGTCAAAACCAAAACTTTTCATAATGAATTCATTGATTTTTGTCATTCTATGCAAAAACAAATTAAGTACAGTGATCTGAATAATGCCTAAAGAGAAAATATCTGGATGAAAGGGATCTTGGAGTCCTAGTGGACAACCATTTAAATATGAGCCAGCAGTGTGCAGCAGCTGCCAAAAAAGCCAACACAGTTCTAGGCTGCATCAACAGAGGGATAGAATCAAGATCACATGAAGTGTTAATACCACTTTATAATGCCTTGGTAAGGCCACACTTGGAATACTGCATTCAGTTCTGGTCGCCACAATGTAGAAAAGATGTGGAGACTCTAGAAAGAGTGCAGAGAAGAGCAACAAAGATGATTAGGGGACTGGAGACTAAAACATATGAAGAACGGTTGCAGGAACTGGGTATGTCTAGTTTAATAGAAAGAAGGACTAGGGGAGACATGATAGCAGTGTTCCAATATCTCAGGGGTTGCCACAAAGAAGAGGAAGTCAAACTATTTTCCAAGGCACCTGAGGGTAGAATAAGAAGCAATGGGTGGAAACTAATCAAGGAGAGAAGCAACTTAGGAGAAATTTCCTGACAGTTAGAACAATTAATTAGTGGAACAACTTGCCTCCAGAAGTTGTGAATGCCCCAACACTGGAAGTCTTTAAGAAGATGTTGGATAGCCATTTGTCTGAAACGGTATAGGGTTTCCTGCCTGGGCACGGGGTTGGACTAGAAGACCTCCAAGGTCCCTTCCAACTCTGCTATTGTATTGTATTGTATTGAAGCCATGAAAATATAAAACCAGAGAGAAGAGTTACACAACTCTGTTTTGAAATTGGAGTTTTTTCTTTTACATTATGAACACATTATTTAAGCAGAACTTGGGTCTATGTATGTAGAAAGATCTTACTATAGGTTTTACATTAAAAATATTCTGTTAAATATGAGATTTAGGAATATATTAAATATCTTTGAAATATTTTATACATTTCACTTAAGTAACAATTTTTCAAGAGCCCAAATCGTAACCCTAGTAGGCATTTGGATTAACTGGTGATAATTAGATTCTCTTGAGTTGTTTTCAACTCTTAATGGCCACTTAGATTTTCTCCGTGATCTAACCTGGTTTTTCAAGTCTTCCAATAGTAATTCATTGCCAGTGTAACAAGATGGGCAAGTCTAAAAATAATAATAAAAATAATAATAATAATAATAGTCCATCCACCTATCGGTAACTTCTAGTCTTCCTCTTCTTCGCTTTTCCTCCACCTTCCCCAGCATTAGTCTTCTTCAGGAAGTTATGCCTTTGTATAATGTGTCCTAAGTAGCATAATTTGAGCCCGGTCACTTGTGCTACAAGTAAAAATACTGTTGATTTATTCAATGATCCACTTTTCTTGGCTCTCCATGGTATTCTCAGGAGTCTTCTCAGATAACAAACTTCAAAAGCATTATTATTCTTCCTATCCTGATTCTTCAAAGTCCAACCTTTGTTTCCATAGAGCAGTGATGGCGAACCTATGGCACGTGTGCCACAGGTGGCACGCGGAGCCATTTGTCAGGACACGCGAGGCGCTGCCCTGTCAGCTGGCCAGCATGCATGTGCACGCTGGCCAGCTGAGTTCACCGTTTTTAAAAGCCATTTTTCGCCCTCCCCAGGCTCCAGAGTCTTAATAGGAGCCTGGGGAGGGCGAAAAGAGCCCCCCCGCCCCCCCAGAGGCTTCAGGGACCATCCGGAGGCTTCCCTGAAGCCTTTGGAACGCTTAAAACGACCCTCCGAGCAAACCGGAAGTCACTTCCAGTTTGCTCGGAGGGTCGTTTTGAGCGCTCTGAAGGCTCCAGGGACCGTCCGGAGGCTTTCCTGACACCTTCAGAGCGCTTAAAACGACCCTCCGAGCAAACCGGAAGTCACTTCCGGTTTGCTCGGAGGGTCGTTTTAACCGTTCCAAAGGCTTCAGGGAAGCCTCTGGACGGTCCCTGAAGCCTTCGGAGTGCTCAAAACGACCCCCCAACCCTCCCTGAAGCTCTTTTCGCCCTCCACTGGCTTTATAGGAGCCTGGGGAGGGCGAAAAAAGCATGTAAAAATGGGGGGATCGCCTGTTGTGCACGCATGCGCACTGGGGGATCGCGCATTGCATTATGGGTGCAGCACGCCAGCACATGACCCCCCTGCGCTCCCCCCACTTGTGGCACGCAAGCCAAAAAAGTTTTGCCATCGCTGCCATAGAGTGTCACAAGGAATACTATGGTTTGCTTGATTTTTAGATACAGAGACATCATAGCATTTGAATACCTTTTTTAAAGAACTACAGGGCTGCTTTACCATGTGCTAGTTAGGGGCATATTTGTGACTGTTCCATTACTGTTGATGGTTGAGCCTAAAGGCAGAAGCTGTCTATCACTTTGATATCTTCATTGTCAGTTCTAAGGCTGATTACTCTACCAGTTGTCATTAGTTTGGACTTCTTTATATTTAATTTTAGTCCCATTTTTTCACTTTGCTCATTGTGAGCATTGATTTTTATTATTAGAGCTTGAGGATCCTTTCCATTTTCAGCTATCCAGGCATTATCTTTGGCATAGACATACTACTGACATTTCTTCTTCCAATTTTAAAATCATGCTCATCTTCTTTCATTCCACTTTTTACAAATTGAATAAAGGGGGAGTACACCGCCTTGTCGTATTCTTTTGCCTGAAGCCAATCTGTTTTATTGTGTTCTCTCTTACTGTGGCTTCCTGATCTGTATATATTTTTATGAGGTCAATGAGATGTTTTGGCATACCCATGTTTCTGAACACATTTCATATATGATATGGTCAACAATGAACTTTAATCAATGAAGTATATAGTGATTTTTTTTGGCATTCTTTGACTTTCTCAATTATCTATCATGCATTAGTAATAATATCTCAAGTTTTTTGCCTTTTCTAAAGGCATCTTGAACATCTGGAATTTCTTTATGGCTACAAGAGAGTAAGCAGGCATACAATGCGGAACACATATTTAAAGGAATGTGCTAGCACTGCCTATTTGGCTAATGCCCTCCAGGCATGTGAAGCAAATAGAAGCTCAAGTGTGAAAGTAATTAAAGTCTTATCAGTTACAAGCAACAGTTGTGAACTGACCAGTTAAGATCACAAAACTGAGCTTGTTAATTTGCAGTTAGCACTTTTTAGAGACTTTTCATGTTTAGTCAAACATTAGCAGGGGTGTGTTCCTGCCAGTTCTAACATCTTCTATAGAAGAGGTTCCACAAATCTACAGTGCCATTTAGAACCGTTCCAGCTCCCTTCCCCTGCTCGTCTGCACATCATGAAGAGCGAAAGGAGGAATTCTGGGAGTTGAAGTCCACAAGTCTTAAAGCTGTCAAGTTTGAACACCTCTGGGGGTTTTTTCTAAAGGATTAGGGGTGCAAGGGTCTTGTAACTTGACAGCTTTAAGACTTGCACACTTCAATGCCAGAGTCCCTGAGCCAACATGACTGGAGGGGGAATTCTGGGAGTTGAAGTCCACAAGTCTTAAAGCTGTCAAGTTTGAACACCCCTGGTTTTTTTTTTCTAAAGGGTTAGGAGTGCAAGGGTCTTGTAATTTGACAGCTTTAAGACTTGCGTGCTTGGACGACTTCCGGTTCCTGAAGGCGACGGACGTGTTGTCTGCCACTCGTCTCCCCAGCTGGCTCCGTAAGGAGCACAGGGGGCCCTGAAGGGGTTTCCCTGCCGAAGGGCGGCTTGCTGAAGCCCCCTGAAAGGCGGCAGCCGGCGGGGGTGTTTTTCAGCTTCGCCTAGGGGCCGGGAAGCGGAGGGGGGGTGACGGACAGCACTGCGCTGCCTGCCTCTTTGCCGAATGGACCCGGAGGAGAGAATGTACTTGGAGAAGTGCGGCAGGATCCTGGTGTTGGGGGATCCATCCTGAACCCTCTGATTGATCAAAGGAAAAGCAGCAGACCTTTGTAAGTTTTGTGTTCATCCTATTTGAATGGAGATTAGAGGGGGATGTTTCTTTCTTCTAACCCCCCTCAAGAATAAGCAGCATTTGAACAATCTCCCTTAAAAGAGAGACAACAAAGGCTGAGCCGTCACTTGAGCTAGCCAATGGTGAAAGATCTTTATCACGATTGCTAGGAATGACTGTGGAGCCTTTTTCCTTTAAAAACCTGGATGGAGATTTCTGTTTTCTTTCTCCCGGTGGAAAGTGGAGCTAAGATGGCGCCCGCCCTTCTTAGTTTGTTTAATCATAAATGAAGCCTGCCCTTCGAAACCACCTTCAGCCTTACTACTCTCTCTGAGGGAAACCGAGACCCCTTCCCGAAATGTGGTTCTACTGAACTTTGCTTATTAGATACTCTACATTTGGTTTGCCTTGGTGCCTTGGAACTGTGAACTTTAAACGGCCGCTTTCGGCTTTGTTTTGTACTTTGGAGACTGGCATAGCTGTGCAATCCTCGGACGCCATTTCCTTGGAAAAAAGACTGACATCTCTGAACTTTAAACAAATGGGGCCAAAGAAGCCTCCGACGGGCAAGTCACTCTCAGCCCCCGCATCTGCCTCCTCCAGTCCCAGTATGCAACAGACAAAGATCACAACATTGTTACAGCAGGAGGGGGCGGGAGAGGGATCAAAAGAACTATCTGTTACTCAAATGTTTCAAGAACTGATGAGGGGGCAGAATGACTTGAAAAAAGAAATGACAGAGCTAAAAGAAGAACTCAGAGACGTTAAACATCATATTGCAGAAAATAAACAAAAGATTTTGGTGTTAGAGGAGGGAGCAGCTGGACTGGGGGAAGAAATTAAAACAATCCGGAAGGGAAATGTAGACTTGGAAAACTTTTGGGCAAAAATAGAATTTGAAAGAATGTCCTTTTTTCTTAGATTCCAGAACCTACCAGAGATGGAAAATGAAGACCTTAAGGATATTATGAGTACAATATTAGCAGACTATATTAAGAGAGACAAAAATCAGATGTGGTGGGATATGGATCTAGTCTATAGGATAAACTCAGCATATGCTAGAAGTCATAATGTTCCAAGGGAGGTACATGTTAAATTTCTCAGGAGGACCACAAGGGATGAGGTACTTGGGACCCAAAGGGGGGGGGGTAATGAAATATAAAGATGAAGAAATCACCATTCTTAAGCAGATTCCAAAAAAGATAAGAGAGAGAAGGAGGAAGTATTCCTCCTTAGCAAGAAATTATATAATAAAGGAGTCTGGTTTAAATGGTTATTGCCAGAAGGAATGTTGATCTTTTGGGAGGGAAATAGGATTAGAATCAATACAGTGCAGGAGGCGGAAGCCTTCATCGAAAAAAACTCTCTCCTCCTAGAGGATGAACATAGTGAAAGTGGAGGGAGGGGCAGCATGGTGCAGGATAAGAAGGAGGGGGGCTGAAGGCTCCTCTGGGGACAGGGAGGAAGAAGCAATATCGAAAAGGCTCAGATTGCAAAAATAGAAATATTTGAAATAAACAGCAATTGGTGATATTCTAGAAAGTGACAAAGGAAAATGAATAAACACATGGTTAATATTACAGAATAAGATCTTGTTTTCTGCTTATCTTTTGTATTTTGTTTTTAAGATTGTAAAAACTGTGAGTGCTGGATGGGTTACTAACACCAGTGTGGGAGCTGCCAAAAATTTTTGTATACCCATTTACCTTTCCCTATATATGTGTAAAAACCAATAAAAAATTTTGGGGAAAAAAAAAACTTGCGTGCTTCAAATGCCAGAGTTTCTGAGCCAACATTTTGGTTGCTAAGCAAGAGCGTTTTTAAGTGAGTTTCACCACATTTTACAAGTTGGCCACACCCACCCAGTCACATGACTGGCAAGCCACTCCCACCCAGTCACATGACTGGCAAGCCACTCCCACAAAGCAGGCCACACCTACAGAAGAGGTTCTAAAAAAAATTGAAACCCACCACGAATATTAGTCACAAAGTTAATTTTTTATCACTAGTGCAGTCCAGTGCAGTTACTAAATGAAGAATAGTTGTAGCCTGTCACACTGGGGGTGTTCTGGAATAAGATATCACAAAATTAGAAGCAAGCTGCCTAAAACTGAATTAAAACTGACTTACCAAAATAAGGGACAGTGGAAACTATTCCTCCTGCCTCCCCAAAAAGTAATTTCAAGTCTCTTGTACCGTGCAAGGAAAGAATACAAGACTTTAAATCTTGATTTTAGTAGAAATGGCTTGTGTTTGAGACACACAGTAGTTGGAATTCTTTCATGAAAGCTTCATTATCTTTCTTACAAAAAACTTATTGATCACAGATATGCCTACTTGTATCTATTTCTAGTTCAAGTATATGACGAGAAAAGCTTGCTAACTGGAAATGTTTACATGATCCTTTGCAACCCACACCTAAAGATTCCTAGGTGTGCAATTTGTTGTGTTCTGTGGAAATTAAAGTAGCAGCTAGTGGCCACATCTGCATATGAAAAATTCTAATTATGAACCAACTACTTAGTTCTTCTTTCAAAAAAGCCGGGAGTTAAAGGAGAAGAAGAAACCATGGGTTTTCATTAGGACTCTAGTCTGTTAGTCAGGTAACCAAAAGAGATCCAACTTAGCATTGTAAGGGAATGACCAATGCTTCTGCTATTTATTATTGTTTAGCTGTTTCTGTTGATTGGCAGAACTAAGAGGGAGGGATAAAAAAAGTGTGCATCAACACATTGCTTGCTCAGTTTGTGTCAGAATTCTTCACTATTCTGATGATACAGACAAAATTTAAAAAATACTTCCTAAAGTATTGAACTACAAGTAGGTAATTTTAAAAATGTAGAAACATAACAGCATTATGAATGTTTTCCTGAGATTGGGTCAATACCATAATAATAATAGCTGTTCTTTCATAGAATTATAATTAATTTAATTAATAATTAAATAAGTAACCTGATCAAAAAGATGTACAATACATACAGCACTAAAAATATTTTTCACACAAACACCTCACACCACTGAGGCAAGTGCAGAAAGAATTGCTACAATAGTTTAATGAAAAATAGTTCCCAACAGGCCATGGACCAGTAGTGGTCTACAAACCAGAGGTTGGGAACCCCTGCCTTAGAAAATCCTAAAATAAGTGCATTTACTATAAACTGTAAAACGAGGCTCCTTCAGATATTATATTGCTCACTGACAAGCAAACCATTAAAGCCACAAAAAACAGACCAGATTTAAGAAATTTTAGAGAGACTGGAGTTACAACTGGACAGAGACATTGGTAGCAATTATTGACTCTGTCTATATAAACAGATGAGTAACTAAATGGTTTAAGCCAATAGCACTTTAAGAAACAAAGAGATGGCCTTTCATTGCTCATATTTTCCCTACTTCAGCAACGTCTGATTGTTATTTTGCCAAACGCTCAAGGAACTAGATCGATGTGCCTTCAGAACAGTTTACCATATTAAAGTTCATGTTTGCTCAAGTAAAACTTTTGAACCATGCCAATTTTTCTGACGAAAACGTTTCTCCACTTTATCATTAAAAGATACCATCACAGTATTACAATTTCTCCTGAAAAACTGCCAAATTTGTTACTATATACCTATCTATTGCTTAGGAACTTTTAAAACAATAGTATTCATGGACCCCTATCTTATTGATTCTGTCTTTTTCTGCCATACAAGGGATTTACATATATTCTGAAGATATTGCTTTGCATTTAAAGATTTTTTTCATTAATACTTTTCAAATACAACATCCTATCCAACATCTGACTAGAAGACCTGTGTAAGAACATTGTTCAGATGAGGAGAAACGCACTGTGGTAACTAGGAACACCAGAAAAAGGAAACAGGCCGCCTATACTGTTGAGTACTGAAGTTCCCTGCCATTGACTTACATTGCTAGTTCCTGATTGGCTGAGACGCGAGCAGTGCCCATCAGAGAGTGGGACATGCCCCAAGCTCCATGGGCGAGAATCCATATGGACTTCGCTGGCCCATTCTTAGGGCAGAATTTCTTAATTATTGTTGACGCCTACTCGAAGTGGGTGGAGCTGGCACTCATGCACTCCACCACTTCGGAGGTCGTAATTAAGGTGCTGGGGAGACTTTTCGCAACCCATGGGCTGCCTGACGTGGTGGTGATGGACAACGGGCCCCAGTTCACGTCGGCACCCTTCCAGATGTTTTTAGGCCAGCATGGCATATGACATGCACCCAGGGCTCCGTTTCACCAGGCCAGAAACGGCTTGGCAGAATGAACCGTCCAGTGGGCTAAGGAGGCATTGGGCCGCCTGGGGCCAGGAAATTGGCATGACAAATTGTCCCAATACCTTCTGGCACAGCATACAACTCCGTGCCCGGTTACCAACCAAAGTCCCGCAGAACGACTTATGGGTCTCTGGCTCCGGACAACCCTGGACTGGCTGCACCCCGGCTACACCGCAGAGAAAAGCCACAACACAGGCAACTCTACTCGAACATTTGACGTGGGAGACCTGGTCTATGCCCAAAACTACGGGGCTAAACCACGGTGGCTCCCTGGACTAATAACACAGCTAACTGGACCCTACTCCTAGAGGGTCCAGCTCGATGATGGGTGAGAGTGGCACCGGCACATCAATCAGCTTCGTCAGAGACCTCCCAGTGCAGCAGATCAACAGCCAGGACAGGCCTAATCCTGCCCTGGTGAACTAATGCCACTAGAAGCCACTTCCGCACCCTTCTCCAACATGTTCTCATCGCCAACCCTACCTGGTAGTCCAGTTGGTCCAGCGGAGGTCACTCTTCCTGCCATCTCAGCCGCTCAGTCTCCGGCAGTTCCACAGGCCCAGCCAGCAGAGACTTCTCCTCTGACCGCCGTCCCAGAACTGAGACGATCAGGGCAGAGCCGTCGCCGGCCGACGTACTTGGCGGACTACACATGTGCCAACTGGGAGGAGAGGGGTGTTGAGTACTGAAGTTCCCTGCCATTGACTTATATTGCTAGTTCCTGAGTGGCTGAGACACGAGCAACCTGCTGGCGGGAGAATCTAGCTACCTGATTGGCTAAGCGTCTGACAGCTCTAGTATAAAAGAGCTGTCAGCTGTCCTTTGCTTCGCTGTTTGCTGGTTCGAGGTTTGCCTTACATATGAGCTGTTTGTCACTGTTAATAAAGACTGTGTTAGCTTCAACCTGCCTTGCCTCAGTCCCTGTCTGCCTCGTTCTCCCTACAGAACATATACAACATCTTACAACAAAATGGATACCCAGGCAACTTTATAAAAAAGTGCCTGTCTACCTAACCCACTATAGAACAACCAATACAAGCTATGGGAAAAAAAAACACATCAGAAATAACCAATAGATTATTACAACCACGTGGCATCACCATGGCACACAAGCCAACTCCCTTTTTATGATCCATTAATTCAATGAAACACTCCAAAACATCTTAAGTAAACCAAAAGATTCAACAGCACAGGAAGAAAAAATAGGAATCCTCCGCTATATATATAGTGTAAGGAATGTAACAGCTACCCGTAATATGTAGGACAGGCAGAAGATTAGCAGAGCATATCCATTAACACCATCTAGCAGTCAGAAGACATGATGAAAAGGTCTTAATCTCACAATTTGTGGACAAAGTCATCTGTTGAAAACTGGGAAACTATTAGCATCCTAGACCAAACTAAATCCAAAAAACACTAGGAATTCCTGGAATCTTGATATTCAGACAAGAAGTAAACCAAATATCCATATCACCCAAAAGAGATGATTAAAAGCTAAGAAGGAAACAAGACCAGAACACATTTCCTCCAGTGGCCGACAACTACTGTATTTTTTAGAGTATAAGACGCACCGGAGTATAAGACGCACCCAGGTTTTGAAGAGGCAAACTTTTTTTAAAAGTAGGTAGGTACGTAGAGGGATAGAGAGGGAGAGAAAGAGAGAAAAATACAGTAGGTAGCAGGGACAGAGAGAGTGAGTAGTTAGGTAGGTAGATAAAGGGAGAGAGAGAGAGAGAGAGAAAGAGAGAGAGAAAGAGAGAGAGAGAAATACAGTAGGTAGAGAGAGAGTGTGTAGATAGGTAGGTAGGTAGAGGGATAGAGAGAGAAAAGAGAGAGAGAAATACAGTAAACAGGGAGGGAGGGAGGGAGGGAGGGAGAGTAGGTAGGTTGGTAGGTAGAGGGATAGAGAGAGAAAAATAGAGAGAAATACAGTAGATAGTTAGGGGGAGAGAGAGAGAGTAGGTAGGTAGGTATATAGGTAGATAGAGGGAGAGAGAGAGAGAGAGAGAGAGAGAGAGAGAGAGAGAGAGAGAGATACAGTAGGTAGGTAGGGAGAGAGAGAGAGAGTAGGTAGGTAGGTAGATGTTTCCAGGTGTATTTATCCATGTGCTGAAGAAGGAAATAGCTGACAACCTATAGCACCTAAAACTTTGTTTCTGCTGGGACAGCACTTGACCAATGTAATTCTCATCAACCACTCTAAGTAAACAGCTTTCCGAAAGCGGAGAGGGGAAAGTTTTTGCACTCTGCAAACCTCCCCAAAACGACCTGTTTTTCCTTAAAACGGGCCAGTTTTTTTTTAAAAAAGGCATGAATAGCCTTGGGGGGGGTTGCAGAGTGCTCGGGGGGGGGGGCAAAAATGAGCAAAAAGCTGGTGCGTTTTTCGCAAAAACGGGCCGGGTTTTTTTGTCAAAAAATTGCATAGTCTTATGGAGGCTTATAGAGTGCTGCGGGGGGGGGGGAACTGGCCCATTTTTTGCTCATTTCTGCCCTCCCCAGCCCCCTGGAGCTGTCTGAAAGCCTCCATAAGGATATGCACGGCCATTTTGGTGAAGGGGCGGGGCTTCGGGAGGCAAAAAAATGCTGCATTCTGTGTATAAGACGTGCCCAGATTTTCAGCCTCTTTTTAGAGGAAAAAAGTTGTGTCTTGTACGCCGAAAAATACAGTAGATAAGCAGGGATTAACACTAATCAAAAAGCAGGGATAACACTCACATTCACTAGCACTGATGTTATCTAGTTGGGTTATGAGATGTCTGCAAGCAAATAGCCAAGCTCAGAAAACACGAAAGAATCCACATTTCAACCTGAGCTACATATATTCTTTTCTACATCAGGAGAGTTGAGAATTTGGTGATGCTAATGGGGAAGGTGAAGCATATAAGACTTCTTTTTTCTTCTTTTTGGTTGACAATGAATCTGCAGGTTTTGAGTGGAATTATTGTTGTTGTTGTTGTTTTATGCTTCCTGTGAACCAGGAAATGTAGCCTGGTTCACATCTGATTGGAACCAATGCCCCTGGTGCTGACATACCAAAAAGCTACATTGAGCTACAATTTTGCCAGGATTTGCATTGGAACAAAGTATGTATTTGATAAACTCGGAATAATTATTAGAAGTACAAAAGAGTGCTGAAAACCAAGAGATGTGATTGTTAATTTGATAAAACCTTTGGTTACATAGGCAATTCTGTCAAAGCTTCATCATGGCATATAAGGTAAAGCTTCTGTCAGTTTGTCATTCTTAAAGAATAGTGCATAAATGGCAACAGCCCAAGGCTTTACTGTGAATAACCAATAAAACTTTATATAGAAGAAGAAAAATGTTCAAAGCAATCCTGAAGAAAAAAAGAAATGCTTTCCTCAACACTGCACAAATCAAACAATCTTTATTACAGCTAAAGACAAGCATAAGGAATGTGGGATACAAAAGTATTTGAAAACATTTAAAAATACATGTTGCATTAAAGCCGAAGAATCCTTGCACCCTGGGCTGAGCATACCCTGTCAAATTAGTCTATTCAAGAATTAAAACATTCTGATGTGGATCTATCTCTGTGTTGGGTACTGTACCTATTTGAACCCCAGAAACAACAACCAAATTTTCCATAAATCAGTTTATTTATTTTTATATATATAATTTTTTTATTTTTTTGAATAAAAACAAAGTCAACCTCCATTACAAATTGTAGAAAGTGTGTCAATTGGTTACAAAGAGTTTTTGTGCATCCCTTCCACAGTCATCACCTCTGATTCATATCAAATTATATATTTTACATCACACATATTTCTATATATTGGAATCATCATACCTCATCCTTCATATGACTATAGTTGTTTTAACGTCCCTTTATAACAAACATTCCAAAATTTAAAACAAAATTTAAAACAAAACCACATAGTGGCATTCCCTTATCTATTTTCAATATCATCCAACCACATTATACCTTTGTAACACATTCAAAATAAAAATTAATTATGTCTAATAACAAAAAAATTTAAACCTCTTTTCTTAATCATTGTTTACAATTTATATCAATTTCTCTTTTATCCTGTCAATACAAATTATTACATTATTATCATTATCAGTCATTTATTTAATGATAGTTTGACTAAGTTTAACTTACTTTTTCCCCTTTTTTTACCATTTAAATTTTTTACCAAATTTCCTCTTATCAAACCAATACATATCTATACATTGTTATCATTATCAATTATTTCTCTAACTTTATCCATTAACACTACATTTTTAACATAATGCTCTAATTTTAAATAAATTTAACTAGTGTTTTATTATTAGTTTTCATATCTCAACCTGTGTCTTTCCAGTAATAGTGTAGTCCTATTTCTTTTGCCATTTGTGGAATTAATCTTCTGGTTTTTTCCTTAATCAAATTTGTTTGGACTTCTCTTCTCAACTTGTTGCTTATTACATATCTTGTAAAATCTCGAAACCCTCCATCAGCTTCCTTAATCAGTTTATCTGGTTATCAGTAGTGTTTTTGTCAAAATTTCTCTCCTTAAGTCCATCCATTCTTCTCTTTTTTCTTCTTCTATACCTTGAAATCTGTAGTAAAGCACCTTTCCATCTATCTTCCCTTTCCTTGTTCCACTCTTTCCATCTCCAACTACACTCAGTTCACTGTCAATATCCACGGTTATCTTGCCTCTTTGTTCATTTTCCCCCTGCGTTTTTAGGACTCTAGCCTCCACTTGCTGAATATCTTCTATTTGCTGAGTATCTTCCATTTTTCCATCAGATTTTGCCACATTAAAGTTTATATTTTCAATATTTTCCAATCTCTTCTCAATTCTCTCTGTTGTGTCTAATAATTTTTGAATTTCAGACATAATCTGTTGTAATGTTATGGTTTCTTTCTGAAGTCGTGTCATCCTTCCAATTAATAAACATTGCCACTTTAGTTTAAAAACAAATCTTTGTTTTCACTTCTTTCCAGCTAGCAACAAGCATCCAGAGAGCACCTGCGTAAACAATCCATGCTCTTCTCTATAAACAAGCTGAAGCCTTTGAAGTGAAGGTCAAAATGATCAAAGGGAAAAAAGAAAAAACAATGTTTCCAACCTCCAACCTCCAAGTGGCAGTGTAATTTCTTTTCCCTCTAAGAATACTACCCTCTTTATATATCTTTTATATCTTCTTTATGTTTCAGGCTTAGAAGAACAAAGTTCTTAAATGAAACCAAATAAAAAGAAAAATCCATCCCAACCAGTGTTGTAGAAGTAAAGGAAAAGATTTAATCCATAGATTAAAGAAAAAAATAGAAGAAAATCCGAAACTTTCACTTTAAAAAGTAAAAAAAGTTCACAAAACTTTTTCTAACATCGATAGAAAAAAAATAAAATAAAAAAGATAACACACGGTCCAAAAATGCTTAATTCCGCCGCTTATTTCCTTTTCTTTTCTTTACCAATTTAATTTAACTTCAATCTTTTTTGGGCAGTCTTTTATAAAAAAAATATTTCCTCACCAGATGGACACACTTTCTCTTTCCGCTTTTCCTCCCGTTGTGGAGCTGTCCCGACTTCAGCCGCTTGAGGCTGGGCTTTTTGTTGCCGGCTAGAAGAGATTCTCTTGGATCAATCAGGGACTTTGCGATGTCCCTGAGATCAGCAAGACGTACTTTTCCCTGTTACCGTCTCTTCAGGACGGTTTAGGTCCAGATGGACCGTCCAGTGGCAAAAGTGTCGAAGGAGCTCCGAGATCACACAGCGTGTCGTCGGATGTCAGCTCCTTTTTCCCCATAAACCAGTTTATTGTCTAAGCAAACTGGGTGGTAAATGATGCTCTGGTGATATTTGGGGGGAGGGGTTTATGAAAAAATTAGCAAAGATATCCTTTGTTCAATTACTGATATTTCAAATTGTCAGTCTTTATATTAGCTTTATTTTATGTCAAAAATGTCCAAGATAATCAATCTTACCTTGACATTGCAGGCCTGTTCCATAAGCCTTCTAGCATTTTCTTCAGCCCTGTACCTTTTAGGCAGCTGTACTCTAAAAAACTTTAAAGCCCCTTCAAAATCAGCTTGCAGAAGATCCTCTTTGGAAGTCTGCAAAGAAATACATTCACGAACAGGTGTAAACAGTGAATCAAAGTAGCTTTGCTCTATTTCATAAGATATAGCATTTATATAAGCATAAATCCAATCAGTGGAATAGGAAGCTAAATAACCCTATTTTCTAAAAACAAGAAAATTAGAGTCAACATAATGTAAGATATCACTATTTTTCTATACTTAAAAGAAAATTGGAGGAGGGGAATGTGTCGGATATGTTCACCACCCTGAATTATTTGTAAAATAATAAAGTTGAGAAATAAATATTTAAAAAGCTAGTAATGTTAAAATCATGCTGATAGCTTTTCTTTCTCAGATCTCTGAATTGTGTACCATTGTATTATAAGGTTTTGAAAGCTTCAGAAATGATAGAACAATGCAGCAATTGTCTTCATAGTTAACAAGGGTTTACTATGTATAAAGGTAAGTAATATAACCCGCCCCCCCAAAAAAAAACCATTTGTAAACATATAAACTCTAGTTGTAGCCAACATACCAAAATTAATATACAAAACCACAGATGAGGACCAATTTGGAATCTGGGTGTGTTGCCATTTTTTGTGTTAATGATTAAACAAAGTAAATTTGCTCTTGCAACAATTCCTCTTATGAGAGTTAGTACTTCTAGAGTAATAAAGCAGAAATTCATCAATATTCTCATTTCAGCATCTATGCAAAAAATACATACTCATCCCCATAATACATACATTTTGTGATAAATATTTGTTTGCATTTTTATTTGGGAAATTAAAATGCGAACTCAATAAATTGTTCTCACACTCTCATTTTCATTATCTTACTGGGTTTAATCGAACCCCAGATCAACTTCCTAAAAGATCTGAAAAAGGACAGGCCTCATGGCCCTCCATCTTCTCCTTGTTCCTCAGTATTACACTGAAAATGTGGTTTGTATGTTGCAATGGAATTCTCTTTTTACATACATGTAATAATTATAGTTCTTTATTTTGTGTGTACATATGATAGCATATATGCTCACACATATGTATTTAGGTATGTCTGTCTTACCAAAGAGGAAGGTTATAAATGCATTCAAATATTCAGGACAGAATTTAGCATACAATGATAATTTTTCTAATGAGAAGTACTTGACTTACAGCCACAATTAAGCCGAGAATTTCTGTTGCTAAGTGAGACAGTTATTAAGGGAACTTTGCTCCATTTTACAAACTTTCTTGCCATAGTTGTTAAGTGAATCACTGCAGTTGTTAAGTTAGTAACACGGTTGTGAAGGGCATCTTGCTTCCCCATTGACTTTGCTTGTCAGTAGGTCACAAAAGATGATCACATGATCCCAGGACACTGCAGCTGTCATAAATATGAACCAATTGCTAAGCATCTGAATTTTGATTGCGTGATCATCATGTCACTTTTACAATGGTCGTTGTCGCTGTCACTAAATGAATGGTTGTAAGTCAGGGACTACCTACAAAGGGAGAAACTAACTCATATATTAAATCCTTCAAATTGAATATTAACTAATATAAGACAGGAATATGGAGGAAATCCCTCCTTGGTGGAATAGCATCTTGATATGATGAGATATGGAGATGGAGATGTGAGAGAACCTGAAATTATAAGAAGGTTTGGGTTGGGCAAGCATCATAATGCAGGTGATACAGTATATTAACGAAGCTTTGTGATCAGAATTCTTTGTCTAATACCAATTCCTGTTTCAGACAACAGATATACAGATTCCACAAACAGACATCATCACAGGATTGGCAACAAAAACACATTGATTACATAATAGGAAAAAGAGAAAGGGGAACATTTAAGGGACTGATAATAGGTGGATGAAAAGTTCACACAGGTTCCAAACTACCCCTTTTAAAAAACAACCTAAAGCAGTTAATATCTCTGGTATCTAACCGATGTAGTCCGTTTAACTTATGCAAAAAGGTATCTAAAAAGCTGAAGAAAGAAGGAAGAGGCACTGTGAAAAATGAACTTGAAGGAGAAGACTAGAAAAAGATATTCCAAAATATCATCAAGAAGCACTTCCAAGAAGCTCCTGAAACAAATTATCATGCTAATTAACAAAAGACTTTTGGGGGAAGGTGGGGGGAAGAAAAAAGTCTTGGCCGATAAGTTTAAAAAATAATAGAAGCCAGACTTCCAACATTAAGCAAGAATATGCAAGATAAAATATCTTGAATAAGAATGTCAACAAATTAAAGAACTAATGAAAGAAACATGTAAAGTATATTTACAATCAGAGGAACATTTTAACTAGGTTAGGGCTATTCAAGTGTACAAGTAGTCCTTGCTTAACGACCAGTCATTTCCCATTTGAAGTTATGACACACATACACACAGAGCTACTTACAACTCGGTTTTGAGTTCTGATTGCCACATGCACACGCACACACAAAGCCATGTAATTGCATTTTGGGCATATGGCAACCAACTCATATTTATGGCCATCTGCAGCATTCCAGCATTTTTTGCTGGTTTCTGGGATTTATTTCTGGTTTCCAGCAAAAAAAACAAAAAACAAAAACCCACCACCCACTAAAGAAAATGGCTTTGCTTAACAACCACAGTGTTAATTTAATGAGTGTGGCATTCAGTTAACATTTGTGGCATTTGCTTAATGACTGCCTCAAAAAAATTGTAAAATCTGGAGCAGTCACATGGTAACCTACTTAATGCACCACCATGCCTTACAACCATAGTTCCAGGCCCAATTACAGTTGGAAGTCAAGGACTACCTGGAATCATGGAAAAGGATCTAACTGAAGCAAATTAAGTTAAAGAAGATTAAAAGACTATTCTAAAACCCTTTGCAAACAAGATTACAGAAAGACAGAAACATTTGCCAAGTCAGCATATGTTCCGGAAGCAATTCCCTTAGAAAGTGAGTTTATATAATAACAATAGATCAGACAAAATACAACAACTACATAAAATATTTTTTCAACTTTTAAAGATTCATGAATAACGGCATTAAATGCCAACACTCCATTCCAACATATATCAAACAAGACTGTGTGGCCTAGAATTTTCAAAAATTGTTGTACAATATATAGTTATATAATAATGAAAAGAAATACAAGAAAAAATACAAATTATTAAATGTTTGCAATAATTCATTTGGCAAGCAGTCTAATGACAATACAGTCATACAGGCAGGCTGAAACCAATTATCAGAAAAGGAAGAATCATGAAGTTAGATAGGTATAGAATGAATAATAGAGATAGGACATAGAGTTGGAAGGGACTTTGGAGGTTATCTAGTTCAACCCTCTGCTGGAGCAGGAGACCCTAAACCATTTCAGACAAATGGCTGTCCAATCTCTTTTTGAAAGCCTCTAGTGATGGAGTGACCCACAACTTCTGAATTAACCATTCCATTGGTCTATTGTTCTGACTGTTCGGAAATTTCTCCTTAGTTCTAGATTGCTTCTCTCCTTGATTAGTTTCCATCCATTGTTTCTTGTTTTCCCTCCAGGTGCTTTGGAAAATAGTTTGCCCCCCTCATATTTGTGGCAGTCCCTCAAATATCAGATGATAGATAATTTTATTTTTGCTTTATTAATTACGGCAAAACATCATGCTAGAAGGGGGAATATAGTAAAACTAAAGGGTATATTAGATATGACAGGATGATTCCTGAGTTCTCTCTGCAGAACACATATATCTTGACTTGAAAGTGCATTCAAAGAGGAGAGGGACTTGAAAAGCAGGTTTGCTACTAGAAATGGGTAACTGGGCAGAGAAAAGAATACCTCAAGCTTGGTCCAATAGTGAGGGTTCCAGGGCTACTGATAAGGCAAAAGAGCTCTAGCATGTCAAGGTCCAGGGAGAAGAGAAGAAAAAAGGAAGGTTGTGAAAGATTGGAATACTACAGGTTAGAGTTTGGTAAGTGGATTAGCAAGCACCAAAAAGCTCAGGAAAAGCAACAGTAGGTCCCAGTAAGTCCAGCTGGCACCAGCAAAAGTTGGCAAAGGATCCAGGCAGTTGGCCAGGAGGTTTTGCTTGACAGAATGCCTAGAAAAGAGGGACCTGGTACTAAGGAAGCTTCTGCCATAAGGTTGCCTGGTAGTAGAACCTTTGAGAAACCACAGAAGTTAGGTCAATGGTTGGAGTCAGGGCATGAGTAGTGAAAACAGCAACAGTGAAAACAGTGGGGGTTTTGCCCAGCAATTTGCTTGTAAACAGAATGTAATGAATAAGTGGCAGCATTAATGGCACCATGGCACCAGACCAGGATGGAAGAAAGAAGCTGGATGGGAGTCAAGCTAAACCTGGCTGGGATAATAGCAACACCCCCGTCAGGGTTGCTACATCATTCTATTCAACAGTAGCGTTAAGCCCCACAGGTGTCAAAGAGATTCCAGATGGGGGCAATGAAGTTCAAAGAAGAATTGAACCTCAGGTGTAGCTACAGCAAGTGGGACTCTGGACAGGAATAAGCATCAAACAGCCTCAAAAAATCTTTTTCCCTAATACTCTCTACAAAGAACATATAAAAGAGGGAGGAAGTCCTGCACCAGCCCCCCCCAAGTTAAGGCTGCTTGCAAAGGAAAGTTAAAGCATAAAGGTAAAGGTTCCCTTTGCACATATGTGCTAGTCATTCCCAACTCTAGGGGGCAATGCTCATCTCCGTTTCAAAGCTGAAGAGCCAGCACTGTCCGAAGATGTCTCTGTAGTCATGTGGCCTGCATGACTAAATGCTGAAGGCGCATGCTACGCTGTTTCCTTCCCACCAAAGGTGGTTCTATTTTTCTACTTGTATTTTTACAGGCTTTCGAACTGCTAGGTTGACAGAAGCTGAGACAAGTAACGGGAGCTCACTCTGTTATGCAGCGTTAGGGATTCAAACCACCAAACTGCCGACCTTTCTAATCGACAAGCTCAGCTTAGCCACTGAGCTACCATATCCCTAATTAAAGCATAAAGTGGGTTATATGTCTACACTGCCTTGGAAATCAGCCAAGATCAAACCAACACTGTTCTAGATAGAGATGGTTTGAGTTGAAAGTTCTTTAGAATCTAGCTAAAAGAGAAATTGGAAAGTAAATGTCACTGACAATCAAAAGAGTGAAATCGGAAAACACTTGTCAACTGTCACCCACCACAATGAAATATCTGCAAGATTAAATGCTTAATTGTTACATCTTAGACTCATAGAATCATAGGGCTGATTGGGGGTATTCTATCTAACCCCCTGCACATGGAAGGAGACCTTAGATCAGCGATGGCAAACCTCTTTTGGCTCGCGTGCCGTAAGTGGGGGAAGCGCAGGGGCGTAGTGTGCGGGCGTGCCGCACCCATAATGAAATGCATGACGCCCCCAGTGCGCATGGGTGTACTACAGGCGCGGCCCCCCATTTTTTGCATGCTTTTTTTGCCCTCCCCAGGCTCCAGAGGCTTTATAGGAGCCTGGGGAGGGCGAAAACAGCCTCACCCGCCCCCCCGGAAGCCCTCTGGAGGCTTGAGGGGCCTTCAGGACGCTTCCCTGAAGCCTCCAGAGCAGTTAAAACGACCCTCCGAGCAAACCGGAAGTCTGTTCCCGAACGTCCGGTTTCCTGTAGGGCCAGTTTTTTGCACTCCGGAGGCTTCAGGGAAGCTCATGAAGCCTCTGGAGGGCCTTTGGGGGGCGAGGGAGGCTCTTTTCGCCCTCCCCAGGCTCCTATAAAGCCTCTGGAGCCTGGGGAGGGCAAAAAATGACTTTAAAAAGGGTGAATTCAGCTGGCCAGTGCGCACATGCGCGCTGGCCAGCTGACAGGGCAGCGCCTCGCGTGCCCTGACAAATGGCTCCGCGTGCCACCTGTGGCAAGCTTGCCATAGGTTCGCCATCACTGCCTTAGATCATCCCAGACAAATGGTTGTCCAACTTTTCTTGAAAATCTCCAGCGGTGGTGCAGTGCATGGTTTTCCTATTAAGGAAGGAAAGGGAAAGCCTTTTCTACAAGGAACAGATCTTTGAGTCTGTTCCATTCCAGATCCTGTGTTTCTAGGATATTAGAGTGTTCTTTTGAGCAACTTTTATCATGAACAAAAAGTTATTGCACTGGCTGAAATTTGAAAAAATTGAATGGGTAGTCCCATTCATTAAATGAATAGCAAAATATAGCTGAAATCAAAACAAGAGATTGCAATGCAGATATTCCTTGAACAGAAAAAAGATTGAAAAAGTGAACAAAGAGGGAAAAAGTGACCACCTTACATCCGATAATGAAGAACTGAGCATTATTTTTAGCTCAAAATAGATACGATAGATAATAGACTTCAACAGATAGTTAGAACTGGGGGGGGGGGGAGCCAATTGCTACCAATCTGCCTTCCATTAGGAACCTATATCTGTGATGGCGAACCTATGGCACGTGTGATGGAAATGGCATGCACAGCCATCTCTCTGGGCATACGAAGCTGTTGCCCGTTGCTCTTCATGGTTCCAGCGTGCTGGCCAGCTGGTCTTCACACAAGCGGGAGTGCACAAACTGAAAGAGCAGCCACCTGGAGTACATGCATGCGCTGGGAAGATGATGCATGCACCGGCCATCTGATCTTCCGGTTTCTGGCATGCATGTGCATGTGAAGACCAGGTGGCTGGTGTGCCAAAACCCAGAAGAGCAAGGGATCAGAGCTGCCAGCCAGGACGGGCAGAATGGAGTTTCCCTCCCCGCCCGAGCGAGCTTCTTTTACGGCCTCAGTTCGGGCACACAGGGCAGAGTTTGCTGGCTGGGCAGGTGGCCTTCCCACCCACTGTTCCTGCTGCTGCGAGGGGACAGTGGTGGTGGTTCTTGTGCTACTGCTCCTGGCTAGGATGCTGGAGCATGGCTGTAGATCGGGTTTGCGCAAGCAGCTTTTCCGCTCCCTGCTCGTGCGCCCCCCCCCCAGCCTCATGATGTCCTTGCCCAACTCTCTATGGTTGTGGGCCAGCTGCCAGCAGAGCGTACTCCCAGAGCGTACAACCATAGAGCATACTCCCAGAGCGGCCACTGCTGGAAGACTCGGCATCCTACCTCCGTGATTTGGAAGCCACAGAAAAAGCCATGCTGGGGCGGGGGAGGCAGCAGAGGTGCCCTGGCTCTGCAGGGAGAGTTGGGTAAGGGCATTGTGAGGCTGGGAGGCATGTGAGCAGGGAGCAGAAAAGCTGCTCGTGCAACCCCCCTCTCCAGCCATGCAGAGCCCCATTCACTGACCATGGGGCATTCCAAAGGCGCCAAGCCGCAGGAGCCGGGGGCGGCAAACAGGCGCTCATGAGGCTTGGCGATAACCCTAGGTCAATGAATGGCGCTGTGCCTGACTGGAAAGGGGGTTTTCTGAGTGGCTGCTCATGATCGTGATCACTTCATGGCTGCTGTGTTGTGCTTCTGCAACAGTGCAACACAGCCGTTCGACCCTGAGGCGGTGCCCAGCTCTTCAGGAGCCCGCTCGAAAGAAAGCAGCTGCCCGGCAACCCTCCTCTCTAGCTGGACACAGCACCACTCACCGACCTAGCGGTATCCTGAAGGTGCCAAGCAACGCGAGTGCCTTTGCCCCTCCCACTGCTTGGCGCCTTCGGGATACTGCTAGGTTGGTGAGCGGCGCTCTGCCTGGCCGAGGGGGGAGAGTTGTCCAGGGGGTTTATTTTCAGGGGAGGGCTTTTATTTTTGCCCAGCCGAAAAATGTGGCATGGCCTTATTTTCAGGACATGTCATATTTTCAGGGAAACACGGTATTTAGATAGTCATAGGATGCTAAATAAGCAATCAATTTACATTGATTGCTTATTTAGCATCCTATGACTATCATTTAGTGTTGTATCTTATGATTTCTGATTACTGTATCTTATGGTTATTATTATGATTTATCACTTGTTACACTGAAAGCTTATGTGCCAGAGATAAATTCCTTTGTGTGTCCAATCACACTTTGCCAATAAAGAATTATATTCTATTCTATGTGCTAGAAAAGTAAATGCATTAGTAATTCTACTGAGAAAAGCAGTCACAAACTTAGAAAAGATCATGACAAGTAAGAAATTTTTATCTTTCATGATCAGGATAGAGAAAGCAGACATAATTTCTAATGGCAATATGTGTAAAAATTGGACATGGAGAAAAATTAATGAAATAATGCCTTCAAAGTATAAATTTTGTGGGCACCACATGCAAGAAAAACCTATCAATGTGTCCTGGAGTAAATATTTTTAGGTCTGTCTTGGACGAGAACTATCAAAACGTCCTAATTTTGAAATAGTGTTTAGAAATTCAGATAACTTTTCAGTTTCTGATGCAAACTGATCGTAGACTACATAAACTGTTGGAAATTCTGAGAACTAGAAAAAGACAATGGATAAAGTATTTGAACAGGATGAAACAGATTGCTTGAATGTCTGGCTTTAGATAGTTTGCGATCAAACCAAACTGCATTTCAGATATTTTCATCTGGTTGTTAGTCTACAGTAGCAAAAATTCAGGAGGTGTCTGGCAACATCTTTTCAGATTAACACATTTTATTGAAAGGCATGCATTTTTGTGAGCTTCAGCAGATGCATGAATTGACTAAACTAATATCTGATTAAACTTATTGCTCATGAAAGCTTATGCCTTTTAATAAAATGTGTTTGTTTGAAAAAGTGCTACCAGATGGTTTGATTTGTACATGATAGCAGCTGCTTTGCCCCAGATATAGAACAAAATGTGGTTGTTTTAAGGCAGAATGGTTGGGGTAGAGTAAGAGTGGGAGGAAAGCCAAGGCTTTCTTTGGTGATGGGTATGTGTGGACATCATAGTGGCAGCTAAATGGATATATGGGGAGGGGAGGGTTTGGATCAAGGAAATTAGAAGCAGGAAGGCCAGTGAGATTTGTCAAATGAGATATCAGCTACAATAGCCAAGAGGAGACCGAGCAGTAGGAAGAAAATGTGATGAGAAATTCAGCATCTACTATGCTAAGAATCTGTTTCTTATTCCTGAGATCAGTGAAATAAGATATAGGTATAGAAGGTAATATATGGGTGTTAAGAGATGGGGGGGGAGGTGATAAGAGGATATAAAGCAGGGACGTGCGGTCAGGGGAGGCAGAGCCTCACCTCTCTTCATGAAATAATAGTATATAATATTATATACTACATATATATATATATATATATATATATATATATATATATATATATATATATATATATATATATATATATATATATATATATATATATAATGTTATAATATTATATACATCCGTCTGGCCGCACCCGGGAGCTGCGGAGGCAGAAATGTTGTTGGCGCTCCCGGATGATGAAGCCACGAAAGCGACTGGGGAACAATGAGAACCTTCCTGCCTTTGCTGGATTTCGCGCACTCCTCGCGACTGCAATATGCAGTCGTGAGGAGCGCGCAAAGTCCAGCAGAGGCAGGAAGGTTCTCGTTGTTCCCCAGTCGCTTTGGAGGACTGCGGAGCGCGAGCCGGCGGAGCATGCTCAGGAAGGCGGGGAATGGGATCACGTGTGCTGGAGGCTGAGGCAGCCTCAGCCTCCAGCACACGTGGTCCCATTCCCTGCCTTCCTGATGACGTCACCAGCATCACCAGCCATAAACCTCACCGCACGTCACTGATATAAAGTAACAGAGATCATGCAAAAGAAATGGGTAAGTTTGGTGAGGTATTGCAGACTTGTCCAACATTTGTAGTAAATTTCTTGTGGAATCCATATTCAGCAATCTGATGTGGTTTGGCAGAACTTTAGGAACATAATAGTTTGTTCCAGATTCAAAACAAGCAATTTTTTTTTACATTTTGTTTATGCCCCTAGTAATAAATATAACAGTATCAGAAAAAATCATAGAAGTCTTATGCATGGACTAATTTGGGGGTTGGGGTCAATATCTTCTACAAAATTGTAGTAGTTAAAAGCCAAGAAACAAAATTAAATTGATAAAAAGAAATATATGACAGGAATCACATAATAACTTATGTAAATGGGAAAAGCAACTCGTTTCCTATTTGTATTTAGTTATTAGGTTTATATCCTACCTTTCATTCAGGAGCTCAATGCAGGGCACATAGTGCTCTTTTCTCCCATCAGCCGTACAACAACCCCATAAGGTAGAGTATCTGGCCCAAAGTTATCCAATAAGCTTTTAGTAGACTAGAATCTGGTCATTTTGCTCCTGATTCAATATTTTAATCATTATACTATTCTTGTTTTTTGGGGGGGATTTAGACTAATAGATCTTGTTAATTTATTTCAAATGATTTGGATTTACTGTTTCCAAAAGACAGCCCACCTTTGCTTTAGCTAAATATGAGATGTTGGTGACAAATTACAGCTAATAAAAGTCACCCCCCCACCCCCGTATGTTCTATAGACATATACTGGAAATAATATACCAAATGGAACATTCCTTAATCTCACATCTGAATTTATATATTTACTATACAAAATTTTTGAATATCCTTTATTAAGATTTACAAGAGTGCCCTTAAAAAATTTTTTAAAAAAGAAGTAGCAATTTCTCTCTTATGTCAACAATATGTACAATTTATTGAGGGACATTATAGAAATAAATAAGGATGATAGCAGGATCACTTTACTGGTTATGGTAGTTGAACTGCTAAAGTTTAACCACTTACATATACTGCCTATATAGGCAACAGTTGAGCTTAACAGAGTCTTAGCCATTTTAAGGACATGTTAATTGAGAAGAAACTCTTATGTTTATCACTGACTCTGTATTGGAACAGCTACAATCCAGGACTAAAAGACACTGAATGAAATATATTGCTATGAAACCTGATTTTTTAAAGAACATGATGGATTATAAATTAGAAAATGACAAATTTTGGAGTCAGACAGATCAAGAATTTTAAAATAATAGAAATATTTTATCTTTTGATTTTGACAAAATTTATTCACTATAATGTTAAAATGTTTTGATGGTATCTTGTCAATTTATTAAATAAGCTGATGGGCCAGAATAGTGCAAAGAATTGAAATTCAGATGCATCCAAAGAGTTTTAGGATAAAGTTTGGTTACGTCAAACTTGTATTCTTTGCTTGTGAAATAGGATCTCCATATTCACCACCAGATCAAGGACAAGTATATGCATAAATATTTCAGAATCACAGTTCATTAATAATTATATTTTTATTATTTAATCAGACATTGTTATTTTCATGCCAATATCCTTATTCTAGAATCCACCTCAAAAATGATTGTTTGCTTGCTGTCCTTTGTATCTCAGTAGAAAGGCAGAATAAGAGGATGCAACAAGTCATACAACATGGGATTTTTTAAAAAATGACATGAATTTAAAATTACCTGGCTTTTTTCCCATTTTCATGCTTCTGAAAATTACATAATGGAGCATTAAAAAAATAAAAACCAGAGGCTCAGAACTGAGAAATAATGTTGGATTCACAAAAAAGTGGCCAGTTCTTCCTTCCCACTATCTAAAACAGGCAGAGCGATTTGAGACCAGAATGCAAAACTGCTCCAATCAGCATGACCAATAATGTAATATGATGGGAGTTGTCCAAAATAACAGGAATAAACCACGTTGCCTATGGCTGTCTTTGAAGTAAGGTAGCGAAGTGTCATTGCTTCCCAACTCTAATGAATAAAAGAGACAGACCCTCTCAATTAACTACTAGATGAACTGGATATGTGAAAGCAGACAGACAGTAGACAAGAATGACAGATTTGCTAGACACCCATTTTTGCAAAACAAGGATCTCACCGCAAGAAGACGAGGCACGAACAGGCGATGCCCCATCCCCAGAAGTTCCAGCACTCGACAAGCATACTCATTCACGAGCTTGCTTCTCTCATCGTGAATATCCTGGGTCCTTCTGATGGGTGGCACGAGCTTGGGAGCTGGGGTTGGGCAAGACACCCCTTCCTCCATCAGCAAAAAACTGCAAGTATCCAGAATGAGAAATGCTGTCCTCTTAAGCCACAGTTTTTCACTATAGTATTATGGGAGCCAGATTTAGGTCTCTTAGAAACCAATGCATTTATTGTCCACAACAGGGACAACCAAATATAATATTTAAAAAATTCCCCCAGAAAACATATTTGGAAGAAGCACAGAAGAAGCCGGTATACCAAAGTACAGCTGCAAATATAAGCTGAAGACTTGGATCTAAAAATGCCTGAAAAAAGAGAAAAATGGCAGAGAATGATGCAGAAAAAGGGCTGCAATGGCCCAGCTTGCCTGGAAGTGCGTGTAAGTAGAAGGAGGAGAAGCAGAAAGAGCAAAAAGCCAAGTCTGGTTGTAAAGCTGCAAAGAAAAAAAGGATGAGCTCATTGCAATCCCTGATTCGTGACAAGCGTGGTTAGGCGTCTGCTGCTGCTGCCGCCTCTCTATGTGAATCGGTAATGAAGTGATAGAAAAGGCGGGGGAGGGGGAGGGAAAGGCGGAGGCAGCTGAATGAGCATGCAGAGGATGCCTCAGAGGAGAATGCTGTCATAAGAAGCCAATGGTGAGCGACCCTCCAAATCCGCCTTCCTTCCATATATGTTAGCTCCCCAGCACACAGACAAC
Source organism: Natrix helvetica (assembly GCF_964273705.1). Classification (NCBI taxonomy): domain Eukaryota; kingdom Metazoa; phylum Chordata; class Lepidosauria; order Squamata; family Natricidae; genus Natrix; species Natrix helvetica. The sequence continues at coordinate 63,135,484 of NC_138549.1, read as the reverse complement.
CTTGTTGTCTCTTGCTTAGGCAAGTCAGACTGAAATTCAACCATAATACTAACCACGATAGATACAGGCTTTCAAATCAAGATGTAATCCTGCCTAGACATACGGAATAGAGAAAATAGGGAGGGAAAACCTGTCAGTCCCACCCAGATTGCTGCATGAATGCAAGACAGATGGAAAAATAGAACAGCCGAGTGCTAAAACTGTGAAATGTCTGCATTTGTGCTTTTTGTGCAACACAAATTATACTTTTCAGGACAGACAGCTTTATGTAGGTAAAATTTCAGAAATTCACAAAGACCAGTCTAAATATAGGAAATAAGCATTCTAAGCCTAGAACAATATTAAGGGGGGGGGGGTTAACTGAAAATGTGTTTGATATGAAAGATGTCATATACAAGACAAAATAGAAATCTTTTTGTATATTCAGCTGCATGAGGAATATTTAACATTTTTTTCTCCACATGACCTAGCTCTATACACTCTGGTCTTGGCAATTATTGTCTGCAAAATAATTTCCACTGATATTTCCCCTTCAATTAATCTAGTCCATTCTTTGTATATGGTGCACATGTTATTTTATGCATTTTATGAAGGTGATTGAACTTGGCAGCATGAGCCATTTATGATTGTTCTGCTATAGCTTTCAGTGTGCCTATGGCTAGATCAGATCTCTCTGCTGCTTGACAGAGATTCTGCCTGACTTGTGTACATTAGCAATAGCACTTAGACTTATTTATATACTGCTTCTCGGTGCTTTACAGCCCTCTCTAAGCAGTTTACAGAGTCAGCATATTGCCCCCAACAATCTGGGTCCTCATTTTATCCGCCTCGGAAGGATGGAAGGCTGAATCAATCTTGAGCCTGGTGAGATTCGAACTACCAAATTGCAGGCAGCAGAAATAGCCTGCAGTACTGTATACTAACCACTGTGCCACAGAGGCTCTTACATTAGCTATCATTCAGGTTGAAACACCCAACATTTTCAGTGACTTCTGAAAACTTTCTGGTTTGGTGTAGAAGATGCCAATTAATGAGTTAATTCCCCAGTTGCCCAAGAAATTATGGACACGTGACTTAAATTTTGTCTCTAGGCTACATGCTGGACTCCACACACTTGAGTAGTCCATCAAACAAATGAAAAATAGAAAGGAGGAGCACCCTTATACAGTATATATAACATAACCTGGAATCAATGTCGATGAAGATTCTCAGTCATCCAGGTAGAGCTATCTGAAAGTTGAGTCATGGCAACTGGACTTCTTTTCTTGTTAGTTGGAAATATTTTGCTACTTATCCAAGTAGCTTTTTCGGCCAGTCTGAAGAAGCTACTTGGGATAAGCAGGAAAATGATTCAAATTAACAAGAAAAGAAGTCCAGTTGCCACGACTCAACTTCCAGGCAACATGGAATAAAGCATATCTGTAGTTCTCATTAAGGCTATGATCAACTATTGATTGACTGAATTGAGGTTTCGATGCATTTGTCAGGCCAAACACAATAGAATCTTCATAATAAGAATCTAATGCTTAATTCTCAGTTTTGCATGATGACATATCCACAATAGAGAACATAGAGATTACCTGTTATCTGAGAGGATAGTAACAACTGAAACTTTGTGGGACAAAAAATTACCGTAACAGTTATTCCTCCTTGCCTTCCCCACAAATGAACCACTTAGAAAAATGTGTTTACAGGTAATTCTTCGCTTACAACTGTAATGGAACCTATCCATCACAGCAGTAGTCATGATGGTTGTAAATCAGGCCACCTATATGACTGACACAATTTTACAACCTTTTTTGTGATGGTCATTAAGCTGTGGTTGTTAATAAAATATAGTTCACCAAAAAAAACCAGAAGTAAATGCTGGCTTTTGGCAAAACCATCATAAAATATGGGCATTTAAATGTGGCCTGGTTGCAAAGCATGACCTGGGTGGGTAGTCATTGGAATTTTGGAAACAAGAGTTTTAGTATTCCTAGCGAGGTCTGTTGTAATTTTGATCGATCCCTTGGTACGGGTTGGTACGGGTTCTATGATCCTTATTTGGAGAAGGTGACGAATCTCCGTCTGCATGAGGGGATTCTTGTGAGTTGGACAACGAATGAATGTCTGTTGGGGAAACGACAGAAATTCTAAGACTAGACCCCTGATTGTGTTGAGAACCCACGAGTCTGTGGTAATTTCCTCCCATTTGTCGGCATAAAGTTGCAGCCGACCACCTATGGGAGGGACACGGTGATGGTCACTTGCCGCATCTGAATTGGCGGGAGTTGGAACTGCCACGAAATGGCTTCCAAAAGGAATGCTGTTGTTGCCTACCCCATGTTCCAAAGAATTCCTATCTTGACCTCTATCACCTGCCTGCGAGTAGGGTCTATGGTAGGAAGAGGAGGTGGATGCCTGAGCAGACTCCTGCATTCGAAAGGTCTGTTTCCTAAACGAACTGGATTTTTTCCGCTCATTTTTATTCAGAGAGACCATAAGGACCTTCTGTTTGTCCTTCATCTGAATCACAAATTTGTCCAGAGCATCCCCAAAGAGCTGTCCCCTTTGAAGGGAGCAGAAGCAAGCTTCCACTTTGCCTTCATGTTCGCCTGCCAGTGGCGAAGCCACAGCAGGAGACGCGAAGTTACATTGGACGCCAACGCATGGGACATGAATTTCGCCGCATTCAGCAAGGTGTTGGCCGAATACTCCACTGCAGTGATAATTTTACTGAGATCATGACGCCACCAAGATCCCTCAGAGGGAGGTTTGGATCTCAATTGTCTCAGCCAGAGGAGGGAAGCCCTGGTGAAGAAGGAGGCAGAGGTGGATGCCCTGATGGCCCAGGCAGCCACCTGATGCGTCTTATGACAGGCCTTCTCGGATCTTTTGTCTTCCACCTTGAGACCGTCCAGCAGATCCGCTGGCAGGTTCGAGTGAAGTCAAGGAGACCACCGGGGCATCCACCTCAGGTAACTTCAAAATATCCTCCATCCTAGCCTCTACAAAATACAGATATTTATCCCCACCGCTAGGATTGGTCAAAGTACTGGGCTGTGCCCATTGTCTTTGGACAATGTCCATGAATAAATCTGGAACCAGAATCAGTTCCTGAGTTGGAGCATTCTCCTTGAAAACACCTTCTTTGGGGTCCTTAGAGGAGGAGGATGGCACAGTCGAACTCTTAGGAGTAGACCCTAGCTCGGTGGATGCTTTGGCCTTGTGTTGAATGGCCTTAAACAAGGACGGCTTAAACAACCCAGTGAAGGCGGGCTTATCGGGAGGAAGATCCTCATCCTCAGATAATTCAAATTCCTCAGCCTCCTCCTCCTCCCCCTCCCAGATTGATTCATCTGTGGCAACAGAGGTGCCAGGAGAGGCTGAGACCTGGTCCCTGACCTGAACTGAGGGCAGTCTTGATTTAGATGTTCCCGCCGTGCGGGCATCTTTCTGCCGTATCCCTTCAGCTATGCCCTGGGAGATGGCTTGGGCAATCACTTCTTTCATCTCTGTGGACAGGACTTGTCCTTTATCCTCCCTGGGTCAAGCCCTAGACGGAGCGAACTGGCCCCTGTTCCTAACCAAGCCACCTCCCTCCTCTGCTGGAAGGATGCCCTGAAAGGGTTCCAGTTCCTCTCTGAGTGACGAACTGGATGATTCAGGGTAGCCCCAGGAGGCATCGGGGAAAGACTTCCGGGACTCTTCCCCGATTAATGAGGGAGACCTGTTTCCCTGAGGCAAACCAAGTTCTCTCTCTTCTATCTGGCCAGAAAGTGGACATGGCAATGAATCCATCTGCTCAGGGGATTTGGTCTGCCTCTGGGCCTGCTGCTCCACAGGCTTATGCTTTCGGGTACCCTCCCTGGGTTTATCCTTATTCCCTGAGGGTCCCGGAGCGGCCTTCCTTGTGGTGCCCTTTCCTCCCTTCCCCCCTTTGGGTGGAGGATCTGGCCTACTGCGTTTGGAGGAGGGCCCTGCCATCACCTCCTGCGCCTCCAAACCTCCATCTGCCATGGTGATCTGCAGAAGCCTTAATGCCGTAGATGCTTGATGCAGAGGTGGTAATGTAGCCGTAGACAGGCACCGGACGGGAGCCAGCCGGCTATGGAATGCCCGCAGATCAATGTCTGAGAGGGGGAATGCCTGTTGGCCAAAACCCTCCTCAAGCTATTGAGTGGTCAGTGCGGGAAGGCAGACCTTGCTGGCATCCCGGACAAGGCCAAACACTCCCTGGCGACAATCTGCAGCTGAGGGGTTTAAGTGCAACTTCGCAGATCTTTCAGCAGCTCCAAACGGTGATCTATGCAAAATAGTCACTTTAAAATAGCCGCCGCCACTGCTCTCAGAGTTCAAGATGGCAGTTAGCAACCAGCAAAAAGCGCACTAAATGCTTTAAAATGGCCGCTGCCATTTTAGACTGTGTTAAAACCCATGCTTGGACTCTCCAAGCAGCACACAGGAGAATTGTTTATTCTTATTGTGATAGGGGAATCATATATAGATGTATTAGGATTCAGCATATTCAGTTATTTAAGAAACACTGATTCTTTCAAGTATTTCCATCTGGGGGATCAACAGTAGCTATGCCCTCGGTATACGTAATCCAATCAATCATTCAAGACACATTAACACCAGTAGGCACTGCTCTCTGGTGTTCAGAAGAGATAGCACACCAAATATTCTTACAGTATTCTAAAATGAAATCAAGTCTGAGTTAAAAAGAAAAGATGGAGAAGTCAGGAAGCAAATAAATATCAGCCTGTTCCTACAAATTCATTTACTCTTTAAGAGAGTCCTGATGATCTTCTCAGTAACCCCAGATCTCCTACGGTAGTTCTGGAAACACCTGCTGTATATGACAGCATGTGCTGGCAAGGATAGAGACTAAACTAAAGGGAGTTTGCCATGCATAACCCAGAGTTGTGCTTTGCTTGTTCAGGTTTTGTTGATGTTCTAGTTCTGAAAATTATTATGGCATTCACAGGTAGACTGTGGAAGAACATCTTGTCAAAAAGTTTTGTCTTCTTCGTAACTTTCCATAGAAGTACTATATATAACAAAGTGGGTAAATTTTGTGCTTGTTTTTTTTTCTGTATTAATAAATACACCATGGCTCCTTTTCTTAGTTGTGACTTGCTTTGTTGTATTCTTTTGCGACAGGAGCAATTTGTCTTTTCATTTCCTAAAATGCAGGTCTAAAGCTTTGTTTGCTAATTCGCCATTCCTTTGCAGATTTGGAGCAAAATCCAAGAACAGGGGAGCTGTAAGACATAGTTCTACCCTGAGAAATGGCAGAAAAGCACCAAACTTTGGGGCCAAAATCTAAGTCCTCTATCTCCTGCTCTTTTGGCAATAAGAAGAAATAATATGTTGTTGGCCTCTTCATCCTAGCAAACTGAGAAATTCTCAGTCACCATATATGGCTGTATCCTACAGTCTCCAAAGAATTCCATTCAACACAAGGATGTTGAGTTATTGTAAGGAATTCAGCACCTCAATTTAGCTGAAAAAACTAAAAGACTGAATAATCGCATCACTCTATAGAAAACAATCAACACTATGTAAATGGTACAATATCTGTCAGTCTTACCAGGTAGACCAGAGGAGCCATGGCCAGAGAATTATACTTTCTTGTAAAGTTATATTAACAAACACTTACAAGTATGAAAGTACAATTCTGCCACTGTTACCTTTGCAGCCCCTAACTTAGGGTGGGTCCCTCCTGACCCCCTAGCTCTGTCCTCTATAGAGTTGTGGCTATGCCCTCTTATCTGACCATTCCCTAACAGCATCTCTTTGACTGGTCCCCAAGGTCATTCCTACTGTATATCATTACACTATCTCATTTAAAAAATGATTTAAAAAAGGCTGCTAAGCTCAAATAATATATATAACATAAATACAATAATTCTTACAGGAAATAATGTTGCAAGTTTGTTTATTAATGAAAATAAATGTTTCTTTTTAACACAACTCTAGATGAGCATCAAGCATTTAATGAAAAAGAATTTATTATTTACATGTATATCTTGTCAGAAAACTCCTAGCAGTTTACTCTCATAAAATAGAAAACATAATATTCTTTAGAAGCCAAATATATTTGCTAAAAGTACCCATAGAGAAAAGTCTGAAAGCAGTGTCTGAGATATGCATACAAATTAGGTTTTATAGAAAAACTTACTAACTGACTAAATTTACACAAAAACTGTTCAAGCAAAAAAGCCTAAATATGTTTTAACAATGACTTGTTATGCAAGCCATAATGTGAAGATGCACACATGTGAACCACATGTTGTGCATGAAGCAAGCATTTATGTGACAAAGTTTTTTGAAAATGGAATTAATTTGATAGATAGTCTCAAAATGATTCTTTCATAGTAACGTAATTCCTTGCCAACAGATTGAACACCATTCACTTAAAACTATAATCAAGGAAGCTCCAAACTTTTAAGGCAAATGCCTACAAAGAGAAATACTGTAAATTCAGGGGCTAGTAGACCATAAAATGTAAAAAATTGATCTGTGATATTTCTATTAGGTGCTCAAAAATATTTGAAGGTGACAGAATATTTCAATCTTGTATTCTAATGTTTCCTTTGTAGAATGGAAAACAAGCTTGTGAGCTAAATAAGATTTCAATGATTAGTTTTCTAACAAATATTTCACACTTTTGGGGAATTTCAAATCTTTTTTTAGCCATTATGATATTCAGCTGTTTTCTGAATTTCTTAAAAGATTAAAGATTTTATTTTATTTTATTAAAAGATTTATCCCCCTTGAATAAATAAATTGAATTAATAATACAAATATAGCTGATTAATGTAAAACACCTGTGCAAACATGCAAATATTATATATACATTATATACACATTATAGATATATGGAGCAAGCAATAATTATGATATAGTCCTTTCCACAGAGAGATTTCAATGGCAAGTGAAAACAATATAACTGAAGGATGATATCCTAATTTAAATGGAACTCAGATGCTACTTTAAATAGAAATGTATATGGGCATAAAATAATCTTCTTTGTGCTTAATTATTTACTATATTTGTATGCAATCTATTCCCCAGAGCCTCAGGACAGCTTACAGAAATAGAATTAAACAGCAGAAATAAAATGTATTAAAGCAATAAAAATTACAATTTCTGTTGGCAATTCTATGCTAGTTACAACAACATTTAACCGCCACCTAGAAACAAGCTTGAAAAGTGCAAATCTAGGACTCTTATTGAGCTACGGAAAAGGAAAGGCAAAAAAAGGAGGATTTAAATTGTAGAATCTGTATTGGTACATATACAGATATACTTTTCATAGGTGATGTTGATGTATTTGCTGTTTGTTACCCTAATAGGTAACTTAGAACCAAGGTGAAAAATCTTCCATGTCAGATATGTAACATTTTAAAGTATCTGGGAATGGATCAAGGAGGGATATTTATTGAACTATAATGCAAGTAAAAAAAATCGGATTTTTATCTATTTGAAGATCTGAATCCCAAATATTCCACTTGAGGTTGTATATTATTTTATCAGTGTTGAGAACAGCTAATGCCAAGAAGTCACAATAAATAAGATCAAAAGTTATTTGTCTACTTAAAGAAAATTCAAACCTAACTAATAATATAAGGTGAATTAAGGATGTTCCCAGATAATTTGCTTCAACCATCATATGTGGTAACATTGACTCAGATTGTTTCCAAATGATATGCACCTATTTCTAACTAAATATAAGAGTAAAGAGTGAAATAAATATATTTTGTGAGCTCCTTATGAGCTTGCTTGATTGTTTCAACAAGCAGAGGATTCAAATGGCTACATACTTAAAATTGTGACCTTCCAAATGATCTTCCAGTTTATCAGGAACCTGGAGAGCTTTCTGGAAAATTCTTGTAATTATGCTTTGCCTTTCATAACTTAGCTTTATGCTTCTTTACCTTATTAATATTTTAACTGTATATTGTATATGGTCTTTGGCCATAATAAAGTGGGTTTTTTAATTAATTAACCTCAAGATGTTTCCTATGGCAAAAAAGACAATGCTTCAAGATATCTACACACACTCACTTGGGTCATGGAATCAGCAGCACAGAAAAGAATAGGAATGAAGGTCATCTTATTCAAACTGATCCTAAATGATGGGCTCATGATGAAACCACCATCATGCCTTACTGCTGAAGAAAAATTGTGCTGGATGTCATCACTGCAACTGTGTGAAAAGGCTTGGCAGTATCTGTTGTTCTGAGCATTTTTTCAAGAATTAATGCTGCTACTAATATTTATAGCAGCAAGTTGGGGGGTGGGGGGGAATGCCCAGCTGAAAGCAAAAGGACTATTATGAAAAATGAAAATGAAAAGAATAATTGAGTTGATAAATATGAAACTACAATATTTAAACAAAGACGAATAAAAACAGAAGAGTAGAAAATACTTTAGCTGTGTTCCTAAAGCACAATAGCTGTGGAAGGTGACAAAGAACAAAGAACTTGTTAAAGGAAATGCACAGCATGTAAACCTTCCTGTTAAGGAGCTTCAGACAAGAGATTTTGAACAGGCTCAAATTCAGTGCAAGTGAAGAAAACTTCTTGAGACATATTCAAGAAAAGAAGATGAATATACAAGCAGGATATAGACTATTGCACATATTCTATTACTTGCTAGACATTTCTATCACTTGCATACCATTAGCAAGTCACATATTTGCTACTTTTAAAATAGCATGGTAGCACAATAGCACAATTTGTTGTTCCAAGTTGTGCCAAGAAATTCAAATTCCTTCCATAACAGGTAGAATAGAATAGCAGAGTTGGAAGGGACCTTGGAAGTCTTCTAATCCAACCCCCTGCCTAGGCAGGAAACCCTATACCATTTCAGACAAATGATTATCCAACATCTTCTTAAAAACTTCCAGTGTTGGAGCATTCACAACTTCTGGAGTCAAGTTGTTCCACTGATTAATTGTTCTAACTGTCAGGAAATTTCTCCTCAGTTCTAAGTTGCTTCTCTCCTTGATTAGTTTCCACCCATTGCTTCTTGTTCTACCCTCAGGTGCCTTGGAAAATAGTTTGACTCCCTCTTCTTTGTGGCAACCCCTGAGATATTGGAACACTGCTATCATGTCTCCCTTAGTCCTTCTTTTCATTAAACTAGACATACCCACTTCCTGCAACCATTCTTCATATGTTTTAGCCTCCAGTCCCCTAATCATCTTTGTTGCTCTTCTCTGCACTCTTTCTAGAGTCTCCACATCTTTTTTACATCGTGGTGACCAAAACTGAATGCAGTATTCCAAGTGTGGCCTTACCAAGGCATTATGAAGTGGTATTAGCACTTCACGTGATCTTGATTCTATCCCTCTGTTTATGCAGCCTAGAACTGTTGGCTTTTTGGCAGCTGCTGCACACTGCTGGCTCATATTTAGATGGTTGTCCACTAGGATTACAAGATCCCTCTCACAGTTACTACTATTGAGCAAGGTACCACCTATACTGTACCTGCGCATTTTGTTTTTCTTACCTAAATGTAGAATCTTACTTTTTTCACCATTGAATTTCATTTTGTTAGATAGTGCCCAACGTTCAAGGTAAAGAGGAAGCTTTGTATTATAGACAACCAGGAAAAAAAACCTGCAATTTGTTTATGGCCAGCCATATTCAACTGAGGCCAATTACCTGAAACAAAATTATTCATTTGTTCATTTATATTAATTTATTTAACAAATATATTGAGCCACTCATCTACCAAAGGTACTTTAATTTTTATAAATTAGATGAGAGTACGTTCTATTTTCTATTATATTTTCCTGAAGCCAATTAATCAAAATAGTAAACAAAATTATGTTTATATAGGCAATATAGTAACATTTATGGCACCAAGGTACTTCTGTGAACTTGCTGAAGTGAGTGAATACAGAAAGATAAGAAGAATTTTACAAAATTATCTTACCTTTAAGAGAGCCAGAGCTACATTAAAGATTACATTCAGACCCTGCAGTGTAGAAAAGAAAGAAACAAAAAATAGTATGAATCCAGTTTGCAAGGGATTTACCTATGTAAACAATACTAATAATACTAGGTTTATATCAAGGTTTTTATAGATAAACATACAAAAAGCAATATTTTAAAGGATTTAATGGAGTAATTCCCAGTTAGATTATAAAAATCTACCGGTATGTAAAGTTAACATACTAAGGAATAAAGTCCTCTTCTAGACTTCGGTTTCTTTTCTGCAGGATTGTTGGGTTAAAATGGAAAAAATATCATGTGTTAACTTCTATTTCTATTTTAAAGATAAGGCTGGGAGTAGCCTTATTTCATTTTCTGTTTAAATCAACTTGTCCTATTATGTTATTTTGTCATTTAGATGTATCTATGTATTAAGCCACATAAGTTCTTTAGTACTTGCCTCTTTATACACTAAAAAACATAGTAAATTAGAATTAAACATTACTTTTATTAGGAAAATTACCGAAAAATCTAAATATTTTAATAAAAACTAACAAGGTGAAAATGAAAAGCTAGGGATACAATATTGTTTAATATTACCTGTATTAAAAGATCTGAAAATTAAGATCACAAATTTCTCCTCTCCTAATACATCATGTATAGAATACTATATAGTTAATAGTAATATCTTGTTTTCTATTACAGCTGAATTCTTAAATAAGAATTTTGGCAAGACTCAGGACCATGATCTGTGGTTTAGCATTAGCACAAATTAGAAGTTTTCCAATTGCTTTTCAAAAGCAAAAAATTAAAAACATAAACAGATAAGCAGATAAGAAAAAAGGTTTAAGAGAAAATTAATAATAATAATAATAATAATAATAATAATAATAATAATAATAATTTTATTTGATTAGCCGCAACCCTCTCCCGAAGGACTCGGGGCGGCATACAATCAAAACAGATAAAATACAGATAAAGACACACATACATACATAAAGAACAAAGACATATACATGTGCATGGAGGAGGTAGACTCATAAGTGAAAGACAATTAAAAAACACAATTTAAAATCCCATTAAATAAAATTACTGAATTAAAAAACCCATCAGGAGCGTTATGAAGTTATGATTGAGCCAGGCCGGCTATTTGGAATAGGTGGGTCTTGAGCTTTACATGGAAGGAGCGGAGGTCAGTAGTGGTCCTAATATCCGGGGGGAGGTCATTCCACAGGGCTGGGCCCGCCACAGAGAAGGCTCTGCTCCTAGGCGCCGCCCCATGGCACTGTCTGGTGGACGGCACCTGGAGAAGTGCCTCTCTGTGCGAGCGGATGGGTCGTAGGGATGTATGGGGGAGAATAATTAAGAATGAGAGAAGACAGATGTGCCTGAACAAAAGACAAAAAAGACTTCTGGTATTTTTGGTACCAATATGAATAAAAGAGTACATCAAACTCTTCCTCTAAGGTTAACATTTGTCTTCATTATTTCTATAATCCCATATAATACTAATAATCAAATCCTAAAATCATCACTTCCTTTCTTGCAAATTGACTGAATAAATATTATTGATTGATCATTTCTTGAAAAAAATCCAAATGTTTTCCAAGTAAAAATAAAATTGGCCAAAATCTTTTCTTTAATCAAGGCTATCAATTTTGCCATCTCCCCTGATTCCATCAACTTCACCATTCTTCCACTGTAGGTATTTCTAAGTCTTCCATCTTTGTACATATAAAAGCCTTGATACTTTTATCAAAAATAAAAGAAAGTTTCGTAAAATGTTTTTATTTTATACATGGAAGAAAGGGCTGAAATTTTCACTGATTATAATTCAATAATATATTTCAAAGAAATAAATTTCAGCCCTTCCACATATATATCCATTTAATTGCATATTATACCCCAAATTTTCTGCCCTAAACCTTTTTCTTGTCTGTTTATCATTTATTTTTTTTGTTTTAAAAAATCAATAAAGTTATTAAGTTTTCCAACTTCGGGAAGCAAGTAGAAAAGAACAAGAACACAAGAATCTCGGTATCCTGTGTGATTTACCTTGTGATTTGTACATCCATTATAATTTACAAATGTTGCTCACCTCAGCAAACTACAGAATCACATTATTAAACAATCCTATAAATAGATTTTAAAATAATGTTTGGTAACAATCCTAAGGAAATTGCAGTTCATCCACTAGAGGTCAGAACTGTAAAAGTAATAAAAATGATTGCTGAACAAAATTGGAACAATCACTTCAGAACCTTACAAAAACAATAGTCAAATATAAAAGAAGAAAATTAATGACTTTTAAAAAGGCACAGAACCTATTAATCTATTGTTTAATGATCAGCTGTTTCTCTATCAGCTCATTTCTCTTTCCCATGTATAGGAATTTGCAGAGTTCTTTTTAATAACCTCTGGTGATTACAGAAAATGAAGTGCAAGATCTATTTTACAGACAAGGTCTATTTTACTGACACATTAGCCCTCATCTTAACCTGCATCTTTAATAAATCACAAGAGATGTGCTATGTTCCTTGTTGCTTCAAACGCTCTACTAGCATCCCAGTGCCAAAGAAACCCTCCATCAAGGAACTGAATGACTTCAGACCAGTTGCTATAGTATCTGTAGTTATGAAAACCTTTGAAAGACTAGTGCTAGCCCACCTGAAAACCAATATGGATCTGCTATTAGACCCCTTGCAATTTGCCTACCGAGCAAACAGCTTGACAGATAATGCTATTAATATGACTCTACACTACATCCTACAACAGTGATGGCGAACCTATGGCACGCGTGCCACAAGTGGCACGCAGAGCCATTTGTCAGGGCACGCGAGACGCTGCCCTGTCAGCTGGCCAGCGGGCATGCGCGCGCTGGCCAGCTGAGTTCACCTTTTTAAAAGCTATTTTTCGCCTTCCCCAGGCTCCAGAGGCTTTATAAGAGCCTAGGGAGGGCAAAAAGAGCCTCCCCCGCCCCCCCCCCCGGAGGCTTCAGGGACCGTTTTAAGCGTTCCGAAGGCTTCAGGAAAGCTTCCGGACTGTCCCTGAAGCCTTCGGAACGCTTAAAACGACCCTCCGATCAACCCGGAAGTCACTTCCGGTTTGCTCGGAGGGTGGTTTTAAGTGCTCCGAAGGCTTCAGGGAAGCCTCCGGACGGTCCCTGAAGCCTCCGGAGGGCCTCCAAGGGAGCGGGGGAGGCTCTTTTCGCCCTCCCCAGGCTCCTATAAAGCCTCTGGAGCCTGGGGAGGGCGAAAAAAGCATGTCAAAATTGGGGGGGGTGTTGTGCGCGCATGCGCACTGGGGTTCGCGCGTTGCATTATGGGTGCGGCACGCCCGCACACGACCCCCCCCGCGCTCCCCCCACTTGTGGCACGCGAGCCAAAAAAGGTTCGCCATCGCTGTCCTACAACATCTTGAATCTCCAAAGACCTATGCAAGGGTCCTCTTTGTAGACTTCAATATCATTATTCCAGATTTTCTTCTATCTAAACTAAATCATCTAGCTGTACCTGACCACACTTGTAAATGGATCATAAGCTTCCTAACAGACAGGAAGTAGCAGGTGAAGCATGACAAAATCACATTAGATATCTGTACAATTAGGACCGAATGTAAATCATGTGACCATGGGGATGCCACAATGGTCGTAAGTGTGAAAAATGGTTGAAAGTCATATTTTTCAGTGCTGTTGTAACTTCAAATGGTCACTAAGTGAACTGTTGTATGTCGAGGACCACCTGTAATTCTTTCTCTTTCCCTTTCCCATTCCTACATCTGACAAATCCTGTTTGTTATTTTAAAGCTAAAATTCTTCAAATGCCTGTGCAGGATGCATTTAAAACAACACTATGCCTGGATTTTTGTAAAATCAGGATTTGTTGAACAGGCAATAGTGTTCAACATTAGTTTGCACATTAAGACATAGTTTTACATCACATAAAACAAAAAACAAAAAAATCACTATGGGTATGCTATGGGTTAACATGTGTGAACCAGTCCAACTGATTAATCAAAGCGGTCTACATTAAAGAAATTAGATTAGATCAATCTCCGAGTAATCAAAGCAGGCTAGATTAAATTATGTATTCTGCGTTGAATGCTACTGGAAATGAAACTAGTTTTGTACTAACTCTTAATTTAATTGAACCTTATCTATTGGCTTGTTGAAACAAATCAGAGTTATAAACTGGATGCATGGTTCTTGCCATGTACCGTTCATGAATTATCATTTGATAAATTGGACAAAGAGAGCATTGACATTGAAAGTTAAGGTAAAACTTTCCTTCTAACCAGAACAGAGTTAGGATAGGCAACTGCAACATGTGCAAGTGCAAGACTTGCTCTGACTCATTCCTTTTGTGATTTTTTTTTAAATCAACCTTTGTACTTTTAACTACCCTCTAAACAATGAAGAGTTTATTTCAGACAACTGAAACCATTTTTATAATAAGCGAATGCCTTGAGGTCTATGAATCATTCCATTGTCTAAACATCAGAAGGATTTACTCAAATACAGCTTAAAAATAAAGATGATAACAAATATTGGTGGAAATACCTCTCACACTAAAATAGGACAAAAGAATGATGTACAAGAGGCAGTACACCTCCACCTAGCAAAAGAAGCAGTCATCCTTGGAACTATAGGCCCAAGAAAAATGACAATTCATTTCATGCAAAGCAAGTTTCTTTATGGATATAAGGTAATTTTACCTCACAAAGTAGTAAATCAATTATGTGGAAGACCATACAAAGTGGAAACTTGGCAGTGAAGAGGGTGAGAAACCACTGGGAGGCATACATATGAGCTTCAAGATTCTGTTCCACAAAATGGTTATATAAATCAGGCAGCTGCTCCTACGGAGAAAAGTGAAAGACGAAGATGAATACAACTTTTCTTCTCAAAGAAATTAAATGCAGTATCAGAATCTAAATTAACATACATTGTTTTCTTATACTTATGAACTATAAGCTTATATTTCTGCTATATCTTAAGCCAATCTTAGGAAATATTTGTAGAATAAATACTTTGGTACTAAACATGAAGATCATATGTGTTTCATGTATTATGTATGCTATGTATGTATGTATAACCACACACAGGTTGCACATTAATTATCAATACCTCAATTTTCATGGACAGATGAGCATACCTATGGTAGGATATGTTCATCATTCCCTTTCTTTTAGCATATCTTTTTCTAAAACAAAGAAAAATTCCAGGTAATACCTGCGTAAGTTTCTCCAGCTGATAAAATTTTCTACGCAAACCTTCCAAATTGTTTTTATAGAGCTCCCGCAGGCCATAGTCATACATGATCTTCACTAGGATACAGAAGGCTTGTTCTTCAGGCATCTGCAAGGAGACCATAAATATAAAGTGACCTCCAAGAACCCTTCTGTACGTGGGAGTACGCAAAAAGAGAAAATAAAATATGCATTCAAATAGCTTTCAGTCAGGATTTTGTACCTGCTGATTGTTGTGGAACTGATTGGAATTTCTCAAGAGATATGAATTTTCAGAATTTAGAATAACATAGCTCTTCCATATATTCAGTAGGTTCTTATAAATGTGCTGTTTATGCAAAAGTGAAGTGCTAAAAAGGAAAACTTATCTAATATTCAGGGATAGAACAAAATAAAACTTATCTCATAAGAAATAGACTAATCAATCACTAATCAAAATTCTTAATAGTATGTTGCTAATCGTGTATAAAAATACAGTGATTTAGAAATTTGTAACTTAGCAAAGAGCAACCCATCTTTTTTCTCCCTATGGTCTGCAACTGTATTTCAATTTCAAAAATTCCCTTTGCTTTAAGAGGCATATATTGTGTATAATATGCTTAATCCTCTCTTCTCAAGGGCCAGATGAAAGTCTGCTCCATAGTGATCTGGCCATTTTCTTATCTGGGGCCAATCTACAGATTTCAAGTCAAGACAAGATTATCTACTTGCACATTTAAAGAAGCAAACAACCTCACATAAAAGGAATTAACAGAAGTCTTATTAACAACCCTATGAACAACCAAACAAAAGTCACTCCTGCCTTAACAAGTAGAAAGGCTTCCTTCTTTGACATAAAAGTTTTTTGTATACACCAAAGCTTGGCTAAAAGTTTATCATAATGGCTGAAAATAAAAAAAATGTCTTTAACATCTACTCCAAGGACTACATTTCCCTGAATTTCGAAGAGTAGGAACATCCACTTATTGTTGTAAGTGCCAACTTGAGTTTAAATAGGTAGGGAAATGTACAATTAGAAATCTGAAAGGTAGAAACAAATATTTCATCTGCTTGTCTGATTAAACAACAGTTTCTTTTTCTAGTGTACTCACATGCAGCAGAAGAACAGCAGCAAGAAAGGAATGACCCTGACAATAACCAATTTCTTCATCATAAACTGAATATGCCTGGAATTTAAAAAAAACATTTGATTGTAATTGTGAATTATTAAATTTCATGGTCACAACTGAAGTGACGTGGCTCCCTATGAGTGACTTGCTTTTCTTACATTCTACCATAAAGATGCCAAATGTTAATCTGAAATATAAAAGCTTGAAAGCCATTTTCCCACGCAATATGGAATGTATTGCTCTAAATTCACTGTGTGCATGTACATTCCATGGTATAATTACAACACTTTAAAAAGCATACCATTTTGTCATTTATTTCGAGCATCAATCAATCACTTGAAACAGCCACAAATACACTGAAGGAAATCAGCTTTTAACTCCTTTTTAAGAGACAAGATTCTTTTTTTTTAATCTCCTAAAAATTCACCTCAGCTCGTGAAAAGCATATGAAAGAGCTAGTTATACCCTACCAACATGACACATACAAATATGTGCTTTAAAGATGGGATCTAAAGCCCCAGAGAATCAAAACAAGCTTGGCATCTAAACAATAATAGTGTTTCTGACAAAGGTGGAACACTACAATCAATTGGCACCCCTACTATTGTCAGGCAGTGAAAGGACTCTGGCAAGCGCTAAGGAAATAGTCTTTACTAAGACAGGAGGAGCTTGGAAAACCTCAGGAAGCCAAAACAATTCACTGGCTATCTTAATAGCATTCACAATACCTCTTGCAATTCATTGTGCTGATGTTTGGGGGGGGGAGAAGGGGGCTGGGTTAAAGCAGAAGTGACAGCACTAAATCCTGCCAACACACTTAGCTCTAGAACATTCTGGCAGTGCTCTGAATATTCACAGGAAACCCTGACATACACAGAACTCACAAAAAAAGCAGCGTTTTGTGATTTATGACATACAAAATGGCATTTTAAATTCATTTGAAAGAAACTGGGATTCTCAGAACAATTGTTTGCTTGTCTGCTGGTTTGTTTTATAAATAATCATATCATAGTAATAAATTATAAGCCATTGGTCACAGACAGACTGAGATGAACATTTTTAAAAAGCCACCTAGATACAATATAATTTTTCCTTCTCACGGTATTCAAATAAAAAGAAGCAATATCTCAAACTGAGTATATTACTTGTACTGAATAATTAATTCAACTGTACAGATTCTTTCATTTCATTTCATTCCCTGTCCTCAGTCCCACCATGACCACACATTACTTTATATAGTACCTTTTGTTCTTTAAATGCCTCATCTTTCTGAGAATCTTACTTAACTATTCAATAATGACTCGTTCTGCTTTTCCCTTCACCTCAAGCTTTTCACTTTCTTTTATCTCTCTTCCACACCCACACAAATGCCTCTGTGTCCTGCCCGAGCCTTACTGTACCTTTCTTACACCCTCGCACATCCCCTTGAACCTCCCCCAACCCTTGCCTGCACTCCCTCGCACTCTCACAACCCCCTCACCTTTACACACCATCCCCTATCCTTGCTGCACCTTCCTCACATCACAGTGCACCCTTGCGCACCTTCCCAACCTCCTGGGCGTCTCCCGTGCATCTTCATGTAACCTTATGCACCCTCCCACCTCACACAACCCCTTGCACCCTCATGTAGCCTTCCCAAACTACTTCTCATGTCCTCTCACACCCCTGCACACCATGCTTGACCCTCACCAACCCTCCCTCCGACTTACATCCTCTCCAACCCACTCTGTGCCACTCACACAACCTTGTACCCCCAGCAATTTCCCTGATCCTTGCTGTATTTCCCTTGAACCCCATGCACCCTCCCTGACCCTCGCTGCACCTCCCTCATATCATTGTAGACCCTGTGGGTCTGTCTTTAACAGAAACTCAGAAGCTTTGCCATGTTCTTTTTCCAACTGCTGACCAAGAAGGCTTGGCCTGGTCCTTTATAAGACTGCTGTTGCATGCACAAGGCTTTCTTCTCCAGGCCGCACACAGTGATTTTCTTGCAAGACCCGGGAAGACCCGTTGTCTTCTAGGTCCACGGTTGCCTCACAAAGGGTCAAGTACACCTTGTCAGCACCAGGAGCAAGAAGACGGTAATGGTCAGCTGTGGTGCAGAATGCAGGGTGGCCAGGATTTTGGAGTAGATGGATGGTAGCAAGGGCAACTGCAGCTGCCCTCTAGTGGGCTGGGTGGCTGAAGTTTTCTGGGATAGCAACAACACTCTTTACACTGCACTGCTGGGCCAAGTTGGGATTGGGCTTCACACTCTACTGCAACTCAGGGAATTCTTGCAGCCACAGAGCCACGGTGCATCAAGAAGTCCCATGTTGCTGGGGCTTCCTGATGTGCTTTGGTTTTGCGCCATGCTGCTGGAGCTTCCTAGGCATGGCAGATTTGCACAATGCTGCTGAATTAGGATGGAGGATGATATTTCTGGGGGGGGGGAGAGAAGGGCATGGCTTCACGCTGTGGCTCAGAGGTTCTTTCAGCCCAAGAGCCACAATGGATCACAGTGTCTTCTTTCCTCAGTCTCCCTATACTCATACACATGCATACACACATCCCACATCCTCTTTATCCAGCCTCGCTGAGCTTGCATCACATTGTAGCAATCCCCAACTTCTGCACAGTTATGCTGGGTCTTCCAGGACAACACTCTACCTTCTTTATCTGGAATTCACTTTGCTTTCCCCTTAATGGCCTGTGCATCTGGAGTTACTATGGTAACTGAGATTGCAAGACTTGTCACCACTAACCATGTGACATCATGCTTTACGATTGCTTAGTGACTGGAATTCCAGTCCCAACTGTGCTTGCAAATTAAGGACTACCTGTATTATCCTAGTAATACAGAACCATCTTCTCCAGGTAAAATTGATCCATCTTGTCTATTCCTCCTGAGTAGGGATGTGAGCCAGAAGACAAGGTTATTTTATTATGGCTCCCTCCCAGTGGAAAGGCCTATTCTCAGACATCCAGATGGCATCCTCCCTGATGATATTTAGGCAGGCAGTGAAGCCACAGCTGTTTCATAGAGCTTTTAATCTGTCATTTTAACCATGAAGTTGCTGCTAGGTAACAGACACTGTGGGAGGTGAATACTTTATTACAGTTATTGGGCTTTTTGATTATATTTGTAAACCTTATATATACCTCCAACAGTGTACAGAAGAGTTCCCCAACCTCGGGGGGAGGGGGGGATGAGGAGAGGGGATGGTTCCGTATAATGGTGGGCACGTGCACACACACGCACAGTGGACAAGTGCATGTGCATGCCCAGCTCCATTTGCATGAGCCATTGCTCATGTAAATGAAACATGTGCACCCATGCTTGCCTGCTGCTCGTACAAATGGGGATGCGCACACGTGCGATCACCCACCATTTCTGCAGCCCAGTTCTGAAAAGTTCAAGGCCCAGTAGTGGGCCGTTGCCTGGAGGTTGGGTACTGGTATATAGTACCAAAAGAGAAACAAATCAGCCAGTAAGTAGATATGTCTACAGGGAAATATAAACCGTCTATATTCAGAATCTAGGCACCCTTCCACATTCAGCATTTTCTCAGGAACTGTCACTTTTTTAGTCCCATTTTATATGATACCACAGTATGTATGTATGTATGTATGTATGTATGTATGTATGTATGTATGTGTGTATGTATTTGTGTGTGTGTGTGTGTGTGTGTGTGTGTGTGTATGTATGTATGTATGTATGTATGTATGTATGTATGTATGTATGTATGTATGTATATTTATATCCTGTCTCCTTTAGTTTACTCACTATTTTTTTTTCATCTTTCTTCTACCAAGACTTTTGAGATAACTAAAATTCTGGTTTTAATTTTAGTGTATGTGTCTCCCTACTATTTCAGTAAAAATAAAATCCCACATAATGCTTAAAAAAACAGTGTACAGCAAGGGTGTCAAACACAGGGCCTATGGGTTCGATGCGTCATGTGTTGGCCACACCCATCTCTAGTTTAGCAAAGGGGGGGAAAGTTGCAATATGCCATGTGATGACAACACAATGTTGCAAGTTTGACACCCGTGTGTACAGGTAGTTCTCAACTTGCAACCACAATTGAGCCCAACATTTATGTTGCTAAGGGAGAAATTTGCCCCATGTTGTGAATTTTCTTGTCACATCTGTTAAGTTAATCACAGCAGTTGTTAAATTAGTAACACAGTTAAGTAAATCTGATCCACATTGACTTTGCTCACCAGAAAGAGATCCATAGGACTACAATAGAGTAAAATTGTCTCATTTCATTTGAACTTTCCTGAGGCTGGAGGGTGGAGCTCCTGGCTGCGAGGGGGGAGTCAAAGAGATCCATAGCACTACAGTAGTGGCCCGCGCACATTCTGGGTTAGTGCGCTTGAGACTGTGATTTTATTTTACTTCAAAATGACCGGCTTAGTTCAATGTAATAGTTGTTTTGCACCTGTCTTTCACAGTACTCTTTTCAAATTTGGATACTGTCCCCTTTGGAAACAAATTACTAGACTACATAGACACATTACCTATCTCGAACCTCTAATCTGTGCTCTCCAAGCAGAAATTAGGTGCCCAATTCAGCCATTCCACTCTATGGAGATGCCACGCTACCAGCCCCCTCTACCGCAAAGATCCTGCAAGAGAAGAGCAGTCTGGACAGCTGTGGGATCTGGCAGGGTGAGAGCTGTGAACCATAAACACAAAGCTTTTGCTGTGTCCCAGCGTAACAGATATAGTGCTCTTGCTGACCTTAAAGGGAACACGAAAGTGACAGGTCAAGGTAGTTGTGATAATGATGACTCAAATAAACAGGGGAGCGTGGTCCAAAATGGAGAACTTACTTCGGAAAGGCAAAAGTGTGAATCAGGTATCACACATCAGTCACACAAAGAGAGCAAGGTATCCAAAAAGAGAAGTCACCTTCTGGTTGGTGATTCAATCGTAAGAGATGTAAATTTAGGAAAGGCTATGGAGGTTTTCGAAAGAGGTCAGGTATCTGCCAGGTGCTACTGCCAGCAGAGACAAGAGGCGTATTCTTAAGATAGTCAAGAATGCAAGTAAGGACTGTGATGTTGATGCTATTATACATCTTGGCACAAATGATCTGTCCCAAAAAGATGTACTTTCTGTGCAGAATGATTTCCAGAGCTTGGGGTATGAACTTAGTAGTATATGCTGTAGGCTTATCTTTTCAGAGGTTTTACCAGTATATAAGGAACCAAAAGGGAAGGGCCAGCGTGTAGCAGAGTTTAATGTGTGGCTAAAGAAGTGGTGTAAAAGGGAAGGCTTTGGTTTTATTAGTCATGATGTCTGCAGCTTGTCCAATGAAAAACTGTACAAAAGAGATGGTTTGCACCCATCCAAGAAAGGGACTGAGTTACTTGGCATTAAATTCACAGATTTTCTGGATAAATATTTAAACTGAACAGCGGGGACAGAGAATTAATTGATACAGAACATTTCTGTCTCCAGCAATCTAAACCTCATAGGGTTATCAGTGCATGTAACATAGATGTTTGTGCGGGTAAGATTATCACTCCTGCTGTCAAGCAAAACAAAGCATTTAATAGTGAGTGCCATACCATGTGCATGAATCATACAAGTGGCAAGAAAATAGGGGCAGTCAGGCATAACACAGGTTATGTAGACAGTAAACACAGGGTCAATCAAATGTCTACACACCAATGCACAGAGTATGAGGAATAAACAGGGTGAATTAGACATTCAAGTAAATGAGGGCAGATATGATATTGCTGCCATTACAGAAACTTGGTGGGATGAAACCCACAATTGGAACATACAGCTAGAAGGATTTAAACTATTTAAAAGAAATAGACCAAATAAAAGAGGAGGTGGAGTTGCACTATATATAAGAAATAACTATATCTCTACAGAAATAGAGCACAACAATGATGAGAACTATCTTGAATGCATTTGGGTCAATATTAAAGTGGGGGGGGGGGGGACGACATTGCCATAGGTCTATACTACAGGCACCCAACCAAGCAGAGGAAGTAGATGAACTTTTTGCTAGTCAGCTAACTAAGGTATGTAGGAAGCACACCACAATAGTAATGGGGGATTTTAACTACCCTGACATCAACTGGGAAACAAACTCTGCACCAAGTGGAAGATCCAACAGGTTCCTAACAAACCTAGCAGACAACTTTGTTTTCCAAAAAGTAGAGAAGGGAACAAGAGCATCGGCCATATTGGACTTAATTCTCACTAACAGAGAGGAAATGATAGGTGTTGAAGCTACAGGAAACTTGGGGGCAAGTGATCATGCAATACTGGAATTCAACATTATGCAAACATAAGTAATAGAACAAAGTCAAACTAGAGTCTTGGACTTTAAGAGAGCTAATTTCAATAAACTTAGAGAGAGCTTGGGAAGGATTCCATCGATGAGAATCCTCAAGGGGAAAACAACTCAAAAAGCTTGGGAAATTTTGAAAAATGAGATAATAAAAGCCCAGTCTAGCACAATAACAATGAAGAAGAAAAATAACAGCTCCCAAAGGAAACCAGCATGGCTGCATAAAGAACTGTCTGACAAATTGAAAGACAAAAAGGATAAATATAAAAAGTGGAAAGAGGGGGACATAACTAAGGCAGAATCAGGGATGGGTTCCTGCCAGTTCTAACCGGTTCAGTAGAAGAGGTTCCATAAATTTACCGTGCTGTTTAGAACCGGTTGGAATGCTTGGCTCGCTCCCCTCACCCGACATGATCTCCTTTCATTCTCCGTCTGCCTCATTCACTCGTTCGGGCAGCAGAGAATGAAAGGCGATCACATAGCCGAGGGCAAAGGAGCCTGCAGCCTCCTTCATTCAAACGTTCGGACAGTGGAGGGGGGCTTTCTCGCATGCCTTCTTTCTTTCTCCAAAGGCGTGTGAGAAAGCCCCCCCCTTGCCTGAACGTGTCCCGGAACTGCGCCGCGGGATAAGGCAAGAGTCCCGCCGCCGTGCCGGATTCAGCAAACCAGGTGGCTGTCAGAGAGAAGAAGGCAGCGCATGCCCGTGGGCTTGTGCAATAGCCGAATCCTCGTCTCCTGTTCTTCGCATGGGCTCCGGAGTCATCACAACCATGCAGAGCCTCGCCGCGGCTTCACGCCATAGAAAACATAGGTGCGTGCGCACACCCCTTAAATTACAGCCTCGGAGACTTCGTAACGGCGGGAAACAGTTGGGAGGGGGGCTTTGGTCCTGCTCTGGGCTGTAATTGTGTGGGGCGTGCGTGCACTTATATTTTCCATGAAAAATGCCCCTCCCAGGTACTTTTAACCTGTGATTGGAACACAAGGTGACCACAGTATGTGTATCTGTGCTGATGAGTGAGTGAGAGAGAGAGAGAGAGGCACACAGAGAGACAGACAGAGAGGGAGGAAGGGAGGGAGGAAGGGAGGGAGAGACAGACAGAGAGAGAGACACACACAGAGAGAGAGACACATAGAGTGATTGTGAATGAGTGAGAGACAGACAGACAGACACACACACGTACACAGAGAGTGACAGAGAGAGGAAGAGAGGGGAGAGAGACAGAGAGACACACAGAGAGATAGAGAGAGAGGGAGGGAGACAGACAGACACACACATACACATAGAGTGAGTGAGTGAGAGACAGACAGACACACATAGAGTGACAGATGAGTAAGGGAGGAGAGAGAGACAGAGAGATACACAGAGAGAGAGAGACAGAGAGAGAGAGAATGACAGACAGACACAGAGAGACAGAAAGAGAAAGAGAGGAAGGAAGGAAGGAAGGAAGGAAGGAAGGAAGGAAGGAAGGAAGGAAGGAAGGAAGGAAGGAAGGAATAAAGAAGATCTCAGAACCACTGAACTATATCTTTCAGAGATCCTGGAGCACTGGGGAACTGCTAGAGGACTAGAAAAGAGCTGATGTGGTTCCCATCTTCAAAAAAGGAAAAAAAATAGATCCAGGAAACTACAGACCTACCAGCTTGATCTCAATACCAGGGAAGATTCTGGGAGGAGGAGCTAGCGTCGCGACACCACAACGTGAGATCTTGGAGCTCCATGATCGCAGTCGATACTTTTGTCACTGGGCGGCCCTTTTGGACCTAAACCGTCCCACAGAGACAGTGACAGTGAAGAGTATGTCCTGCTGATCTCAGGGACATCGCAAAGTCCCTGATTGAGAGGAGAACTAGAAATTATTCCAGCATAATTTGCAAATAAATTATTTCCAAATCAGCCAATGTGATTGTTTGGTCTTTTTTTTTACATTTTGTCTCTCACAGTTGAGGTCTACCTATGATGCCAATTACAGGCCTCTCTCATCTTTTTAAGTGGGAGAACTTGCACAATTGGTGGTTGACTAAATACTTTTTTGCCCCACTGTATCTAGAATGCTGTTGCACAAGGCAATACAAAGCTCCTCAAATGCTGCTGCCAAATTGCAATTTTTGGTGTTAATGAATAAACAATTAAATAAATTGGGAGGAATCATCTTAGTTCCATTTCATTAAATGTTAATTCAGCTAAATATATTTTGGCCCAATCTACTTCATTGGTCTGCTGCTGCCTATTTGTAGTATTATGAACTCCAGAATGTCATCCAAAGGCCTGTTGTGTCTGAAACCTGAAAAGCTACTGTGCACCCTAATCTATATAGAATGTAACAAGTCTGGAAAATCTTTACTAAAACAAAAGAAACAATTAGAGGAAAACCCTTAACATTTATTATTAACTTCCTAGAATTATATATTTGTTTAAAATGAGAAATTACTCTGTATGTTCAGGTCTTGGTCTCCCAGCAATTTTTTTATAGCAAAACAATACCTCAATGTGCCAACAAGAATAAGTGAAGGGCACTTATTAAGAAGAAGGGCAATCTTTTTGGCACTTTGGTTATATTTTTGTAGGCATTCAAAAGATGTAGAAATCAGGGGTGTAGTAATCAGTTATGTTGTGGCCAGGCTGAATTGGACTTTTGGGGTGGGGAGGGTTAGTTAAGAGGCAAAATGGAAAGCAGAATATGGCTAATATTCAAAAAGTTATTTGTCTTTTTTTTCCTCAAAAAAAACCTGTTCACAAATAGGTTAGGACTATACTTTCCTTTTATCTTTTTGATAAATTATTAACAAACTGGCACACATACAGTCTACTAAAACATATTGAGGTTTCTCAATTATAACCACAATAAATTGTTTCTGATTTAGCAGAAATTGCTAACTTGTGAGTGTAAACAACTGGCCTCACATTAAACTGTTTCAGCCACAGGAGTCCAAGAAGCTGAAAATCATTACTTTCTACCAATTATTTTGGTTTCCTGGGGGAAAGGTATCTGTACTACACATGCAAGCAAGAAACCAGGTCACCAATATTATTTCATAATGTAGTACAACACAGAAAATCAATAATTTTACATGGTGGGCAAAAAGGCAACATTGCAGATTCTTCACCATACTTTCAAAAAGGAAGACTCCATTTGCCAGCCCCTTCTAAGTGCCTGGAAAGCTTCTGGGCACTTAGGAATATTAATTAATGAAGATAATATTCAATTCCCTTTCCAAATTGACATTTGGCCTGCACTACAGCAATGGGCTCCCTTCTGTCCTCACTAACACTCCGGGGTGAATCTAGCCATCTGGCCCTCACTTCTTAGATTAGAGCAGCAATTTTCAAAGTGTCCTGGATGGATCCTTAGGGGTCCTCAAAACCCTTTCAGGAGGTCCACAAGGTCAAGCTTTCTACAATTGAACTTGCTGAATGCTGGCTGGATGAATAGTCACTAAAAGAAATCACAGCAGTGCTACTTGCCAATAATATAGTAACTTGCTGACTTAAAAACCTAGCCCCGCAGCCCTGAAGATTGAATTAATATATTGTCTTCAGAATTGTACTTTTCCATATACAAATGGATGACTCTATAGACATGGCTGGATTTGTTGTACTTGTATAACTCATCTGATATCAGCATCAACTAATGATTGAAGATCTTGTTTTATGTGAATGCTTGGCAACAAACACAAATGATGCTGAAATATTCAGTGCCAAATAACTTTTTTTTGCATTTCATACTTTATCCTGAAACAACTGTGTGAACATTTGCACTGATGGTGCAAAAGCAATGGTAGGGAAAACTGTTTGCACCCTAGTATAACAGAATAACATATTGGAAGGGACATTGGAGGAGTAGGAGATCCTATATCATTTCAGACAAATGGCTGTCGAACCTCTTCTTAAAAGCTTCCAGAGAGAGAGCACCCACAACTTCTGAAGGCAAGCCATTCCATTAGTTAATTATTCTCACTGTTATGAAATTTCTCCTTAGTTCTAGATTGTTTCTCTCCTTGTTTAGTTTCCATCCATGGTTTCCTGTCTTGCCTTCTGATGCTTTGAAAAATAGATTGAGCCCCACTTACTAGCGGTAGCCTATCGAATATTGGAACACTGCTATCATATCTCCCCTAGTCTTTGTTTTCTCTAGAGTAGTCATACCCATTTCCTGCAACTGGTCTTCATATGTTTTAGCCTCCAGGCCCCTAAATATCTTTGTTACCTTTTTCTGCACTTTCTGCAGAGTCTTAACATCTTTTTTATAAAACAAGGCATAAAACAAGGCAATTGAAAAGACTGTTCAAATACTCCTCCCTTTTCCAACAACATATTTGTGTGAAAAAGAGTTTTTTTTGTATACTTCAATGAAAATAACATATTGCAGCAAATTGAACGTAGAAGTAGATATGAGAATCCAGCTGTCTTCTATTAAAGAAGATATTAAAAAAATTTGCAAAAATGTAAAACAGTTCTACTGTTCTTATTAAATGTGTGTTTGTTTTGGAAAATAGTTATTTTTCATTAAAATGTTATTTATGTTAACCTGCAATGGGTTTGTTATTGTTATTTTTAAATTAATAAATATTTTTAGATTGTATCAATTTTCATTTCTGTTATGGTAAATACAGTATCAATAGGTATAACTTACATTTTTAAAAAAACTCTTTGGGATCCTTAGTGGTTTTTAAGAATGCAAAGGAGTCTAAAAACTAAAAAAGATGAGAATTGCTAGGCCGGAATACCTATTGATTTAGTGGATATTAGATAATACCCACTGTCTAATAGGACAGAGGACACCAAGTTTCCTCTTTTGGGTGATTATTTCAGAGAATATTTCCTTATTTAAACAGAGAATCAGAATTGTCACAAGTGGGCAAAAAAGCAGTGGGAGCGAGAGCAACTTCTGACTTCCTCCTGGTTTCCCCACGGAATATCCTTGTGAGGAGCTGGCAGGGAACATCAGAAATCTAATTAACTCCCTCCCTCCCGCCCTCTCTCTAATTCCTGCTGATGCCCCCATTTACTTTCCTTGTGGGAAACTTTCAGGAAGAAAGTTACAATAAATAGAGAAGCAGGTAGGAAATTGCAAGTCCAAGGCCAGCCAGCAGATAAAGTAGCTGCTGCCAGGTGGAAGAGGGAATAAGGAAATGTGCAAGGGTACAGGTTGGGAAGAGTAAGCAATGTGGGTCAAGAAGGATGCATGGGGAAAGGAGGAGCTGACATTGCAATGACACGATGTGAGATCTTGGAGCTCCAATATTGCACTCGATACTTTTGCCATTGGACGGTCCTTTTGGACCTAACTGTCCCAAAGAGACAGTGACAGAGAAGAGTACGTCCTGCTGATCTCAGGGACATCGCAAAGTCCCTGATTGATCCAGGAGAATCTCTTTTTCCCGGCGACAGAAGCTCAGCCATTGAAGCTGCTGAAGTTGGGACAGCTCCAGAATGGGAGGAAAACGGAAAGAGAAAGGATGTCCATCTGGTGAGATAATCTTATTATTATAAAAGAGACTACCCCAAAAAAATATTAAAGCTAAATTAAATTTGAAAACAGAAGAGAACAAGCGGCGAAATTAAGCTACATTAGACAGTGTGTTATCCTTTTTAAAAAAAATTATTTTATGGATGGAACTTTTGCAAATGTTTCCTATTCTTTAAATTGAATTGATTAGTTTTTCTTCTTCTATTTTTTATATTCTTTTTTTTTTATACCTATTGATTAAAATCTTTTTCCTTATTTTTATAATGCTGGATTGGATGGGATTTTTTTGCTCTATTTAAGAATTTTGTTTTCTTTAGGCCTGAAATATAAAGAAGATATAAAAGGAATACAAAGAGGGCTGTAATAACAGAGGGAAAGGAAGAAACACTGCCATTTGGAGGCTGGAGGCTTGGAAATATTGTCTTTTCTTTTTTTCTCTTTGATCATTTGACTTTGCATTTCAAGGTTCCTCAGCTTGTTTACAGAGAGTGATAATGAGAAGAGCATAGGTTGTTTATACAGGTTCCTCAGAGTTGCGGACGGCCACCACCAGAGTGACCGGATCACCTATGGAGGAACGCTCACCACCCTCTTGGAGATGCTGGCCTTGCGTCATTGAAACAGGAGAAGGAACCACTGAAGATCCCTTGCATGCAGCCATGCCCAGGGAACAACTGCAATGCATGTGATCATTTTCCCCAGCAGCTGGTACAGATTGACGAGAGGTGCTGACTTGGACCTCCGGATCTGACTCACAAGGGAT
Organism: Natrix helvetica; assembly: GCF_964273705.1. Classification (NCBI taxonomy): domain Eukaryota; kingdom Metazoa; phylum Chordata; class Lepidosauria; order Squamata; family Natricidae; genus Natrix; species Natrix helvetica. The sequence continues at coordinate 63,106,660 of NC_138549.1, read as the reverse complement.
GTGATGCTGTCCATTCGCTCCTGTGTGAGGAACCCTTGGCAGGTCCTGGAGTCGATCACTGTGCCCAGATGCTGGATTCTGGAGGTTGGCTTCAGGTGACTCTCTTCCAGATTGACAGAGAAGCCATGTTGTTCGAGCATGTGAATGGTGATGCTGAGATCCCGACACACCTGCTCCCTGGATGACGAGATCAACAGGATGTCGTCCAGATAACAAACGAGTCTCACTGGACGAGATCGGAGATGTGCAACGACAGCAGCCAGAAGCTTGGTAAACATCCTGGGGACCAATGATAGGCCGAAGGGAAGAGCCTTGTAATGATAATGCTGGTCTGCAAATTGAAACCTCAGAAACTTGCGATGCGCTGGATGAATGGGAACGTGCAGGTACACCTCCTTTAGGTCGATTCACGTCAGGAAGTCGCCCTGCCTGATGCAACCCAATATGGTCTGAAGTGATTGCATCTTGAAGTGCTTGTACGTTATAATGAATGTTGAGTTTCTTGAAGTCCAGTATGGCTCTCACCCCTCCCGAGGACTTTGGGACCAGGAAAAGGATGGAACAGAATTCCCTCCTCTCCTGGCCCATTGGAACCTGCTCGATGGCCGCTATGTCCAGCAGATGCCTGATCTCTGCCTGCATTAGTTGACATTTGAGAGCTGACTTGGGGAGTGGGCAACGGACAAATGACCGTGGAGGGTCTGAGAGGGTGAGGCCGTGAAGGACTGTTTTTAAGACCCAGGTGTCCATCATTGTTGCCTCCCACTGGTCGGCATACAGTTGTAACCGGCCGCCTATGGGAGGAGACGGTCACTTATTCCTACGAAAGGTGCGGTTGGAATACCCGCCTTGGAAAGATCTGCAACTACCCTGTTGTCTATTTTTGTCCCTGAACACTGCCGTGCCCTGGGTACGATTCTGCATCTGGGAGTAGGAACGGTTAAATCCTCCAGAAGAGGCTGGAGGGTCTGCATTCTGAAAGGGCTGCCTGCGGAAAAAGGAGTAAGCGTTTCGGTCAATCTTCTTGGTAATGGCTGGTTCCCTCATTGATGAGGAAGAACCTTGCGTTTATCCTTGGATTCTATTAACACCGAATCCAAGGCCTCTCCAAAGAGCTTTCCCCCTTTGAAGGGAGCGGAAGCGAGCTTCCGCTTGGCCTTCATGTCCACCTGCCAGTGTCTAAGCCACAGCAGACGGCGCGATGTTACATTTGAGGCCAAGGCTCTCGAGGAAAATTTGGTGGCATTAAGGGAAGTGTCCGCTGAGTATTCAACTGCTGCAATTATTTTATTGACATCCTGGCACAGTCTGGTGTCATTCACTGGCAATTTGGATTGCAGCTTACAGAGCCAGAAGAGGGATTCCCTACTGAAATAAGAGGATGAAGAGGAGGCCTGCATGGCCCATGCGGTGGTCTGGTGAGTCTTATGGCAGGCCTTTTCCACCCTCTTATCCTCTGCTTTAATTCCTTCCAGCAGGTCAGCTGGAAGAACAGAATTGGAAGTGAAAGCCACTATGGAATCGTCTACCAGAGGAAGCTTCAAGAGATCCTCAATGCTGCTTTCCATGGAATAAAGCTTTCTGTCCACCCGGCTCAGCTGGTCATTGAACCTGGCTGAGCCCACTGCCACTGGATGACATCCAAGAACAGCTGAAGAGCTGGCACCAGTTCCTGGGGAGGGGTGTTTTCCTTGAAGAGGCCAGCACCTGGGTCCTGGGATCCAGAAGCCTCCTTACTGCCCTGCTCTGTGGATTCCTTATTAGACTGGCCAGGGAGACCCATCGGAGTAGAAGAAGCCCTGGCTTTGGTGAGGATAGCCTTGAACATCGAGGGCTTGAACAACCCAGAGAAGGCAGGTGGATTGGGGGCAGGATTTTTGTCCTCAGACAAATCCGGGGCCTCCTGAGCTCCTTCTTCTGCTTCGGATGCCTCGCTTACGACCGAGGCCAGAGAGGATGACCTCCCTGCCCAATCCTTAGAACCTGAAGCCTGCGTTCCAGGCTTGGGTCATGCCTGGAGAGGTAGGCTGTGGCCTAGCTGTCTCATTCCCTCAGCAATGCCCTGAGATATTGCATTAGCGATGATCTCTTGCATCTCATTGTACATATTGTGGCCCTGGTCTTCGGCTGGCCGACGGCTCTCAAGCCTAGGTGCAAGCGATGAAAGGTCTTCCTCATCAATGAGGGAACCAGCCTCCTGCACCGAATCTCCCCCTAGGGAACTCCCTGGGTGGGTCAGAGGAAAGATCGAAGTCCCCTTCCTCCACCAGAGATGGTGAAATCTCTCTATGAAAAGGAGGCAAAGTAGGCCCAGTGGTAACCTCTGCAGGAAGAGAAGGAGGCCATGCAAGTCTTTGGGCCTTCTGGATCTGCTTCTCTAAAGCTTTCTGGCTCCTCTCTGCTAGCTTCTGAGAGGCCTTGGACATCCTCTTAGGTTTGGGCTGTTTGCCCTTGGATGGGCACCCCTTAGCCACCCCTTTGCCAGCAGGCCCTGGCCTGCTACGTTTAGGGGAGGAAGGACCTGCTTGATTGATGTCTTCAGCTGCGCTGGTGGAAGCCATAGTAGCTGGACCAATCTGGCCAACACCACAGGACAGTTGTGAGGCTGAAATGGCAGGCAGTCAATTAAGTCTCAATGTCCTGGTCTCTGTCCGGGAACGATGGTGGTGAGGCTGCAGCAGGTCAAAATGGCATCTTTGACAAGTTCAGTGTGCCCGCAGATCCACGCTATTGTCAAACAGGGTATGGTCAGTTCAAAAGCCAAAAACCCTGTAGCCGCTTGAAATCAGTCCTTTTGGGGAGAGGGGAACTTGCCTGGAAACCCAGAACAAGGTCCTTGGTTTAAATAACCCCTCCCAGAGGCGATCTGCAGAAGGAGACAGGCAGCAGCGATTCAAACAGCCAAGAATTTTTTGCACTCTTTTTAAACTTCAAAATGGCCACCGCGCAGCTCGGAACGGCACTGAGGACTGCCTGCCAGTCAGAAAAAGGCTTTAGGAGCCTCCGGAGCTGTTACAAGCTCTCCAACAGCATTTTGGGGCTTCCTAGCTTCCTACCTGGCCCCAGGCTCGCCAACAGCCGCTGAGCAAGCCCCTGCAGTGGTGCCTCAACCGCGTGGCTGCAGAAGGCAGCCTCGTTCCGAGCAGCCTGCTCTGCGCGAAGAAGCTGACAGGAAAAAAATTTCAAACTGACAGGAAAACCACTAGCCTACCACTAGCACAAAAATAATAAAAAGGCACTAATCTAACTGTTTGGAGAGCTACTCAACCTGCTCTCAAGGACTGGAACTCCCTAACTGCATCCTTTTAGCGCGAGTGAGTTTTTTAAACTGAGCCTCTAAAGGGAGCAGGAGGCGTGGCTACACAAATTTGAACTCAGTCAAAGGGCAGCAAGCTGAAGTTAACCCATGCTTGGATACTCCAAGCAGCGCCAAGGAGAATATATGCAACAAACCTATGTAACTTATTGACAAAACTCCAAGATATCTGAGCAGCTATACCTTACAAATCTTATATAGAGAATCCTGTCCATCTCCTCCAGTATCTTTAAAATATTCATGTGCTGGAAATGTACGATGAATATCTCGTGTAATGACACTGTCCTGGGAAGATTCCTGCAAAAAGAAAGGAAAGAGAAAATCCAAACCATATTAAATTTGGGTAGCAGAACACAGTTATTACAATATAAATCATGTACTTGGCAAATTTTATATCCACTATATTCCTATATTTAAAATATGTTGACAATCAGAGCAGGATGGGATCCAGATTATTCTACTTTATAATGCATGCAAACTAAATAAATGTTTGCTTCTTACAAAATAAAAAGCATTTCTTTTACTGTCTTATGACATATCCTGGAAGAATCTGCTTTGGGTAAATTATTAAAAATAATTCCTGCTTGAGTTACAACTAACAGAAAATTACCTTAGCTGATTAATAAATTGTTAATACACGTGGTAAGCCTATATACATTTCCATTATTAATTTATTTATAAATAGAAACTTTTTTCTTTTAATGTACAGAATATATATCTGGAGCAACTAATTTATTAGTATGCATTGCTAGTTGTTTCCAATTCCAACACATCTTAATCTATCACAAGAGAGTTAGACTTCAAAATTATTTTTAAATTTGAGAAAGAAAAAGAACATCTTGCTAGTTTCAGAAATGGAACAATACTGGGAAGCAAATATTAATTTAAAATGTGAAATGTTAAGTTTGAGTTATCAGGCAATTACGAATGAGCATGAAAAAGCACAGGGCTTTTATGTTCTACTATTTACTATGACTCCCGGCAAACTATGCATGTATTAAGAAAGCATCAACAGTCTCTTGCAAAAAATATAAATATTTTAATACACAATTAGAGCAACCTAAATCCAGATATATTGCCAAGCTAATTTTTAGTCTAATTTAATCAATCATAGCAATTTTTATTTGTGACATGGATTCAAATAAGAATAATCTTCACACCTGAATCTCATTCAATTACTTTAGAACAGAACAGAACAGAATAGAATTCTTCATTGGCCAAGTATGATTGGACACACAAGAAATTTGTTTTTGTTGCATATGCTCTCAGTGTACATAAAAAGAAAAGATACATTTGTCACGAATCATAAGGTACAACACTTAATGATAGCCATAGGGTACAAATAAGCAATCAAATCATACTAGGAAACAATCAATATAAATTGTAAGGATACAAGCAACAAAGATACAGTCATAAGGGGGAGGAGATGGGTGATAGAAACAATGAGAAGATTAATAATAATAGTAATGCAGACTTAGTAAATAGTTTTGACAGTTGAGTGAATTATTTGTTTAGCAGAGTGATGGCGTTCGGGGGGAAACCTGTTCTTGTGTCTAGTTGTTCTAGTGTGCACTGCTCTATAGCATCATGTTTAGGGTAGGAGTTGAAACTATTTATGTTCAGGATGTGAGGGGTCTGTAAATATTTTCACAACCCTCTTTTTGACTTGTGCAACTGAATGGTTAAAACAAGTAATCTCTAATGGGGCTCTTCAATGTGATTGGTCAGACTCATTTTTAATCTTTCTCCAATAGCACTCTTTCTTCTGCTGTTTCATTTCCCAGAACTCTTCAGTAAACCAGATAACCTCCAGGATCATTGAACAGAGAGGAGTCCTACAAGAGTACTCTGATCTAACATCCTTATTGTATACTCATTTCAAGGCAAACTGCCTATCAGATCCTCAGAAAAAAATACAAGCTCCCTTTGAATTCATTAGTTGCCAGGAATGAACCAAAATAATAGCTTCAACTTCTTTTCATAAGGGGGCATAAAGTTCAGAATGATCAGAGTTGATTGCACAATGAAAAATGACTGATGGTAATGCTTTCAACCGTCAAAATAATGTTGCAACTGCCTTTAAGATAAAACCCAAACCTGATGAGTGTTCATTAGCCTATGTAGGCCCTTGGTGATCTGGGTCGGGTCCATGACTGCTACTTCACAAAACTCTTGAGCTCTTTCGTTCTCTACTGTATAGAGAGGCGGGATGAAGCCTCCCACAGTCATAAACCTAGAGGACTCCACTATCAAGCCTTTAGCGGAATCAGGCAGCATAGAGAAATCATATGTAACAGTTGTAGCAATCCCAAGTGTTCCTTAGAACCTAACTTCAACAAGACCTAGAATCCAATTATCTGTGGTGTAGTGCTTCTGAAAGCTGCTGGATCCCCACATAATACCCCCATAAAATAATTGGGCACAATGCAACAGATTGCTATCAATAATGCTGCAGAAATCTCTGCTTCATTTCAAATTTTATATACTTTCTGAAACAAATATAAAGTCCACAGATGGCATACATTTCTTAAGTCAAAACTAATGAAATTGAACTTTACAATACACTAATTGGTAGAATATATTCTGCTCTTATTTCATTATAAGAGGTTCTGCAGTCCATGAAGTCGTAATAAATTATAAAATGTGAATGTAATGATAATATGTATTCTATTTTTAACAATGTCAACATATAACTGCATTATCAGAATAAAGCTACAAGTTTAACTTGTTTCACAGTTAAAAACAAAATTCAAGAGATTTATTACAAAATTATGACATGTAGGTTTTAAAATGCAACTAACAGCTTGTTAATCAACATGTTTAAAAATATTGAACAGCAAAGAGTAAAACAAATTAAAGTAGAATTAACACTGGCATTTTGACTATTTAAAACATGTATACTATAGTTTGTGCTTTTTGTTCAATTGGAAGAACAAAAGCAGCATATTAAAAAGAATTTAGGTGATATTTTATACATCATTTAACATTGCTTGAATTAGAAATAATTAATATTTAACTCTTTCCTTTCCTTTACAATAAAGACCTGGAAAATTATTATATAAATATTTATTCATTTCACAACATTTATTGCCAAAGGAAGGAGAGGAGTCAGGATAAAAATTTTCCCTGCACAATTGTGCTCCCCAAGATTTTTTTAAAAATGTAGTTGAATAGTCTTTCTATACACATTTAACTATAGATGCTTCTATCTACACTTTCTGGGTTTTAATAAAGTGCAGAGCAAAATAGAACTGGACTATGACTGATGAGACTTAGATTAAAGTATCTGCAGCCTTGAATCTCAGAATTAAATCAGTAACTATCCTTTGCTGTTTACTTCTCTAACAGGTTGAAGGAAAATAACATTGAATAAATAACCATGTATTTTACTTTGAGCAGCTTGGTAAAGAGGCAGAGTAGAAATTTTGGTGAAAGCCCCACACGCCATTATTACAATTTATATACTGTGTGCTGTTTCCATTAATCTCCTCTGTTTCTTGGAACAAAGACAGATGCCTGGAAACTGACCATGGTGAAGCACCATGAGAGAAAGGGGTTTTGTGTGAATTCATTGATGCTCTGTTGAAGATCCAAAGATACAATAAATTCTTCATTGTGGTTTCTGATTCAAAAAAACAGCAACAACTTGGAAATGAATAGGGACCACATCACCAGAGGGGAAAAAAATACATCTCTAATAATGCATCATTGGGGGGGGGGGGGTGCATGAAGTTCAAATCAATAGTGTTAATTGTTGGACAAAGGATTTAATCAGGTTGCAATTCAAAGTCTAAGTTCCAAACAAAGAGATATCTGAAAGGGGCCACTGGTTCTGGTGGAACAACCTCTCCTGAAAAAGATCAAAGATGCTTTACTCCCTCTCCATACCAGGAGGCACTGAGGCTAAAATTTTCTTGGGAATCTGAGTGCAAAGTAATAGTTGCTCATCCCTTTAGAATGGACAAGTCTTAATAATTATTATTATTTTTAATTATTCTTATATTTTATATAATATTCTTATTATTGTTTTTCCCATTAACTATTTTCTTATTAATGTAGTATATTAATAAGACACACTAACAATTTTAAAACAGATTTTGTAACTGAGTAAAAATTCTTTTCGCCTGTTTTGCAAGGGGTAGGAAATTAATATTGCGGTATTATATTAATCAGCATTCAACTAAGGAGGATGTTATGTATACACATGTTCATCTTTTTAAAGATATTTTTCTCTTTAATACCTTGTTTGTTGTGGGGATGGGTTTTTTGGAGGGTGTTTTGTATCTTAACATCCCTTGAATAAACTAAATATCATTATAAAAAAGAATGGACAAGCGATTGCTCTCCTGGTGCTTCCACTATGCCCCAACTGGTTCAAAAATCTTGTGTTATTAAAAAAAGTGAATAATGAGGACCAGAACTGGATGAAAAGATGAAACACGATTTGGAAGAAAAGGCACAATACAATGGCTGTGGAATGCAGTATTTTGAAATGAAGGATGCTGCATTTATTCACCAGCCAGGTGAGGAGGTAGAGGGCTGACTTAACTGTCCATTGATCAAAGGTTCTGGATAGGAGCATTACCAATGCAGACCAAAAGCTTCAGTTAGAAATGAGAGATGAGATTGATGGATTCATTTAAACTGAATGAATGCTTTGAGTAGACAATACATAGGAAGAGCCAATGACCTGGAGAAAAGGCAGACCTAGGCCACCCTGCTTCAGTTTTTATGTAAATGTGGTGAAGAGTTCACATACTGAAGCAAGCTGTTTCAGTAAGTACAAGGAAATAATTCCACTTGGCTATATTTGTTGCTGAAACATACTTCTTGTCTGACAAAGAATAATCAGTTAACTTCAAATCCTCTATATATCATTTGACAATCTAAGAGAAGGAGGAGGTAGATCTTGTCTCTGTGTGGAGAAAACAGATCTGTTCCTTCTGGGAGAAGATACTTTCGGTGCAATAGAAAAATGAAAATCCTGAACTGTATCAATCAGGGTCACCAAATAGTTGTTGTTCAAAACGTTACCAAGGAAACAGATAAAGTTTGTCCAGAAGAAAAGGAATCCATCCCCTTTTTGTCTTGGATCCCCTTTTTTTCCTCTTGTACAGCCAGAGAAAAGTACAGAAGTACAGAAGCCATCCAGGGCCTACACCAGAAGTGTCAAGCTCAAGGCCTACAGGGGTGCTTAGATCCAGCCCATGGGGTGCTTAGATCTGGTCCACAGGGACACCCTGGAAACAGTGAAGGTGGTGTCCGTGGTGCCCATGGTGTCTCTGCCAGCAAAAACAGAACTCTGTTTTCGGTCGCGACAACCTCCTGCAGCCCTCTGCCAGTGAAAACGGAGCTCGGGGACCATGCCCACCCCGACCACACCCACTTGGCCACAGTCACCCAGCCCCCAGATGTCAAACACAACCCTGATGCGGCCCTCAATTAAATAGAGTTTGACACCCCTGGCCTACACAATAAAAATAAATGCTGAATTATTCCTTTGAATAAGAAAGTGAGAGGTATGCTTCCCTCCCCCAGAATGAATTTAGAACATGCATACCCAAAGCTATTTTCCTGTGTTCAGAAATCTTCCTTAAGACTAAAAATTTAGACTTTTTGTCGACAACATTGCTTCATCTCCTTAGTAACTGACAGCATTTCTTGTAACCATTTCTGCAGTACTTGCCTGAGGCAGGTTGGAATGAACTATAAATAGCACATTGTGCCATCTGTCTTTTTATTCCAGTGTTAGCACTGAGTTTATGCTTCACTGATAACCACCCATGTGCTGCACTTCCAGCAGCTGTAGGTAATAGTAGCACAAGGCCAAGTTAATGAAAACAATAGAATTTTTTACTAATACAATTAGTCAACAGTTTGATATTCATCATTTTTTAGAAAAACATTGTGTTCATAGTACCAACATTAACAATCTGATTACATAACCTCTCCTAAAAAACACATTTAAGGTTTTTCAGAGATTATGGAATGTGTTTTAGATATTACATTAAATAATAAATCAATTAAACTAGAAAGTTTGTAACAGAGCAAAAATTATATTTAACCCTTATGAAACCAACTGATATCAGCATCAAATGTGCCTACGGAAGGAAGGAAGAATGGAAGGGAAGCAAAATAAGAATCAGAATGTTAATAAAAGCTTTAAGAAAAAACAAATATTAAAAAAAGGTCTGAAAAGATAATAACTATTTAGATTGGAAGTGGGATAGAATTCACGTTATGAATTAGCTTAAAGGAGAAAGCAAGCTAATTCATTTTAGCAGTTAATGCAAAAAATCTCTGAAACACAGAAGGCACAACAAGTGCATCCCACTTTTTCCCCTCAAATACTAATAGAAAATAACTTGATTTTTAAAAATTCATTTTTATCTCAGACCAAGTAACACCAGCCGTACCATTATTTTTAAAAAAAATTCTTCTTAGCCCTAAGTTTCTCTGTTGATGTATATTTATCTCTTATTAATGCAATAGTTCAATAACGTTAAGTTTCTGCATACCGCACAAACCTAATGTATCTAATTCCTCATAAACTGACTTATTAAATAAACTCTGATGTAAAGATAAAACACTTATAAATAGAGTCAATTCAAATATTTATTACAGTCATAAGGCCAGAATAATACTTCTATTTTTAAGATTTTTAGATAATTAAAACATGGTAGTATGTTTTATTTGTAATGTTCTATTCTGTTTAAGGAGTTATTTTCAGGCTGACCTATTCCTAATTCTCAATTCTTGACAATACATCCCCTTTCCCAGAAATGTCTAATTGATTTGTTACTAAAAAGCTCAGGTGCAATGATACCATGCAGCATTTATTTTTGTAATTTGTTTGTATCACCTTAGCAACTTATTTCTTTTGCTTTAGGAAAGGCTGTACAGGCAAGAGGTTCATGGCTGCTAGGAATAGGAGGATCAATATGTTAGACTACCTGCCCTTACTGTTACAGAAAACAGTAGCAATATTACTTTTGCAGTTTAATCAGATTGCTCTTCTGTTGCACGCTAAACATGGAATTCTTAGTACATGGAAATGCTTTTCAGTACATGCTAATATCTTCTAGAAAGGCACTCTGACGATCTTTATAACAGGATTCTTAATGACCAACCTCGCCATTATTCATCATAGGGTTCATTATTAGAGTATTAAATCAAATTCTACAGACCAAATGATAGTCTAACCAGGAATTACAATATTTGGGTTTCCCAAAATATTAGATATATTCCTCCTGTTTTCTCTTATTTTCTTTGGAATTAACAGAATAACAGAGTTCAAAGAAACATTGGAGGTCTTTGTGTTCAACCCTCTGCACTAGTAAGAGACTTATACCATTCTGGACAATAGTTGTCCAATCTCTTCTTTAAAATCTCCACTGATGGTGCACCCACATCTTCTGAAAGCAAGCCATTCCACTTGTTAATAGTTCTCACTGTCATTAAATTCTTCTTAGTTCTAGATTGGTTCTCTCCTTGCTTAGTTTCCATCCATTGCTTCTTGTTCTGCTTTTTGGTGCTTTGGTAAATAGGTTGACCCCCTTCTTTTTTGTGGCAGTTCCTCAAATACTGGAATATTGCTATCATGTCACCCCTAGTCCTTTTCACTTGTCTAACATACCCAATTCCATCCTTCAGTCTCCAGCCTCCTAATCATCTTTGTTGCTCTTCTCTGGACTCTTTCCAGTCTCAACATTTTTTGTAATATTGTGATGACCAAAACTGGATGCAGTATTCCAAGTGTGATTTACCAAAATATTATAAAGTGGTACTAATATGTTACATGATCTTGATTCTATCTCTGTTAATGCACCCTAAGGATTCATTGGCTTTTTTTGGGTGGTTGCAGCACATTACTGGCTCATATTTAAGTAAACGTCCACTGACTCCAAAATCCTCTCGCAGTTACTGCTATTGAGCCAGGTTCTACCTATTCTAAACCTGTACTTTTTTTTTTTGCACAAGTGTAAATCGTTACTTTTCTTTATATTGAATTTCATTTGTTAGATATGACCCAGTGTTCAAGTCTGTCAAGACCCTTCAGGATCTTCAGGCTATCTTCTGGGGTGTTGGCTATTCCTACAGCTTGGTGTCACCTGTAAATTTGATGAGTTCCCCTTCTATTCCCTCATCTAAATCATTTATGAAGCTATTGAAGATAATTGGGCCTAAAACAGAAATTGGGGTACTCCACTGCTTACTTCCCACCATTTAGATGTAGTTCCATTAACGACTATATGTTGAGTGTTGTTTGTCAGCCAGTTACAAATCCACCTGGTGATGATGCTTTCTATCCCATATTTTTCTAATTTACCAAAGAAGTAAGTTGTCGTTTACTTTCTCAATGCCTTAATGAAATCCAAATATACTATGTCCAGAGCATTTCGCTGGTCCACTAATTTAGTCACTTTGTCAAAGAATAAGATTTGCTTGGCATGATCTGTTTTTGACAAATCCATGTTGGCTTCTGGTTATAACTTTGCTTGCTTTCCATGCATTTGCAGATCTGTTGCTTGATTATCTTTTCCAGGATCTTATAATTAATTTAACAAAGTTGGAAGGGACCATGGAGGTCTACTAGTCCAACCCCCTGCTTAGACAGAAAATCCTACACCACTTCAGACAAATGGTTACCTAATCTCTTCTTTAAAATGTCCAGAGTTGGAACATTTACAACTTCCGGAGGCAAGTTGTTCCACTGGTTAATTGTTCTAAGGTATTGATGTCAGGCTGATTGGTCTCTAGTTTCCTGGATCATTCTTTTTTTCCTTTTTTTAAAGATAGGAACTACATCAGCTCTTTTCCAGTGCTCTGGTAGTTCCCCGGTGCTCCAGGATCTTTGAAAGATATGAAAGATAAGGTTCAATGGTTCACATCAGCTAGCTCCTTCAGAACTCTGGGATGTCATCCATCTGGTCCTGGTGATTTGAACCCATCTAAAGTAGACAGATATTCTCTTAACAATTTTTGCCTATTTAAATTCCTATTCCTAGTTTGTGTTTTACAGTTCTGTTTTTGGTGAACTGGACTTTTTCTTTTTGCGTGAAGATAGATACAAAAAATGAATTAAGCAGCTCTGCTTTTTTCCTGCTACTCATTACTTCCTTCCCATTAATGGACTGGTTGTTTGCTTAACTTTTTCTTGCATTTTACCTGTTCAAAGAAGCTTTTTTTCCCCAATTATTTTTAAATTTTGTTGCAAGTGTTAGTTCATTCTGAGCCTTAGTTTCTTGTTATGTTATGTCCATTATCATATCCATTATTATGTTTATAACAAATTTGGCTATATCTACTCATTAATAACATAATTTGGAGGAACATTTTCCATTTTTTGTACATCCAAAAAAGGATTAAAGGGCAGAAGAAAAAGGTTGAATAGATGATTGAGTTTGGAATGTTGATTTTGTATTAAAGATCCAGATGGATTTGAAATAAGATTTTGAAATTAATTGTAAGAAATATTCCGGTGGGGAAAGCTGTTGTTTTGAACACATTTTAAAAAGCATGATAACATGGAATTTGAAGGTTGGATACTAGAGGATACCAGAAGGAACTAATTATTACAATTAAAGGAGAAAAACACTTAAAATTCTTAATATAGAACAGAGTAAAATATTTTAACATGGAAGGATATTTTCAAACAATGGACCCAGAAGTTAAGTTTAAGAATGTGTTCCTTTATAGATAATTGTAGATTATCTACAATTGTTGTATCTTAAAATAGAACAAATGATAAAATATGTTATGAAAGACAAACATGTATTACTGACCAAGACAAAGACTTAAATCCACCTGAAAATGGATTTAAAAATAGGATGATATGGAAAAAGATTCAATACTGGACATATAAAAGAAATTGGCTGATGGCTCAGCAACTAAAAGGGATATAGAGCCAAGAGAGTGACTGAGTAATTTTCCTATATTGGATTTAGAAAAGAAGCTGGATAAAGCTTTGAAGAATTTTGTGATAAGGGATATGAAAATAAATCAAGTTTGAGGGGACCAGAGATCAAACTGTTAAAGTAAAAGTTTAATTTCATCAAGTTTAAAATAGATATGTTCTTATCTCTGGTAACTCTTAATGGACGTTTATGATCAGGAACTAAATGGGGAGTTTTTAAGGATTTGTTTATAGATAAGAGATAAGATATGGGAAGAAGAGATCACTATTGCATTTTAAGAAAAGGTGATAAGTTACTAAAATTGTTCATTGTGAAGAGAAAACTAATTTATTTATATTTATATTTTCTTTTCATTTATTATATTATTTTCTCTTTTTCTGCTTTTTTAAAAAAATCTTTTATTTTTAATTTTTATTAATTTTCTTTCATAAATGTAATTTTTAATAAAATTACAATTTTAAAAACAGAAAAGGATTAAGGGCTAAAAGAGTAGTATTATGAAACATCTGAGCCTTTAAGGCTGTTCAAAGCCATTCCAAATAAATAAATAAAGGAGATTTCAGAAATTTGAATGCCTTCCTTGCAAAGAGGCTATGCTAATCTTCCCTGTATCATTTCAATTTTAGTATATACTCTGCTATGCAAGCGGAAACTGTTCCCGAGAATCTTTTTAACACTGACAATGCACAATTCTGCATGACAGCTTGCGGCATCCATCAACCAAAGGTTATTCTATTCTATGCTTCAGTGAAGTACATAATACAATCGCTAATCATAGCAGAGCAGTTCTTGTGACATAGCATGAATCAACGTGTGGGAGGCTGTCCCTTTAATTTAAAGGTACAAATACAAAAAATGGATTGGCAGGGTGTCTGTTATGCTGATTTCTCACAGGTCTTTTATTCTCCCCAGTTTTCCCCATCTCCATCTCTATCATCCTCTCCCATAGCCTACTGCTATTTTTAACTACATCTTTCCAATATTCTCTATATGCTTGATGCCGCTATCTGCTTTCCCCTTCCCTCAGTATTCTGACCCACTTACTGTTTTCCACCTCCTCTCCTCTACCATTATTATATGTCAACCAAACCCCTTGCTCCACATATAGTCCCTTTTTTGCCGCAATTTCTTCTGCTGAAAGGTCTTAATTATCCCCCCAACTCAGTATAAAGAATTACTTTTTTTCCTGGTTTAGAACCGCTGCCTTACAGGGACCTGGATGTATTAGACCTGTCTAAACAGTACGATTTAGATTTGTCAGTTTCTTTGGCAACTACTTAGACAAATTTTCTCCATCCTTTGAAGTGGGTAATAGCTTTTGTTTATCTATGGTTCCATTGGGAGAGCTTAAGGAAATCTCCCAAATTGTTTTGATCCACTCTAGAAGACATTGCTGAGAATTAGCAAAAAGCTCAGTGCATAGTTGTTATTGTAAAGGGGTGGGTGTGTGGAGAGAGAAAGAGACAGACAGACAGACAGACAGACAGACAGACAGACAGACAGACAGAGTGAGTCAATATTCTAGGAGGTGCTCATGCAAAATGTTAATCCAGTCTAAACAAATCTTCTGTAACTTCCAGGTTCTTGGCCCAGGAAAATGTGCAATCTCTTATTTTAGAACTCTTTCAATGACTTGATCTGTAAGGAAGTCATGGATATCTGTAAGTGCAACTGCTAATAAAAGATTTACAGCCGTGTAATCATAGGATTGCAGTCCCATGATTACAGTACATTGCAATAATTTTCCGTTGTACAGAATATCATTACTCTCTTTTCTTTTTAACTTGCTTTTATTTATAATTTCAATTTATAAAGCAACCTATCTTAAATTCAAGACTCTGAGAAGTTTATAGCAGTTAGAAACACCATCGTCTGGTCTTTGTAATTGCCACTCATTACAGAGTAATACCTATTTGAAGTGTTCAGTTCAGCAATTCTAGCTTATACACCACTTCATAAAATAATGTTTGGCTTCTTTGCTATTATTTCTATACATCTTGAAGTGAGATCCTTGTGTCTATATAGCAGTAAATCATTTAATTTACATGTACAAAATTTATTGTATGCACAATCTCTGAAAAGACTGGGGAAGACTTCTGGGTAATAGGAGTTCAAGGCATGAGAAGAGGAATGTCTTATGTAAGAGTCTCTCTTTCTGTCCTTTCATATACTCCTGAAAACTAGCTATAGCGTGATAATTGCTCTATGTGTCTATGTGTCAATTAGAAGCAAGAAAAGGCCAAAGCACTCACATTCATGTGGTACAATCAGAGATCAGTGTAACATTTGATTCCTTGCACTTGGTGCAACAATACGCTTTTTAAGACATGCATAATAATCCACTATAGGAACTATAAAGTTATATAGCACAATATAAATCACTATTATTCATGCTTTATCTTTCTCCTACACTGAGACCTGCTATTTTTAAATAACCCTTTTCTGCAAAAATGCTATAATTATCTTTCTTCAAAATAGATTATGCTCAACCCTACTTATATAACTCTCCATATTTTAAAACAATCAATCAATGTTAAGGTCTACAGTAGAAGATCGAGTAGTCAGGATCATCATCTTTGAAAGTCAGTAAATGTTTTACCATATACACAACCACATACTGGAGCAATAGTAGGGCTCCATCTCTTCTTAACTACAACTGCATCCAAAGGACTGCTCATGGAATAAAGCAGGGGGTAGAGGGAAATTTTTAGAGACACTGAGGCTATAAGAGGAAAGAGGGATCAGTTCTTCTACAGTAAAAGTCAGCTTTTCTACATTGGGAAACTCCTCTCATATCACCAGATCCAGAATAGTTAAACATACTGACAACATTATTGTGCACTTGCTTATTTAGGTGGTTGCTCTGTTTTGCTTCTGCTAACAGAGCCTTGCTATCTGCTTGCTTATTCCCCTACAAACATTCAAGCCCTCTCCATATTAAGGGGTATAAATATGCCACCGGAACTGCCATCACACCATACCTTTTCTCCCTTTCTGTTTACATACCAACCAAATAGACTATATGTTAGTCTATCCTTTCCTCTGCTAGGATCACTTTTGTCTCAATTTCACTTCGGCTGCAGCCTCCAACAAATTGTCACTATTGTATTACTTGGGGCTAAGGGGACTGTGCTATCAGGACAAAGCATGTGTCAGAACCGCCACCTCAGTTGCCTTTCACCTTTGCTTCGGTGCCAGTCTACCATGAGCTATGGGGGGGAGAGCCAAACAGGAGTGGGGAGGGAGGATCCCAGTTCACTGTTCCTGCTGGAAACTTAAATTCAAGGACAACTGCCCAGGAAGGAATGTAGCCACATATCAAGGATGACTGTTCCAACAACATCTAGTTTGAATATGATTGGACAATTAGGGCCTAATGTAGGGAGAGGATCCTGGGAA
Organism: Natrix helvetica; assembly: GCF_964273705.1. Taxonomy (NCBI): domain Eukaryota; kingdom Metazoa; phylum Chordata; class Lepidosauria; order Squamata; family Natricidae; genus Natrix; species Natrix helvetica. Next base: position 63,090,028 of record NC_138549.1, on the reverse strand, counting down.
GGGGGAATTATGCTTGGGAATTCGGTGCATGAACCTCAGATCTGGTTTTGCCTTATTATACTGCACTTGGCCTTTTTCCTAAAATGGAGTCATAGGTCATTTTTGTTTAGGGTTCAAGTTGAGTCAGGTGTGACAGAATGACTACGTAGAAAGGGCTGGAAGCTCACAAACACAACAGGAAAGAGTTTTATATGAATATGAAACTATCATGTGCATACATTATCAGTGTGTGACAAAGCATATGAATGAGCATATTGCTGATAATGAACAGACAAAGTGCTACCAGCCAAACATATTGCAAATCTCTGCAGGTCTCTATTTCATTATAATTGTTTGTTTATTATATAATGTGCACTATTAAGAAAAATGCAGAAATTGTTCATTGAATAAAAGGCACAAGCTTGCCACTTTGCCTTACTTGCAGCATGGAGGGTCACTTGGTGGGAGCTCCTGAAAGTCCTGCTCAATTCTCCTGCTGCAGTTAAGATGTGGTAACAAACTTATGCAAGCTCCTCACAAGCTGCAAGGCTCAGGTTTAATAATATGTAAATATTATTACTATGGATTTATCACAGTCAGTCAAATGTTCAGACTGGATTTAGCATTTTTACCCACCTATGTTTGATGGTATTAAGGGTATTGTCACAGGATGTAAGCTGTTCTGAGTAAAACTGTCTTTTGCACATGACTAATGGTAATTGTGTCAATACTGATGGGGTTCAAGTGGTGTTCTATTTGTTTTCGGATTGCATCTACTATTAGGATTATCACTGTCAGTCACTGCAACAACCAAACTCCTGTTTTTCTTCCGGGGTTGCTGGTCTTTTGCTTTGCTTAGGATGTTTTGAAGAGCCCTAATTGGCTACTCTGATTCCATGTGGCTATAGTAGTGTGATATTTGTGATGTATGCCAGTATAATTCTGTTTAGGGTTTGTGTTGGTTGTCATGCATTGGGTTAAATGGTCAGGGACAAAAAGACTCAAGCACCTCTCTACCCCCAATCATACCCAGATCTGCATAGATTAATTCCAAGATTAACATCAGACCAACAATCAAGTAAACAATACCCCAATCAAGAAACTGCCAAAGAAAGCAACAGTAAACAGCCCAACCAAAGAATCTCTAAGACTACCCCCATCAACACTGACAGGGTAAGACACTAGAATATAAACTGACAGCAAACCACATTCCATGATGTCACCTAGTTTGAGTAATGAAACATCTGCAAGAAACCAAGTAAGCTCAGAAATCACTAAAGACTCCTCATTTCAACCCTAAGCTACAAATATTCTCCCTTATTGACTTGGTCTAGTGCAGCTAGAATTAGCCCTTTAGGTCTCTTTTTTTCAACTTTACAGTTCTTCACCATTGCCAGGCCTTGTTATTATCTGCTTTGTCTGCTATTTTTTAAAATGTACTGGCCATGTAATACTTTGTCTTCCCATGTTTCTTTTGCATTCATCTTTTTTGTAGTGTAGTTTGAGCTCTGCAGTATTCAGTAAGTCTTTCTGATGTACCAGCTTCATTGCTTCTTCTTCACTGTCCTTCAAATATCATTCAAATGCCCTTTTCTCTTCTTCGCTGTTAATATTGTGGTTTGCTGCATTATAACCCAGATGTTCAGACTGAATCTGGCATTTTTATCTACCTATCGAGTACTTCCCAAGAACCTGGGATAGGCAAATCTGGATGCTTGATGGCATTATTATTATTATTCGATTGTATCACAGCGGCCAGTTGATTCGCCGGATTTGGCATTGATTACTAGTCGGGCCCCACCCAGGGGCCTAGGACGTCGTAACGTATTTTCTTAATATACGTGCAGATCCAAGCAGTGCAGCTTTTTGCATTTGACTGATGGTGATTTTGTCAAGTTTTAACTGTTTTAAATGTAATTCCAGTGCTTTTGGAATAGCACCCAGTGTGCCGATTACCACTGGAATTACCACTGCTGGTTTGTGCCATAATCGTTGGATTTCAATTTTTAAGTCCTGGTATTTCGCGACTTTTTCATGTTCCTTCTCCTCAACCCTGCTATCACCTGGTATTGCGATGTCTATGATTGTAACCTTCTTTTTCTCAACCAGTGTGATGTCTGGTGTGTTATGCGCTAGTATTTTGTCTGTTTGTATACGAAAATCCCACAGGATCTTGACCATCTGATTTTCGGTGACTTTTTCAGGCTTATGTTCCCACCAGTTTGTTGTTGTTTTAATATTATAATTTTTGCACAAATTCCAGTGGATTATTATTATTATTATTATTATTATTATTATTATTATTATTATTATTATTATTATTATTATTATTATTATTATTATTATTATTATGTTAATCTTTGGTGAGATTCACAGCCTTTGGGGCTGGTTGGTAGCTCAACAGCTCGAGTCCTAACCAAGGATCTAGGAACTGTTAAGGTAACGTCGGAGGATATAAGTTGTTCCAAGTAGGGTGGTTTTTTGTAGAGTCAGAATGTTCAAGTCAGGTAAATTTAGAATTTTCAAATAGCGAGGTAGTCCTTTAGGTATTGCTCCAAGTGCTCCAATTACAATTGGGACAACACATGATTTCTTTTTCCACAGTCGCTCAACCTCAATTTGCAAGTCCCGGTATTTTGTGATTTTTTTCTTGCTGTTTATCTTCAATTCGTGCATCACCAGGTATTGCAATGTCAATGAACCATACTTTTTTCGTTTCAACTATTGTTATGTCAGGTGTGTTGTGGGCCAAGTGCCTGTCAGTCTGGATTCTGAAGTCCCACAAGATTTTGCCTTTCTCATTCTCTAAAACCTTCCCAACATGATGGTCCCAGTGGTTTTTGCTGTACTCAAATCCAAACTTTTGGCACAATTTCCGGTGAATGATCTTAGCAACGCGGTCATGGCGTTGTAGGTAGTCAGTTTGTGAAATTTTGCTGCACCCGCTGATCAAGTGGTCGACTGTCTCATCTTTCTCATTACAGAGGCGACATTTGCTGTTGATGGTAACATGTTGAATTTTTGCCTTCATGCAGTTTGTGGCTAAGACTTGTTCTTGAGCTGCCAAAATAAACCCTTCTGTTTCTTTTTTCAGTACTCCTGATCTATTATTATTATTATTATTACTTAATTTTCTATGCTCAACTTTTTGTGTACTGGCTGGAGAACTCTCGGAATTAATGTTCACCCATCTTAAAACTGCCAAGGTTGAGAAATACTGGTCTACAGAATTATTGTAGTATTTAATTATTGTTGTTTATTGTCAATTCTTTTCTGAAATCACAATAAAAATGTTCAGCTTTCAAGGCCCACACATGTAAGGAAGCAGGAATTATGTAGACTTTAATGTTAGAATTAGAGGTAAAAACTGACTCATTGATGCTGCAAGAGGCATTTATTAAACCCTCATTTATTAGTGAACTCATCAAAGCAAAATATTTTGAATCACATCTTCTACCACTTCTTGCTACCTATAATCAGTTGCCATTTTGAGATAATCTAACAGAAGACTCCTTCTCATGTTTTGGTTGTTTATGTCTCTTCATTGCTTTCCCAGCCTCCTTACCAATCTCTCATACTAACGATTTGAATTATATTGGAAATACAACACACAAAAGTTTGAAAAGAAAGCGGAAGAAAGTAATAAGATGCTAGAATGATGAAATCCAATGGAAAACCTCAACTAGTAAGAGCTCCTATAACAATAGTGCCATTAATAAAGGATATTCTATTATTACTTCCCAGGATTTTATAGACACTACATACCTTGTCACTAATAAGAGACTTAATTAATCCCAAACTGTACAAATGTAACCACTACTCAATTGCTTTAATTAAACTAATCTCCTAATTACTCATCTTTTCTCCTCCTCTTGGAGCTAAAATTTGTTTTGCTCTAATGAGATTATTACCAAGAAAAGCAATGCATGATAAAGTACATGGGAGAATAATCTATTTTTAGAAAAACTGCATTTCAAAATGAGATAAATCAAAAGTTTTCATGAATTGATATGGTGTGGCAATAATCACATTTTCGTGTGTGTGTGTAAACCATTATTCAAATGAAAATGTTTTCGTACTATAGTAATATTCTGCATTGTTCGCGTGCCCTTTTTTTTTCCGGTGGTTTCGGTGGGAGGGACTACGCGTGGGTTTGATACAGCCTGATTGGTCCAAAGACTGAGGGATTTTTCTTTTAGTGTCCTCCTTTCCCTCCTGGCCCCCAGTTCCCTCAGTCTTTGGTCCAAGCTAGTTTGGCTCCTGTGAGGTTGACTGTTTAATTGGTATATAATTGGAGATTTAAAATAAGTTTATTTTGATCCTCTGCCTTAAAGTTACGAGGTGCAAATTGCACTCTCAGGAAATTCCTGAGGGTGGGGGCTCTTTAGGAGCGCCTTACAGCAGCGCCGAAAAAGAGCGAGGCTTGATTTGAGGCTTGCTTAGCCTGGAAAGCCTCAGATTGCTACTTTAAAGCTTGTAAATCTCTCCGGCGGTTGGGAGCTTTCAAATCGGCTCTTATCAAGCCGATCAGCTCACCGCTAGTTCAAAGAGCTGCAGCGCGGCTTGCCGCAGCTTCAAAGAGCTTCCCCGGCTGTTTGCAGAGCAAAGGAAAAAAAAAAGAGGTCGTTTTAAGTGCTGCTCGCAGCCAGCGAGACAGCTGAAGATCTCCCAGGCTGCGTTTAAGCTCTTAGTGAGGTTTATCCCTCAGAGAGTTTTTCCATCCAGCCGGGCAGCTTAATTTCTTCACCCACGAGGCGCGGCGGCCATTTTGGTGCGACCTCGTGGGCGGCGGCCTACTTCCCGAGTGCAATTAGCTGAGCAAGCAGGCCTGCAGGACAAGGGAAAGGCACGCTGAACCTCGTGTGCGGCTGCAACGAGGCTTTTTACCTGAGACCGAAGCACAAATCTACTGGACACGTGAGTGAGGCATGGCTTCCACTATTTCTGATTCACAAGCCAGCGAAAGGGTGGAGGAGAGCCAGGGCAGGCTTAGGCCCAGAACAGCAGGCCCCAAGCCCTCTGCAGAGCAACGCCCTTCCAGAGCAACTGCCAGGGACGAGTCTAGAAGACAAAGGGCTCTGGAAAAACAGGTGGCCAGGGCTGAGAAGCAAGCACTGGCTTCTAGGCATGACTCCCCTATTAGATCTAGATCTCCTATGGGGGCACGGTCTCAGGTCTCAGACTCCCCTACTAGGGGCTACAGTCCTTCATCCCCTTCGGTCTCCCCGGCCAGGTCCAGGAGGGAAGTGACCTCTCCCTCCCCATCCATTTCCCCCAGAGGTAGAATGGAGGATCCAAGAGAAGGGGGATCTGGTGACTATTTACCACCAGCTCAGTTGGCTCCACAGGATCCTTCCCGGGGTCCTTCAGAAGAGGATTTGGAGGAATTGGAGAACTTGCCTCCCAATATTAAAAGACTTATTTCTACTGCAATTTACAAGGGCATTTCCTCTGGCCTAGCTCACAGGGATCCTCCCCAGGGTAGGCCTCACCCTGTGACTGCCACAAGTAGCAGACCTCAGATTGCTGATAGAAGTCTGGAGAGGTCTAGGGCAGCTTCCCCTTCTGTGGTCAGCGAGGGCTCCTTTTTGGGGGAACCTGCGCATGTTACTCTAGGATTTTCTGAAGATGAGGAGGACACCCCAGAAACACCAGGCTTTCCAGGTCTTTTCCCTCCTCTGGCATTTAAACCTATGCTGCGCAAAGCAAAAAAGACCACTCAAATTGGCACGGGGCCCCCTCCGGCTTACCAGCGTAAGGACCCCAATCTGGCCATGTTTATCAACCCCAACACTGAGAAGGAAGAGGTGCCTGCACCTCCCCTTTTCCTGGAGGTAGTTCAGGATCAGTGGGCTAAGCCTTCTTCTCTTCCTAATCCCAGCAGTAGCGACAAAAGCTACTACAATATGGAGAAGGCCTTCACACAGGCTCTTCAACTGCCCACAGTAGATGCCCCAGTGGCCTTGTTAGCCAACGCTTCCTCCGTAGTCACGGGTGATGTTGCTGATAAATTAAAACCGGAGGATAAGCGAGCAGAACTTGCCCTACGCAAAAACTTTAATGCTTCGGCATGGGCTATTAAGGCAGCCGCAGCAGCTTCTTATTTCAATCGTACATCAGTCATGTGGCTTAGGCAATTGCAAGACCGCATTCCTCTAGAAGACGAGCGCCTTCATCAGGACATTGCCAAAATCATTTCAGCCGCCCAGTTCTCGGCGGACGCCACCCTCGACTCCATTAAATTTTCGTCCAGAGCCCTAGCCACCTCTGTGACTACGCGGAGGCTTTTATGGCTCCGAAATTGGCAAATGGACAATAAGTCCAAATGGAGTCTGGCGGGGGCACCATTCACGGGCCCCAACCTTTTTGGTTCCTCCCTGGATCCTATTCTTGTCGAGAACAAGGACAAGAAAAAGGTCCTTCCGTCCAACACAAAAAAGACAGATAACCGCCCTTCAACCTTCCGTAGGTCATCCTCCTATAGGGCTTCAGAACAGGATTTCCGTCAAAACAGATTCACACCCTACAGGTATGATAGGCAGTATCAACGGAATTATTACCAGGACAGGAACAGGTATCAGGGTCAATCCAAACGGCCCTTTCGCGGAGGGGGGGGCAGTCCCTTCCGCAGGGGCAAATGACTCAAATCCGAGTCTGCCCATAGGCGGCCGCCTGGCGTCCTTCGCGGACCAGTGGGATCGGATCACCTCAGATGCCTGGGTCAGATCGACTGTCAGGGAAGGACTCCGGCTGGAGTTCCTGGTCCCTCCCCCGACGCTCTTCAGAACCTTCCCCCTCCCCAGAGATCCGGAGAAACGACGCCTCACGCTTCTCGCAATTCAACACCTGATCGAAATTCGAGCTGTCGAACCGGTTCCTCAGGGGGAGCGGGGTCAAGGAGTGTATTCCAACCTATTCGTGGTCCCGAAGAGCTCCGGGGGATGGAGAGCGATCTTAGACTTGAAGCGCCTCAACTCTTACATAGTATACCGGCGCTTCAAGATGTCTTCGCTCAAGTCAATCCTCCTCGCCATCAGACGAGGGGATTTCATGGCATCCATAGATTTAACCGAAGCATATTTACATATCCCAATTCGGCCATCCCATCGAAAATTTCTCCGGTTCTCACACGGGGAGCAACACTTCCAGTACAGGGCCCTCCCCTTCGGGTTAGCATCAGCCCCCCGTACCTTCACGAAGGTCCTGGCGGCAATGGCGGCTCACCTCCGCTCGAGACCGGTGAGACTCCATTGCTACCTCGACGATGTTCTCGTCCTCGCCCAGTCCCAGCCTCAAGCAGCGAGGGATGTTCAGGTCACCATTCAATTCCTTCAAAGCCTAGGTTTTTCCATAAACTTTCCCAAGAGCCACCTGTCTCCCTCAACGACCATACTTCACTTAGGCACAGTAATAGACTCAAGGGCGGGTCTGGTCCGTCTCTCTCCAGACCGGCTTTCAAGCCTTCAGAAACTCGCCCGCCTCGTTCACTCAAGAAAGTCCGTTTCCATCTTGACCCTGGCACAACTGTTAGGCAAGATGGTATCCTGCATCGGAATTGTCCCATGGGCCCGCCTCCATTCCAGAACGCTGCAGTGGACTCTAATCCCATTCCAGAGACAATTGCTCAGCAACTCTCCACGACCCATTCGGATTCCGCCGGATCTCCGGTGGTCTCTGAAGTGGTGGTTGAAACCAACCTTGAATCGCGGGGCCGAGTTCTGGGAACCGGACAGAGTCACCATTACAACAGACGCGAGCCTGTTCGGCTGGGGCGCAGTGATGGAGTCCAGCCTGGCACAGGGACGTTGGTCCAAATCCGACCTGTGCCACAACATCAATTGGCTAGAACTCAAGGCGGCTCGCCTGGCCCTTCTTCACTTCCGGGGCCATATTCACAACCGTCACGTCCTTCTCTTGACGGACAATGTGGCAGCGAAAGCGCACATAAATCGTCAAGGGGGGACGCACTCCAAAAGTCTATGGCTGGAGGCTCAAAAACTAGGCAGGTGGGCGGAGAAGAATCTGGCCTCGATCATCTCAGAGCACATTTCGGGCATTGCCAACCACCAGGCAGACTGGCTGAGTCGAGCGACCGTGGATCACGGAGAGTGGCAGCTCGACCCGACCATATTTCACAAGATATGCCACCGGTTCGGGACTCCCCTGGTGGACCTTTTTGCCAGTCCGAGCAACGCTCAGCTCCCACGCTTCTTTTCCCGCTTCCCGGCTCGACATGCGGAGAACACGGACGCTCTGCGGTGCCCGTGGCCTCCCGGCCTCCTTTATGCCTTTCCTCCCATTCCTTTGATTCAGGGCACCCTGAGGAAAATTGTTCTGGAGAAGGCCCTAGTCATTCTGATAGCCCCTTTTTGGCCAAGACGCCCGTGGTTCGCGGACCTTATCCAACTGTCCGTAGCCCCCCATTGGCGGATTCCACAGGGGGAGGTAACCTTATTCCAAGGGGTTCTTTGCCATCCGGAGCCCGAGTGGCTCCAGCTGACCGCTTGGCTATTGAGCGGAGCATCCTAAGGGGCGTTAATCTTTCAGCCAAAGTAATATCTACCCTCGAGGCTTCTAGACGCCCCTCGACCACGCGTATTTACAACTCAACGTGGTCGACCTTTGCTACCTGGTGTGGGAGGTTTAGCATTGACCCGACCTCAGCCTCGGTCGCGGAGGTCCTGGAATTCCTACAACACGGGCTAGATCGCGGGCTGTCCCACAATACATTAAAGAGGCAGACAGCGGCCCTGTCTTCCATTCTTTCAGGGGTGGGGACGGGTTCTTTAACTCAGTCAGCGTTAATTAAGAGGTTTCTCAAGGGCGCTGCGAATCTATGTCCCCCTCCGGTACATAGGTTCCCCACCTGGGACTTGGCGCTAGTCCTTAGGGCAATGACTGGGGCCCCCTTCGAGCCCCTGAGAACAGTACATCTCAGATTCCTTACCTTAAAGGTAGTTTTTCTAGTGGCCGTTACTTCGGCCAGACGCATTTCCGAACTGGGTGCCTTGTCATCCAAGGAGGACTTGTGTCAGTTTCACCAAGATAGGGTCGTCCTCAGACTGGACCCGGTCTTCCTGCCCAAAGTCAATTCTGTTTTCCATCGTTCCCAAGAGATCATATTACCTAATTTTTGTCCGGCTCCTGTTCACGAGAAGGAGGTCAGTTGGCATCGTTTGGATGTCAGAAGGGCTCTCCGCATCTATCTCAGGCGCACCTCCTCCTTTAGAAGATCGGAAGCCTTATTTTTGTCCTTCCTACCAGGGACCCTGGGGGCTAGGGTATCCTCGGCCACCATTGGCAGGTGGGTCCGGCAGGCAATTTTGGAAGCATACCAGGCCTTGCACCTAACTCCCCCTCAGGGTATAACGGCACACTCTACTAGGAGCGCGGCCACCACTGCCGCTTGGGCGACTAGGGCTCCACTGGAGGATATTTGTAGGGCGGCCACCTGGGCCTCGCCCTCTCCCTTCGTCAGGCACTACCGCCTCGATCATTTCGCCTCGGGAGATGCGGCCTTCGGCCGTAGAGTGCTCCAACAAGTGGCGACCCCCCCTTCCACGTTGAGTTCTTCCCACCCTGGGATGTAGCTTGGGTATGTCCCACGCGTAGTCCCTCCCACCGAAACCACCGGAAAAAGAGCGTTGGTCCTTACCTGAACGCTTATTTTCGGTGGTAAAGGTGGGAGGGACTACGTTCCCGCCCAAAGTATAGAGGGGTCAGGGGGGGGGTCGTTAATTATGATTTGTTGCTTGCTTTTGTGTTCTGTGTATTGTTTCCACGGTTATTTCCTTACATATGAATATCAGCTTTTCCATGCAACCTCGGGAACTGGGGGCCAGGAGGGAAAGGAGGACACTAAAAGAAAAATCCCTCAGTCTTTGGACCAATCAGGCTGTATCAAACCCACGCGTAGTCCCTCCCACCTTTACCACCGAAAATAAGCGTTCAGGTAAGGACCAACGCTCTTTCTCTTTCAATATTCTTTAATTTCCCTGTCTCTTGGGAACTGCTGGTCCTATCTTCAGCTAGTATAAAATTCTTCTGAACTTAGAATCTGTATGAAGTTGAACATTTTTTTCCTATTTTCTATAGAAATATATAGTTACAAATCTAAATGTAAGTAGGAATATAAATATTTCAGCACACAATAACAATGTCTTCATCAGCTTTCCTAACCTGATGAGACGCCCGTTGCGAGTCTTGAGGGACCGCTTTGGGAGGAGTTTGACTCGGTTGCCATCGAGGATTTGGACAGGTTGCGTGGACGTCTGCGACCCACCACATGTTTATTGGACCCGTGTCCCTCCTGGCTTGTACTGGCATCCTGGGAGGTTACGCGCGACTGGCTCCTGGGCCTGGTGAACGCCTCGTTGGGTGAGGGGTCTCTACCGGCCGCCTTGAAAGAGGCGGTGGTGAGGCCCCTGCTCAAGAAGCCTTCCCTGGACCCAACGGACCTAGTCAATTATCGTCCAGTCTCCAACCTTCCTTTTTTAGCGAAGGTTGTAGAGAGTGTGGTAGCACAGCAGTTCCCACGTCACCTGGAGGAAAATGATTATCTAGACCCGCGCCAGTCCGGCTTCCGACCCGGGCACAGCACGGAGACGGCCTTGGTCGCATTGGTTGATGATCTCTGGAGGGCCAGAGATAGGGGTTGTTCCTCTATCCTGGTCCTATTAGATCTCTCGGCGGCGTTCGATACCATCGACCATGGTATCCTGTTGCACCGGCTAGAGGGGCTGGGAGTCAGGGGCACCGTTTTACGGTGGTTTGGCTCCTACCTCTCTGGTCGGACGCAACGTGTGTTGACAGGGGAGCAGAGTTCGACCCGGAGGCCACTCACATGTGGAGTGCCACAGGGATCGGTGCTCTCGCCTCTCCTGTTCAACACATATATGAAACCGCTGGGCGAGATCATCCGTGGTTTTGGAGTGGGATATCATCTGTATGCTGATGATACTCAGCTATACATTTCCACTCCGAACCACCCCAATGAGGCCGTCGAAATGATGTCCCGGTGTCTGGAGGCCGTACGGGTCTGGATGGATGGCAACCGACTAAAACTCAACCCTTCCAAGACGGAGTGGCTGTGGCTTCCGGCCTCCCGGTTCAACCAGGTGCTTCCATCTCTGGCCATCGGGGGCGTCCAACTAGCCCCCATGGAACAGGTGCGCAATTTGGGCGTCCTCCTGGATGCCCGGCTGTCCATGGACAACCATGTAACAGCCGTGGCAAGGGGGGCGTTCCATCAGGTTCGCCTGATGCGCCAATTGCGCCCCTTATTGGACCGGGATGCCCTACGCACAGTCACCCATGCGCTAGTGACGTCTCGCCTGGATTACTGCAATGCTCTCTACATGGGGCTTCCCTTGAGATGCACTCGGAGACTACAGTTGGTCCAGAACGCGGCCGCGCGGGTGATTATGGGGAGGACTAGATACTCCCCTGTAACACCTCTCCTGCGCGAGCTGCACTGGCTGCCTGTGGTCTACCGAGTGCGTTTCAAGGTTTTGATTATGATCTTTAAAGCGCTCCATGGCACAGGGCCTAGTTATATGCAGGATCGCATCCTGCCCCACACATCCCTACGACCAATTCGCGCACACAGAGAGGGACTTCTCCGGGTGCCGTCCGCCAAACAGTGTCGGGGGGCGACACCCAGGAGCAGAGCCTTCTCTGTGATGGGCCCAGCCCTGTGGAATGACCTCCCCCGTGACATCAGGATTACTTCCGATCTCCGCTCCTTCCGTGTACAGCTGAAGACCCACCTCTTTCAATTATCCGGCCTGGCTCAATCGCAATCGTAATTTTCCCATTCCTCCAAACTGTTTTAAATTGTCCTTAAATATTAATTTTTATTGGGTTTTTACAATTGGGGTATTTTAAAGTTGATTTTTAACTGTCTATTGATGTAATTTGTTTCCTCCTCCGTGTATGTATGTAGGTATGTTGTGTATGTATGTACGTTTGGTGTTGTTATATATTTTTTATGTTTTATGCTCCATTGTACGCCGCCCCGAGTCCTACTTGGAAAGGGAGCGGCTAATAAATCCAAATTTATTATTATTATTATTATTATTATTATTATTATTATTATTATTATTATTATTATTATTATTATTATTATTATTATTATTTATTATTATTATGTTCTACAACTCTCATAATTGCTTAGCCAATATTATTTTTCTGGTACTGAGATAGTATCAAATTGGGAAAAGTTAATGAACTACAAAGAAATGTCTCTTCAGAAATAGTGCATTCTAAATGATCAGTAGGATATCACAGAAGGGTACCCAAACATATTCAAACATAGCACTAGCAATTTGTGTTGAATAAATAGTTGAAAATAAAATTCATTTAAATTAGATTTAAAATGAATACAAACATTATATGGAACAATGTCTTCTACCTATAAAGAGATGTAATTTAAGAAAAACAGAAGCTATCCTGTTTAATTCAGGTCCTATAATTTATATAGGATTGTTGCCTAAAAGTTATTCTCTTTATCCTAATTCTTCCACTCATTTTGCTTTTGTGAACAGAAAATTATAACTTATTATACACATTTGCATGATATCATTGACATTTCCAGATTACATGAACTAATTCTTTACTACAGTATCTTACCCTTATTTTTAACCAAATTTCTCTTAAAATACTTCACATGTTTGCATATTGAAAATGTCTCAAGATTAATGAATCTTGTTATCTCATTAGCAACTCATGTAACTAAAAATTAGTAATATAATCTTCAATGCAGTTTAGGTAAACCCTTCTTTAGTCCATTTCTTAATATCACGTGCTTAACAGGACAAGAAATGCCAAGAGAAAAAAGTTAAGTATGATGTCGCAAGATATGAATTACAGAGGGGAAAAATGAGAACAGGTATCACTAGTGAGATGTAAGTAAGAACCAAAAAACCAAAACAGAACCACCTTCTGTGGAGGAAATTTATCTATCCCAAATACACCAACACAAGCTTAGTCATATACATCTTTATAAAGGCTGCTCAGCACATTTTTCCTAGTGCCTGCCTTAAGCCTTGTCCTCTCTGCCTACAAAACACCTAACTGTCTTTCCATGGCAAATAAATCTTTGCTGTAAAGCCAGAGGAATAGCTGAAGCAAGTATCAGAATGCAATAAGGCAAAATGCTGGTGACCCAAACTCTTGACTGCTACGAGACAACCTGTGTTACTTCATTTGCAACATACTTGGCATGTAGGACCTCATCTAAAAAAGGCCATGGAGGAAGTGTTCAAAGCAACCGTCATGCTTTTCTTGAATGCATATTCTTTTTGAAAAGGGAATAAGGTAAAAGTATGTATTGAACAAAGCATGATATATTTTTCTATATATTTTTTTCATTCATACATGGTCTTTCTGTAAAAAAAAATCAACCAGATGGAAAGTATTCCATGAAGTCGCTATTCTAACATTCTCCTAACCAGGAAAAACAACAACACCCATCACTTGTCTGCTCTCTGATTTGTTAGACAAATGCCTATAGAGACCCAGAGACTCATGGTCAAAAGGAGGGATCTAACTCATAGTGGGTGAATGAAATGATTCAGGTCACCGATCTCTCTGAAGCTCCTCCTCCATGTGATACAGAGCATTCCCCTAAAACGTTTTATTGCTTTTTCTAATAAAACACCACATTCCTGGATCACTGTGAGATGGTTTTGGCAAGTAACCTGGCTCTGAAATGGAATCTCTACTTGGGGGGGGAGGGGGAGCTCTTCAGTTCTCCACAAGTGATGCCTGCATATCCCAGATTATTCCAACCTCCAGTTTTAAATCTGTCTGTCTTTCAATCCTATTGTTCTTATATCTGCTTTACAAATAAAAATATGAATATATATATATATATATATATATATGTATATGTATATGTATATGTATATGTATGTATGTATGTATGTATGTATGTATGTGTATATATATATATATATATATATATATATATATATATATATATATATATATATATATATATATATATATATATATATATATATATATATATATATATATATATATATATATATATATATATATATATATATATATATATATATATATATATATATGCTGGTTTTGTTGTATTCGGGTCTTTTCCCGTGTAAGGTTGAGATTGTCTTTGCAACGTTTCGGCAGGATCTCACCTGCCATCTTTAAGCGTGGGCTTAAAATGCTTGAAGATGGCAGGTGAGATCCTGCCGAAACGTTGCAAAGACAATCTCAACCTTACACGGGAAAAGACCCGAATACAACAAAACCAGCATACCTACACCCGTGAAAATCTACGAAAACATATATATATGCCTTTTCCTATTGTGAACCTTGTCATAAAGCCCTGCCTATAAACAGGTTGCCTATATTTTTAGCAAATTCATGGAATGATGCTTGAAATTCATAGTATTTGCAAATAATAGTATATCAATTATTCAGTGGGCTAGAATATGCTTGATCATTTCCACTTGTTTAGGATTACTTTAAAAACTTATTTATGGCAAACTGCTATGCCTGACTAAGGGTTCTCAGGTTACTAACCAATTCTTTGAATCCTTCAGACAGAATAATAAAACTAGCTTTACTGTATATGTAACTTCCTTCAATTAGTTTGCCTACTATCCTCATTTAAAAAAATGTTTCAAGGGATTTCTAACCCTTCCCCTCACATTTCCTAGCTGAAGATTTAACAGTGTAAACTAATTTTCACTGTATGAAAAGAAGCATCATCCCAAAAAATATCAGAACAAATTAAAGGTTCAGTTTGGGATTTCCTTTTGCCCTGAAATGGACATGTGATACTTTTAATTCATGGTAGTTATTTTAAGATGACATCTGTTTAGATTTTTGCAACAAGTCCTAAGCTTCAGTATGTTATCTGATCTTTTTCCTATCATTCAAGGTTTCTCCCTCTTCCTCTTGCAATCCAAGATATAGTGCCTAAGAATCAAAAATATTTGGGGGGGGGGGGGGGCTCTGAATTTAATTTCCACAGCAAGCATAGAAAACCTATTTTTTAATTGTTTAAAAAAATGAACTTCAGCTGTTAAGTATCAGCACACATATGTCTAATGAGTTATTTCTCTCTAAATAACTGCCAAACCTTAATTATGTTAACAAATTTAGAGATATTCTTCATAAGCTACCTTCTTCAAAAATTTCTCCTGAAAATTTCAGTCTTATATTTTATCTCTTCTTTTTCCCTCAAAATGTCTTGCCTAGTGAATAAGACTGCAATCATGTACTTATTTCACTGGAAGTACAATGAAATGTCTAAAAGATGTCCATAAGTTTACCCTTTTAACCCCTTCACAAGATACTTGTTGGTAAAAATTTAAGCCTCAATATTTTAGACCATTTCTATAATTAATAAAACTTCCGTCTTGCATTCCTATTTTCTTGTGACTATAATTCAAGCCACAGGATAACTGAAATAGTGGTAATATTTGCCCACAGTATTTTAAATAAAAATTGCAAAAATTAATATATTGGGAATGCTAGGCAGGTATTTCATTTTTTTTATAGCAGCAAAAGCATTTTTATCCTATCCTAGTTTTCAACCCAAAGAGTTCCTAGGCTACTTTGCAAAGATCAGAAAGAAGGTAATTCCTGCCCACAGGCTTACAAATTAGTAATTGTGAAGAAAAAGAGAGGGGGAAAAACAGCTAAAAGTTCAGCAGGTAGTAATTTAGTAGATAATGGAATTGAAGCACAATAAAGATCTGCTGATTTCTTTCTCTCTAGTAGCCTCAAGTGGTAGTTGGAAGAAATGCTCTATCAATACACAATGGAGGTTGTTATCTACTATTTCCTCTCTCATTCTGAAGGCATCAATAATAGAAACTGGCAGCTAGAAACTTTATTACAGCTTCTTCTACAGATTTTTCAGGATTTATACTAGCAATCTGTGTTTATCTGTCTGAACAGAACAGAACTGATATGACAAAGGCTCTAGCTTACAGAAAAGGTGATATTTAACTATAATTCTATATAACACATCACATTTTAATCTATTTTGTTAATATACATTATTATATGAAGTTTATCTACAAGCTACAGTTATTGTGTTCTTGAATAGAGCAGCACTGTTTTCATAAAATAGCATTAAGAGTTAAGACATTCAATTAGTTACTAATTATCCTGGCATTGTTTAAGAATTTCCATCATTCTTTAGAGTTAATAAACAGATTAGCAAAGTCTGGAGAACATGGTTTCAAGAATTCTTTCTTTTCTGCCTGTAGCCATACAAGACACAACTACTGTATTTTCCTTATATTATAACAAATTAACACTTTTTAGTAATTTGACTGTAGTAGATTCCGGGTTAATCTCATATAAGAGGGGGGGTTTCTACTTAATTCTACCTTGAGATTCTAGGCATCACATTTTCATACCTGAACTTGAACATGAAGCCAGTACACCAGTGTGAAAACCTAATTAGTCTCCAGACAATTCTCAACTCAAAAAAATCACAAATATAAGCTAAAGTAAAACATCACTTGCCATCTTTTAGATCTGAGGTTTAAATACAGCAAATATCTTAAGTAAATTCAAACCCATGAATATTATTTCCACTCCATGAATCTCCTTTGGCAATAGGAAAACCATTGTCAAACATATATTGAGAGTTGTCTCCTATGGGAACAAATTCCCTCTCCCAATTTCTTTCAGACATAATTTCACATTCATAAATGCACTTTCATTCTAAATATCTGTAAAATTATTGAAAAGATACCAAAATGCAGAGCTTTATTCAGTACATATTAGACTTTGCTCTAGATTTCTCTGAAATATTGAGTTTTGAAACTTGTATAGATTAAGAAACGGACTTTGTTTTTCTTTTACTATTAGCACAACTGAATACAAATATATATCTACTGCAAAAGTTACAGAAAGATTTTCACAGGATGGACTGTCATGAAATAATGAATTACAATGCTGACATTAAAATTGTAGGCCACCTGTAAAAACTCAATAACAACTTGAGCTAAGATTTTTAATATGTTTTACTAATACTTTTGGAACAAACCCTTTACAAAAACTAAGCTGTATAAGTCACACTGTTTTAGTGAAACTAAATGAGATTATGAGTTCTCAATTGCTCTATGGAAATCAAAAGACATTGCTACATTTTAGTTGAATCCTGTCCAACATTTTTAATGTCTTACATTAATTACAGAAATCTAGATAAAAATGCATTTTCTCTGAATTTCAGAATTTGCATACTATTAGATAGCAAAGTACTAAAATTTGCACTTGACATTAATGCCTTTAGAACCTGAATAGGATTTTTTCAGAAAAACAAAAAGGTCTTTATAATCAATTGAAAAAATATTTATTCCAGTGTTAAACAATGATTTAATAATAGTTTAGGAAAACCACATGATACAGAATACAAAATGTACATTTTAAAACAGTTTCATATACATGCTAAATGCATGCTCTGCACTGAACAGCAAAAATGTGCCCGAACAATTGGGTCACAGACTTCAAAAGAACAAAAGAAAATTAGTTCATCTTTATATATTTCATTAGGTGAAAAATTCCTCCACAAATAAGCATTTTAAAATAACATAAGTACTTATATTATTACCACAGTTTTTTTACAGATTCATAAGTGACAATTTTGTTATCAAAGAAAATCTGGGTTTAAGTTCAGTCTGCTGGAAGCTTTGCTTGCATTTACTAGTTCCCCACTCATCACCTTTCCAGCAATGTTTTCTTGCTCTTGCAAAATATAATTTCTGTTTACAATGAATATTACCTCTTCAAATTTTATGCTGGCAATATACAGATATTACAAAGCCTATATATCAGATTGAATATGATTGCCTATTTTCCTCCCTTACATAGAACAAGAGTTCGCCCGTTTTCTAGGAACAGGGTCTCGGACCATACGGTCTTTTTTACATATGCAAACTGAGCATATTGTCTCTGACAATCTCCAAAGTCCCATCCTAAAAACACTATTTGACAGACTATATATTACACAGTTACAAAAACTATTGCTAATAGCAAGCCAGGTTGTTACAAAAGAGAGTGCTGGATTTTCAAGCACCTTAGTGCTCTCTAGCATGAAATATATAATGTAGGGCAGCCAGAGCACATAAAACACACTGGTTATACGAAATAAAACCATAGCATAGCGGCTATCTGGGCTATGTCCAGTTTCTGCAGCAGTATCTACTTCATGACTAGGAAATCGAGCTCTCCTGTCATTTATCTCTTTGGTGTGCTGCCGGCAAATTTTGAATATGTGGAAATATGTAAAACAGATTATAAAGGCAGCTGGAGCATAGAGTAAGCACACAATAAACCAGGTAAAATAGGCATTGGTGAGCCAAGAAGCTGCACACCATTCAAAAATGTCTCCATGATAACCTGGCTTTCCCCAACCAAAATAGGAAGGCAGGAAGATAAGTCCCGAGTACAGCCAAATCAAAATAATGCAGATCCTCAATCGACAGGGGGTGACCAACTGGTTATACGAGAGTGGTTTTGTGATTGCAAGGTAGCGATCCACACTAATGAAAGCAAGGCAGGCCATAGAAACACTTTTCAATACAGAGATGACATACACAAAAATTTGACAAGTTAAGGACTCATGAACACCTACAGAATAGTGAAGCAATGACAAGGTAGGAATTAAGCAACTAATCCCAACAAAAAGATCAGCATATGCCATAGTCTGAATAAAGTAGCTGGTGGTATAATGGTGCAAAAGTGGAGCACAGTGGATGACAAAAATTACTGTTAAGTTACCAGTAATAATTAAAAATGTCAGTAAGATAATAACAATAGTCTCAAGGATACAAATATCAATGTCATTATAATGTCCAAATCCAAAAGGGCAGGATAGATGCTCAGATACATTCTCATTACTATCATTCATATTCAGATTCTTCCATTCAGTCCATGTGAACTGGTTCATAGTTTGTATTATTTGACAATACAGTCAGAATTCCAGTTACTAGCGATCCATTGTTCACCTGCTATTTTTTCCTGTGCCTCAGTTTCTCCATGTAAATGTTAACATTGCTTCTGAATAGTCAGCACTGAAATCTAGAAAGCAGGCAGAAAGGCCACTATCCAGCTTCTTCCTGTACTCCTTCCTTTCTCAGCAAAGCACAAGGCACTTTTAAACAAAGCCAGTCATTTGAACTACACTTTTGAAAGGCAGAAATACAAAAATAACAGGGTGGGAAGAAAAGAAGTACAGAATGTTGCAGTTAAAAATTCTAGAAGTACATTTTCCTGGGAAAGGGAGAAATTTAAAAAAAGGAAGCCGTGGTAAAAAATGTTCCATATAACATTTTGGAAACCAAATAACAATAATGTTTAAGAACAATATGAGTAAGAAATCCAGTAAAATGTTTATTCTGGTATATTGTATCTTTTGGTTTTCAGATCATAATGTTCCTTGTATCATCTTAATCTGCATTTGTATGGATATTGTTCTGAGCACGTGAATGCAAACTAGCTTCATTAGTCTTTGGTAATGTGTTAAGAAATATAGTTAAAGTAGTAACTGATATATGGAGACTCCTGTCATCTCTTTGATGAATTAGATCTTCTCGGTTTGGTTAAGAAGATAAAATACAATAAAGAAAAGGCACACACTGGCATAGTGTTAGAGTTTCAACAGCCAATTCTGTTTGAAACAGGCTGCCAACCTTAATGTGAAAATGTCAGCAAGATAATCCAAGCTTCTCACACAGCACGAAAGTGTCTTGCATTTAATGTCAGGAAAAAGAAAGTGAAATCCTTGACTTCTGAAATAAGGCTACAACTGCAACAATATAGGATCATTATAGTGAAGTTCATAGTTCTGTCCCAGTCACTTTTCACCTCTATAGCAATATCCATATTTTTTTCATATGCTCAACACAATGCTATCATTAACTCTCATCCACATTTTTCTGAGAAGCTAATGAAATGTTGATTTAACAAGAAAAGCTGTCATGGTACAGTATTATTCCATTTATTTTCTGGATTCATTTTCTCAGTTGCTGTGTATGTATTTTCTTTAGTAATTAAATAACCATCTGCTTCCAAAGGCTTGTATGATGTGGCAAAACATTAACATATTCATTACATTTGCAATAATGACACATCGACGGGTTACAAAAGTTCTTTCAATACTCACTAATAAGCAGGCATTCGATACATGCAGCGGTCTTACTTTCTAACCTATCTCTACACAAATCAAATGCATTTTAATTAAAGATCGAAAGAAAAGAAAATCATCCAGTCTTAAAAAAATTAAAATCCAAAGTAACTTCAATTTTATATTAAAGCTCAGGTGAAGGGCTTTTTTCCCCCCTTTTCCTTTTTAAAGTCCTGGAATCACACTTGTGCTATTTAATAGTCCATGGTGTGGAATTCCTTTCACGAGAGAAAGAATAAGTATTTTCTCTGCTCCTGCTGCAGCAATGGAATAGAAGACATCCTTTTCTAAGTTTCACGCCTCATGCTCCTTATCACCATGAAGTGCTGAAAATCCTTGTTTTTAATGCCATCCATAACATGTTGCCTGTGATATGTTTCCGTAAGCAGTCCAAACTACTATAAAATTAATACTGATTGAATTCTCTTCCCGAAGCAATAAGAAAGTGTATTTGGTAATACACTAGCTTTTGTCTCAAAATGTGGTACAGATGCTATCCTGTTTGCCGAAAGAATGCTCTTTCTATTCTTTACATGTTTCCTTGTGATATTACAGTTTTCACCCTAAGTCTGCCCCTCCTCTTCATCCTTAGCTGATGCAGAAAAACTCACCATTAGGAAGGTGACTCGGTCCTTCAGTCCCAGTCAAAAGCACAGCCAATGGCTATTACAGCTGAAGCTGTCACTAGGTAACAGTTGCCAGGCACAATGCTAGCTTATACCCTTCCACAGCAATCCATGAATAAGGATGACAAGGGAAGATAATGAAAATGACCACCCAAATTAATAGATTACAAACTGTAGGAACAGAGACGTTTCTGTCAGCTACGTTCTTCCAATTAACAAACCATAAAATATTCATTGGGATAACACTACAATGCTCCATCATCAAAGCCCTTTTTACTGAACTATATACCAGAACAGTTAGCAAGTCAAAGTAATTTAATTCTTACTGACAAGAATTGTCTATTAATTATTAAACTCACAAAAAAGGTAATAAAAAATTCCTGTAGTCAACTGACATTTCAAATTTGGGTCATTATATCAACTATAACGAAGGCAAACATGTAAAATGTACTATAAAAAGAATGTTGGTCCTTACCTGAACATCTCTTTTTGGTAGACGAGAGGGAGGGGCGACTCCTGGGATATTTTCACAGCCTGATTGGTCCAGAAGATTGAGGGAAATCTCTTTTAACCTCCTTCTTTCCCTGTGGTTCCCAGTTCCTTGAAGCCGCATGAGTAGAAGCATACTGTCAAACAAAAACAGACAACAGACAGGGGACAATCTCCCCCCAGCCCCTCACCCCAAGTGACTACCAACTACATCTCAATAGGGGCGGGATGTCGCCCCTCCTTCTCATCTACTGAAAAGAGATGTTCAGGTAAGGACCATCGTTCTTTTTCCGGTAGACTCGAGGGAGGGACGACTCCTGGGACGTACCCAAGCTCAGTCCCTGGGAGGGAAACTAAGACTCGGGGGAAGGGGCTGTCGCTACCTGTTGTAGGAGCCTACACCCGAAGGACGCCTCAGCCGATGCAAAGGCATCCAGCCGGTAGTGGCGGATAAACGGAGTTGGGGAGGCCCAAGTGGCCACCCGACATATGTCTTTGAATGGAGCCCTCGTGATCCACGCTGCTGCGGTAGCGGCACTCCATGTGGAGTGGGCCGTGATCCCTGAGGGGGGAACCAGCCCGAGGACTTGTAGGCTGTGGAGATGGCCTGTCGTAACCACCTGCCAATGGTGGCCGAGGAAACCCTGGAACCCAAGGAGCCCGGTTGGAATGAAATGAAGAGGACCTCAGATCTACGGAAGGAAGCCGTGCGTCGGAGATAAATGCCCAAGGCATGCCACACATCCAGCCTGTGCCAAAGTCGCTCCCTCTCATGAGAGGGAGTCGGGCAAAATTTGGGTAGGATGACCTCTTGCACTCAATGGAAGGGCGAATTGACCTTAGGGAGAAAAGTAGGATCCAACCTCAAAACTACTCTATCCTGGTAGAACTGGCAGAGGTCGTCCTTAGATGACAGGGCCCCTAACTCGGAGATGCGTCTGGCCGAGGTCATGGCAACCAGGAATGCCACCTTGAGAGATAGAAACCTAAGGTGAACTGTGCGCAAGGGCTCAAAGGGAGTCCCCGTCAGGCCCTAAGTACAAGAGGCAGGTGCCTAGGTTGGCAACCTATGAACAGGGGGAGGCCGCAAATTCGTGCCCCCCCCTTAGGAACCTCTTGACAAAGGGGTGTTGAGGCAAAGACGAGTGACCTTCCCCCGGTAGGATCGAGGCCAGGGCTGCTACCTACCACCGTAGAGTGTTATGGAAGAGCCCCCCATCCAGGCCTTTTTGTAGGAAATCCAGAATGTCGCACAAATGCTGAATGGGCTGCAGCACTTAACAAACGCAGCCCATGTGGAATTGTATATTCGAGTGATGGAGCGGCGTCTTTGTGGCCATATTGTCCGTCAACAGAAGAACGTGAGGGCCTTCTATCATGTCTCTGAACTGGTGGAGAGCCAATCTGGCGGCCTTCAGCTCCAGCCACTTTATATTGTGGTGAAGGTCTGACCAGATCCAACGGCCCTGCGCCATGTCGGAGTCCATGAGCACTCCCCAACTGAACAGGCTTGCATCTGTAGTGATGGTCACTCGATCCAGCTCCCAGAACTCCGATCTGCATTGAAGGGCCGGGGACAGCCACAACCGCAGAGATAGCCGCACATCTGCTGGCAGGTGGATGAGGCGTGGGGACTTGCTCAGGCGTTTTCTCTGGAACGGGATGAGGGCCCACTGCAGTGTCCGTGAATGAAGCCGTGCCCAGGAGGCAATCCCTATGCATGACACAATCTTGCCCAAAAGGCGGGACAAGGTCAGGATGGAAACTGAAGGCTTTGTGCAAACCTGTCTTGCCAGGGCCTGGAGGTTGACCAGCTGGTTTGAGTATAAATGAACCATGCCCTCTGTGGAATCTATCACCACCCCCAGATATAAGATCCTTGTTGTGGGCAAGAGGTAGCTTTTGGGGAACTTGACAGAAAACCCCAGGGTCTGCAGGGTTCGGATGGTTAGCTTTAGGTCTAAAACAGCCAGAGCGCAAGAGGGGGCTTGCATGAGCACGTCATCGAGGAAACATTGAAGTCTCATTGGAAATGAGCGCAGGTGAGCCGCCAATGGCAACAGGACCTTCGTGAACATGCGCGGGGCCGAGGACGACCCGAAGAGGAGGGCCCTGTATTGGAAGTGGAGCCTGTTGTGGGAGAAGCGAAGGAACCTGCGATGAGCAAGAAGGATAGGGATGTGGAGATAGGCTTCTGTCAGGTCCACTGACGCTAGGAAGTCCCCCCGCCTGATGCCCTGCAGAGTGGACCTGAGGGAGAACATCTTGAAGCGCCTGTACACCAGAAAGCGGTTGAGACGCTTGAGGTCCAGTATCGCTCTCCAGCCCCCCGAGCTCTTCGGAACAAGAAAAATGTTGAATAGAAACCCTGCCCGTGTTCCCCTACTGGGACCGGTTCCACTACCCAGATGTCCAGCAGATGTTGGATGGCTAGGGATATCTGACAACAACATCCCGGGGTGGCGGAAAGGTTCTGAAGAAGGTCGGGAGCATGGAAAGGAACTCCAGGCGGAGTCTGTTCCGAATAGTGGACCGAACCCAGGCATCTGAAGTCACGCGATCCCACAGATCCGCAAACAGTTCCAGGCGGCCTCCTATGGGAATGCTCGGATTGGAGTCATTTCCCTTTTGTGGAAGGGATGGCCGCTCCCCTCCCTCAAAAGGGCCGTCTGGACTGGCCCTGGAACCTGCCTCTGTCCTGGTAGTTGGCCTCTGGAAAAACTTATCTGATCTATAAGGAGCATATCTCTGTTGTTGATTCTCTGGTTCAGGGGCCCAGAAGGACTGCCTGCGGTATGAGGACGGACGATAGTCTGTCTTCTTGGTGTTGGTTGGCAAGACCTTCTTTTTGTCCCTATTCTCTATGAGAAGGGGATCCAAACATTCACCAAAAAGATTGCGTTCAGAGTATGGCGCAGCCTCCAAGCCCCACTTGGACTTATTGTCCATCTGCCAATTGCACAACCATAACAGCCGCCTAGAAATCACTGACGTGGCCAGGGCTCGGGATGAGTACTTTACAGCATCTAGGGTGGCATCCACAGAGAACTGCATGGCAGCAATGATCTTTGTAATATCCTGGTGAAGTCTCTCATCCTGGATCAGAATGCAATCCTGCAAATGACAAAGCCACATGACGGCTGACCGGTTGAAATAGGAGGCAGCTGCAGCGGACTTTATTGCCCATGCCGAGGCGTTGAAGTTTTTATGAAGTGTAAGTTCCGCCCAGTTGTTCCTCCGGTTTCAACTTATCAGCCACATTCCCTGTCACTACTGAGGAAGCATTAGCGAGGGAGGCTATAGAAGGGTTGATGTTAGGCAACTGGAGAGCCTGGGAAAAGCCCTTCTCCATATTGTAGAAGCGGCAGTCATTGCTCCCAAGATTAGGAAAGGTAGAGGGGTGAGCCCACTGATTCTTTACCACCTCTAGAAAAAGGGGAGGAGCAGGAACCTCCTCCTTATTGGCCGCTGTATTAGAGAACATGACCAAGTTAGGGTCTCTGGGAGGGGGAATGGCAGGATCTCCTGTATCGACTTTAGTGGTCTTCTTTGCCTTGTGCAATAAAGGTTTAAACATGGGGGGAGCAAAGAGATTGGGGAAGGCCGGAGGATCCGGGAGAACGGTGTCCTCATCCTCCGAGAACCCCATGTGCTGCCACGGATCCTCCCCTAGCACTGAACCCTCACTAACTACTGAGGGAGAAGGAGGCCTTGCAGACTGGAATCTAAAATCAGAGGAGCTTCTGACCTGAGGAGGCTCCCCTGGGGCCTAGGCTTCCTATAGGATTGCTGGTCCCTCAAGAAAACTGCAGAGGCAACCCCTTTTGAAATGGCAGAGGAAATAAGCCTCTTAATGCTCTCAGGGAGCAATTCCAGATCCTCAAACTCATCCTCAGAGTGTCCCGAATTGGGGCCCTGTGAAACTAGGGTGCAGGGAGGAAGGACTCCCCTAGATGAACCCTCCAATGGATCCTCAACCACCTCCCTCGAGCCCTGGGGTGAGACAGGAGGCGAGGGGGAAATTTCCAGGCCTGATTGCCTGCGTGCCCGAACAGGAGAGATAGAAGGGGAAGAAGGACTGAATCCCCTGGGGGATAAGCTGAATGAGCAGATACCGGCCTTAATGGAGACCTAGATCTGGAAGGAGAAGAGGGCTTGTCGGCTTGTCGTTCTGCCCTAGCAATTACTTTTTCCAGAGTCTTTTGGCGTCTGGTCTCATCCCTCTAGGTCAGTGATGGCGAACCTATGGCACGCGTGCCACAGGTGGCACGCGGAACCATTTGTCAGGGCACGCGAGGTGCTGCCCTGTCAGCTGGCCAGCGCACATGTGCACGCTGGCCAGCTGAGTTCACCATTTTTTGCCCTCCCCAGGCTCCAGAGGCTTTATAGGAGCCTGGGGAGGGCAAAAAGAGCCTCCCCCGCCCCCCGGAGGCCCTCCGGAGGCTTCAGGGACCGTCCAGAGGCTTCCCTGAAGCCTTCGGAACGCTTAAAATGTCACTTCTGGTTTGCTCGGAGGGTCGTTTTGAGCGCTCCGAAGGCGTCAGGGAAGCCTCCGGACGGTCCCTGAAGCTTTAAGAGCGCTTAAAACGACCCTCCGAGCAAACCGGAAGTCACAAAAATGGGGGGTCGCGCCTGTTATGCGCGCATGCACACTGGGGGTCGCGCATTGCATTATGGGTGCGGCACACCCGCACACGACCCCCCTACGCTCCCCCCACTTGTGGCACGCGAGCCAAAAAAGGTTCGCCATCACTGCTCTAGGTAGTTCTGGAGACCCGCTGGCCCGCTGTAGGTTTGACTGCAGCTGCCCTGGTTTGGCCCTTCCCTCTCCTCGGGCATGTTCTGGGCACCCCCCTGGGCCATCGAAGTGGTCTGCCTGCTCTCCGTCATTGGAGCCATTCACGTGTCCTGAGGGTGCTGCTGCCCAAAGTCAGCAGCCGGTGCAAGGGCCTTGCAGGAGGAAGGATTGGGCTGCTGAGGTTAAACTTGCCGGCTCGACACTGGCCACGATGCAAGTAGTAATTTTCGGGGCTTACAAATGGCCTCTTCCACATGCGTGCCTCCAAAATAGCCGCCCCCACGTGCGCACAGCCAAAATGGCCGACGAAGGACTCCATATGCTGCAAATGGCTTTTCTCCTTCAGCCGCGGCTTGAAAAGGCTTGCCACGGCTCGTTGCGACCAGGCGCGGCTTGCAAAGCTAAAATTAATAGCCCACAGCCTGATCGTAGTCTCTGGCCAGCAGCCCTTCACGTGGAGTTGCAAAAGGAGAGGCTGACACCCCCGCAGTTCCAGGGATCGGTCAGAGCTCCCGAAGATCACAGGAGGAGAGCGGAGCCAATTTTGCTCTCCCCCCGGCTTGCTGCGAGACGGAGGACCCTGTCCCTGCAAGTGGCAGCTCAGACAATTTGGAATTTAGAATAGCTAATATATATCTAATTAATATAAAATTTTACTCACTCTGGGAACTCATACAGTGCTTGGACCAAAGACTGAGAGGAACTGGGAACCACAGGGAAAGAAGGAGGTTAAAAGTCTTCTGGACCAATCAGGCTGTGAGAATATCCCAGGAGTCGCCCCTCCCTCAAGTCTACTGGAAAAGCACCCATTCATTTATTTCCATGAATGCACATGGTAAATAACGATAATAATCAAATTCTCAATGCATGCTATATTGCAAACTTAAATTACTATATATTACCCAAATCTACAGAATCTTAATAGCACTATGAAATTGCTATCAGTGTAATAGTCTAGTAATTGCATCATTAAAGATCCTAAAATTATGCCAAATGCAGGATTTGTTTGTTTTCTTGAAAGAAAATGTTCTGATGTTAAATAACTGTATTTTTTGCCATTATTGGGTTGCTAACATCTTCTACTGGAATACTTAGCATTTTATAAATAGGGTAAATATGAGTGAATTTGCTGTGTTCCAAATACTTCATTTATTTTATTTCTATTTTTAAACAATTATTATGGCTAACCATCTTACAATAGTGACTCCCAACAACAAACCAGGATTAAAACAACATGGTCCCTGACATCTAAGGTATCCAATATGTCTCAAACCGGAAAAACACATCAACAGCTCACCTAACCATCTGGCCCAAATACCTGGGGAAAAAACAGATCTTTAGAGCCTTATCAAAGGTTAACATGGTCAGGGTCATCTGCATGTCCAGGGGGAGATGCTGTTCTACAGGGCAGCTGCTGCATGACTTTTAGATCCAACACAGTGCTATTGTTGGGTTGAAGGGACCCAGAGCATGTCCTCCCCAATAGACCTCATGGGGTGGGTAGAAACAATAGGGACAGATAGTTCCTCGAAGAGCCTGGTCATATGCTATGCAGGTGACTATCAACAACTTGAATCACACCTGTAAGTCTATATCTTGTTTTAACATTTTAAGCTAGTTTAATTTATAAAATATGTAGCTTTATTTTATGGTCAGTAAGTTTCAAAGGAATTCAGTTAACAAAGCATAAAACTTGATTTTATGTTTTCCCCCTTGAGCTAGCATCCTCAAATAATATTTAATGTTTAGGGTCTATAGGCTGAAAATATCACCCCATCATATACATTTGACACTTTGCAATATTTCAGGGTATTTTGACAGACAGTAGTATTACTGATAACTATAATTCAACTACAACTCTGGAATGAAACATATATTTAATTAAACTTGATACCAGAAATGAAAAATGTCTTTTGTACCCTTTAGAAATCCTCACTACACATAACCCTAGAGAATAGGCAGATTATTTTTCAACAAGTAATGACATCACTGCATTTATACAAAAAAGGCCTGTGTAAAATTTTATGTTGAGGAAGCAGTGCAATTAATAATTTAATTAAACATCTTTCTACAGTGTCCAACAATTGTTCCATTTAGGAAAGATGTTACCTGTACTATATGCATTAACTCAACGTTGAGATCTGATATATTCAGACGTTTATACTATTTTAAGGTTTATCCTATCGCATGGGAATTGGTATCTGGATAAACAAAGTAGATATTCTGTACTTCACTTACAGTTAAGATATGTCACTCAGCATTAGAAAAACATGCAGCTCCAATTAGTTAACAATCTGCAGAATTGATCAATATAGCAATAGCACTTAGACTTATATACCTCTTCAGTACTTTATAACCCTCTCTAACCAGTTTACAGAGTGAGCATATTGCCCTCAATAATCTGGGTCGTCATTTTACAGATCTCGGAAGGATGGAAGGCTGAGTCAACCTTGAGCCTGTTGAGGCTTGAACTCCAAACTGCAGGTAGCCGGCAGCCAGCAGAAGTAGCCTGTGGTATGTATTCTAACCATTGCGCCACCATGGCTCATATAGATATAGATAAGCTATGGATTATTGTAACAAATTATGGCCTCCTTTCATTAAAAGGTTTATTATACAAATTTATGTATGTATCTGAATATATTCCCTGTAGGTT
This sequence comes from Natrix helvetica, assembly GCF_964273705.1. Classification (NCBI taxonomy): domain Eukaryota; kingdom Metazoa; phylum Chordata; class Lepidosauria; order Squamata; family Natricidae; genus Natrix; species Natrix helvetica. Next base: position 63,061,295 of record NC_138549.1, on the reverse strand, counting down.
TTTGTTCCTTTTCTCTTTTATAATGTTGTGAGTTATTGGTGGTTTTTTTTGTATTCAGTTAGGGTACAGTAAAAAGAAATTCTAAATTGTTGAATTCCTTGTAACGAAGAAGTGTTTTAAGGCATGAACTATCTTACATCTTATGATCATTTGATGGTACAAATCAATTTGAGCATTTAGAGAGCATTTGTGAAGGAGCATATTGTTTAAATTGATGACATATTACTTATTATATATAATATAGGGAGTGTTATTGTACAATTCAGCTACAACAAAAAACCTTGTGGCACTTTAAAGATTCAAAAATTGATTAACGCATAGGCTGGACTACATTATTGTGCCGCATTATGTGCACCACTTTACCCACCCTGATGCTCCACCCTAATGAAAGGGAATGTTCATATATTCCACAGGGCAATATTCCATGCATCTGATGAAGCTTTCATTGCACAACTGCTGGAACAAAGAAAATTAAAGTATATCTTTATACTTTAAAGTATATCTCAGTGTGCAATTATTTATTTTCATTTTTTTTATTTATACCCAGAAGAGTACTTTGCTTTTTGTGAACTGGTATTTCTTTACTGTATAATGCTAAGCATACAACCGAGTAAGGGTTAGGCAACATCTAATTTCTGGAGAGGCTTCTTAAGCCAGTGAAAATAAACAATACAACCTCTCAATTCCTGGAAGTCAGTAGCAAAACTGGCATGCCAAAAAGATAAAACAGCTTCCCTACCAAACATGAAGGAATTATGTGCTACTAGAAATACAAGTTAAGGACTGAAAAAAAAGACCCACCGACACATAAGAGGGGTTGACGGATGCTAAAAATACTATATATCTCAGAGAATTTTTACTCTACTACTCAGAAAGAAGCCAAATTAGTAGTAGCTTGTATTAATCATTACTGTGTACTTCTCTGCAGAATCAAGACTATTATAACAAAAAGTTATTATACTCATCAGTCAGCATTAGTAATAACCCACAGTACATCCCTTTTGAGAAATTAGTATCAAGTTCAAAGTTAATTTTATTTATAGACCAATATAAAACAAAACAATCAACAAACCAGATAAAAATAGAAGAGGAAGGCCAGATACAAGCTAAAGAGACAAAAAGAATATTACCACTGTTGGAACAGCAATAAACAATGTCTCTAACATTAGGAAACAATTATTTGAAACTGTTATTTATCCTAAGTACTTATGTAATATTAGTAACATTAAACTGAAATTTTAAGGCAAAAATAAAATATAATAAATATATAAATTTAAAAATTGCATATGCCTAATCAGAATTATTCAAGGTTTAACCACAATTGTGCTATGCTGACAAATGTGGGGATTAGTAAACTTGGATCCTATCTTATTGGCAGCATAATAGAATTTGGCAATATCCAGGTAAGTAGAGTCTATTTGGAGCAAAAGTCTATAGAATGTGACTAGACTTGGATACTTCAAGGAAAATAGTGTAAAACAGATTCGAACTATAGATTTTACGGAATCTGAATTATATAGCCATAGTCAGGCAACATATGGAATTATTTGTGTCTGCCTTCCAGAATAGATGAAGGCAGAACATTACATTGATTAATCATTAATGATCTTCTCAATTAATACATTGTGATCCAATCTAAGTATCTTGCCAGTCTGAAAATATAAGACCAGAAAAAATGTTCCTGGGTAGGAGGGGCTGGTTTTGTTAATTTTCATTTCCAAAACATGTTGTGTCAGAATTCTTTTGGCTTGTTCATATCCCAAGGGAGGAAAGACTCCTGCAAAAAGCCATGAAACTATATTGTCCTCAACTTACAACCACAATGGAGTCCAGAATTTTGGTCAGAAGTCATTGTAGTTATAATTTGAGGCACCATGTGATTGTACTCAATTTTATGATTGTTTTTTATGACAGAAACCCATTAAAAACCTTTCATCTCAGTCACATGACCGTGGAATGCTGCAACCAGACATAAAAGCAGTCATGTGATGGAGTGCAAGTTATAATTTCAAGGATGGGTCATAAATAACTTTTTAAAATGTGTTGTAACTTCTGATGATCATTAAACAGCTGATATAGGTTCCCCTTGTATATAGCCAGCAAGTGTGTATACGCGCACATATCCATTTGTGTAAGCAGCATGTATGTGAACCCACTGCTCGTGCAAAAGAAGCAAATGTGCATGCGCTCACATGATGCTTACGCAAGTGGGGATGTGCATGTGTGCTCACTCAGCATTTCCATGCCCAGTTGCAAACAGATCACGGCCCACTAGTGGGCTGCAGCCCAGAGATTGGGGACCTGTCGTCTAGAAGATACCCCATTAATATTATCTTCTAATCTTATGAGGGGAATCAATTCTATGAGGAAAAAAGTTGATTCAGTCAACACATAAAGATGATTAGCTAGATTTTCAAGTTGATCTTCATTATCTGTTCCACAATGGAGAGCAATATTACAGGGTCATATCTTGAGCACTTCTTAATAATTTGGATTGCACAATTTCCAATTTTGAATAGTCATCTGGCTCATACTATACACCATACAAGATATGAGTACATACTTTAGCTATAAATTACTTTAGGAAAGCCAGATTAAATAAGGCACCTCTTGTTCTGTTAAAAAAAATTGCAAGACTGATTTTTCAACATTCTGAACTATGTGCATTTCTCCTCCCTGAGACCCAGGGTCTGAAAATTTTAGCTTGTTCAATTTTACATCCATTTCATTACTATGTGAGGATTCTGGACACTTAGCAAATCCATTTTTTTGTCTATTTATAATTTATTAATTCATCAACTGTGTGTGACATGAATGGGATCTTAATTATCTTAGTTCACATTTTAATCTAATGGGAGCCTGGGACCAAGGGACTACATTATCTGCATAAAGTAGCATGGGAATATATCTATGTGCTAACTTTAGTGGGGAAAATTCAGGAGTGTTCTGGTAGACCTCCAAGGAATTTATATAAACATTAAATAATGATAGAGAATCCAACCGATCTCACTCCCCACACTAATGGGATTGTTTCTGCATGGTGGCCTTGTGAACTTAAATGATTTTTTACATGCAACTTACATATGAATAGTCATCTATCTATTGTGGATTAATAATTCTCCCATTCATCCTGCATTTGTTTTACAATATTTAGTAGAGAAATATATGACTAAACCTAGCTCATGCGGTTTCATCTATTTTAAATCTGCATTTCATTTGATATCGTGAGTTAAACTGTGAGAAATGTATATCTACAATGCCTTATGGATCATTCAAAATGCTACACAAACTTTCCAATATAATGCATTACAAAGGAGCCCTAGAAGGAAAAAAGTACAAATTGATTTTAGCGACTGCATTTTGGTCAAAAGTGGAAAAATAAGACTTTACATATAACTCTATAATACTGACGGTACAAAAGAATATGATCAGTCATTATAGAGACAAACAGTCTGAGAAGGCAGTTTCATTATATCATCCCTCTAAGAGCGTTGAATAGAGAACATCACAGCAAGCCAAAATAAAGAGTCTTTTGTGGATAAGGACAGTTAACTGTGGAAGGTATTCAGCAATCTAAACCTGTTAACGCTGAAAATCAGGACCAGCTTTTCTGTCACTAAACAATGCTGTCATAAAGCATGATATCACATGATCACTTAACTGAAGCGGTGGGAATCCTGTTAATTCACACTTCTGTGGTTAACCAAAGATCATGAATTGTTAAAACAGAACTTCCTGTCAACTTCCAATAGGCAAAATCAATGGGGAAGTCAGCAGGAACTTGTGACTTCCAGGCAGCTTAAAAGCAGGCTGGCAGGCAGGTAAGTGGCTGCTATGGCACAGCATGGCCAGACATGGGATAGGTGCTCTGGAGAGTGGCAGGGTGTGCAAGCAGCATTGCAATCCAAAAAAAGCACAGTCAGATGTACAAGTGGCTGATGCAGCACAATACAAGCACAGTTGGGCCAGGGGTGGTAGCTGCCAGGTCAGGAGGGCACGCAGGCAGCTAAGCGGAGTCAGGTAGGTGGGCAAGCATTACCATGTTGCCATAATAACTAGTCAGTTAATATTTAATTATGATGCACATCATGAACATTCTAGAAAATATAGAAATTATAGCAGAGAGCATTCAAGAAATACCCATATTACTTAAAATGAACTTGATGAAAATCTTTATTTTGAACTAGCTACAGAATATAATTAGCCTTTTTCTGGGGAGAACCCACATCTGAACTGGTTTTTCATGCTCTTGTTGTTCTCAGGATAAAGTACACAATACTCATGTTTACTATATATTGACAAACAGTTATACAGTTCCCAACTGTATTTTTAAAATATTTTTAACAGCCCAGGATAATATAGCTAGATTTATAGTATTTAATAAATTATATTCTACTAATAGATTCTACTGTACATTACCTATTTTATATACTATTTGTTTGTTTGTTTGTGTTTGTTTGTTTGTTTATTTACATTTTTGAACTACCTGTCTTACTGGGGGGGGATTCTAGAAGTCTACAGTAAAATGTTAGAATATAAAAACAGAATATAAAATTTTTGAACATTTAAAAGGAGGCAAGGATGTTTACAATTTGTTAGCAATTCATTTAAAAGGTGAAGGGAGGGCTTTTTTATAGGAACAGCAGGAAAGTTCATGCCATGATGTGGCAGTGGAAGGGGGGAGGAAATCAATGGCACATTTCTAACACTGCTGGATTTTGAGCAGCTTTAAATTGTACAAAGAATATAGCTGGGAAGAAAAAGAATGAATAGAATAAATGTCAAAAATATGTTCACATTTTACCTCTTGAACTACAATCTATGTTTCAAAGCACAGAAACTCAGAAAAAAGCCGGAAATTCTGGGTTGTTATCTGAAGACAGTAATTGCCAGATGCTGGCTCTGAATTCCTAGTAGGAAACAGGGTTCAATATGACACAACAAAAGTCCTTCCACTTTCAGGCTCCAGTGAGCTACCATCTTAAATGAAAAAAAGGATAGAAATTGCAAGCTCTAGGATGGTATTTAATATATCCTCCAGTGAAGCTAAAGATAATTAAAACTATACTTACATTACATAGACTACTTCCACCTAATAAACAAAGGACATATTTTTATGGCTTCGTTGAAAAAGTTTCCACTTTATATAAAGAAACTGTACCACCCATCTTGCTTTCATCAGACCTTGCATGAAAAAACATGTCTCAATTCTGGGTACTGAAATCCAAGCATATTGGTACTGACAAACTAGAACATAGATAAGGGTGATAATGATGGTGATAGCAATAGCAATAGCACTTAGACTTATATACCGCTTCATAGAACTTTACAGCCCTCTCTAAATGGTTTGCAACCCCAATAATCTGGGTCCTCATTTTACTGATCTCAGAAGGACGGAGGTCTGAGTCAACTTTGAGCTGGTGAGATTTGAATTGCCAAACTGTTGGCAATCAGCAGTCAGCAGAATCCGCCTGCAATACTGCATTCTAGCCACTCTGCCACTACAGCTTGTGATAGGCATGTCCATGTACGTGGAATGGGACCAGGAGGAATTTGGCATGTTTATCTTGAAGACATAATGAAGGAAAAACAATCACATAGTAATCTTACAATATATGCAAATCAATTTTTATTATTTTTCTATGCCTTACCATTCTCACATCAAACTGCTTACTAATAAACCTATTACTAAATGTATTAAATTACTAGCAAATTTACTATAGTCAACTGCATCATTAAAATTGTTATTAAATGATTATTGTTTAATAACTGTTATTAAAAACAGTTCACAATAAAAATATGGTTATGCTTCCATTTTCAATTTTTCAGCAAAAATTTGCATGATGAGTCAATTTTGATATGACAGCATTCTGCCTAGTTTTGATTTACAGTGGTCAAGCAATTTCAAATGATAATTAAAGAATATACTTTATCTACTTATGGCTCTAGCTTGTTAAGAGAAGAATAAGCCATTTCACACTTATTTTGCCCATGTCATATAGAATTCACTCGCTAAAGCAATTATGTTTGGAAGAGATAGCTGTAAAAGGAAAGCAGGCGGTCAAAGAACATGGTGGCTGAATACCATCAAAGTTGACACCAGCCAAAGCATAGAACAACTTGAAGAAGTAGTGCAAGATCGGAAGATTTGGAGAGACTTGGCCCATAGAATTGTTAGACACAACTGAATGAATAACATCATCATCATCATCATTATAAAGTCAATTCACATGTAATATCAAGCAAATCATAAATGGGGTTTCCTGGCTTGTTCAACTGATCGTCATGGTAGGGAAAACAAGGAAGAACTGATTGAACAGCATGGCAGGTTGGCTGCCAAAAGACAAAACAATTAGAATTCTATCTTGTTATATAACAATTCTATTTCTATTATATAATCCTCTGAATATATTCATTAATGTTCACATGCCAGTTTGGAACTAAGACACAATTAAGTCATTAATAAAAAATACATTCATTTCAGTGAAATTTAAGTAAGTTTAATTTACAATGTTCAATGGAAGACTTCATATTTAAACACCCACAAAATCCAATGGGAAGGTTTTTTTTTTTAGTAAGATAAGAATGACAGTCACATTCATAAATTGAACGTTATTGTTATAGAAACTGGCTTACTAAAAGAAAGGAAGTAGGAAGTTGTTACAGCAACAGTAACATTAAAAGAAACCAAAAGCAGAACTAAATGTCAGCCACCCTCAAATGTACTATCTATAACTCAACTTTAAAAAAATCCAGATTACTATTTTTTATAAAATCTTCTGGACAGCAAAATTCTTACATAAGTCTTGAACATTACATAACACTACAAACATCAAAGCACTAAATTAGTAAATAAAATAGTTATTTTGACTGAATCACTATAGAATTCTTGAAGTTTTTTCTGTTACATTCTAAGCTTCATTCTAGGATTATTATGTAATCCAAACAGGTAAAATGAATCAAACTGCATTAGATCTCTAAAACAAGGTATTCATTCATGCATCACCAGGCTGTAGACTGCTTCTCAGTGGTTTACGATAGAAAGATGATAGATAGATAGATAGATAGATAGATAGATAGATAGATAGATAGATAGATAGATAGATAGATAGATAGATAGATATAGAGATAGCGATATAAAAATGGCTGGGGGGGGGGGAGTGTTCCAGCATTACTCTGGAACGCCTCGGGTAATTTCAACCAAACTTGGTACTCTCAGGAAAAAAATACTGTGGGGGTAAGACACTCCTAACACCCCTCGGGGTGTGTGTTAAGATACAGCCTGTTGTGCCTTAAAATGGCTTCTACTGTACTGCCGTAAAATAGCTTCTACTGTATAGCGCAGTGGAGTTACCATGGTAATGGCTTCACAGTACTCCACAAAGGGGCTCCCACTGGTAAGGGGGAAAATCCAACATTAGAAATTACATTTGGTCCGGACATTTTCAACAAGGTTTTGATTATTCTTGAGGACAAATGTATGGTCATGATCAATAAAACATTACTGCAATTCGGCCTGCCTGCACCACTACGAGACCGTCACAACATACTTCATGCAGATTACATACAAGAAAAGAACTACAACATCGAACAGCTTAGTAACCAATTTCGTTGTATTTAAATACAATGACAATAAAGATTATATTTATACATATATCGTTCTTCTAAATCAAAATCAGAAAAAAGCATACCAAATGATCATGGATCAGCTAGCAAAACAATAGGGTGGTATCATTTTTCTTGATGCTTCTGGGGGCACAGAAAAAACATTTGTAACTAATTTAACTGTCGTTGAAATCGGGATTCAGGGAGAAGTTGCTCTTGCCATCACCTCTTCAGGAATTATGACGTTAATGGAAGGAGGGAGGACAGCCCTTTTCGCACTTACATTGCCACATAATTCATTCCTTTTCCTATCTAATACAAGGATTGGGATAAATAAATACCTGGGGAACGCCGGGTTATCAGCTAGTATAATATAAAAATAACAATCTACATGAACCAATAACCTGATGACAAATCCAGACAACACATAAAGCAGAAATCATACACCTCGCAGGAGCTCCATCCATTCTAGCACAAAGCCTAGGAGGACAAGAGGCAGGTATTTAAAGCCTCCAGAATGCCATTAAAAAGGGAGCCACCCAGATTTCAAGACGAAGCACACTTCAAAGGACAAGAACCACAATGAGAAGGAATCCATCTGGAAAAATGAGGGACTCAAAATATACCCATCCTATTAATCCAAACAAGCCAGGCAGATAACACTGAAATGGACAATCTCTCAAATAACTGACTCATATAAATATAAGGTTATAGAGGCCATAACCACACTAACTACTCAAATATTCTCTTAAATAATGTACAGTATTTAAAACTAGAAAAATGAAAGATTTGGAATATAGTATAAAGATAATCATGCAACTTCAAATATGCATTCAGAGAAGTGCCATTCCTCACTGAAAGGTCACAGCAGACAGCAAAGTGTGCCTACCATAATTTTAACCTATTTTATTTGAAAAGCAAAATCACCGCTTAAAAATATATAGCCATAATGTATTCAAGAAAATAAGACACTGACCTTTGTTATAAGAATTCTATATTTATCCAACATTGCTTGATTATCATGACATCCTGCTAGTAACTGCCATACTTCAGCTCTCAAAGCTTCTGGTACACCCCTTTTCACCAATGAAGATAGACCTTTTGGTCGCATTTCCAGATTATTATGCCTAGATAAAATAAAAAGAATTTTTTTCCAGTTCAATTCTTTTCTCTGTTTCTTATATTTCTATATGTGATATTGAGACTGCTAAAAAATATGGAGGACTAGGATGGATGATTTATCATCATTTTGACCTTGCTAGGGTCACATTTAAGTATAATCCATACCATCTCAATACTGAAACCCATCCCATCCCATCCTGAAACCCAAGGGATCCATTTCCTCCAGGTCCTTCTGGAGCTGCAAGCCTAAAAATTGAAGATTGGAGTTACCCTAAGCAAGATTATGGGACAATTATCTGTGGACACCATGACAGTGGGAAAGCGATTACATTTTGCTGCTTTTATTTCCACAAGGTCACCCTAAGAAAGGATCTTATCCATGCACAATTAGATTCAACATTTGCTTTCTCCAGCACCATTTTAAACATCTTTTCTGTGGTTTCATCTCCTCGAATTTCTCAGAAAACAAGCAAGTTCTCCAATTGTACCTGTGATCCAATTCAAAGCCATGATTGTCCCTTCATTCTATGTGACAAGGACTTGGTTGAATTGTATCTAAGAACTGCAGGGAAAGTAAAAGTTTTCTCTGAAACTCAACAGGGTCCATTAGACACCTGAAGAAGACTCACTGAAGGGAAGACTGGTTGCAGGCAACTCTGTGACTAACACAAAGTGATTTGACCAGTGACTGCTCCCACTATATCAATAGCAAATGTTTTCCTTTTCAATGATATCTAGCCTACTAAAAATACACAAAAAAATTTAAAAGCATGCACTCCAGACAATTGCATAAATCTTTTTAGATATTTTTTTCTTCCATTAAGTCGTGTCCATTTCTCACTCCCTGCAGTTTTCTCGTCAAAATTTTTGTGATTTGCCATTTTCTCCTTCCTGCGGTTGAGAGAGAATGATTGGCCCAAGATCACCCAGTTTGTTTCATGCCTAAGGCAGATATCCCAGTTTATAGCATGATGCCTTAAATATAACACAAAACTAAATTATACTCCCCCAAATAGGCAAGGCTAGAACAAAGTAATTTAATTTATATTTCATTAGAATTATATAGTAAAGGGAAAGGTTTCCTTCGCACATATGTGCTAGTCATTCCCGAGTCTAGGGGTGGTACTCATCTCCGTTTCAAAGCCAAAGAGCCAGCCCTGTCCGAAGAAGTTTCCGTGATCATGTGGCCGGCATGACTAAATGCCAAAGGTGCACGGAACGCTGTTACCTTCCCATCAAAGGTGGTTCCTATTTTTTCTACTTGCATTTTTTTACGTGCTTTTGAACTGCTAGGTAGGCAGAAGCTGGGCCAAGTAACAGGATCTCATTCCGTTACTCTGTTACCCAGTGCTAGGGATTTGAACCGTCGAACTGCCGACCTTTCTGATCGACATGCTCAGTGTCTTACCCAATGAGCCATCAGGTCCCTGTTAGAATTACATACTATTTCATTAAGTAATTAAATAATAATATTACCCTCTATTGATATGATAATTTTCCATTTTGACTTTTAAAATTGCAGTTTGGTGAAAATAGGAGGCGTTCCACAAACAGCTTTCAACGCTAGGACTGAGAATCTGCATATTTGAGTTAAATACTTCTAAAAGAAAGCTTATTAATTTTTTCCCTGCTCTGCAGTTCTGAAAGGTTCTTAAAAGTTAGTTTTAAAAATTCCCTCATTAACACTTACCATCGTCCCAACAATTCTCCCCAAGAATATAGTATCTTCTCTGGGCAATCTTTGGATACATCACCAGTACCACTTGAGAGTTCACTATCACTTCCTGCAAGAGAGATCAGGAGCAACAATATTGATCAATGTCACAATATATCCTTTATTTGAAGCTGGGAGTTAGGAATAAGCTAGGTATGCTGGCATTCTGCTGCTCAGCAGCATCTTTACTCAAGAAGCTTGACCTCACTCCCAAATGGGTGTAGACCCTCCAGATGCTAGACTGGGAGACTTCACCATCCATGTCGTGATCAGTTCATGATTTTAAAACATCCACAACTGTAATAATCTTATCCCATTATTATGGAACCAAAGTATATAAGTTCATTCTCACCCTCTTCAGCATCATCCTCTTGCAAAGAAATGTGATCAGCAAAGCTTAATGGACTAACTGCTTCTTCCTCTCTTTCAGAATTGCAATGTAGATTCAAGACTTCGTAGATTGCATCTCCAGCATTTATACTGCCTTTCCCTTCACACTAAATACAAATGAAAAAAAACCACATAATTTAACCTAAGCAACTCTAAATACTAAAATGATGGTTTATTTTTTTCCTGTACAAGAATGAAAAAACTAAAGGGTAAAACAAATTCTATTGGCTTGACTTCATTAAGCCATTACTGTTGCTTGCTAACACTGTAGCTAATTTAAAGTTTGATATGCTAAAAATACAAAAAGAAAGAGTAACCACTCAAAGTAGAAATTAAATAGAACAAACTGAATAAGGTATAATGCAGCCCACTTAACAAACAATTTATTTTTTTTATTTGAAACATTTACAGTTGCCTGAAACTGAGAAGAGAAAGCACCCATGCAAAATATCCAAAGTCAGCTATATTAATTAAGCAGAAAATCTATATAACAAAAGATTCACTGTCTGTTCAACATACTCAAAATACACTGCACGAGGCAGGCTCTGCACCCTAATAGTAAGGCTACCTGAGGCAGCCATTCAATGCAATATTACAAAGTATAATGATGGCTCACTCAAAATAAATATATATATCAAGTTACCTCCAAAAATGTATCAGATAACCTGATGCCTAAAAGGTAACAAAAAAGATGCTAGATCAGGGGTGGTGCCGGATGCATCACACGTCGGCCACGCCCACCCCCAATTTAGCGAAGAGGGAAAAGTCACAATATGTCACGTTCTTACAACGTGTCGCCTGAGTTTGACACCCCTGTTCTAGGTGAATCTTCCTTAAATAGAATTCCACAATTCAGTTATTCATTTAAAGGAGATTATATAGCTCCATATAGCATGTCCTACACATGATTTAGGGGTATTTAATAGAGGACACATGAGCACAGATGGGTGTTTAACAGAATAATAATAATAATAATAATAATAATAATAATAATAATAATAATAATAATAATAATAATAATAATAATAATAATAATAATAATAATAATAATTTCTTAGCCGCACCCTCTCCCGAAGGACTCGGGGCGGCGTACAATAAAAACATAAAAATACAAGTATGGACAAACATACATATAATATAGACGTATACAAAGACGTATACAAAGACATATACAAAGACGTATACAAAGACGTATACAAAGAGAAGGTGGACAAATGGATGGAAACAATTAAAATTACAATATTAAAATCCCCTAAATAAATTAGATAAAATTACAAAAATAAAAAACCCGTCAGGAGCGATATGTTCAGACTATAGTTGAGCCAGGCCAGCTACTTGAAATAGGTGGGTCTTGAGCTTTACACGGAAGGAGCGGAGGTCAGAGGTAGTCCTAACATCCGGAGGGAGGTCATTCCACAGGGCTGGGTCCGCCACAGAGAAGGCTCTACTCCTAGGCGCCGCCCCTCGGCACTATCTGGTGGACAGCACCTGGAGGAGTCCCTCTCTGTGCGAGCGAATTGGTCGCAGGGATGTATGGGGCAGGATACGATCCCGTAAGTAACTAGGTCCTGAGCCATGGAGCGCTTTAAAGATCGTTATCAAAACCTTGAAACGCACCCGATAGACCACAGGAAGCCAGTGCAGCTCGCGCAGGAAAGGTGTCACATGGGAGTACCTGGAACTCCCCATAATTACCCGCGCGGCCGCATTCTGGACCAACTGTAGCCTCCGGGTGCATTTCAAGGGAAGCCCCATGTAGAGAGGGTATTCCAAACTGTTAAATTACAACTGTGATGCAGTTTGCTTTCTCTAGTCTTATAAACATGTCTATTTTTTATTGCCATAATCCCAGATCACTATGCCATTCATTTTACTTCCACTTATGAAAATTGCTCTTTGAGGCAAAAGCATTTTGAACCCTCATTGGTTGGACCTGTCTTGCTGGAAAACTAATAGGCTTAAACAGAATGTGATTTCCATCAATCTTTTTTTTTCAATGCTAAAATTACTGTTTGAAAAACCCTGGGTATAAGATGTTGCATCCAATTACCAAATGTTGAAATTGTTATACCTGTAACAGAATATATTGAATTCTGAATTGAAAAGAAGTTTCACATATTTTTCTCTCATGCTAAATGGAAGAAAGTAAACCAAAAGAAGGGTATGCAACAGACCAAGGCAAAAAAATAAACTGGACTTAATTTATTTTAATTACAGTAGTTACCTGTTCTGACCCCCCTCTTCCCCCGCAATCAGACACACTCCAGGCCAAAGACACTTCACGAGGTTTATTGCACAGACAGACATATCCTTGGCAGCAATCCAACACAAACTCGACCTTCAGAACCCTCCGGCACTGACACGCAATAGCAGCTATCCAGCCTGCACCGCTCACAAGACTGTACTTCCACAATAGTTCCTGCGCTGACTTCTGCAAAGGGCGTGTGCACAATCAGTCCTTTTATAGTCTGGAGGAGTCTAATTATCAGCAGCTGAGAGCAATTACCTCCTGTAACTGCGCACTTGCTCCTTATGCCTGTTAGTGCGTCGGTAACGAGCATCTAATAACTCACTGCTGATGTCTGACTCACTGTTCCGTGACTCCTCCCCACTGCTCCAAGGCATGACATCAGGAACCCCCTTCCTTTGGCTTTCACCGCTGTTCCATGCCTCAGGCACCTCCTGGTGGCCGACCAGACTCTCCAATCCCTGCTCGGAGTCAGAACCCTGCCCAGGGTCCTCCACATCCTCCAGAGCCGACTCATAGGGACCCTCGCTGTCGGAGTCTGGTGGCCGCTCCACCGGCTCCTGCTGGTCCACAAGTTACCTATAATGCCTATTAGGACTAAGCCTTGGTTTATTCACATCCATTCTCTAACTACAGCTAGTTCTTAATTTATGACCACAATTGAGCTCAAAATTTCTGTTCCTAAGCAACGTATTTGTTAAGTGAATTTTGCCCAATTTTACAACCTTTCTTGCCACACTTGTCAAGTGAATCATTCACCTAACAGGCTCCCCATTGACTTTGCTTGTCAGAAGGTCGCAAAAGATGATCACATGACCCTGAGACACTGCAACCGTCATAAATATGAACCAGTTGTGAAGCACCTGAATTCAGATTGCATGACTATGGGGAATGCTGCAATGGAAGTGTAATAAACAGTCATTCGTCACTTTTTTCAGTGCCATTGTAACTTTGAATGGTCACTAAATGAACTGTTGAAAGCCAATGACTACCTATGTTCCCTTCCAGGAACATTCAATCAGATAAGGCAAAAATAGCTCAAACCACTTTCCTAACCAGCTATAAATTCCAGAAAGATATTATGAAGATATTGTTCTTCTCCGATGTCTGTTTTAAGAGTATGAATGTCTGAATAAAAAGATAGGATGTAGATGGAAAAATAATTTTGAAAATTAATTTACCTTCACCATTTGTTTTGTTTAGCATAACAAAATTCTGACAGCTTTTAGACTATTTTCTTAAGACACTGAATTAAATCATTAAAAATATTAAATAAAGCTAGCAACTCTCCTGAATGAGAATTGTTAAAGACCCAAAATTTCCTATTAAAATATACACAAACTTTCAAACTAAGATTCTATAGTTTAGCATTTATTTTCATAAGAATACAGCCTATAAATGCTATCAGTCAGTCTAGAAATAAAAAGGCTGAAATGTTCTCAGATGCGTAAGTTTTAAAAGGATCATTCAGTCCTTGAAACTCTTTCAGAATCTGATAAAAGGAGCTATTTTTCAGATATGGTAAAGTATCAAGGTGGCATCAAAAAAGCTATAAATAACTGCATTAATAAAAAGAACAGTATGCTGCACTTACTCTTGACACAAGAAACAGAATTTCCTTTCAGGAATATAATTTGCTAGAGTATAGCTTCACCAGTTAAAAAGGGGGATTTGATGAAACTGGCTCTCTTGAACCTTTCAAAGCAAACAAATCATGTCACTCCTAAAGCAGCAGAGTAACCTACCAAAGATTTATTGCAGCTATTCTTATGAACAAAAATTCTCAACCCTATTGCTTTCCAAACAATCACTCTCCCAGTTCATATACAAAATGCTAAAATGAAAAGTCTTCATATACAATGTGATGTATTCCATAAGGTAAAAAAGAAACACACACAAAAAATGAGTATAGAAATTAGTGCCTCAGGAATCTCACTGTAATTCCTTTTCAAATGGTCAGCTTTGATGAATAGAAAACTGAGTTTGTAAATTTAAGTTATGTTAATTAAGAAGGCATGCAACATGGGACTAAGAAAGTTGCCCAGAAGAATGGGGGAGAATGTCCATGACCTATGTAGCATTCTTCCTTTCTCTTACAGACTGGAAGCAGAATACTGAAAAACAAATTTTAACAAAACTTTCAAACATGCATTCATTAACCTGTTCGCAACTTAGCTCTCTCTTACTGTAACAAGGACAATAAACAAATACAAATGATAAATGAGTAACAAACAAATAACATCGCAACGATGTATGCTGGAGTCATAAAAAATTGAAATTTATCTGGCTGCCATTATTCAAAGATATTCAAGTCTCATGGAGTACAATGCAATTTATTGGGGGGAGGTGTCATGGGGGGAGGACATGGGGAATGCTGACATTCCATGGTGTGTGTTTCTGACTCTGCAGGTGTGGGAGTGCAATCAAATAACAATAGTACTTAGACTTATATACCACTTCATAATGCTTTTAAGGCCTCTCTAAGTGGTTTACAGAGTCAGCATCTTGCCCCCAACAATCTGGATCCTCACGTTACTCACCTCAGAAGGATGGAAGGCTGAGTCAACCTTGTGCCAGTGAGATTTGAACTGCCGAACTGCAGCTAGCAGTCAGCTGAAGTAGCCTGCAGTACTGCACTCTAACCACTGAAGTGGTTAGAACCCATGTTCCCTGAACTGAGCGCTGTTCCTATAGGTTCTTTTGATGCTATCACTCTTCGTTCTAAAACTTATCACTATTGCAGAAGTGCAAGCAGAGTGTGTGAAGCTTGAGTTTGTCACCATTTGAAAGCAAAAGGATTACTGATTGTTGCAAGTTTCTTTCCTAAGGAGGATTTCCCATGACACATGTTGCTTTCATGGGGATGCTGCCTATGTTTGGACTGCATATGAACATGGATAAGTTTCTCTTAGTTCTCTTACAAGTTTGTGTTGAGGTTGGGATGAACTATTGGGTATTTGTAGACAATGCTGGGTTTGGTTTCTCTCCGGATAGGGAGCCAGTTGTTGGTGCTTTGGATGGTAGGAATGATTAAACTGGTGGCATAAGGGAGGTTATCTGAAAAAATATTTTGTGGCATACCATGATGTGCTTCATTTTTTATTTACTGGAAAATTTTATGTTGGCATATTATGATACTCATGGTAATTTGAGATTGAGTCCCATGAACTAGACATTATATCAGAAAACTAAAAACAGTATTGTTTTAGTCAATGTGTCATCATAGCATGTTACATAATTGTAATTATAATATGATCTCTCTGTCTGTATTGTTTAAAATGTGGGCTGCTGCAACTGGAAGAAAGTGGCTTGGTCTTCTTCAAAACTAGACCCCCATATATAACTTACTACAATATAGACTTGGAAAGTTATCAGTATATTAATCATCAAAGATATAAATAATTTGCTTCCCCAAAAAACATATGGAGTTGGTCTGTCACATTCTTTAAGAATTTGCCTAAAATCCATACATGAGGGGTAACTCAATGATGTTACAGTTAGTCCTTGCTTACCAATCACTCATTCAGCGATCGTTCAAAATTTTGATGGTGGTAAGTGGGTGGCACTCACAACCAGTATTCAAAGTTGTGTCTGCAGCAGTGTCCCCCCGGCACAGTTTGGGCACTTCACAACTCTTGTGTATTTACGATGGTTGCCGTGTCCCATGTCACATGATTGCCATTTGCAACTTTCATAGCCAGCTTCCAATAAGCAAATTCAATGGAGAAGCCATTAGTGGATAAATTATACTGGCAATCAATTCTCCAATTCACAGCTCTCAAAGAAACCTGCCAAATTGTCCAACTGAAAAGGCATTTCTCCCTATTTATTTTTCTTATGCACCATCGACGGCCTGGTTCTATTTACCTATAAACTTTAACCCCCAACATTTAATTTACATAGCATTTTGCAAAGTATATACAGACAACGAAATACTTTTCCAACTCATTAAATTATTTCTTCTCTTTTTATTAAAAATTACCTGTTTTAATTTCATATAGAATGTTTTTGTGTAAGTTTTCCTGCTGAAGTACCAGAAGCGTTCATTGGCTGGATACACTCGCACAAGTGTCTCTAACAGAAAACGAACTGGCTCTACCACTTCTGTGACTACCATATCTACTGCCACAGTCATGTATACACGCTTATCTGTAACACACAAAGAAAATTAAATTTCACATTAAATGGCAATAACAATAAAGTATACTCATATGCTTGGGAACGGTTGATTTCTACTCTACTGAGATTCTTCTCTTGTATAACTCCATATTGATATTTCATAACATTGCTCTCTCACCTACTCTTCCTTTTTCTCTCCAAAGTCCCACTTCTATTTATGCATCAGATCTGGCTTTTTTAATGCAATATCTATTGCGTTAGAAATAAATGCATATTGCAGTGCATGAAGAATGTTATTAAAACAGAAGGCTAACAATATATTTAATCCCTTTCCAATAATGTAATCACATAATAGCATTTTAAATGCATACTTACCCTTAGGAGTTTCTTCATTTAAGACTAAAAAGATAGGTATATTAGGATTCCAAAGGCCAGTTATTATATAAGCTTTACCATCTGAACTTTTCCCCATAGACTCCTAAGAACAAAAACAGGATTTTTCCAAAATTACTTAGCAGTTTTCAATATTGTATCTGTACAACTAAAAACCATAATAAACCTTAAAGCAAATACAATCTTTAGTCTTGATTAACAACTGAAAAATAGTAGAGATAGTGTAGTTCACATAAGTTGCTTTTAATTTGCCATTTGTTTTAATAACAGCTTATGTGAGTATAGAAATGTAAAACCACAGAGCCAAAGCACATTTAGCTAAAAACTGCAAATTTATGTGGACATTATTAGATCTCACATCTTACATGTTACATCAAAAATACTCCATATCTTTATATTATAGATTGGATTATACCCACGTACATATAAATAGTCATATCTGCTTCAAT
This sequence comes from Natrix helvetica, assembly GCF_964273705.1. NCBI lineage: Eukaryota > Metazoa > Chordata > Lepidosauria > Squamata > Natricidae > Natrix > Natrix helvetica. Next base: position 63,043,255 of record NC_138549.1, on the reverse strand, counting down.
TGGTCTTTTACAAAGCATTTTCCTTGCCAAATTTCCATATTCTCAATATTCATGTGAAATACATATCCAAGTATTTTGGACAAATACATTTTGACCAATGGGTTAATAAAATCATTATTTTTTTGGAAGCCTGCTGGATTTGGTATATTGGAAATTATTTAGGACACCTACAGCTTCACCTCATTTTGTACCATTATTGGTTTTCTCTATAGAAGGAAGAGTTGAATTTGGTTCTTCTGCTTTCAGGTTGACATCATTTTAACTAGGATTGACCTAGCTAATCTACATAAATTTGATAAGGTGATGAGAGCTACTTGAAAATCACCATTAAAAACCTTTTAAAGGCTTTTCTAAGGAACCACCTCTCCTGGGCTAGCCCACTCCATTTAGATCTCTCAAAGCAGGGATGATGCAAGTAAGATCAGCTAGGGACCTACATCTGGTAGCTCTCAGGTGGGTGTCTGCTGTGGTTCCTGCCTTATGGAACATCCTTCCCCCTGAAATTAGATTGGCCCATCCCTTTAGATTTTTTGAATCAGGACCTGGTTATGCCGATAGGCCGGGGGTCCGAGGGAATCTGAGCTTTGATGGTTTTATTGCTAAGAGACCCATTTTTATCTTCCCTTCACCCAGAGTTAGTATTATTGTTTTTATGTTAGTTATTACTGTGGCTTTTTAGATTAGCTTATTGTTTTATTTATTGTTGTATACTGCCTAGCATCCCCCTTTGGGGGAGATGGGTGGCTATATACATTTGATAAATAAACAAATACAGAATCCAGCAATTAGCAATTAATGAGGGCAACTATGCAACTACTACTGAAGAATATTACAATCTTCAATATTCACCATTTTGCCCTTTTAGAGGTGGGATGGTTTTTGAGTCCTTAAGTTTGGTGTTTACGAAATTAAAGAAGGCTTGATTGGATTTTGTGTGTAACAGCTCTTCTTCCTGTTTACAGTGGTACATTCTGTTTTTATTTGCTGGCATAAGGTTTGGTATCAGCTTTTAAAGTTAGCTACATAGCCAATTTTATTTTCCCGCCAAAGGGATTTTTTTAAAAATTGGAATTTCCTTATTGATATGGGTAATTTGTTCTTTTTGGCTTTGGGTGTTACTAAAGGTACATATAGATTAATGACTCTTTGAACTTCAAATAGAAAAGTGTTATATAGTGTTCTGCAGTGTTGCAGTCATTGAATAAGATTTGTCAATCTAGGGATGAGAGGTCAGCAGCTATGAGATCGTAGTTTGCTTTTTTGAAGTTATATTTAGGAGTCCTATTATGAGATTCTTTGTATGGATGTAAATTTAGACAAAAGTCAATCATGCTGTTGGAAAAAGGTTCTTTGATATGAAGGTTATAAATTATGTTTAAACTGTTTCAGAAGATTAGATCGAGGCAGTTGTTGAATCTAGTGTTGACAGTTACCAATTGATAACTAGTCCTAAAGTAGTGAAGGCATTATACAGGGTCGTATGAATTGTTTCAGTTGTGCACTCATTTAAAATCCAATTAATAAGTGGTAAATTGAGGTCACCAAGAAAGATAATGGGATGTTGGCATGAGGCTGCCCATGTTAGTAATGTAGTTAGCTTGCTTGCATGATCAAGATCATAATCAGGGGCTCTGTAACATAATAGGAAGCAAATTGTGGTATTTAGTGATAGATCACAGATAATGGTCTCAGGGAGAACAAGCTCTTGTGTTACTTGAATATTTTTCAGATCTAGGGACTTTTTGTACAAGATAGCAACACCACCCCCTCTTCAAATTTCACGGTCAGACCGGTGGACATGGTAGTCACTTGTAATGGTAATAGTCTGCAAAGGATTTATTTAACCATATTTCTCAGACAAATATAGGGTCAAATTGAGCCGTATTTAGTAGAAGAAGAAATTCCAGCATTTTGTTTGCGAGGCTTCTTGCATTGAGTAGTTTGCATTTAAGGTCTGTCGTGATGAACCTGGAGGAACTTGGGTATGTGTGTGCCTAGTTTTAGATGCTGAGGTGTTGGAGTTGTTGATTAATAATAATTAATATTCTAGAAGCATAACCATTTTCTGCCTTCATGAAAAAAGAAATAAAAGTATTTCCAATTCTGATTCCAGAAGGCTATATTTGGGATGAAAACAATGGATATTTTTTTGAGTGTCATTAAATTCAAAAAAAATGTTATTACATAAGGTTTTGCCAGTTACACTAGAGAATTATTACCATATCCAGTAAGTGCATGTCACTGTTTTTGACATTTCGACCTGGACTTAGCAGCATTCCAAAGCACCTGCAATCAGGATTAGTGAACACAAGAAAAAGTCAAGTTTAAAACACTGAATTGTATACTGATAACACAGAGTATAATTTTCAATTTAAATAGGGAAAACCAGTCTAATCCAGGTCCTATCAAGACAGTCACTTTAGTGACTGTACTCTGAAGAGTACACAAAACTGTTTGGAACAGTGAAACCTAATCAGTTGTCTGTTTGACACTGACAATACCATGGGTAGGAAAAAGTGGAATAACTAATCTGACTGGCTTTATCTAGTAGTTAATCTTGTTGGAAAGAAAAGTAATCAAATTCAGAAGTCAAATTTACTCTGAGGTTCCATTTTGGTTTGCAGACAAGTAGAATAGACAATGAAGATTTAAGCCAGTTAAATGCTAGTTAAATACAAAGCTAGGAAAAAAACTCTACAATGCTTCCAAGGGCCCTTCTAAGATTCAGAATGCAGCAGAACATTACTGAAATTATACTCTGAAGGAGAGTAAGAGTTTCTTTAGCAAAAGAGAAATGTAACAATTAGGAAAAAAATCCAAGCACAATCAGTCAGACCACCTCTATTAAGTATCTTTGATTACAATGGAAAGACAAAAATGAAATCAAAACAATGCACTGGGGCTGTATACTGCCTCAGATTTTACTAAAAAGAGGTGCTCCAAAACAAGGAGAAAGGGAAATACGGTCCTTGGTTGCAGCTTATTAAAGCACCTGTGTCTAGTACTAGGATTATGGAACTGCTGTGAGGAGATTTCCATTGTAGCTACATGGTTCTGAAAACCAACAAAGTTGCTTAATTTGCCCTGCAATTATATTTTTCATTATATATTTATTTAATTTATATGCCATTTTATCAACAGCAACTCTGGGCAGTTTATAAATACAAAGTACAAACATTACAATATTCAATAAACCAAAATTAAATAACAATTAATCTGTATTGGATTCATCCATATTAAATCCAAAGTGCTGCATAGTTCCACCACTTACTTATCTAACAACAACTGCAAATGCAAACTTCATTTTGCAGTGGAATCTAAAGACAAACTGTAACTGTCATTTCCCTTAAATTTTAATTTTAATTTGGTAGAAATAATAATACTACAATCTTTGGGCAATGGGAAAACCATAATTAGGGTACTGAGGGGTTGCCTATTTCTGCAAATATTGATTTTGGATTTTCTTTTCTTTTTTTAACATTTTTTTATTTTAAATTTTCAAAACAAACACAACACATCCTTCTTTACATACTGTAGAAAGTGTATCAGTTGGTTACAAAAAGGCTTTCGTGCATCTCTTCCACAATCATCAAGCATAATTCATATTAACTCAAGTATTTTAACTCAGATATTTATACATGTTACCATCATCATACCTCCATTTTCATTTGACAACAATTGTTTAAACGTCCTTCATCATAAAATATACCAAGATTTAATACATAACCACATACTGGCATTTCATTTACTATTTCTAAAATTCTCCAATAACACTGAAGCCTTATATCCTATTCTAGCTAAACATCCATAATATTTAATAACAAAGTTTTCTAATCCTCCTTTCCAAATCACTGTTTACAATTTACATCCAGTTTCCTTATGTTGTACCCATACCTGTATATACGTTATCATTATCCCTCCTTTATTTAACTATATCCTGCATCATAACATTTTCCCCCTAATAATCAAGACTTAACTGCATCTAACTTAGTTCTTTTTTATTAACCTTTATATATAATCCAAAAGAATTTCTAATCTTCCTTTCATGGGTACCATTCAATATTCATATGCAAATTATTACTTATCATAACACTACACATTGTATACATCATTATTATCAATTATTTATTTAACTATATCTATTGTCACTAAATTTCACTAAGTTTAACTAGTTTTAAATTATACATTTCCATCTATCAACCTGTATCTTTCCAGTAGCAAAACAGTCTCATGTCTTCTGCCATTTGTGGTGTCAGTCCTCTAATCATCTCCTTAATCAACTTTGTATGGACTCCTCTTAGCAACTTCTTGCTTATAAAATCTCTCATGTAATTTCGATGCCCTTCTTCTGTTTCCTTAATCAGCTTATCTTTAATTGTCAGTAGTGTTATCAATGATGTTGCTAATAAAATTTCTCTCTTTAAAATCATAAATTCTTTTGTTTTTTCTTCTTCTGTGTCTTGCAATCTGGGGTAGAGTTCCCCTCCACTTAATTCCTCTTTCAGTATTCCACTCTTTCCATGTCCAGAAACAAGCCAATCACCATAAATATCACCACTTTTTCCATTTGATAAACATCTCCAACTTCTTCATCATATTTTACTGTTAGATACTCTAAGGCTTCCAACTTCTTCTCTATCCTCTCATATGTGCTTGATAATTTCTGTATTTCTGAGAATATCTTTTGCAGACTTAAAATTTCTTTCTGTTGTTGAAATTGTGCCATTATCTCCAGCTAACAAACACTGCTGCTCTAGCTTGGAATGTTTTAACAAGATTAAGCATAGATTCACAATAATGTTTTATTTTCACCTTTCTCTGGTTAAAGACATCTGTATGCTTTTCTTCTTATCACTCTCTATAAACAAGCAGTGAGACCTTGGAGTGCCAAGCCAGGATAATCAGTGAGAAAGTGTGATTCGTTTCCAATACACAAACCTTCAGCCTCCGAGTAGCAGTATTATTGTTGCAATTTTCTTTGTTTCTTTTTGTTTCTTTTTTGTATTTCAAGTTTTTAAAAAAGTGTGATTCTTGAATGAGAAGAATACCCACAGTAATGAAAGAGGAGAATTTTAGTCCATAGATTACAAAGAATAATAAAAGAAAAAAAATAGAAGAAAACTTAATCCATTCATTTTAAAAGGCTTGCATAAATTCCATCCATGAAGATAACATTTAAAAAGTAAGATAACCCACTGCCCAAAACCATTCCAAATTTAATTCCGCCGCCTATTTCTTCTGTTCTCCAATTTAAATTAGTTTTAAGTTTTTTATAGGCAGTCTCTTTTAAAACGGTAAAAATTCCTCACCAGCTGGAAACACTTTCTCTTTCCGTATCCTTCCATTTTTGAGCTGCCCCGACTTCATCAGCCTAATGGTTGGATTTTTTGTCGCCGGCTTGAAGAACTTCTCTTGGATTGATCAGGGACTTTGCGATGTCCCTGAGATCAGCAAGACATATTCTTCCTGTTCACAGTCTCTGCGGGACAGTTTAGGTCCGTTTGGACCACCCAGGGGCAAAAGTATCGACGGCGATCACAGAGCATTGAGATCGCACGTCGTCTTGTCACGACATTGGCTCCTTCTCCCTTGGATTTTATTTTCTGACAGGTCACTAACAGCTATTCTTGCTCTGCATTTGGTCTGGAATATTCCATAACTGGTCTTCCAATACAGGCTGTGTATACAGATGAAGAATAGTGTAAACCAGGAGTCCCCAATCCTCGGTCTGTGGACTGGCACAGGTCCGCAGCATGCCAGCAACTGCTCCGATCAAATAAGTGAAGCCCCATCCACAGGATGGAGGCAGCACTCAAAACCACGGCCCCTCTATTCCCCAGAAAAACCTTTCTCCATGGAACTGTCCCTGCTGCCCAAAAGGTTGGGAACCACTGGTGTAAACTACCCGAAGGACTGTATTTTCAGAGGGTTAATCCCTTCAAACTACTAGATAATATTTCACAGTTTTCCTTAGATTACTGTCTTTAAACACAACATTGAGAGTTACTCTCTGATGTTATAGATAGGCAATGTGAATTAATATCACAACATCTAAGACAAGATGCAGCATTTACATGATGACATCATCACGCCCTTGTCATTAGTTTCCTTCCATGTCTATTCAGTTTTCTTTCTTTCCTGACCTCTAATAAATAAAGGAGCCTTTGTACCTTGTTATAACTGAGAATCAGATCGGCTTATGTCTTTCTGTTTTTAAAGCTTGGGGGCAGCCATCTTAACTTTGGATCTGAATGTTAGATGAACCCAGCAGCAATTGCTGATGAATGCACTCAGTCTACCAGTATCCCAAATTATGGGGTTTTTACTGTTGTTTGATGGATCAATATGGTTACTATCACAACATGAATGTGGTTAATGTCTATATTAATTAAGCTCAGCTGGGAAATTCCAGCTTGTGACCCCACAGTAGATCTGGTTCATAATGCAGTGGCCAGCAATGGGGCCTTCCCAATGGTGGTAGATAATTACTAATTATCAAGAGAGGTTTAGCTGACATTAAATTCTCTGGCAACTACTCCAGATAATAATATATTTTAAATTTCCTGCTTTGATTTATGTTTATTGTTTTAAGTGTTGTTCTTTCATGCCGTTTTCTTGATCTGGACACATGAAATGAAACAAAACAAAAGTTAAAAGAATAGTTTCCTAACAAAGGAGCCACAAAAATTTATCTCTATGTTTTTTTGCAGATTGTGTTTGTACAAAACTTTCTTCCCAGAAATAGGGAAAAAATAAGGAAAAATTAACCAATTTATAATTTATAACTATCACTGAATATTAATTTTTATACAAACTTGAGTCTGAGTACAAACCTGACCTTAAAAAATACATTAATAGTCCAGATTTATGCATAAACAACTATGATAATCATCTATCAAACAGGTTTTCTGAGTGCAGCATTCTTGAAAAACTTAAAGAGAACAGCAGTAAGAACTAATATGAAACTAAACATTGATTTCAAATATTATGGAAAGTCTGCCATCTAGAGGAGACTTTTTAAAAGCAACATTTTTGTTGCTTTTAAAATGTTTTTTTTAGTAGACATGAATTAGGATCCACAATTTTCAGATAGCTTTTTATTTGCTTAATAATAAAACAATTTTGTTCAAATTTTATTTTATTTTACAGGAAAGCAAATTCAAACTTTTTCCATTTTAAGATTCCATCTTGGAGGAAAAAAAGGCACCTTACTCGCTTAAAATGGCAGCTTTAGGAAGAGCTCTAAACAATTTAAAACATGAGAAAGCCTTAGATATCTTCAGCATTGCTAGAATCTAACACACTCAGGATCACACTACACACCCATCTTTACGAAAAAGAGAACAGTGAAAAATTAAGTCATAGATCTCGGGTATATTAATTTAACCAGGATATAATCTGCATTAGAACAATTATCCACAACAGAAGGAACATTCTTAAAGTCAAAAATATATCTTTAATAGTTCTTTATAGAATACAAAAATGTTCTAATAAATGTTGGATGAAATGTTGGATCATATTTTGAGAACTCAATATTGGCTATTGGCTACTATAAAAATTCATAAATAAGCTGTATACTAAAATGTATTTCTTTCAACCTTATCAACACCAAAACATTTCAAGATAGCTTTATGATTTTTTTTAAAAAGCATTCAAACACTTTAAAATACAATGAATAAATTAATAGCAAATATTAAGGGCAGACAACAGAAGTTGGTGGACAAAGCTATTAAAACAGCTTGTTGAAGAGAAATGCTAGTTTGGTGCTCCACATTAAGCTTTCATGTGATTTGTTTAATCTTGGTTTAGCCTAACATGTGAATTTAACCATTATAATTTGTGAATGATAGTTTATGATTTTTAAATCATAGTTGATAGCTTGCCTTTGTATGTGAACCAAACAGCTTATGCCTATTTCAGCAATCGTGATTACCAGGAACTATATTAACCTAAATTGTTTAACCAAACATTTGTAAAAGAACCAATGTAAGAGACATTATTACTACCCAAACACTAAACATTCAATAATAGTGTTACACTTAATAAGAAATAAGAATCAATACAGGAATTCCAAGACACCTTCAAAACTGATAAAATCTTACACAAACTACATTTTAAGTTCTGTATTCAATACAGTTTAAATGATGCAATGATTAGTGCTGTATTATCAAGAAGCTGGAAAACAAAATCTAATAATATGTAGAGGAGAGAGAATCTGTTGATAAAATCCATGATTTTTTATGCCTGCCTTGGGAGCCCCTAAATTCATTTATAGAAAAAAAAATTACAATGTCTTTTAAATCGAAAGTTATACAAGACAGCTTGGAATCAGTGGCTTGATTCCATAGAATGGAGCAGCAAATAGAACAAATGCTTATTATTAAATTTTTCAAGAAAAAGAATATAAAAAACTCTTCAGAACATATTCAAGAAGAAATATTGAAGGGATGGTGCCAAAAAATTGCACACATTTGGGATCCTTGGCTAAATGTTCTGTTCCTGTTGGCCTATGAACTGAACTTTCCTGGTGTGGGCCAAACAAGGTTAGGCAGGTTCATACAGGTGAACAATTTCTCATACAATTCAGACTCCAGGTTCTCCTTGACTTACGACCAAAATTGTGTTCAAAATTTCCATTGCTTAGCAAGGCAGTTGTCGAGTTTTGCCCCATTGTATGACTTTTTTTTTGCCGCAGTTGTTAAATGAATCGCTATAATTGTTTAGCGGTCATTAAGTGAATATGATTTTCTCCATTGACTATGCTTTTCAGAAGCTGTCTGGGAAGGTTACAAATGGTGATCCTATGACACTTGGATACAAATACATGCCAGTTGCCAACCGGCTGCATTGTGATCACACGGCCACATGAGGATGCTGCAAGAGTGTAAATGTGAAAACCAGTCATAAGTCACTTTTTTCAATGCTGTTATAACTTCAAATGGTCATTAAACAAATGGTTGTAAGTCAAGGACTACCTGTATATGATTTACAGCACTAAAGATATAGTGGCAGATAAGCTAAGAATTTTTAGTGTCAAAATATATCCCAAAAAATGTGTCCAGTTGATCCATAAAGTATATACAATAGTTTTTTCCCCTCAGCTTTTACCTATATATTTTTCTGTCTAAGCCAGGGGTGTCCAAACTTGGGAACTTTAAGACTTGTGGACTTCAACTCCCAGAATTCCCCAGCCAGCATGGCTGGCTGGGGAATTCCGGGAGTTGAAGTCCACAAGTCTTAAAGTTCTCAAGTTTGGGCACCCCTGGTCTAAGCAGAGCCTTGAATTTTTAACTAAAATACTTTGAAAAATCTGCCATCTGCTGATAATCTAATTGTGAAATTAAAACCTATGAAAACCTATGAGTCAGCTTATTGGGGAGTAGCACATTCTTCACAGTATCTCTATTAAAAATTCAAAGGTTGGGCTAATCCATGTGAGTATATGCTTATATGTGAGTATACACAGCAAGCATTTTCACTTGGGATCATTAACAATTCAGCAACAGAAATGATAAAACACTGGTGCAAAATTCACTCATCCTCCAGTTTTTAAATAGTATTTTTGTGGAAATACTATTTTGGAAATAATTGAGATTATAAACATTACAAAGCACGATTAATGATGGATGGTAGCTATTATTACCTTTCAATGGCCAATTCTTTGTTGGAAATCTGCTGTATAGTGATGACAACCTTCTTTTCAAGGCCTTGCTTTAGTTTGAAGTAAAATTTCTCTCTGTCTTTTGGTACCGGACTAAAGAAGAACAACATTCTATCAAAATCTTTCAACAGCAAACACTAATAAAAATTCTGATAAAAATAAGTTCATCTACTCATTAAAATCGAAGAACATCAAAATTATAAGACCAAAGACACAAAATAAAATGTTTTTACATACTGTAGGCAGCTCATACTATAGGCAGCTCACTATTAAAAAGATTAACTATTCCAGCATTGCCTCTGGTTACTAAAATCTTAAAAAGTTTGGGAATATATACCGTATTTTTCAGGCTATAAGCATCATGATTTTGAAGAGGTAAATTTAAAAAAAAAGGTTTTGCATTATGCATGCCTCATTTTGGGGGGGAAGGGAGAGCATGCAGAGCTTTGGGAGGCTTGGAGGCTGCTCTTAAGGGTTGGGGGGGACGAAAACGAGCAAAAAATGACCCGTTTTTTTTTTGCAAAAAAGGGCTGTTTTTTGAAAAAAAAAAAGGGGGCATGCACAGGTTTTGGGAGGCTTGTGGAGTGCTCCTGTGGCCCATTTTTTGCTCATTTCTGCCCTCCCCAGCCCCCAGGAGCACTCTGAAAGCCTCCTAAAGGCTATGCACGGCCATTTTGGTGAAGGGGGGGTCGTTAGACCAAGAATGCTGTATTCAGTGTATAAGACGCACCCAGATTTTCACCCTCTTTTTTGGGGGGGGGGAAGGTGCGTGTTAAATTGGCGAGGAAGAAGAGACTGACACCGTGAGGTGAATTTAAACCATTTAATAATAACAGGCTTGCAACAAGCAATACAGGAGAGAAGCGCCGTTCCCCTGCTTGACAGCTATTTATACGGAGCTGTCAAGCAGGGAAACCAATGGGGAGCGAGAAACAGCCCGCTCTTCAGCCAAGCCGCGTCTTAGCCAATCAGACACGGCTTGGCTGTTGCCGGCTGACAGGCAGGGAATCCCCGGTCGTAAGTCGAGGAATACAACACTTCTTCCCCCCCAGCGAGGACGCATGCGTGAACGTTGCGCATGCGTAATCACGTAAATATGCTGGGCGGCGGCGGACCCGCCCAGAACGCCGCAGAACAGGGTAAGTCATCGGCGGAGGAGGAGGTGTCCTCGGTAGCTCCTCCCGCAAGGGAGTGGAGCTCCAGGCGCCATCTTCAGGGCCTACCTCCAGCAAAGGAGCCTGTGTAATAGATAAGCTGGGCTGAGGGGGCGCGGTCGAAGACGGGTTTGAGTTTGGAAACTGCAACTAGGTTCCTGGGTAGGACTGGCCTGGATCAGGGAAGGCCACGGGAAGGTGGAACCCGGGAGGAGTTGCCTAATGGGGCAGGGCTCCAGAGAAGGTGGTGGCCGGCAGGCGGCGTCTGGGTAGGCGGGCACCCGGGGCATTTGGGGGTTGACCAACGGCCATGGCGGCAGAGAAAATTGCGGTGTCCAGACGGAGGCCGGTTGCGAAACACTGGTGGTCGACCTCGCCGGGTCGTCGTGGACCTCCGGTAGCAGGCGGCGCCTTAGTTGGTCCACATGGTGCCGCCACTCTGAACCGTCTGGAAGGTGGACCCTGTAGGAACAGGGACCAGTTACGGAGGTGATGGAGGCAGGCACCCACCTCTGATCCCCCGTAAAAGCCCTTGCCCAGACCAGATCCCCTACCAAGAAACTGCGGGGAGGGGGCCCCAGGTTGCCAGGCTGTTCCTTGGAATAGAGCGGGTGCAGACTATCCAAGGTGGTCCGCAGGCGCCGGCCCATCAGCATCTTGGCTGGAGACTTTCCTGAGTGGGGGCAAGGGGTGGAGTGCTGTACCAGTAGGTAAGCAGCCACCCTTGCAGGCCAATCGCCACTGTCCATCCGGCCGAGGGCCTCTTTGGCCGAGCAGACAGATCGTTCCGCCTGGCCATTGCTGGCAGGACGATAAGGGGCGACGGGGGCATGGCGGATGCCCTGGGAGGCCAGAAACCCCTGGAAAGAGGTGGACGCGAACTGCGGCCCATTGTCAGACACGACGACGTCTGGCAAGCCGTGGGTGGCGAACAGACGTGTCAACGCTCTGACAGTGGACTCAGCTGTAGTGGAAGTCATGAGAATGAGTTCCACCCAGCGTGAGTATGCGTCCACCATGACCAGGAACATCTGGCCTCAGAAGGGACCCGTGAAATCAAGGTGCAGGCGTGACCACGGTCCACGGGGCAGTTCCCATTCCCTGGGCGCGGCCGCCGGTGGCGCCGGCTGGGAAAGTTGGCAGGGGGAGCACCTGGCCACCCAGGATGCGATCTCGTCATCCAAGCGAGGCCACCAGACATAGCTGCGAGCCAGCGCTTTCATCCATGCTATGCCTGGGTGACCCTCGTGGAGGCGAGACAGCACCTGGTGGCGAAGGCTGGGTGGAATGACCACCCTGTCACCCCACAGGAGGCACCCACTGTGGAGTGACAGCTCCAACTGCCGGGCCTTGAAGGGTCGGAGGTCCTCGGACACCGGCCCTTCAGGCCACCCCCGCAGGACCCACGTCATCACCTGGGAAAGGAGGGGGTCAGCCCTGGAAAGGGCAGCCACTTCCCTCGAGGAGAGTAGAAGGGCAAGATCAGCAATGGCCAAGACAAACAGGCAAGGCACTGTCTGCGGGTCAGTGACGGGAAGGGGACAGCGGCTGAGGGCATCAGCGTGTCCAAGGTGCTTCCCCGGAAAGTACTGGAGGGAGTAGCTGTAGGCAGCCAAGAACTCCGTCAAGCGGGTCATCCGAGGGGAGAGGATGGGGTCGGCAGTCTCCGGCCAGAAGCCCAAGGAGTGGCTTGTGGTCGGTGAACAGCGTAAAATGCCGACCATACAGGTAATCGTGGATTTTTTTAATTCCGGACACTGCAGCCAGAGCCTCCTTGTCAATCTGGCTGTAATTCCTTTCGGCAGGAGAGAGTGTCCGGGAGTAAAAAGCGATGGGGGCCTCCGAGCCATTGGGCAGGACATGGCTCAGGACCGCCCCCAAACCCACGGGGGAAGCGTCACAAGCTAGAGTCAGAGGCAGCCTGTCGCTATACTGGACGAGGAATGCCTCTGACGTCAGCATGTCTTTGACAGCCGCGAACGCATGCGCTTCGCGACTGCCCCAGCGCCAAGCCGCGGATCGGTCGAGCAACTGATGCAGCGGCTCGGCCAGTGACACCTTATGCGGTAGGAAAGGCGCATAAAAATTAAGCAAGCCGAGGAACACCTGCAGCTCCACTTTGGAGGCAGGCGTGGGGGCGTTCCGGATGGCTGCTACTTTAGACGGGGTAGGGTGGATGCCCTGGGTGTCAATGGTGAAGCCCAGGAAGTCCACCCTAGGCACAGCAAATGAGCATTTGCTGCGCTTAAGTTTTAAACCCGCGCCCCTGAAACGGTAAAGGACCTTCTGCAATATTTCGATGAGCCGGCTGCTAGCGGCGATCAGGACGTCATCGAAATATGGAACCACGCCAGGGAGCCCATGGAGCAAACACTCCATGAGACTCTGGAAGATCCCTGGGGCAACGGAGATGCCAAATTGAAGGCGGCGACAGTTGGAAAGCCCCACGGTGGGTGACGATGGTCTGAGCAGCCACCGCATCATCATCCACCGGGAGCTGCTGGTAGGCCTGCTCCATGTCTAGTTTGGCAAAGATGCAGCCCTGCCCTAAGGAATGGAGCAGGTGCTGCACCACAGGGACTGGATAGGGGTTCGCCTGGAGGGCAAGGTTGATAGTCGACTTGAAATCAGCGCAGAAGCGTATGGAGCCGTCAGCTTTGACGGGGACCACAATTGGGGTCTCCCATCTGGTAGAGTCGACTGGCTCCAACACGCCCTGCGCTATAAGCTTGTCAAGTTCGGCATCCACCTTGGCCCTCAAGGTGAAAGGCACGCTGCGGGCCTTCAGCCTAATAGGGGCAACCTGTGGGTCTAGGTTGAGGGAGATGGGGGTGCCCTTATAGGTTCCTAATTTTCCGTCAAAAACGTCAGCGTATTCTGCCATTACGTCCGCCACATCTGGAGGCGTGGCAATTACCTGACGCACCCCATGTACAGACAACCCCAGGGCAGGGAACCTATCCAGGCCCAATATGGCCGGTAGGGGCTTCTCTACAACCAGGACAGGTAGGAACCCTGCGAATTCCCCGTACTCCACCCTCACAGAATAGCAGCCCAGGGTGGGAATTAGAGTCCCCTGGTAGTATTTGAGCGAAATGTCCAGGGTGGAGAGCTGAGACTTTAGGACTCCTGGACAGAGGCGGGAGAACTCTGCCCAGGAGAGGAAGGACCGGGACGAGCCCGAGTCGACCTCCATTGTGCAGGGAGAGCCCTCGATCAGGATGGAGGCTTTGATGCATCCTGCACCTGCAGACACGTGGAATGCCGACTCTGCAGGGGTGGCCGGAAGGTCTGTCTCTACGGCGAAGCAGCCATCACAGGGTCTTTGCTGACGGCGAGCCTGCTGGGCGGCCAGACGCGGTGCGGTGGTGGAGGTCTGGGTGAAGTCCTCAGGGCGTTGGGGCAGTGGCAAGGTTGCCCGGCAGACTTGAGCCAAGTGCCTCTTCTTGAGGCAATGGTGGCAGACGGCGGCTTTGAAGGGGCAAGCGGCGCAGTCGTGGTTGCCGCCGTAGCCCAGGCAAGCGGTAGCGCCTTGGCGGGGTCGCTGAGACGTTCGACGCCTTGAAGCCTGAGCGAGGCGGGCGACCATGTTCCCCTCCTCCAGGTCATCAGGCAGGGGAACTAGCTCGTCCACCAGGCAGGTGCGGCTAGGAGGCGGTGGCGGCAGCTGGAACATCTCAGCCATTGACTCGTCAGAGCGCTCGGCTGCTCTGGCCTCTGCGATTGCCTCCTGAAGAGTCACCTCAGCGCGGGCCAGCAGGCGCCGCCTGAGGCGAATGTCCTTCACCCCACACACGAACTGCTCCACCAACGCCGAATCGATGTTCGTAAATTCACATTGCATGGCGGAGGTGCCAAGAGCCTGGAGGAACTGACTAATAGATTCCTCCGGCTTCTGGACGCAACGCCGGAAGACATAGCGCCGGGCGATCCATGATTGGGTTGGAGCGTAGTGGTGTTGGAGCTTGCGGGTGAGCGTGTCCCAGTCAAGAGAATGGAGCTGAGGGGCCACCAGGGCTCTGGCGGCACCAAACATTGCCAGCCCACAGCAACTCAGAACGAAGCTGCATTTTTCATCAGCTGGAATGTTTCTGTTTCCATTCGCTATGAGGAAACATTTGAACCTTTCAAGAAAGGCGTCCCAGGACTCCCCGGCAGTCCCAAACGGCGCGAACGGAGGCATTGATGCCATCCCAGCGCCTCAGAGATCGGAACAACGAAGGAAAGAAAAAAAATGCTTGTCTCGCCTGTCGAGGTGGTCAGCGTGGTGGATCAGCGACCGCTGAATCCCACCTTCGTTGCCAGTGTTAAACTGGCGAGGAAGAAGAGACTGACACCGTGAGGTGAATTTAAACCATTTAATAGTAACAGGCTTGCAACAAGCAATATAGAAGAGAAGCGCCGTTCCCCTGCTTGACAGCTATTTATACGGAGCTGTCAAGCAGGGAAACCAATGGGGAGCGAGAAACAACCTGCTCTTCAGCCAAGCCACGTCTTAGCCAATCAGATGCGGCTTGGCTGTTGCTGGCTGACAGGCAGGGAATCCCCGGTCGTAAGTCGAGGAATACAAGACTTCTTCCCCCCCCCCCAGCGAGGACGCATGCGCGAACTATACTCTGAAAAATACGGTAAAAAATTTTCTAAACTATGATAAACTATTTTACTATCCACCAATCCTTGCATTTTGTTGTGAATATGTGCATTTTGAATTCCTTAGAGATTGGTATGAAGCTATTTGAACAAATAGGCAAAATTAATTTACTTTCATAAGTTTAAATTATTTAGGTTTTTTTCCCCTTCAATTTTGTCATTTATTTACCTGAAATTTCCTTTACCATCATCTTCTTTGACCTCTAAAGAAACAGTGAACATGAATATATCACTGTCGGAACTTGAAACAATAGCATCCTTCACATTATCTGATGCCTGTTTGGAGGAACGTTTGAATGCTGTTGAAAAACTATACAAAATTCGGCTAACCTAAAAAAAACAGAGGGTGAGAGAAGGGCATAAAATATAATTTAGGTAGAATAGAGGAAGTTTAACAAAACCAATAATTTATCATGCAAAATCAAAATGTACAACATTTATATACTGTATGTAAGTAATTATTTTACATTTTACATATTATTAATTTTCAGAGAAAAAACTAATTTGCAAATTTACAATTTGCTGTTCTTTAATAAGTCTTCCAATACTTGAACCTTAAAAGAAAAAGAAAATGTATTTTATCAAATATAAGCTTTCAAGCACAGCATCTTAATAATCAATAAACCATATCTATTTGTTAGCAAAAAAAAACTGTTATCATAAACATTCTTGAATAGTAATCTGAATTTAGGAAACATATAGTAATTGCTGATAAAAGGTAATGCCAAAATTATCTTTTGTGACCCACTTTTAAAGCAGCAAAATACTTATATAACTATCCCAAAATTTGGAAGGACATGAACTGTGGTTTCAATGAGTATTTCCCAGAAATTTTATTAGGTAAAGTTTTATAATGCGAATCCTTATAGAAGATACAATATAGTAGGACATGAACTGTGGTTTCAATAACCCCTTGTTCTGCAGGGGCACAATCTCAGCTCGTATGGTGTTTTTTTGTGTTGGTTCTCCAAAACTGCTTTGGGAAGAACACTGCAGCATACTAAGTTTTGGAGAACCAACACAAAAAAATACCATACGAGCTGAGATTGTGCCCCTGCAGACAAGGGGTTATTGAAACCACAATTCATGTCCTACTATATTGTATCTTCTATAAGGATTCGCATTATAACACTTTACCTAATAAAATTTCTGGGAAATACTCATCTC
Source organism: Natrix helvetica (assembly GCF_964273705.1). NCBI lineage: Eukaryota > Metazoa > Chordata > Lepidosauria > Squamata > Natricidae > Natrix > Natrix helvetica. The sequence goes on along the minus strand of NC_138549.1, from coordinate 63,026,623 downwards.
TTCTATGTACAACTGCTGTATCAAATCAGTATTAACTAGTTTCTTTAAATGTACCCAAATTTTGCTATACAGTATGCAAAATTAGGCAAACTCTAAGCGCCCACTGATAATCCATCACCAATCGTAACATATTATTTTGTCTGTTTTTATTTTAAATTTACAGATGCTTTTATCTGTAATACTGGTCTGTGAATGTATAAAAATTGATTGATCTTTGTGACTAGTAGTTCAGGAAAACCCGAAGACCCAAAGGTCATTCATTTAAATCCTCAGTGAAAACTAGTTTAACTACTAAGTTTAACTTCTGAATGAAGATTTTTAATATCACATAATTATTCAAATGATAAAACTCAGTTTTTTCTCAGTTTTTGAAAGGCACTGAAGTAAAAATCAGTCACATTTGGATTACTTACATTCCTTTAAAACATAATGGAAGACTATAGCCATAAAAAATGAATAAAAGGTGCACAGAAGTTATGTAATTAATTAAATTCTTGCCAAATAACATTGAAGAGGTACTTTACAGGACAAATGGCATCAACTTGGTAATACATCCAGAGCATGCCCTCCTTAGATGAAGCACTGGCTGTGTACTTGAATGTGTTCCTAGTTGGGCATCGAAGTCCCAAGAATTAACTTTGCTTGCCCAATGCTTTTTCAGAGGGAAATGGGAGATTTAAAGCAAGCTTCTGCTTTCATCTGCTGCCTAATGAGATGATGGATGTAACGGAGATACAAAAGGGAAAAGAGGAATAGAAGTAGTTGGGTTCATGTGATGATTTAAGTTCTTTATGGGAGGGGGTAGTACCATCTAACTTACAGGAAGCCTTTCTATAGATACCATCTTTGGACCCAACAGTGTTGGATAACTTTCATCCAGTCTCCAATCTTCCCTTTATAGGGAAGGTTGTTAAGAAAGTTCAACTGTAGAGGACCTTGGATAGAGAGGATTATCAGAGTGGGTTACAGTATTAAGATGGCACTGGTTCTGTTTGTGGGTGATCTTTAGAGAACATAAGACAGTAGTGGTACAACCAGCTTGGTCTTCTTAGATCTTTCAGTAGCTTTTGATACCATTGGAAGTGGGAGGCACTGTTTTATAGTGATTTTCCTCTTTCTCCTGTGGTCAGTTGTACTTAAAGTTGTGGGAGGGGGGTTGTCTAACTCTAGGCCCTTGCAATGTGAGTGCCTCAGGGGTTAGGTCTCTCACCACTTCTCTTTAATATCTGCATAAAAACACTGTGTGAGGTCATTTGATAGTGTCAGATGCATTATCATCAATACTATGATGATACATAGTTATGCATTTCCATCCCTGGCCAGACAGGCGATACGGTTTCAATGCTGACCTGGTGGCTATGAGGGTCTGGATGGGAGGAACCAGAGATATGTAAATTAGTTTACATAATTGACAGTACTGAAAAGGAAGGACAAAGTAGAGAAAGAAATATATAGTAATATAACAAAACAAATAATGATGCAATGATATGCAGTCGGGCATCCTATCTCCACCTGAAAATAGCGCTCTTCTCCCAGTCCCTCTTTAATTCACATTATTGTGTTGCGTGAGCAATCCAACCTAGTAGTTACAATGAGCATGTTTGGGAAAGCAAGCAGTACTTTATTATCCACAGAAAGATAAACAAGAACTACTTTCTGAATAGATCTCAAAGTAAAATCCTAGAAGCAATAGCAAAATAGAGTGGCTTTGGGGGTCCTACTGAATCTGGCGATATCTTTGACTCTCAACAGGGTAGCACTTTCCCAAACAAACTGAGGTGCAACTTAGGTCTTTTGGGGGTTGTTACGCTTGCTTAAGGAGGAAGGTGATTGCTTGGCTGTTGGGAGGCCCTGTGCCCATATCCATTTCCTGTGCACGTTCCTGAACCAGCAAGTCTTGCTCATGGTCACTCACAGTTGAATTATTGTAATACAGTATATCTGAGGCTGCCTTTAAAAACCACTTGAAAATTACAACTGGTCCAGAATGCAGCATTTACCAGACTACACTGGTGATGTCACATGAGCTGCACTGGCTCCCAGCCTCTTTCCAGGTTAAATTTATGATGTTAGCTAACATCTTGAAAGCCCTCTATGGCTTTATGTCAAGTTATTTGCAGGATTGTCTATCTCTCAGGCATCTGCCCATAGCACCAGGTCAGAAAGGATGGATGTGCTTATTAGGTCAATTCCCTCAAACGTTACTATCTTGTGGGGCATAGGAAGTGTGCCTGCCAACAGCGACAGTGCCTTTTCTGTAGTAATGCTGGTTGTGTAGAACTCCCTTTTCCTGACTTCTGGCATGTCCCCATCCTTTTAGTGTTCTCCCCCACCCCCCCAAGAGTTGGAACAAGACAAGATTGGAGTTCAGGGATTTTATTGATGGATGTGTTGTAAAGTTTTGTTTGAGATGCTGAGTTTTGGTTTCTTCTTCTTTGGTTTTCATTATGGTTTTGAGCTGCCCAGAGTTATATTACATAAGAGGGGTGGTCATATAAATGTGTGTTTTTAAAGCTTTGCTTACATTCTACAGAGAGATGCAACAATTTAGTGAATCAGACATTTCTCATCCATAACCTATTATTTCAACAGTGCTTTCTGAAACAATATTACTTATGCTTTCTACTTACTGCTTCTTTAATTTCACAAGAGAAGACATGAATTTGAAACTCATCAGTGCCAGAGTAACTCTCAGTAAATGCAAAGCAGTCACATTCCAAAGTCCCATTTTGCCCACGGACACAGAACAACACTTTGTAGATTGGGAAAGAAGCAATTTCTGTACTGCTGGACTGATCTATTATTCTAAATGAAATGAAGAAAATTGAAAAACGTTTGTAATTCTGTGAGAAATAATTTCTTTGTTATTCTTGATATCTCTATCCACTCTGGAAAATGTTTAAAGTGTCCACAAAAACATATATTGCAATTTAAATATTTAAATGTTATTACATTTCACATTACTGTAATATGCTGTTTTCAGTCACATGACAATAATATGCTGTTGTTCAGTTTTGTTACTTATATTCTGAATATATTTTACTTCAATAGAGTTCACATTTATTACATGTAGAAATACTTAACAGTACCTGAATATTCAGGTACAATCGCTTTCTTTGACATGAATTTCAGCATTAAGTACATTTTCACAGCATACTTTTTTAACTTTTGGTTTTTTTTTCTTCACTCATTTTCTTTGTGGTTTTTTTTAAAACTGTTTTCCCAAAAATAAAACCTCCCCGGATAATAAACCCAATCGGGCTTTAGAGTGCATGCGCTAAAATAATCCCTCCCTGAAAATAATCCCTCCCCTGAAAATAATCCCCCCCCTGAAAATAATCCCTCCCCTGAAAATAATCCCTCCCCGAAAATATTGCCACATAGCAGCAGCCATGAGGTGACCACACCTCACCGACTTCTGCACCTCAAAAATACTAAGACTTCCCAAAAAATAAGGCCAAGCACTTATTTCAAGGGTCGAAAGAAAATAAGAACCTGTCTTATTTTCAGGAAAACTTGGTATGCTTCAACTAACTGTTAAAACTACAGGTTGTTTGGCTACAACTAAGGATAAAATTTAAAATATATAATTAAATAATTATAATCTATGAAATCGCAAGATATCATAACTATTATATTGACTGGTGAGATACTAGAGTGTATAAACGACACAACCAAAATCTCCATTAATTTCTGTGGAAATGTTTATGTATATTTGAAGGCAAGATATTAACTTTTACCATAATTATTTTAGACTATATATATTATATTATGCCTGATACTGTGTTTTCCCGAAAATAAGACATTGTCTTATTTTCTTTTGAGCCCCCCCCCCCCCCATAAGCACTTGGCCTTATTTTTGGGTAGAGACAGAGGTAGATATGAAAAAAGAAGAAAAAGTACAAAAAAGAAAGAAAAGGAAAAAGGAAAAAAATAGAAATGTAATTTCTTTCCTTCAATTTTTGATACCATAGTTCGTCATGAGATTTATCAGGGAGATCATATAGAACCATCCTCCAGCATAAGCATGTTCTTGTTTAGTCGCTGGTAGTTCACGAACAGAAAGAAAACTTTCACTGGATGAAGCCAAAAAACCCATCTAATCCAGCACCGCATGTCACATTCAGAATTTATAAGCATGGCGAAAAAGAGAACTAGCTCTCCTGGTAGCAATTAATAACTAACATATATAACATAGTTATAATTGAATAGTCTACAACTGAATAAGTGAAATGATGTCATCAAGATCCCTGTTGTTGGTAACCCTCTCCTTTGTAGTTTTGTCCAATTTTGTCCAGTTTAATCCATCAAGCGATTTCCCAGTAAAACAAATATCCATAGAAAGGTAGATATTTATCTATCCACACATATTATTTCCATATCTCCTATCTTAAATTTCACTGTAGTTCTTAATCTACCGTGTTTACCCGAAAATACGCCAGGGGCTTATTTTCTTTTGCCCCACGAAATATGCCCTTGGGTTTATTATCAGGGAGGGCTTATTGTTTTGGGGCTGCCGGGCGGCTGCTCCCTTGTGAACTGGCTCCCGAAGAGCCGGGCACAGCCTCAGCGGCGAAGCAGCCATGAGGTAACCATGCTCACGAGCAGCCGCCCGGCAAATCCCCTCTCCAGCCGGGAAGAGCGCCATTCACTGACCTAGGGGGTAATCCCTAAGGTGCCAAGCCATGTGGCGCTCTGTCCGCCCTCCAGCTCCCGCGGCTTTGCACATTCGGGATACCCCCTAGGTCAGTGCATGGAGCTCTGCCCGGCTGGAGAAGTGGGTTGCGCGAGCGCCTGATCCGCCTGCAGCTTCACCAAGCACTTGTGCAGCTCTCCCAGGCCACCGCCGCTGGCTGCTGCTGCCCGCCACCGCCCGCCGCCGCCCCGTTCCGCTCCGCGCATAACTTCCAAATCCAAAACTCGGGGCCGAGTGTTTCAGCATCGGCCGCTCTAGGAGTGCTCTCTATGGTGGGCTGGCTGCCGGACAGAGAGAGTCTTCCAGCAGCCGGCCCACCATAGAGAGCACTCCTAGAGCGGCCGAAGCTGGAACACTCAGCCCCGAGTTTTGGATTTGGAAGTTATGCGCAGAGCGGAATGGGGTGGCGGCGGCCGGTGGCGGGCAGCAGCAGCCAGCGGCGGTGGCCTGGGAGAGCTGCACAAGTGCTTGGTGAAGCTGCAGGCGGATCAGGCGCTCGCGCAACCCACTTCTCCAGCCGGGCAGAGCTCCATGCACTGACCTAGGGGGTATCCCGAATGTGCAAAGCCGCGGGAGCTGGAGGGCGGGCAGAGCGCCACATGGCTTGGCACCTTAGGGATTACCCCCTAGGTCAGTGAATGGCGCTCTTCCCGGCTGGAGAGGGGATTTGCCGGGCGGCTGCTCGTGAGCATGGTTACCTCATGGCTGCTTCGCCGCTGAGGCTGTGCCCAGCTCTTCGGGAGCCAGTTCACAAGGGAGCAGCCGCCCGGCAACTCTCCCCTTCGGCCAGGCAGAACGCCACTCCCCAACCTAGCGGTATCCCGAAGGCGGCAAGCAACGTGAGCGCTTCCCCCCCCCGCTCCTGCGACTTGGCGCTTTCGGAATAACGCTAGGTCAGTGAGCGGTGCTCTGCCTGGCCGGAGGGGGGGTTTATTTTCGGGGGTGGGCTTATATTTTTGCCCACGCGAAAAATGTGGCATGGGTTTAGTTTCGGGACAGGTTGTATTTTCGGGGAAACACGGTAGTAAAAATGCAAAGAGCTCCTTACTTGGATCATAAACTTCAAACCAAATCTAAAAAAAGCTCTGCTCCAAAAAACACCCCACTTGAGCTTACAAAGTGCCAAATACCCTTTCGAGTTATGTCTAGACTGGAACGAAGGCACCTGCTTTCCTAATCAGCTATCTGCTATCAGTCACACACCGCAAACATCCAAGCAACATTTGAGGAACTTGAAAGAAAGATGGGAATTACAAATGATCTTCAAAACACAAAACAATAGATTCTACTGAGCAAGTTGAAGCTCCTAGAGGAGAAAGCAGGAATCCATTCCTGTCCTGTTCTTAAACTTATTTGGATACCTTGCATATACTCAATAGAAACATCCAGCTCACCTAACAGAACCATCTGGAATATTTGGAACATAAAGAGTTACAGGAGATGGAGAATGATTTGAGTTTTTCAAAGTTGCCATGGCACACAAGGCCTCTGCTTCACTGCGGGGAGCAGAAACTTTCATACATCCGAGGTATAATAATTTGTTGAATAATACACTATCCTCTTCTGAAGGTACAGTGAAAGAATGAGATGTTTGCGATGAAGATTCTGAAACAAACATAATTCAACAATTAGCCAATATTCGTTGCAAAGTGTCATTCATGATGACAGAATCATAACTACAACAATGTTCTTGGGCCGCCATTGAAATCTGTTGTAAGATTACAGATGATTATAACTAACTGTAGGGATGCTGCAGCAGCACCACCCACCTATTTCCCTCCTACCCTCCCCCCCAGGGTCTCTGCAAACATTTCTATCTCTGAACAGCTCCCTGCTAGCTTTAGGCCTGATTCCCACTCCACCAAGCCCCACACACTCCTCCTCACTTACCTTGAGAAGATCTCCGAAACTTTCCATAGTACTGGAACAAGTCACTTTGTGCTCAGCTGCATGGCACAATTTTGGAAGCAGCTGTTATGTATCCAGGGGCTGAATTGCATTCTGATAGCTGTAAATATCACTGACACTTCTGGAATCGCACTATAGGGTTATGCAATTAAGTGATCCATTCCAGCATTCTGAAAGTCCTCGGGGCTCTTCAGGAGGAGAGGAGAGGAGGATGTTTGACGTGGTGGAATGGGAATCAAGCCTAAGGCTTGAGGAGACTTAGTGGCAGTTGGAAAAGGTGTGTGGGGAGCCTTGGGAGGACCTGGGCAGGCTGGCCTATGCCTATGCTAGTCTTCCAAGAGTCTCCCCCATCCCTAGGAATCCCATGCTGCATTAAGTGACCTATATGTTCATTTTATTATTATATTGGAGAGAGCAGTTTTGGGGAGAATCATCAAGTGAGATGCTTTACTTAATGGCTGTCACAAAATGTAACCATAACAGGTGGGCCCCATTACAGTCATATCTCAATAACTATCTGTAATTTTAAAAGTACTGACAACTATCTGTAAATATATTTCAAGCAGCTTCCCTCTAATATTTTTCCTTCTTAAAACATGAAAATAAATGTTAAAATAAATGCAAAATTCAGCAAAATACAGAATTATACAAATAAAAGCATGCATTGTGAATGTTTTTATCTTTCCTAAATATCTCCTTCAGTAGTCACACAATTTATAAAGTATTTCTGCTAATACAGATAGTCCTCAACTTATGACCACAATTGAGCCCAAAATTTATGTTGTTAACTGAGAAATTTATTGAGTTCTGCCCCATTTTAGACTTTTCTCAACAGATTTGTTAAAGCGAATTGCTGCAGTTGTTAAATCAGTTAACATGGTTAAGTGAATCAGGTTTCCCCATTGAATTTGCTTGTCAGAAGGTCATAAAAGGTGATCACATGACCCTGGGACACTGCAACCGTCAATTGCCAAACATCTGAATTTTATTCACATGAAAAATGGTATAAGTCATTTTTTCAATGCTGTTGTAATTTTGAATGGTCACTACTGTGTTTCCCTGAAAATAAGACAGACCCCTGAAATAAACACTTGGCCTAATTTTCAGGGAGGTTTTATTATTTTTGAGGTGCAGGAGGCGACGAGCGTGGTCACCTCATGGCTACTGCTGTGTTGCACATTGCTGTGTCTGCCACTCTTTTTGCGGCGGCCATTAGCGTGACAGAAGCAGCATGATGGCTAGGGTTGCTGGAATGGCTGTTAGGTAAGGACGTGTGGGGTCATGGGGCATGTTCCCCCTTCCTCCCCCCCACCCCCACCCCCGGCCTCGCTTCACCTCTGGAAATGGCAGGAACCGGCTTCGTATGTGTTTAAATAGTTTTGGGGAGGACTTATTTTTGGGGGAGGGCTCATTTTAGTGCATGTGCTCAAAAGCCCAATTGGGCTTATTATCCGGGAAGGTCTTATATTCAGGGAAACAGGGTAAATGAACTATTGTAAGTCAGGGACTATCTGTACTTAGAGTCATCTTCAAATGGGGTCAGCAGTACACAAATTTAATACATAAACAGACAAACCTGTGGTGGGAGAATCAAGTGGAAGATGCATAGAGCTTTGGTTTAGAGAAACCTCTTCAAAAAATTGTTGGCAATTACCACTCAAATCCACAAAATCAGAAATATTTTCTTGCGGGTCTTTGTCAAAATCTTTCAGTACCTTTTCCATGGTTTGTGTTATTTGTTGTTCTTCATCTGGAAACATCTAGAAGAAAAAATACAGGAAAAATATTTATTAGTACAGTATAACAATTCCACAAGCAACAGTATATCTTAAACTTCAATAAATACCTTCATATCTCTTTTTCACATAATCAAGCTATTTCCAAATAATCAATTCCTGAAAACAGATACCTGATTTAATTCCTTTCAAATTTTAGCAGTTGACGACTATGTACCAGTATGTTTATTTCTCCATCAGTTTTTGATCTGAGGACAATGCAAAATCTTTTCACACTAATCTTTCTGTCATGTCTGTCATACAGATTCTTGTATTAGTGTTTTATTCGACTTCTAATTTAGGTATATTTTTATGACAGGGTTACTCATCTGAAATGAGAAAAAATTAGAAACTAGTAAAAACAGGAACTATTTTTTTTTAAAAAAACAAGTAAAGCTTTATCATTGGATGAAATTTATCAGCTTTTGTAGAATGATTTTAATGGGACTATTTTTAAAAGAAACATTTTCATGAAACTGGAAATACCTCAAAGGAACTATTTTCAATGAACATTAAAAGTCATTTTTTATTTTAAAAAATAATTAAGAAAAAATATATGAAAAGAATGGAAAAGAGGAGGCAAAAAAGGACATCCATATCCTTATCCATATAATGTATTAAAAAGCAGCTTTCGATCTTTCTCTCAGCAGTTACTGTATACATACAACTCTAATCAGAGCTCTTTCTCTAAGATTACATTGTAATTCCCTTTTCTATATAACCTATTCTTTCTAGTCATCACACCAAAATCCATCAGCAAAATGAAGTGCATTTCAAAATTCAAAATTCTAATGTCAGGGTTCCAAATAGCATCCAAAATTAAATCAGAGTCCAAGGCAAAGTATTGCTCAAAGTTCCAATTTATTAAGAGAGCCATGTTGGCACATCTGAGAAAACCCGAATCTGAAAGCTTTCCGTTTTTTCCCACCCAATTGAAAGTTCACGAAAGTGCCCCACACCCACCAACCCATCACATGGTCCAATCTTCCACTGCCATGCTGACAGTTCCACCCATCCAGTTCCAGTCAGGTGCAGAGACAAAGGATGACCTTGGCTTTCTATCCTACTCCATACAATTCCCCCTCCCATTTTCCTACAATAGAAAAGCATAGTAGAATAATAGAAAGTGTGGTAGGCGAAAGATCCAAAAGAAATATGGCTGCAGGCCTGACAGGCAATCTCTCAGAAAAGTGTTTCCTGTAAAGAGAATAATGTGGGGGTTAACATAAGCATAACTAACCATCTCTCTCCCTCAGGGGGGGGGGGCTTTGGCTTATCAGGAAACATATCATGGAATTGTTTTATTAACTTATCAGCTTTTACATTCCAACGTTTCACCCAAGTAGCTTTGGACAAAGGGTACCCCTTCCAATGCACTTAATATTGCAAACGACCACTATACAACCTAAAGTCTAATTTTTTCTTCACTTCGTAATGAGTTTCTCCTTCTATCACTAAGGGAGGAGGAGGAGGTTGGCTCAATGGTCTTAGGTTGGACCCAATCACTGGCTTCAGTAAGATGCAATGAAAAACTGGATGAATTTTCTCTAGAATTCTGGGCAGACTGAGTTGAACCGTAACTGGGTTGATTATTTTCACTATTGGGAATGAACCTAGAAATTTTGGGCCTACTTTCTTGCTAGGCATTCTTAACTTTATGTATTTGGTAGACAAAAAAACTTTATCCCCAACACGGAAGGGGGGTTGGAACGAGCGGTGTTTATCAGCTTGTACTCTTCTGCTGCTTCTGCCAGAGCTTTTTTTCTATTTTCCCACCCCTTTTTAAGAGTGCCTATCCATTCAGTCAGAGACATGGAAGAGAGGGGTTCTCTGGGCAGTTCAGGCATGGGAACAAATTCCATGCCACTGGTAACTTGAAAAGGAGTTAATCCAGTGCTGCTGTGGACAGTGCTGTTGTATGCAACTTTGGCAAAAGGTTGTAAATCCGACTAGTTGTCTTGCTGGTAATCCACATAACAACGGATGTATTACTCCACCATCACATTAGCTTTCTCTGCCACCCCGTTCATACTCGGATGAAAAGTCGACCTAAATCCTTGTGTGGACCCAATGGATCTCAGGAACTCTCTCCAGAACTTGGCGGTGAACTGAGATGATCCTCCTGGGTACTCCGTGCAGACAGTAAATGTGTTTAACAAACATTTTCGCTAGCTTCTTTGCAGACGGTAGTCCTGATCAAGCAATGAAATGGGCTTGCTTGGAAAGTAAGTCAATGACTGTCCAAATTACTTTATTACTGCTGCTGACAGGGAGCTCTACAATGAAGTCCACCCAATGGACTACGATGAATCTTAGAAGTTCATGGTAGCACCCTATCTGCAACTTTACCAAGTCAGTAATTAGCTTAGCAGGGGCCCCTCCAATTAGCATCCCATCCACTTGTTCAAACCGAATGGGATTGGCTAGGGGTCTTGTGCGTATGCTAGCTGCTCCAAAATAGAAATGCTGATTAAGCACTGGGTGCAGCCTGTGTCCACAACTGCCTCAACTTCCCCTTCGACCCCTGTCTCGGGCACTATGAACCTGGCTTTGATGGCAAAGGGGTGCATGGGTGCACTTACCATTGGGTCGTCTTCACTACTTTTCTCCTCCTCTGAATGGGGAGTTTCCCCATTGGGCAGAATCTCTGTCTCCTCAGGCTGGGGATCGGATCCTTCATGTTGTTGAGCTAGACAACTTTTTTCAGGTTGCTTTCGGGGCCCTCTTTTTGTCCCACTGGCAGTTTGGGTGTGCGCTTGCATGATTGGAGCTGGGGCCAGGCACTCTGATGCTCTGTGCCCATGTTGACCACACCGGTAACATTTTATTCCTCATGCCATTTTGGGGGAAGGCTTCTCGGCTTGCTTCGTCTGCGTTCAACAGCCCAAAGGTCTTCTAGTCGGTTTTTCTGCAGTAGGGTTTTGATTGGGTTGATGTTCGTGATACAGGACTGTGGTGGTTTACCAGTTCTCGATCAATTTTGGAACCCCTCTTATGCTGCATGCCGTTCTTCAGTTCAGGATCTAAGGCATTTTTGAATGTGTGCACCATGAGTCTTTCTGGCCAGTCTCTTCGTTTTTCAGCCACACTCCTAAACTCCCACACTAACTCTTTCATGGGACGGCCAGCCTGTCGCAATCACTGGATCTGCTCTTCTGTTTCCACTTGTTGCGTCACATTGTTAAATCAGATTCGCATCAGCTGGACGAACCCGTCTGCATCTTCAAATTCAGAAGCTGCCTCATCATGGAGCTCTGCTATCCACTGCAGCTTCCCCTTCATTCATCCCATCCGATATTGCTGAGATCAATTCTCAATCAGAAGGGTATTGATCCCCAAATTGATTACTGTGCTCCCAGACTTGATTTAGGAAGTAAGCTAGCTTCCCAGGAGTCCCATCAAACGTTGCCCAAAATTGAGGGGGCGCAGGAGCCGGCAGGGCTATTGGTTGGATTTGAGTGGGTAGTTGGGCGGGCGCTAGGGGCTGTTGTTGGGCTGCTCCCTGCGGCTGAGGTTGGGCTGAAACCAGTTGGGGGGTCAGTCCCTGGGGTTGCCCCGGTCCAGTTATCTGAAATGGTGCCATCTGTTGAGAAGGGGCAAGCATCCATTGGTATTGCACCCATCCATGGCTCGGGAAAAAAGCCCATCCTGGTGGAGCTTGATTCGCAGGCTGCAGTCCAAACATCAGTGGCTGGCAAGTACAAGAAATCCCCCACCCCTCTGCTGCTGGCTGGATTGGTTTCCCCATCCTGGTTGCGGGGCCATCTGCACCCTAGGGAGGAGGGGCACTACCATTGGTGTTGCTCCAGCGGCAAGCTGTTGGGATGACCCACATGTTGCTGTATGGAATGAGCATAAATCCTCACTCTGGTGCGTTGCGGAAGGTGAACGTGGACTGGACCATGATCCACTTGGGTGGTTCAGAGCTAAGGCAAGGGATGGTTCCACTCACATTCAGCTGTCCAAATTAGTCTGGGAGGCCGGTCAGAGACTGACTGCGTGAGGGTGGCTGGGATCCCCAATCATTGGAACGCCCGGTTGGTGTCTGCTTTGGTCCCCTCCACTTGTGGGTCGAGGTTGCCCTCGCACCCCTGTGGCTCCAACAGCAAATCCTTAGGGGAGGTAAATCCCGAGGCTTCATCTTGCAGAGCTAGTTCCGATTGCAAGGGATGCCTAGGGGCAGGCTCTTTGCGCCTGGCTCCCAGCTGGCATACCCTGTAAATGGGATTCGACATAGTTAGGTGATCCGTCATCTGCTGCTTTCTCCATGGGTTTCTTTTCCTCCTCGCTCTTCCCATCTTCTTTGCGCCGCCCACGCTTGGGTCAATGCTAGGACTCAGGACCCCAGACAGCATCCCACATTAGGGGCTAGCTGGTGAAGTATTTTAAGGGAGATTCGGGTTAATGTCAGGGTTCCAAATAGCATCCAAAATTAAATCAGAGTTTAATACAAAGTATTGCTCAAAGTTCCAATTTATTACGAGAGCCACGTTGGCACATCTGAGAAAACCCGAATCTGAAAGTTTCCTGGTTTTCCTCACCCAAGTGAAAGTTCACGAACTTGTCCCATACCACGAGCCCATCACATGATCCAATCTTCCACTGCCATGCTGGCAGTTCCACCCATCCAGTTCTGGTTAGATGCAGAGTTGCAGAAACAAAGGATGACCTTGGCTTTCTATAAAGAAATTTTGTTTGGGCTACATAGCATCTAACTCTGTACAATCCCCCCTCCCATTTTCCCACAATAGAAAAGGCATAGTAAAATAATAGAAAGTATGGCAGGCCAAAGATTCAAAAGGAATATGGTTGCAGACCTGACAACTAATTCTTTTTGCCATAAGAATCAAAACAGCAAAATTACTTCCAATTAAAACTAAAATCTTTTAGATCATAATCTTTTACAAGTTATAATTTTATAGTATCCAAAACTACAATATTTGAAGAGAAATGGAAAAACCATTACATCATACATTATGAAATATTTAACAAATTTAGAAAATATCTACATCTGTCTCTCGTATGTGATACTGACAATTGTGTGTTATTTTATATATAGCTACATTCTATAGAATGCATGTAAAGCCTGGGAACAAAATAGAAAGTTTGCATATTATTTGGTGATCTTACAATTTAGTAAATATGATACTTTAGAATTCTTTTTATTTACAATTTTAAATATATAGTTGTTCTTCCAAGCAGAAGTTTTAAAATTCAAACAAGCATTAATAGCTATCTGATTTATTAATAAAGGTAAGGGTTCCCCTCGCACATATATGCTAGTCGTTCCCAACTCTAGGGGCGGTGGTCATCTCCATTTCAAAGCCAAAGAGCTAGCGCTGTTCAAAGACATCTCCATGGTCATGTGGCCGGCATGACTAAACGACAAAGGTGCACAGAACGCTGTTACCTTCCCACCAAAGGTGGTCGCTATTTTTTTACTTGCATTTTTACATGCTTTTGAACTGCTAGGTTGGCAGAAGCTGGGACAAGTAACAGGATCTCATTCCGTTATGTGGCGCTAGGGATTCGAACCGCTGAACTGCCGACCTTTCCATCGACAAGCTCAGCGTCTTAGCCACTGAGTCACTGCATCCCTTTATTAATTTATTAATGATTTATTAATAGTGATGGATTAAAAATTCAGCTACTTTACTATATTATGAATTACAAAACAGTCTACTAAATAATTTCAAGCTACAAAATCTTTATAAAAATGTTTTAAACAAGTACACACTATGGTACATTTACAGTACAACAAATTTACTGATTATGTGGCATGCTCTTCAACCAAGCAGTTAAAGAGCATAATCTGTATAAATATATTTGGGAGTGAATATTAAATGTTCTCCTTATAAAGCAATGAAAATGTAAAAATAACTGTCATACATTTGGATTAAAAATAGATGCTTAACACTTCTTTTAATTGACCTAGATACAATGCAAGATATGAAGCTATATGAAGCTATAGAGGTGGCACGCAGAGCCCTCTCTGTGGGCATGCGCGCCATCACCTCAGCTCAGCCAGCTGGACGTTGGGTTTCTGACACGCACATGTGCACCTGCCAGCTGGATGTCAGGTTTGTGGTTCTCTGGTTTGGGCACTTTGTGCCAAAAAGGTTTGCCATCACTGATCTAAGTCCTTCTTAACATCCAGAGAGGTTAAAAAGCATCCATCCATCCATCCACCTATCCATCCACCCATCCATCTATCTATCTAATGAACATGGTGTTTCAGCATAAGCAGGGCAATGTGAATAATTGCCTCAGGATCTGAAGAACTCCTAATCATTCAGGGAACAATGGAGTCAACAAATTCCATAGGAGAATGTCAAGGTATTTGTGAGGGGAAGCTTAAATAAATGTGAATAAGGTAACATGAGAACTAACAAGTAAATTTATAACCAAATGGCTGAAGCAAAAGACATTTCATTTTTTGGGGGGGAATGTTCTGACCTTAGCCCAAGTAAAATGTTGTGACAAAACCAAAGTAATTCATACAAGACAGCTCAAAAATATCTTAAAGAGGAATGCATCAAAATCCTTCCAAACCAATGTGCAGGATTGATCAACAAATTCAAGAGACATTCAACTGAACTTATTGCTTCTGCAACAGGTACCAGTAGCCTGGGGAATTCCATCAGCTGGTGATCACTGGCTCAATATGTTCAATAAAGACATGACATGGTATATTGTTTTGAGTGTGGTTTGCTCAATCTCTTTACTTCTTATAAGATTAAGATTAAAGTCAGATTATGGATAGTTCTAAAGGTATTAATAAACTCTTTTTACCACTGTATATTGATATTTTTTTACAGGTAGTCCTCAATGTAGATGCATAATTTAGACCAGAATTTCTGTTTCTAAGCAAATAATTATTAAGTGAATCACACCTGATTTTAAAACTATCATTTGCCATCATTTTAATACTATATTGAAACATATTTTCACTATTCTATTTTTTTCTAATGTGATTTAGTAATGTAAGCTCACATATGGGAACCAGGACTTGCAAAAGGATATGCCATTTTTAAAATTAGTTTCTGAGCATAATTTATGTATTTAATAGACAAGCCAAGAACCAAAGAAAGTGAAAAACATCACAGAATCACAACTAGCTGACTTCTCTTTCTGATCTCCTTTCTACATAATCTCTTATTTCTTTATTTATTATTCTCCTAAGAGCAGTCAGGGGCCAAAGAGAGATCTCACTTTTAAATTTACAGTTCCAACATCTATTCTTAGACCAAATGGTTTTAGCTCCAAGGTGCCTAATAATGTCTCAGCAGACCGCTCACTCACTATCACCTTGAGCACACGTTAGTCAGCCAGTTAGAATAAAAAAAACTGCTGAACTGGAAAATGGCTGCAACACTTGTATTTCCCCCTAAGCTCTGAATACAAATTATTTCTAATTACTGTACTTAAAGAGAATTGTATTTAACTGGAAGGGCAGAAATGTAATACAAATTGCTATCATCCAAAAAGACACCAGAAGAGAGGCTCAAATAAATATAGAAAACACCTGATAGAGAAGTGTTCCAATGAGGAGGTAGATATCTGTGTGTTCGTGCGGGGGGTGTGGAGGGGTGCACACAACTGTACACCTTCAAGTCAGTACTGACTCCTGGCAACTGGTTGAATAAATCTCTGCAGTTTTCCTGGCAAGATTTCAGGAGTGGTTTGCCATGGTTTTCTTCCATAACTGTCCCAAGATAACACACTTGGTTTTGCGACTAGATGGGACTAGAACTCATGATCCCCCAGTTACTACCCTGTTTTCCCGAAAATAAGACCTCCCCGAATAATAAACCCAATCAGGCTTTTGAGCGCATGCACTAAAATAAAACCTCTCCCGAAAGTAAGCCCTCCCCGAAAATATTGCAACACAGCAACAGCCATGAGGTGACCACGCTCACCACCTCAAAAATAATAAGACCTCCCCGGAAATAAGGCCAAATGCTTATTTTGGGAGTAAAAAGAAAATAAGACCTCAAGGTTACTACCGTGTTTCCCTGAAAATAAGACCCAGTCTTTTTTTCAGGGAAACATGGTAGGAACCTTGGGGTCTAAACTGGTTATACCAAATTCGCTCTCAAATGCCATTATTATGTATTCACAATGATTCATTGACTTATACAATGGCACAAAACCTTGCAAATTAAGTATGTTTTTGAAAAAAGATACAGACTTATACCATTTTAAAATACTGTATTTATTTTTTCAATTACTATTATTATTGAAATAATAAAACATTATTTTGTGGAAAATTAAGACAAGTCTGATAAAGTATTTTAATAATTTGACAATACTTTATTGATAACTGATTTTTCATTAAGTGACTCTTAATCATATATAGTCAAGGGAATGACTGTTAAAATTGTACTTGAGTTGATTTATCTCTGTTAATTGGATTTCTTCTGTAATGGAGGAGGAAAACACTTGTTGCACCAGCTGAAGTTTCCAGTTGGTATATAGGGGAAGCCCAACATTGAACGCATTGTGATACTCGAGAGGTGACACGGGTGATACAGTAAAGCTTTATGATCCAGAGAAAGGCCACAGTTGGTTATATAATTGTGCAATGTGCGGAAGACTGGGAGTTCTAGTTCCACCTTAACCATGAAAGCCAGCTGGGTGACTTTGGGTCAGTCACTCTATCAGCTCAATCCATCTCACAAGGTTGTCATGGGGAAAATAGGAGGAGGAAGGTGTGTTGGATATGTTCAACACCTTGAGTTATTTGTAAGAATAATAAAAGCGGGATAGGATACAAATAAATAAAATGTTATCTGGTGCTTTGTTTTGTTTTGTTTTGTTTTGAAGCAATCTCAGCCAAGACTATCTGGGTGTACTCTAACCCTTCTGGTAATTGTTAGCCTTAGTAGTGATTAAAGGTTTGAGTCTCTGCAGCTCAAGTTTTTAATTTTTCTCCCCTCCTTCTTCAACCAAGATTGAATCCCACACATTTCCATCTCATGTTTATGGATTCCAATCACAGGAGACAACAAGTGCCATATCATTTTAAAGACCAGACACACATTTTTCTTGCCTTGATATTTATCACACCAAACAGTCAAAGCAACAGCACAACTTTTCACTGTTTCCGGGCTCTCTTTATTACTTTCCAGAGCTTCCCTCAAGAGTTGACTGTTTTTTAAAAGACAAGGATGTTGTTGCATCTTCTTTCAAGTGATTTGGAAATTTTCCCACATCACAAAATATGGTGAGGATCCATTCCACCACCACCACCATTCCCGCCATCATGCTTGACTATCTCATACTCCCAAGGGGGGGGGGGATCACTTGGTTCAAAATTGAGCTACTGGCATCCAGGCACTTATGTTGGTCATGCAGTTATATGCTTCATCCCAGCATTCCATACTTCCTCATCAGTGGCCTTCTCCACCACTCCACGGCATTGCTCCTGAATCTTTTTCACCAAATGTCACTATGGCATGTGGGAGAGAATCATCTTATAAAAGCATGATATGTGCCATCATACTAATAACAAAGAGAAGCAAACTACTGTATTCTCTGCTACCGCGAAGACAGTTATCTTTGCTTTTGAAAGAGTAGAAAAATGAAATCAGTAATTTTCAAACAAAAGTGTAACTTCATATGGTCACAATATTAAAAGCTCAATACATATTTAGATATAAATTTTAGAATATTGCCAGTATTGTCTTAAACATGAAAAATAAAGCATATTAATTATGCAAATTTAATTATCCTGAATAAATAAGCATAATTTAAAAGCCAGCCTAGATTTCTGCTGACTATATAGGCTAATCCCATCAACCTGATGTCTCCATTAATAATTTATAATCAAGAGTTGTGCAAAATGTTGTTCTTAAAATAATTCCTGTATAGATGTTTGGAAGATAATCCAGTGTAAGGAACATCTAGTGTTTCACATATTCTGAATGTTTAGAATTTGGAATGCCTAAAGCTTCCCAAATACTATGATTTATATTTGAAACAGTAGTTTCACAGTCAGTACATTTCAAACCAAAATGTTTAGCATCCTATACCTGAAGATTTTTTCAAGAACATTCTGTTAGCCTCTGATCTTAGTCATTCAACATATCCCTTTTTTCTCTATTTCAACTTCATTAAGCATTGCACTTATTTTTCTAATTCATCATCCATGCACATCAAATAGGTAGAATATTTAATTTTGTATTTGCTGATCACTATCTCAAGGGCCTCTCAGCCAGGACTGACTGACTGGCTCTTCTTGCAATCTACAATGCTGTTAGGAATCAATTTTGAACTTATAATTTCATGATGGGCTATTTTTCACTCTCTAACTGTTCATATGTCATATTTTACTGCTGGGAAGCCCATTAACAATACAATGTCCTTCCTTGATATTCCACTTACTACCTCATACAATTTGCTAAATGATTTATCAAGGTCTTATGGTAAGCAGTAATGTTCACTTTATATCCACTAGTTGTAATGGCATGATCTTATTTATTGAGATGTAACAATTATTTCTATTTCTTTCTGTGGTCTCAGGCATAGATAGTAAACTGTGCAATTATCTAGACTGAAATGTTCCATTGCACCTTAAGCTCATTTATTCCTAAAACATGCAATTTCTTTTTTTAAACTTTCCATTCTGACAATTTCACATCATCTTTGGCCCGTCATATTTTCTAGTCCTAGACAGGACTAGAAAAACACCTGGTAACTTATTTTTACTGTAGAAAATTGTAAGCCATAATGAAAGAATGCTAGCAACTAGAGTTTCAACCACAAATCCTAATTATAGACAGAATAAGAAAACATCAATTGAGAGGTACATGCAGCTTGCTGACAATCAAAGTATAAGAAAAAGTATCCCATGCTTTTTAAAATTTAGCTTTGTGTTGTTTCCTTCTATTCTGACCAAATCTGAAACCAAGCAATAATACCGCAGTATGTTTCCAGGGTGGGGTGGGGACACACAAAACTAAATACCGTATTTTTTGGAGTATAAGACACACCTTTTTTCCTCAAAAAAGAGGCTGAAAATCTGGGTGCGTCTGATACATCGAATACAGCATTTTTTGCCTCCCGAAGCCCCGCCCCTTCACCAAAATGGCCATGCATACCCTTATGGAAGCTTTCAGGGAGCTCCTGGGGGCTGGGGAGGGCCACCCGTCCCCAGCAGCACTCTAAGGCGCCATAAAATGCATGCAATTTTTTTGACAAAAAATGGGCCTGTTTTCACGAAAAATGGCCCGTTTTTTGCTTGTTTCTGCCCCCCCCGGAGCACTCTGCAAGCCCCCCCCCAAGGCTATTCATGCCTTTTTTTCGTGAAAAACGGGCCATTTTGGGGAGGTTTGCTGAGTGCAAAAACTTTTTTTTTCCCTTTTGGAAGGCTCTTTAACTGATTGATGGGAATTACATTGATCAAGTGCTGTGCCAGCAGAAACAAAATCTTAGGTGCTACAGATTGTCAACGATTTCCTTCTCCAGCACATGGATAAATACACCTGGAAACATCTACCTACCTACCTACCTACCTACTCTCCCTCTCTCCCTACCTACCTACTGTATTTCTCTCTCTCTCTCTCTCCCTCCGTCTATTTACTCTCTCTCTCCCTCCCTAACTACCTACTGTATTTTCTCTCTCTCTCTCCCCCTCTATCTACCTACGTACCTATCTACCTACTTTCTCTCTCCCTATCTACTGTATTTTTTTCTCTCTCTCCCTCTACCTACCTACACGCTCTCTCCCCCTACCTACCTACTGTATTTCTCTCTCTCTCTCTAGTTCTCTCTCTATCTCTTTATCTAACTACCTACCTAACTACGCTCTCTCTCTCTCTCTCCCTTCCTACCTACTGTATTTCTCTCTCTCTCTCTCCCTCTCTCCCTCTATCTACCTACCTACTTTTTTAAAAAAATGCCTCTTCAAAACCTTGGTGCGTCTTATACTCCAAAAAATATGGTGCATTTATCTTCTGATAAATTAGGTAGGACCTATACTTTCTTTTGGGGAACCATAATTCACATTCTATAAAAAGAAGTAGGAGATATTGTAAGTTTCCAGATCAGTCTGTTCCTTCAGATGTTCAGGATAAAATAATGGCTGCTAATTGGACAGTTTTTACCTCCATTTTTCAACTCTAGGCCCCACTACCCTACCCTTCTACAATCTTAATTCCTACTCCTACACCTTTTCTTTTTTTTTTTATAATAAAATTTTTTATTGGTTTTTCAACATTTATAGGGAAAAGGGTAAATGGACAGGTATACAAATTTTGGCAGTTGCAAAATGTGGCAGGCGTCCCTCCCTCCATACTCATAGTATACATTTATATATAATGCATTGGTATATAATTGGTTACAATCAGCATATTAGTTCTATTACTAAATTCAATCAGATTAGACATTACAGTATAAAATCCAGATATAATTCCATTATCACTTTCGGTCAGTTTATAATAATATGATTTTCTTGTTTATTTTTGTGATCTGAGTCTTCTTGCTATTGCCCCATCTCCCTCCACTGGCAGAGCTCTGGCCCCTCCCGTGTCCTGTGTGTCCGTTGTAGTGTCTTGTGTTTTTTCTAGGAGTGTTTTGTTTTTTTCCATAAAGGCCTGCGCCTCTATGGGTGAATTGATTCTGATTCTTGTCTCCTCCCAGAATATCAGCATACCTTCAGGCATCAACCATCTAAACCACACCCCTTTCTGGTATAATTTATTCGCTAATTGCGAATAATTCTTCCTTTTTTCTCTAATCTTCTTAGGGATCTGCTTCAGAATGGTTATCTCCATATCATGGTATGTCAATGCTTGCCCCCTTTGTACACCCAGAATTTCATCTATTGTGCTTTTTCTAAGAAATTTAATGTGAACCTCCCTAGGTACATTGTGTGTTCTAGCATAAGCTGAATTCACTCTATAAACCAGGTCTATATCCCACCCCATCTGTTGTTTTTCTTTGTGTGTGTAGTCAGCCAGGATGTTTGTCATGATGTCCTTTATGTTTTCCCCATCTTCTTCTATAACATTTTGAAATCTAAGGTAATAGGACATTCTCTCAAATTCTATTTTCATCTGTTGGATGTCAAGATCTTTGTTCCCTTTCTGCACAGCTTCTACCCCCCCCCTCACCTCCTCCACCCCCCCCTTCCACAAGATTCAGTCTTTGTGAGTTCTTATATATTTGGGCTTGATTTTCTTTAATTTCATCTTTCATTTCCCTTAGCTGTTTCTTGATTTCCTCCTGGCCCTGTAGAATTTGTTGAAGCATTTGTTGAAAGTCCATCTCTGTAGTCTTAGGTTGCATCAGTTCTGATATCTTTGACTGTGTGGCTGGACTGGATGTTGCGGATGTTGGAGCAGAAGTGGCAAAGCCAGGTTTTCCAGGAGGTGGTCTTTTAGATGCCATCCTTTATAACGTTAGAAGTTCAATCCATATATAAGATAGACAGTTAGTAAAGAAGGGTAGCCAGGTGAGTCTCAGGAGCAGAAGAGCCAGGCAGAAGAGAGTCTCTCTAAAAGTCTGGCAGTAGATAGAAAATTTCCCCTAGGAAGTTTAAAAAATACCAATCCACAAGAGATTCCTCTGGGAGACACGGAGACAAAGACCGGAAGCCTGAATTTTAAAGGTGGAGTCAGGTTTCACAGTTCATAAAGACAACGGAAGTGTGCCATCTTGCCCTGCCAGTTTTGGGCACAGAGGCATAACAAAGTTTTAAAAAGTTCCAAAAGTCCTCAAATCACAGTAATATGTAGAAATAAGTTGAAGAGAAAATCATCTCAGCCTGGGTGAGGCTTCATTCGTTGGCTCTCCCCCCTCCTCCTTCCCCGGGGGTTGAGAGCAGAATTGTTCCTCGCCGCTTGTCCAAGGGGGGGGGAAAACCCCCTCCCTCCAGCCGCGCCTCCAAAATGCTCCGAAAGTAAAAATCTTTAAAAAAAGCTGAATAGTTCTTCATGCAAAGTAGGGAATGAAGAGAGAAGCAACCTCACCGCACTGCAGCCGCTTCCTTCTATTGTTGCATTCTCCAGTCGGCTTATAGCGAGGCGCGAGGCGCAGAAACGCGAAGCGCCCTCCGAGCTTGCTCCCCGGTGCCTTGGGCGCGCGAGAGAGCTCCCGCCGGCCGCCGCCGCTGCAGGAGTCCTCCGCGATGCCGCCCCTCCGGCAGAACCCCTCTGCGGGGTGTCCTGTGCCCCCCAAGGAGTGGGGAAGCCCACCAGGGAGCCGGAGCAGGCAAAGAGCTGCCCGTCGCCGCCGCCGCCGGAACTGGAACCCCTTTTCTTTCCATCAAACACAACCTTCAATTCCTTCCCTCTGTTAGTTCTATTCCTCAAATAAAATAGATAGGAGAAATAATAGTATATTTTGAAACGCTCATATAGTAATTTCTATATAGTATAGCAAAAAATAGGACAATCTCATGCATGGTTTTCAGACATAAATATTATATTCTGAAGTAGAAATTCACATAAATGTACTATTTTTCCATATCACTGATACTGGAATCATAGGAAAATAATAATCACATAAAAATTTAAGGCTAATTAAAAATGAAAAGCTGTAAGAATTTTTTCTTCCTAAGAAGCAAAAAATAATGTTCATTTTGCAACAGTTGCTTTATCTGACTCTAGTCTATGTATGTTTACTCAGAATGTTTTTAGTTTAAAAGGTATAACACTCAGCAAAATGTGCACAAGGTTTAGACAACCATTTATGCCATAATCTTTGAATTTCAATTTTCAGTTCTTGATACTTTGTGATCTTCTCCACTTCTTTTATTTTCTATTCTACTGTCCCCTAGTTTTGTCACATAATTATCCATACTTTCTTTTTTCAACCAAAGTTACCTGGCGCGTTATGAGCCAATACTTTTATCAGTTATATTCAGAAATACCACAATATTTTAACATGCTCATTTTCAGCTACTTTTTCAACTCTATGTTCCCATCATTTTTTAATATTATTATTATTATGTGATATTTTTATAGAAGTTCCAGTGAATCATTTTGGTGACTGTATTATGTCATAATTAATATAACTATCTGTTATCTTCTTGCACAAGTTGAGCATATAAAACTATTTCTTCTGTTTCTTTTTATATCCTCTTTTTATATCCTACCTTTTTATATATAATTTAAGGCGGTGAACATACCTAATGCTTTGCAATAATTACTTTACTTTACTTTACTTTTATTCATATTTATAGACCGCCCCCTCTCCCAAAAGGGACTCGGGGCGGTGTACAGTCAATACATAAAAAATACATAGATAAATCAACATTTAGATATTTAAATACATAAAAAGTTAAATACTTAAATATTTAGATGCTTAGATGGAGGAGGTTAAAAAACTGTACATTAAAGTAAAGTATTTAAAATACAATCTTTAAAAAGACCCCTAAAAATACCCCAAAGAATTAAATTTAAAATGGTTCCCCAAAAATACCAATTAAAATATATCTGCCAGGAGGTAAAAGCTATGAGTGTGCCAGGCCAGCTAATCGAAACAGGTGAGTCTTCAGTTTTTGTCGGAAGGAGCGGAAGTCGGTGGTGGTTCTAATGTCGGGGGGGAGGTCATTCCAGAGGGTTGGGCCCATCACAGAGAAGGCCCTACTCCTAGGCGTCGCCCGTTGGCATTGCCTGGTGGACGGCACCAGAAGTCCCTCCCTGTGAGAGCGAATTGGTCGCAGGGATGTGTGTGGCAGGATGCGATCCCGCAGATAGCTAGGTCCTGTGCCATGGAGCGCTTTGAAGATGGTGATCAACACCTTGAAACGCACCCGAAAAACCATAGGCAGCCAGTGCAGCTCGCGCAGGAGAGGTGTTACGTGGGAGTACCTAGTACTCCCCATGATGGCCCGCGCGGCTGCGTTCTGGACTAGCTGTAGTCCTCGGGCGCATCCCAAGGGAAGCCCCATGTAGAGAGCATTGCAGTAGTCCAGGCGAGACATCACCAGCGCATGAGTGACCGTGCGTAGGGCATCCCGGTCCAGTAGGGGGCGCAATTGGCGCACCAGGCGAACCTGGTGGAACGCCCCCCTTGCCACGGCTGCCACATGGTCATCCATCGACAGCCGGGCATCTAGGAGGACGCCCAAATTGCGCGCCCGTTCCACAGGAGGCAATTGCTCGCCCCCTATGGCCAGTGATGGAGTCAACTGGCTGAACCGAGGTGCCGGTAACAACAGCCACTCAGTCTTGGAGGGGTTGAGCTTGAGTCTGTTGTCCCCCATCCAGACCCCGATGGCTTCCAAACACCGGGACATCACTTCGACAGCCTCGTTGGGGTGGTTCGGGGTTGAAATGTACAGCTGAGTATCATCAGCGTACAGATGATACTCAACCCCAAAACCACGGATGATCTCCCCCAGTGGCTTCACATATGCGTTGAACAGAAGGGGCGAGAGGACCGACCCCTGTGGCACCCCACAAGTGAGTGGCCTCAGGGTCGACCTCTGCCCCCCTGCCAACACACATTGCGTCCGGTCGGAGAGGTAGGAGCTGAACCACCGCAAAACGGTGCCTCCGACTCCCATCCCCTCCAGCCGGCGCAATAAGATACCATGGTCGATGGTATCAAAAGCCGCTGACAGATCTAATAGGACCAGGATAGAGGAACAACCCCTATCTCTGGCCCTCCAGAGATCATCAACCAACGCGACCAAGGCCGTCTCCGTGCTGTGCCCGGGTCGGAAGCCGGACTGGCGTGGGTCTAGATATTCGGATTAGTCAAGGTGTCGTGGAAATTGCTGTGCCACCACATTCTCTACAACCTTCGCTAAAAAGGGAAGGTTGGAGACTGGACGATAATTAGCTAGCTTCATCGGGTCAAGTGAAGGCCTCTTGAGTAAGGGCCTCACCACCGCTTCTTTCAAGGCGGTTGGTAAGGACCCCTCGCCCAACGACGCCCCTCGTCCTTACAAATATTTCCTTGCAAAACATAAAATGTATCAGTGTTTAGAATTTTAGAGCATTAAGATATTTCCTCTAATGATGAAATATCTCAAATATATAAATTCTCAACAATACAGAGGTGTTTGGTTAAAAAAAATATTTAAAATCAAGAGATATTTTTATTTTCCCACTGGAACTGATCTGTTTTGATAATGTGTTGTGAATTATTAGAAAATTAGAAATCAGTGAAGTAACAACATGAAATGTTTTTGAAATAAGCTTTTTAGGTCTTATGCAATATTTTAAAAAAGTAAATGAGGGGAGTGATTGCTATTACAAATGGCAAAGGTTACTCTACAAAATAGACTGCTGATTAGAAACACACTGGACTTTAAACTATCACAGGACGTGTCATGTCTTATTCTTAATCCACGTCACCAGTAATTCTTATATATTATAGCAAACCTGCTATATATTTTAAACCTTATTTATAAATGTTGATAGTGGTACATTTGCTTAAAGTTAACTTATTAAAAATTAACTTCAAACACTGAAAGCATGCCCCACAACCTCAGTATGTACCAAATGAAGTTGGACACTTTTGGCAGAAGATAGAAATATACATATATTATTACACTGAATGAATATTTGAGCCAGTCAGTTCAACGCTACCTATTCTCATATGGTTCTTCAAGGTTTTAAATGGAGTATTTTCAGGCTTATGACTAGAACTCATTTACTAGAAATATCAAGGAAAAAGTATGAATCTTCCATTTGAAGCAGGCGCTCTAATGTTCAACTAGCACATTCAATTAAGGCTTTATTAGCATTTACACCGTTCCACTGCATTCCAATACAAGATACTTTTACTTATAGTGGGAAAACTGCTCCAGTAGATTTTCCAATTCATAACACACACATATTTGCACCACAGTATAAATGCTATTTCTTTTCAAGTTCAACAAAAAATTTAAACATAGCCTTCTATAACCTGGCACCTCTAAATGTGTTGGGAATGTAACTCCCCGAAATCCTAGTTAGACTAGAAAACTTGTTTCAATAAATGTTCTTCAGAACCAAATTATCAGGGATATAGGTTCCTATTAAATTATTGGATTTTTGTATCTACACACACACTCAATTTAAGGCGATGAATGGACTTAATACTGTTGCGTATTTTCCCCACCACAATCCTGTGAGGTGGACTGGGCTGGCTCAGAGTCACTGGGCTGGCTTTCATGCCTAAGGGAAGCCTAGTATTCGGTCTCCTGATTTCTAGGCCAGTCCCTTAACCACTACACCAAACTGGCTATCTCTTCATCATAAAAGTAACTACAGTATGAATACTTCTCTAGATTCATTTTCAGAATGCCTGCTTCAAATATATATTTTTAGAATTATTTTCATGACATTGATATTGTATCACAATAAGAGACTTGCTGAGTTCACATATATGTTGGCTAATTATGATTTATTGTATTGTGAAAACTCAGGCAATTAGGTTAATTAGATAAATCAATGTGTAGCCTTTGAAATGAGTCTTCATAAAAACCTTGACCAATTCTAAAGCGGTTAATAAGATTTGCCTTTAAATGCAATTATACAAATATGGGTGACAACTGTTCATTAATATTTTAAAATATATTAAGACAGAGAACTTAGTCCACTCTGAAATACTGGCAAAGTCCTGCTATTGGATGACATTCCTATGATAATTTCAAGGTTAACATGAATTAAATTTAAGTCAAAGCAAAATTAACTAGTTTTACCTATTGCATTTAGATCCAGTTTATACTTGTTTATGTTCACTTCTCCGTCTGCAAATAAAGTTTTACACACTTCAACTAATTATACCCAAGATTTGTTAGAACTTTATTAAACTTCCATCTTTGGATCCTTACAATGAATTGCAATATAATATCTAAAGAAAATCGATTTATTTCTCTACCCGAACCATCTACTTAAAAAACAAAACCACTGCTTTTTGCATGGGAAAAAAGGCCTGAGCCACATCCTTCCTCTCATCACGCATTTCCTATGTCTCACTAGAGCACCGCTTCAACTTCACCTTAAGAACGCCGCGATTCTGCCCTCCCGTAAATGCCTCCCTTCTCACGGATCCCACCCACTGCTTTCTGGAGCGGACTCGCTAAGCCGCAAGAAAAGACGAACATCACCGGCAGCCACGCTCCATCCTAGCCAAGTTCTCATTTTTGGAAAAGATACGCGACGAGCTTAAAGCAGCCCCAAAAGTTCCTTTCGGCAGCCCACCCACTTTGAGCTGCCTAAGGTCGCCACCCTTTAGCTTCTTCGGACAGCAATTACAAGGCCAAAGAGATTGCGGGAAGGGGCTCCTCTGCGACTAGAGCTCCTTCTCGGAGGCAGGCAGACGTCAACTCTCCACGAAGTGCACCGATTTTACTTTCACCCCGCGCCTGTCCGGTGATCCCCCTAAAACCACAAAAAAAGGAGCTGGACCTGGGAGGAGAGGAAACCTAAATTTCGGACCTGGAGCCGGAATAAACTAAAGGCAATTGGATTCAGCCGCACCAAAAGCGTGAAAGCTCGCCAGCGCGTCCAAGCTGAGGTCTACTCACTCACAACGCCCCCTTTCTCCTTTTTTCTCTTTAGCACACCACCTCCACTTTCCACGCCGGGCAAGACAGCGCCCCCGGCGGGAGAGGGAGCCTCGCCTCCGTCGCCCCTCACCCAAAACTCGCTCCCTCGGGAGGGTGTCGCTGCTGCTGCTGCTGCTGTTGCTGTCGTCGTGGAGAGAAAAGAGGAGGCGCGCCTCTTCCGTTCCTCTCTCCCGGCTGAAGGCGGCGGTGACGAGGGCGATTCAGCGAAAGGGGCGGAGGAGAACTGAACAGTGGAGCAAAGCCGGCAGGAGGAACCGCCCCAGCCTACATCACGGCAACTGCGCAGGCGCCTCAGGGCCGGTCCAAAGGCGCTCTCGACTATCCTGGGGGGACCGACAGCGTGGAATCCAGCAACGGAGAGTGGAACGGTAGCCGTTGAGACGAGCTGCAGAATCGAGCCCCGAAAGTTAACCAAGGAACAGGATCGCCTTTCCTGCACGGCTCGGTTTGTTAAGTCTCCGCCTCGTTCCCGTGTCGTCCGCGGAGCTAAAGTTCAGAATGTAATATTGCTCTTAGCTTCCATTCCTTCAAACACTCAGCATCTTCAAGTTAACTGAAGTAAACCACCTGAAGGAATGATTAGCATTCTCACTAATCTGGAGTCTAAACACTGCTATTTTACATTGCCGCCAGCCAAAGATCCAGGACCATATTTTTATGTATTTGTTAACGTATTAGATTTGTAAGACTGCCTAATTGTCATGTGACTCAAAGGGGCAAAAACTTAAATCTGAAAATTTTAATCTCCTACAGCTGCTACCTGGGTTGATGAATAGTGCAATTTTTAAGAATTTTTTTTCACTCAGCCAAAAATAATCTTTTGATATAGCCTTACTACTGTATTTTAATAGCCTTATTATGAAACAGAAACATGGTCATAGTAATCAAAATTATTTTTCTTTAAAATCACCTAAAAATAGCCAACTGTGTAACTTAATGTGTCCCTTGGTGAGTTTTCAGGCCCCTTGATCTCTTCCTTTCTTGGGCAGCGTTTTTTTTAAAGTGCATTGTAAAAACAACATGGTCATTGTAATCAAAATTATTTTTCTTTGAAATCACCTAAAAATAGCCAACTGTGTAACTTAATGTGTCACTTGGTGAGTTTTCAGGCCCCTTGAAGTGCATTGTAAAAACAACAAATTCAGTCTTCCTATGCAGTATTCATCATCTGAATTTTGTGCCAAAGCATTCGTATCTCAAGAGAAACCATGAACAATTTCCTTATATAATAGAATAGAATTCTTTATTGGCCAAGTGTGATTGGACACACAAGGAATTTGTCTTTGGTGCATATAAAGCTGTATATAATCTGGTAAAGCAGCTGAATAGTCCAAAGCCTTAATGTGTACATGATATGGTCTAAGATGTCACTTCTTTATAGTGTTTCCATTGTGTCAGTAGAATATAGAATTCTTTATTGTCCAAAGGTGATTGGGGACACACACAGAATTGATTTTCAGTTTACAAGGAATTGATTATGCAAGACATAAAGTCTGTTTATGAGGATGAATTCCAATTTAAGGCTGACCCGGAACAAAACAAAACTGATCATATTGCAAGGAACATGCAATACCCCTCCCTCTTAACATTGATAAATACTATTTACTATGTTTCACCTAATGATAATTGCCAACTCCCTTACATCTAATGGAAGCTACATCCTGCTTATTAGCTTTGAGACCAATAATTATTATGGTGAAAAGGGAATTATAAATGGAAAATGTTATCTAATTAAAACAGGTGTACCTCTATTTGGTCTTCCCATTGTTTTAATCATTGCATCAGATATGGCCCTTGGATTAATCATCCAATAACTCTTTTTTTAAAACAATTTTTATTTGTTTTTGAACAAGGACAAACAAGCATAAAAATAAAAAAAACCATCTTCCATTACAAATTGTAGAAAGTTTGTCAGTTGGTTACAGTATTTCCATGCATCTCTTCCATAATCACCACCTGCTTTTCATATCAAATTGCGTATTTTAAATTCACCTATATTCATGTATATCACAATTATTATATCTCAACCTTAATTTGACTATAATTGTTTTTACATCCTTTTATATATAATATTCAAAATCTAGAATAGGATTATATGATAACATTCCATTAAATCATCCTAAAATCATCCAATCACAATACATCTTTAGAACATATTCTAGATAAAACTTTTAAACCTCTCATAATCTCCATGTGTTGTTTATATAAAATTTCATATCAAATTAATATATCTATATGTATTGTTATCATTATTAATCATTTAACTATAGCTATTGTCGCTTCATTTTATACATACTACTAGTAAATTAAATTTAGCTAATTTTTTTATTATACATTTTCATTGCAACCTGTATCTTTCCAGTAATAGTACGGTCTTATATCTCTTGCCATTTGTAGCATTAATGTTCTAATTACTTTCTTAATAAATCTTGTATAAATCTCCCTTCGCAACATGCTGTTCCTTTCGTATCTCACAAAAGCTTGAAACCCAACATCTGCTCTTTCCATCAGCTTATCTGGTTATCGCTAGTGCTTCTATCAAGATTTCTCTCCTTATCTCTGTCAATTTTTCTCTCCTTTCTTCTGTGCTTTGAAGTCCGGGGTAGAGTTCCAATCCATCCATCTCTCCTTTCCATATTTTTATCGTCAATTTTTATCGTCAATTTATTCCCTCATTCGGTAGCATCACTTTGCCCATTACCAATCTTCTAAAATCTAAAGGAGAAACCAAACCGAAGCTGGGGAAGCCTCTGAACTGGACTATGGAGTGTCAAGCCGCTTTCAAGAAATTAAAGCGACTCTTAGCAGCAGAACCAGTTTTGAAACACCCTGATATGGATGCGCCATTCAGGGTGATGCCAGTGATATGGCGGTGGGAGTAGTATTACTTCAAACAAATGCTGAGGGTAAATTTCTACCGTGCACTTACACCTCACGTAAGCTTACAGAGACAGAGGAGATGGGCCATATGGGAAAAGGAAGCTTTTGCTGTCAGATGGGCTTTGATGACCTGGCAACACTTCCTGGAGGGGGTGAAACACCCTTTTGAAGTATGGACTGATCATAAAAATTTAGAAGCATTGAAAATCCCGCGTAAACTGTTGCCTAAACAAGTGCGTTGGGCACAACACTTCAACTGTTTCAACTTTACCCTGAAATACATCCCAGGAGGGAAGAACTTTATGACTGATGTCTTGTCCAGGCTTCCCCAGTACAACAGCTCCAAACTGAGCGTGGTTCATCCAGTAATCCCAGCTAAGAATCTGGCTGCCCCAATGGTTACTAGAAGCCAGAACCCAGCTGACTTGGATGTGAATACGGACCTAATGAACAAACTCAAGGAAGGTCTTGAATCCGATGACTGGTTCAAGAAACATTCTGATGAATGCATCATGAAGGGTGGACTGGCTTGGACTATAAGTTCCTGCTGACCTGAAACCTGTCGTTCTTCAACGGGCCCACGATTCGAGAATGGCGGGCCATTTTGGATTTGTAAAGACTTTGCATTTGATTAAGAGGCAGTTTTAGTGGCCTTCATTGAAAAAAGACATTGAGTCCTACATAGCCAGTTCTCCCATCTGTGCGGCCACAAAAAGACCACCAGGAAAGCCCCAGGGTCTCCTCCAAGGTATCATCCATCCTGGAACCCCATGGAAGGAGATATCAATGGACTTTATTGTTGAACTACCGGAAAATCTGGGATATACCGTTATTTGGCTTATAACCGATTTGTTTTCCAAACAGGTTCATTTTGTGCCTTCAAGCTCCCATCAGCGAAGTCTTTGGCTAAATTGTTTATTTCCCATGTATATAGATTACATGGTGTACCTGAACGCATAATTTCAGACAGGGGGGTTCAATTCACCTCCCTATTTTAGAAAGAGTTCCTGAAATTGATTGGCTCCACCCAGGGGCTAAGCTCCACCCACCATCCTCAGACTAACGGAGCTTGTGAACGGACTAACTCTGTTTTGGACCAGTAGCTCCGATGTGTCATCAATTATCAACAGGATAATTGGGCGGAACTGTTACCACATGCAGAGGTGGAGTACAATAATTCTGTTCACAGCAGTACCGGCATGACCCCTTTTAAAGTAGTGTTTGGTCAGGACTTTGTACCGATTCCTGAATTGCCTTGAGAGAAACTGCAAATTTTATCCTTATCTGAATGATCAACTTCAGAAATTTTGGCCCATGACCTGCAAAGCATTAGATGCGGCTCACGAAGTTCACAAAAACAAGCGGATAAGAAAAGGACAAAGCCAAAAGAGTACAGTTGGGGATAGGGTGTTTTTGTCCACCAAGTTCCTGCAAACCACCCAAAAATCGAAGAGGCTGGGCCCAAAGTATGTAGCTCCGTTCTCCATTGTGAAAATCATAAATCCTATATTGGTGAAATTGGAGTTGCCGAAGAACCTTAGCAGAATTTATCCTATATTTCATGTGAACCTGTTAAAACCGGAGCACACCTCTTCGTTTCATCTGCCTCAACCTTCACCTCCGGTCCCTCTTCTTATTGAGGGAGAGCAACATTTTGAAGTTAAAGAAATCTTGGACTCCAGAAAACATAGGGGTCGCATTCAGTATTTGGTCTCCTGGAAACATTTTCTCCCCTCCCAGGCGGAATGGGTTGACAAATCTTACGTTAGGGCTCCCAGACTTTTGCAGAAGTTCTACACCAGCTATCCTGATAAGCCTTGATTTTATAATAGATGTATATACTGTTATTATTTTGTATTGTTTTCCCTCTCTCTTTTCCTGCAGAGGTGATATCTCTTTCTGAAGGAGGGCCGGATGTCAGCCTCTGTTTTGCTTGCTACACTTGCTTGCTATCAGCTGCCATAGGAACAGAGGGGGTGCATAGTATTGGGGAAGGGGATTATATTGAACTGGAGGAGTCTTGTTCTCACCATCTTCTGTGCATGCTGATAGCTGATGTTTGGACTTGGTCAAGGCCAACCGTTTCGCATACCAACTTGATGAGGCTGTTTGAAGATGCACCCCACATGACACCTTAGGGAGTTGCAGATTGGACAATGGGTTGGGGAATTGGGGGGAGGGTGCTGGGTAAACGTTTGATATGTATATGTTCCCGCCTTTCTGGCTCAGATCTTGCTTTCCTTTTGCTGTTTTCACTTCATATCTAGTAAAAGTACTTTATCTCTATTAAAATGGAGTTGAGGTTTTCCTTTCTTGGATATTGAAGGAGGCATGCTTGACAAGGTTCTTGATTATAAGTAAAATTCTTGTTTGAGCCAAAAGTGTGTGGCAGCAGCCAAAAAAGCCAATGCAATCCTAAATTGCATTAATAGAGGGATAGTCTCAAGATCACATGCAGTTCTAATACTGCTTTACACAGCCTTAGTAAAACCACATTTGTAATACTGCATCAGTTCTGGTCATCACAGTACAAAAAAAAGTTGAGACTCTGAAAACAGTGCAGAGAAGAACAAGAATGATGATTAGAGGGCTGGAGGCTAAAACATACAAAGAATGGTTACAGGAATTGGGCATGTCTAGTCTAATGAAAAGGAGGACTAGGGGGGACATGATAGCACTATTCCAATATTTGAGGGCCTCCTACAAAGATGAGAGGGTCATACTATTTTCATAAGCACCAAAAGGCAAGACAAGAAACATTAGTTGGAAACTAACCAAGGAAAAAAGCATCTAGAACTAAGGAAATTTTCTGATGGTGAGAACAATTAACCAATGCCTTCAAAAATTGTGGGTTGTCCATCACTGAAGGCTTTTATAAAGCGACTGGACAACCATGCTCGAGCAGAGGGTTGGACTAGAAGATCTCTGAGGTCCCTTCCAACTGTAGTATTCTATGTTCCCTGAAGTTTGCAAGTCCAAAATTACAAATACTCCTAACCCAGGTGGGCAACACCTTGCTCTACATGCCTTGCAAAATCTTTCTGGGATTCTTCCAATATTTGTTTTGGCCAAACTAGCTAATCTAAAGATATTGGCAGAACTACAGAACCCACCTTTTTTTTCTTTTTGGGGTGAAACAAAATACCTTCCTTACCTAGAACAAGACTGACTCCAAATATATTTTTTTATTTTTGTGCTGCCATCTAGTGGCCATTTCTTTCCTCTTCTGCGGTTCAGGTATAACAACCGTTTTTACAAAGGGCCATGCAGCTCCTTTAATCGTCAAGGGGCAGGCAAATAATTAGAAAACTAAGTTACTCCAGTCTTCACCAGTACAGCTGAAAGGGTTCAGTGCACTCTTTTTGGGAGTATCCACAGGGATACAATATATAAGATTGCTGAATGCCAAAAATGAAAAGAAAACCTGATTACTTTGCGAAGGAGATAGTTTATACCTCTAAATTCAAGTATACCACAGAAAAGAAACTCAGTGCTCAGAGCAACATTTTCATGCAGCAAGCTTTTGTGACATTCTTCCTGAGTTCTCTGCTGTTTTGACATTCTCTGTCACAATTTTGCAATATTTTAAACCAAGCATTAAATCTCTTGAATTTCAGATATTTTACTGAAAAAGTATTTATTTTTTAGTGAAGTTGGTTTAAGGTATTCTGAGGCTTCCCAAATTGAATAAATGAATGAATGTGGGGTCCAGTGCAACCCGTTTCAGAAATCTATACCCACATTGGAGGTAAATTCATGCAAACTGAGGGGTTAAAACTGAATATCAACAAAACCTAAATAAAACCTAAGCATTAAATTCCTTTGTCCTCCAACAAAAAGTGCAGTCCTTTTTGTTTATACCTGGCTTAGTTTAAAATACTGTATGTAAGAGTGTGTGCGCATGTGCATGTTTGGACAGCACATTACAAAATTCAGAACATGCAGGCACCCAGAATTTTAATTAATACACATAAGCCACAAGGATTTTCAGAAAAGTCACTGTTTTTTATATCATTGTAACAACAGAGGGCATAAGTACAGTATACTATACATAATTTAGTTAATCAGATTTCTTAATTCCTTCTGAAATTTTAAACTATCAATTTGCAATCCTGTAACTATTCTAGTCCACCAAAATGATGTGGGTAAAATTATAAAATGTATATCATTAGCAAATAGCTATTTGATATAAGAATTTCTTATACCCTACAATCTTTGTCACTAGCTTTTTTCCTAATATTACTTTAAAGTTAAAATAATAATAGGGAAAAGTTTTGCTTAGACACAATAACTCATACAGTATATTTACAATGTGTATGATTTTTGCCAGGAAGTTGAATTTATTACACAGTGCAGCAGGTTTGCTGGTAATGCATGCATTCATATCCATCGTGCTATTTCTTTTTGCATAAACAAGATCCTGCAAGCAGAAGTAAAGCTTAACTCTAAGAATATTTAATTTTAAATTTAGACTGCTACAATCAATTTGGAATGTCTGAACACGGACTTGCAATTTATATATACATGCATGTAATGCGGTATAACCTTTTGGGGAAAGGTATAATAAAATAAAATATTATAAGTATAATATTTTAAAGTATAATAAAAGCATAATATAAGTAGTCCTTGACTTACAATCATTCATTTAGTGACAGTTCAAAGTTACAAAAGCACCGAAAAAAATGACTTATGAAAGTTTTTCATACTTATCACTGTTTATTACATGGCCATAAAATCAAAATTCAGACCCTTGGCATCTGACTCATGGTTATGGCATCCTGGGGCCATGTGATTACCTTTTGTGACTTTCTGACAAGCAAAATCAATGGGGAAGCCTGATCCACTTAACAATCATTTTACTAACTTAACAACTGCAGTAATTTACTTAACAAATGTGGCAAGAATGGTCATAAAATGGGGCAAAATTCAGTGAACAAATATCTCACTTAGCAACAGAAATTTTGGGTCCAAATGTGATCGTAAGATGAGGATTACCTGTATAGTAAGACAAAGGAAGAAAGGTATCAAAAAAAGAAAATAAATCTCAGGTATCCTACTTAGCTTAACTCCTTGGTTTAATTTAAGTCCATTAAACATAGTTTAGTGAGATTACAATATTCTGCAGACAGGAATGTAGCTACCATAAGGTATACAGGTAGTCCTCAACATATTACCAATTGCTCAGCAACTGTTTGGAATTATGATGGACCCCCCAAAAGCTTACAACCCAGTTTTAAAGTTATGACTGCTACAATGCCCACATGGTCATGTGAACAAAATTCCAGCACCTGGCAATGCACTCACCCTTACAACCACAAGGATGTTGCATCACCTCTACCTAAAAAAGATAAAGGTTCCCTTCGCACATATGTGCTGGTTGTTCCCGACTCTAGGGGGCGGTGCTCATCTGTTTCAAAGCGGGAGAACCAGCGCTGTCCAAAGACATCTCCGTGGTCACGTGGCCAGCATGACTAAATGCTGAAAGTGCATGGAACACTGTTACCTTCCCACCAAAAGTGGTTCCTATTTTTTCTACTTGGGTGCAATTTCAGAGCATCAACAATTCATTGCAGCTGCTTCCATAATGATGCCCGCTTTCAGAATAGCACGGGGCAGTTTTGAGATGCCAAAGGATAGAGCAGCCTCATTTCCTTCTCCAATGCTAGGCCTTCCAGGCCTTCACCACCACTGAGGCATCCTAGGCTTCCCTTAAAAACCCACATGGTCTTTTAACAATCACATCAGGAAGAGCTAAGACAGGGATTATTGAGTGAGGCAATAACAGGGACACCTTGCTTAATGACCATCATGATTGGCAATTATGATGGGCAGGTTCCATTATGCCTATAAATCAAGGACTACTTGGATGCAACAACTGATTACCAATTGTCAGTGAAAAGTTGTAAATAGCTTTTATAATTTCAAAGGTTCAAGTCCATGGATTTTTCCTTACACACTTCTGAATTAAAATGGTGGCCTTGAAGTCATGCAATAATTGTATATTTATATACTGTACAATGGTCAACTATGGTGTGAAAATTGGCTGGTTTCTGCCATAACCCTTAGTGAGGAAATGCAGTCCCAACCAGCTACTACATGCATGATCAAGGTGCTTGGGCTGACTCGATGCCAAGTCATCAAAGGTTTCATAGATTCATAGTTCACCACCCAGAAGCTGGTAAGAATCTAATGCAGAAGTGTAATATAGGACCACTGGCAAATACACATGAGCACCCAGACTGTCACATTTCATACCAATTGAAGCTTCAGGTGATCTTTAAAGGCAGCTCTGTGTAGAGTGCGTTGCAATATAGTCAACATCATTGTCATAGTAATATCATGTCATCCCCATATAAATCTCCAATATATACCATCTCTGGCATTTCCTCACTTGAATTTTATCTCAGATAATTTCATTAGTTTTGTTTAATTCCATTAAATCTGCTCAAGTGTATTTGTTAGCCCTTTACAGGGACTTCCGAAATTTTTATTTTCACCAAAATTACTTTATTTTTTTCTGTCTTTTAAATCTTAATAATTCTGTGCATTCTGACTACATTCTTTGAAGCTTTTCTTTTATACACTTCAACAATATTTTTCTCCAATCCTTTTATTTTCTGCAGATATCCTCTTACTTGGGTAGATATGTAACTAAACTATTAGTCTTTGACCAGCGTATGTACATATTTTTATTCCTCACGTGCTCTTACAGAGGCATCATCTTATGATGATGGAGCTAGTTTCTGTTGTTCAGAAAATATTTTTCTATGCCTGCCTGACAGAAAGAGGAAAACATCCGAAGGCATATTGCTTACGCCGATCACATTTGCTGTATCCTGTGGTTATGCAGATAGAAGTTAACTATTTGCTGCAATTTCTGGCTCTTGAAGGCTGCACTGAAGGTGCAGCGAATAGCTTAACAAAATGACGACCGAATTGTGCGCGGGTTTATTCAAGAAGTCCCCTTCTTCTCCGGGAGGAAGCTCCTTATGTTCAACAGGGTTTACGCTCTAGTAGGTATGCAGGGGACGATGCTCTTAAAACGCTGTCGATTGCAAGTCGTTTCAAAATGCGGGAAATGGCAGGCGTTTTTCCCCTGTTCATCCGCCTACCTCGGTTAGGGCATAAAGAACTCAGCTTTCCAGGTCTCATTTCCTCCCGCTTCCCCTTTTGGGGAAGAAGGAAGGAAGGAAGGAAGCGGCAGGAGCGAGCCGGGAGGATGAGTCTAGGGCTGCTCCACCCCTCCAGGAGCAGGAAGGGGAGGCCAACTGACCCAGCGAGCAATTGCATTAGCAGTGACGCCTGTTTAGGCGAGGAAGGCTTTGCTGCTGAAGCAAGCAAAGAGGCACCCAAGATGGCCTCTGCTGCAGGAGCAGCCGTGGCAGCAGCAGCAGCAGCAGAGGGCCAAAGGCTGGGGCAGGAGGCCGCGGTCGGCCGGCTCTTGATGCTGGTGAAGGAGGAGGTAGGCGCGACGGCCATGGCCGTAGTCCGCAGCTGAGAGGAGCTGCTGCCGCCGTCGTGAGGTGAGCTCTCCTCGGGTCGGGAAACAATAGGGCGGAGGCTGCGGCCTCCTCCTTTTTTCTCGAGGAAGGAAGGCGGAAAGAAAGAGAGAGAGAGAGAGAAACGGCGATGTCTGATTTTCTGCGCTTTCTAATGCGCCTGAGAGACGATATCTACTTCTCTATTTTGCATCTCCCCTCCTCCATTTTTTCTTTCCTTTATCTGGGTCTGTAGGCCTCAGGCTTCCGCCGTTCTCGATTTCTGCCGTTCGCCGCTCTGATACCTTCGAAGCCCAGCAGGGCAAACTGTCCGGTGTGGAAAGCCTTGGGAGGGGAATGTCTTGGCGCGTTTCTCTGTATTCTGGGCCGGAGGATGAAAGAAACAGGTTCTTTAGGAGAGTGCTATATTTGTTATATTATTAAATTGATAATCGTGGCCAAGTTTGCTTGGGCGTTCACCTCACGGACCTAAGCGAGAAGTGCTGGTGTCATAAATCAGTTCCTTGACTCTCTCTTCCTATTCCTAGGATATACGTGCTAAGTTGAAGCCTAACTAAATCTTGAACGTAGGATCTCCCTGCATGTGTCAAGTTCCGTGCTTGGAACTAGGAGTAGCCCCTGTTCCAAGAGTCAGAATTTCTTTAGTGTAAAGGGTCGGGATTTATACCTTTACAGCTTTGTCATTTTGTGTACTATAGTTCATTGCTGTGGATGGATTCGTTCCTCCATCAATCCTATTTTCCAGTTTTGTTTAGTTGGTATATACAAGGAAGAATGTAAATTCACCACTGTATATTTTAAAGTTCAAATAAAGATTACTTTTGATCCATTTTCTGTTTTTGCTAAGATCTGAAACTTAGTTTTGTTAATCAGTTTTTTAGTTTACTGAATTCTGTTTTCTTCCACACATATTTTGAAGATGGTCTCAGGTAGATTGAGTTTGTGTAACCAAAAAAAGAAGTGATGCATAAAAGTAAAATTGAATTTTAAATCTCTGGAGAAGTGTTGCTGCTTTGAATTCACCAAATATGTGTATTTGACTGGAAATAAATACAGATGTAAATAGTCTACTGTCTTTATATGTAGCAAAAACATTTTTTAAACGGGAGAGTAGCAGGAAATGACATCTTGAGAATAGTTCATACTATTTTGTACATAATGTACAAAATAAAATCTAAGTTTTCTCTTTTTTCACCATATTTTCTGAGAATGGGTTTAAATAAACATAATTATTTGTTTAAAAATTAATACATTCTTGTATGTTTAATGTTTTTTAAAAATTGAAGTCTCAGCGCTTAAGAGAGCTATATCAATTTCCCTTCCTTGTGAAAACTATAAGTTTAAAAGTATATGTTTACTATAAATCTCTACAGATCTATAAAAAATTTGTTCTTAATTTTTCCCCATTTTTAAAATGTGACTTATTTTTTGACAAAATTTGTATGGCCACCTCATACAAAGTGACTCTTATTTTATAAATAGCTGTCAAATAAATGTAATCTATTAGTATGTCATTGAAGTCATAGAAATAGGTTATAAGGTGCAAACAGACATTAATCATATAATAATGTGGAAAAAGAAATATCATTTCTGATTACATTACAATTTAATTTAATTATGAATCACCTTAAGGCGTTTTCTGTGGGACCTTTAAATGTAGAAAAGTTTTATGACTACATCTGATATAATTCCTGAATATTTATTTATATTCTGCCTTTATTATTTTTACAAATAACTCAAGGCAGCGAACATATTCAACACACCTTCCTCCTCCAGTTTTCCCCACAACAATAACCTTTTGAGGTGAGTTGGGCTGAGAGAGAGTGAATGGCCCAAAGTCACCCAGCTGGGTTTCATGAGTAAGGCGGGACATGAACTCACCAACTCCCAACTTTCTAGCTAGGTGCCTTAATCATTAATTATTATTTACGTAATCTAAAACTTTTAAATGCTATAAGATCCTTTCTAACATCTTAGCTTGGAGATATGCTAACTGTAATTGTATGTACGTTTTACAAATAAATATACTAGAATTTTAATTTTAAAGGCAGAATAACATTGATGGAAAGAAGTATCTCCTATATCAGTAAAATGTACACCAGGTACTACAAAGAATGGCCTAAAAAAAAGGAAGTGCTGACATACACGTTCTTGAGTCCTGATCCAAAACACTGCTCAAAGCACTTTTCAACATTTTAGCTTCCAATTATAAAGAAAACAATACAAATCTATTGTATGATAGTGTATCATCTTATACAGATCTGTATATAACTTTATTCTGCCATTGTACAGTACAATTAACTACTAACCTGACCTTAGGTAGCTATATTATAACTACCTAAGGTCAGGTTAGTAGTTAATTGTACTGTCCCTCATATTATGATATTTTAGTTTAAGGAAAATAGGTTTTATAGAAGTCAATAAATCAAACAGTGGTTGGAATAATTTGATACATACACACACATTAAAAATTAGGAGACCATGTGTTCTAGTCCCACCTTAGCCACCAAGGCTGCTGAGTGAACTTGAGCCAATTATCTCTGTCAGCCCTAAAAGACAACAATGGCATACCACTTCTGAAATCATGTCAAGAAAACTAGGAATATTCCAGGCAGTTGCCAGGAATCAACAATCATCTGAAAACACACAATCATTTTAAAATGAATTAAAGAGAGGTAGGGGCCATCAACAAGATAACCACCTTGACCCACATTTTATTATAGAAATATTCAGTTGAAACTAGAAATTTCCTGAATTTTTTGACTCTGTTTCTGCATAAACTTTAACTTTTCATTCTGTTTTAAGACATTATAGAGGTAGTAATTTTAAGAATTTCTATGTTATCTGTAGTTATATAGTATTTTCTAATTTAAGTGTATTGTAAGAGCTAGCAAAATCAGAACCAAACTTTGTCAGGATTTTTTTTTCATTCAATACAACATTTTAAGCTTTTCAGCCTTCTTGCATTTAGCTTTGCTTCTCATTGTCTTTTCAGTCTCCCTCTCTAAATTTCCTATCCAATAACATGTGATATTACTGAGTTTATAATTATCATAATGATTAGCTTACTTCCATTTAGCAATTTCTTTAGGTTCATGCATTGATCTTTTGAACTTCCTCTGAGCTTCTCAATTTCCTAGTAAAACATTCTATAAAGAAAAAAAACATTTTACCACCAAGAACAAAACACAAGATGGCTGAATAGGCAATTTACAGTGAGGAAAATTTGTCTTCATCAATTCTTTCCCTATCGGTTGCTTGTTTAAATTACCTTATTTTTACTCATCTTTCTAACTTAAAACCTGTTATATGATTTGGCTGAGAGATCTGCATCTGATATAAGTAGCCTCAGCTTGGTAGACTATATGCTTATATTATATAGGCAGGAAATATTTGAGAACTGAGCATAAGATTTCTTTGGCCATGATACAAATTTTTAAACAATGACTCTTTACTTAATTACCACATAAAAGTGTCATAGGGGCTATCTTGAATACCCATCTATTAAGTTAGACATTGGGGGGAAATAGTCATTGATCCACATGTTTTTTATTATTATTATTAATGTTTATCTCTCACGACTACTTATATTTTACAACTAGATGGTCAATATTCTAATTGTATAACTTTGCTTCTATATGTACATAAAATGTTAATCTACCTGATGGAGAACATGGCTTAACTTCAGGTTCTCTAAAAGGATA
Organism: Natrix helvetica; assembly: GCF_964273705.1. Taxonomy (NCBI): domain Eukaryota; kingdom Metazoa; phylum Chordata; class Lepidosauria; order Squamata; family Natricidae; genus Natrix; species Natrix helvetica. Next base: position 62,984,648 of record NC_138549.1, on the reverse strand, counting down.
TTTAACAATATGATTCTTAAGTTTTATGCACAATGTTAGTGTAACTAATGTAGCTTGACATGATCACAAGTATTAAAATACCTAATAATTAACAATGTTATATTTTTCTTTAAAAAATATTGGTCCATTTCCTATGAAGCTCTGTTGTTATGGTGGTTACATCCATGCAAAAACGAAATTGTTTAGGTTATTCTGGTTTGTTCTTAATAAATATTCTGAGCCTATGGCTCTTTCTCTGTAAGTGGCTTTAACTTATTTGAATATAACCGTACTCCCATAATTTCATACAGGCCTCTGATTCCTTTCTCCCCAATTTGCCAGGCCTTTTAAGTTACTAGCCAATATTCTGGCTTAATTGGGAGCATTTGTCAGTATGCTGCATGTACCTTCCAATTCAGTGATGGTTAACCTGTTTTGGCACTGAATGCCGAAACTGGAGCCTGCATGCACCAGAACCTGGAAGAGAGCAACTGGCTGATACACATGCATGCAACGGCCAGCTGCTCACTTCTGGGTTCTGGTGCGTGCATGCTGGAACCCTGAAGACCAGCTGGCCGGCGTGCATGTACGCACCAGAAGTTGGAAGAGAGCATCTGGCTGGTGTATATTTGCCCCAGGCCAGTTGTTCAGCACGCATGTGCACAACGGAAGGTTGAAGAGCTGCTGGTGACAGCGCACATGCCCACAGAGAGGGCTCAGGGTGCCACCCCTGGGACATGTGCGATAGGTTTGCCATCACGGTCCTAATTGATAGATATGGGCAACTATTTCTTTGCTTACAAAATTGTATCTAGGATTAGGTTTCCTAGTTTAATGTAGGACGGCATTACCTGATTCTGATAAAACTGGGGTTTGATTGCTCTTTTTGCAAATTGGCCAAGATGTGCCAAACCTCCCATTACATTTCTTATCTTTATCAAGGAAACTATGTTATATGGGTATGACTATGGCTAATAAGATTGTCTACTTCACTAAAAATAAGCATTACGTACATTAAAAAACATTATTTCAGATAACACGATATAATAATAATGGGAAACTGGTTTGTATCTATTGGCTGCTCTGGTTATTGCCTTGGCCCATGAAAGATCATTACTTGAAATGTGGGAGGAGAAAATTGTAAAGACTTGAATTAACAAATAAAATTCAAGAAAAAAAATAGACATACTGTTTAGAGTTACTATGAATGAAAGGGCAAATGAAAAAAAAACAGCAATGAGTTTTGTGAAAATTGTGCTTTGTTTCACAGAAGTAACAAATATTCTGTTAGGTGAATTATATCAGATGAGAAAAGTAATTGGGCTGATTGACCCAACATGAATGGGAATAATGACTGGTAAGTATCTGCTTAGAAAAATATCTATTACTTTCAAATAGTTTCAATATAAATCTGTTATCATGGAAAAGGAATTAATCAAAGAGCATCATTGGTCTGCTTGTGATGAAAATTGGAAAAAAATAATAAAGATACAAGAGAAATGAGTGAATATAGGATAGACCCATTTTTGATTGTTGCAACAGTTACAATGAAAAATACCCATGTGGACTTAAATAGAAAAATCTGACAGAAATGAGGTTATAAAAACAAAGAAATAAAGCTCCTGTATGAAAGATTGTACATCTGTTTAAGATAAGAGTCATGTCAGACATAATGAGATATTAATATAAAGAAAGAAAATGGAATCAAAAAGCAATAAGAGCTTAAAGGGAAAGAAAAAATGCTGAATGATTTTAATGGAAATGGAATACAGGTAGTCCTCCACTTAAAACAGTTCATTTAGTGACTGTTCGAAGTTACAATGTCACTGAAAAAAGTTATTTATGACAATTTTTCACACTTATGACCATTGCAGCATCCTCATGGTCACATAATCAAAATTGAGAAGCTTGGCAACTGACTCATATTTATGACAGTTTCAGTGTCTCAGGGTCATGTGATCCCTTTTGCGACCGTCTGACAAGCAAAGTCAATGGAGAAGCCAGATTCACTTAACAACTGTGTTGCTTACTTAACTGCAGTGATTCGCTTAATAACTCTGGCAAGAAAGGTAATGAAATGTGGCAAAATTCATTTTAAAATGTTTCGCTTAGCAACAGAAATGTTGGGCTCAATTGTGTTTGTAAATTGAGGAGGATTACCTGTATTTGGAAGTGAAAATGTCTAAACAAAAGCTTCCAATAAACTTATTTGCGTTATTGGGACATGCAATTATGGGATTATACTGATGTATTGAAAAATGAACTTGAAACAAATACTAAAATGTAGTGTCCAAGAAAAAAAGTCATAAAAAATCATAAAAGCTCTGGGAATGTTGAAAAAAATAGGTCAGGGGTGGCGAACAAGTTCGACAAAAAGAGCCAAAATTTTAAACTGTGAGAGCCAGAGAGCCACACCACGCAGTGACCTGCCAAAACAGACAAACACTCACACAAAAGCATATAATTTTAACAATAATATATTAAACACATAATATAACATGCTCAGTCAGGTGTTTTTTGTTATAAATTTTTATAAACCCATTAGAGCTGCTGTATAACTTTTAAATCCATAAATAAGTGGAATCTCTGTCCACCTAACAACCTACAAGATTACTTGATGACCACAACCAGGAATGCCACACTTGCAGTCATTAAACAAAGCAGTCACATATCTCGCTTAATGACTGCTTTGCTCAGTGACGAGATTGTGATTGTAAATCGAGTACAACCTATACATGGGTAAAGCCTGGTCCTAATATTATCTTCCTTTAACCTAATATATGTATTATAATATATATATGAGTTTGGATTATCTTTGATATCTATTACAATTACAGGCTGTGAAAAAAACACTCGTAGAATTTTGGGAAATATACTAACCATGGAAATTCAATTAAATGTTTTCTCCTATTTAAAACTCTGCTGCTCCTGAACCCAGAGCTTCAATATGCAACCATTATTATTAATTTGAGCAATCATTAGAACCTCACCGGAATCCTGCAGCAACTGTGCTAGACTTTGAAGCATTATTTTTTTGGGCGCAGCAGAGGGCGCTGTTGAGCTACACCCGGAAGTACTGGTGGAGAGCTGGTGGAGTGCAGGCAAGCGTTGTCGCGTCGACCGTACTTCCGGGTTTAGCGCGCGATCCGAGCCACAGTAAACTAATGGTAAGAGGCAAAGAGCCTCATTTATTTTGGCGGCTCGCGAGCCGCGTGTTCGCCACCCCTGAAATAGGTGATATGTATATAAGGATATCATTGATTTAAGTCTCCTTGGATAGCCATTTGGCAGAGTTCTGATTCTTAATCTTTTCAGTGAACAAAACTTGCAATTTTATGCAGTTTATGGGGCATAGATCAAGTCACCTTTTTAGCAAATATTTGAGAAATCTGTGAAAAAGTTTATTGCATATTTATTGATGTAGAGAAATTATATGATAATGTGAATAGGACTTGAGTTAGTAAATATGGAGGTAAGGGTAGTTCCAAAGATGGTACTAGGAATGGTATATGATGAAAATAAATCATATGTAACAAATGTAGTGGTTTGTTATAGAGCACAGAGTTCTGTATTGAGAAGAATTGGTAACATTTCAGGGAACTAAAGTTGAAAAGGGTACAAGGAAATAGGAGTTTTCTAAATCTACCTTTATTTGTGTCACTAGTTTATTATAATAATTGTCCTTAATTGTAGAACATTTTGCCAACACCCAGATCCCCACGTTTTTCACTTTCTTAGTTATTTGCATTCTAGTTGCTAATTCCAGTTCCTCTTCTTGCTTTTTTTTGTCATATTCTTGGTTATCATTTTTGTTTTGTCTTTATTGATTTTTAATCCTGCCACTTCGTCATATTCTTCTAATTTTTTAATTAATTTCAGACTGGACTCTAATGGATCCTCTAGAACAAATACTAAGTCATTGGCATAGGCTTGGGCCTTATATTCTTTGTTTTTGAATCCCAAACCTTTTATTCCCTGGTCCTTCCTAATTTCATTTAATAAAATTTCCAGGGTTAATATAAACAGCAAAGGAGAGAGGGGGCATCCCTGTTTGACTCCCTTTTTTATTTCGATCTTCTCTGTTCTCCGTTCATCAGAACTTTGGCTGTCTGACTGTTATAGTTTTTCTATCATTTTTGTAAATTTTCCTCCAAATTTCATCCTGTCTAATAGTGTTATTATAAATTTCCAAATTACATTGTCGAATGCTTTTTGTGCATCAAGGAAAACCAGTACCATTTGTTTTTATGAATGTGCCTTGTAATATTCTATTATGTCTAGGATGACTCTCATATTATTTTTAATGTGTCTGTGAGGTAAAAATCCGTTTTGGTCCGGGTGTTTTCGTTCATTTAAAACCTGTTTAATTCTTCCTGCCATAATTGCTGCAAATATTTTATAATCGGAATTTAGTAATGAAATTGGTCTGTAGTTTTTGATTTCTTGTAGATTGGTTTCTTCTTTCAGGATTAGTGATATTATTGCTTCTGTCCATGATTCAGGCATCTTGGCTTTTCCTAAAATTTCGTTAAACATTTCCACTCCTAGTTCTCCAATATTATTTTATTATATTTGTATAGTTCCACTGGTATTCCGTCTGGTCCTGGGGTTTTATTATTTTTCTGGTTTTTCAAGACTAATTCCACTTCGGCTAATGTTATTGGCCTGCTTATCGCCTCCCTTTGTTCTTTTGAAATTGGTGTCATCTTTTCTGTGTTTAAATAACATTTTATCTTGATTTCCTCTATACTATCTTGAGCGTATAGTTTTGCAAAGTATTTATGAATAATATGCTTCTTTTCTTCCACTTTGTATTAAATTCTTCCCTCATCATGTTTTAACTGGTATATCATCCTTTTTTCTCTTTCATTCTTCAATCTGTATGCCAGCCATCGTCCAGGTTTGTTGGCTTGTTCAAAGTAATTTTGTCTGGCCGCTTTAATTTTCTGTGCTAATTCCTTTTGAGTTATTAAATTAATCTTATGTTTTATCATCTCTCTTTTTTTCTTTTTTAATTTTATTCTTTGGGTCTTTCTGTAGTTCAGCTTCGGCTTCCGTAAGTTCTTTTTGCATACATTCTTGTTGCTCTTTTTGTTTTCTAGTTTTTCTCGCAATGTAGGCAATCGTGAGGCCTCTTGTGTATGCTTTCATAGTGTCCTATAGATTTTGAATTGAGGTGTCTTCTTTTTTATTTATTCTAAGAAATGGTTTTAATTCTTTCCCCAGCATTTGAGGATATTCTATTTCATTTACAATATTTGAGTTCATCATCCATCTTTTTCTTCTTTTTTGGCCTTTCCATTTTAATTTTATTAGATTATGATCTGCCCACTCATTTGCTTCTATTTCAATTTCTTCTAATTGATTACATAGACCAGATGAAATCCAGGCCATGTAAATTCTTAATAGGGTCTGGTGGGAGTTCGAATAAAAGGTATATTGCTTTCTTGTTTTGTGCCATCTCAAAATAGGATTTGGGTAACATATTTTTTTTGTTTTATTTTTCTTTTTGCTTTCATAGTCCATTTTCTAATCCACTATTGTATTATAATCCCCAATTAAGCAAGTATTTTCATATTCTAATTCGTTTATTTTGTTGTTTATTTTGTTGTTTATTTTGTCCTATAGAATTCCTCTTGTTTCTGATTTGGTGCATATATGACTATTAATAATATTGGTTTTTCTCTTGTCTCTAATTCAGTCATTAGCATCCTCCCTTCTTCATCAGAGTAGACTGCTTTGGAGTTTATTTTTTCCTTTATATAGGCTGCTATCCCTCTTTTTTTTTTTATCTGCCAGTGCTGTATATAATTTCCCTAATTTTTTGTTTTCCAATAAATTCCTATGTTCCCTTTTAATATGCACTTCCTGTATACAGGTTATATCTGCCTTCAGTTTCTTAAGTTTATTAAACATCTGCGCTCTTTTTTTTGGTGCGTTCAGTCCATTCAAGTTTATCGAGATAATTGTTATTTCCTGGTCCATCTTTAGATGGGGTGTTTTTTTGTTGCTTCTGATTTGTACCTGATTATCTCCAGTTTTTTTCAATTCAGCTAGCCCAGTGGACGTGCTTCGAGTTTCTCTTCAATTCTAGATAGATTGCTTGGACACTCAATTATATTACTGAAAGGAAAAGATTGTGTTATTTACTTTGGAGCAGGCTTGGTGAGGGGAATTTACTTTAAATCCCAATTTGGCTTCTCTCTCACCCCTTGATCCTCCGGTGTCCCAATCTTGCACGGGCCCCACAGGGTCACAGACAGCTGTTGGGGAAGTGCGTGGGTCGGACTCCCGACGCCAGCGCCACCGCAGCAGCCCTGCTGCGGGAGGAAATCCCCGCTGAGAGCTCCGTTGTCGTCATCCATGCTTTTTACAAGCCGGCGTTCGGCGCGGTCCCTCAGGGCTCTCCTAAGCATTAGCGCAATTTTAAAATGTCTGGAGAGGCGGGAGGGAGTTCCGACCTCCATTTGGAGCCGCCTGTTTCGTTTTTCGATTTCGATTCAACCGCATGCCACAGCTGCTGAAGCCTGACTCATAGCAGGAGCCGCATGGAGACCTCATTGACCGGTCAGACCGGCGATCTGGGCCCCTAGCCTTTCGGACTGAAGCGGCAAGTGCTTGTGGTCGCCTGGATCGCAACCCTTACCTTCCTGCAGGCGCTGGGAGCTGGATTTGCTCGCGCCATAACCCTGCCTGGCTGAATCTCTTCCTGCAACCTTCTGTGTCTCTTCCTGAGCATTTTGGCTTGCGGTGGGCTACTGTGAGGTGGTGAGTGGAGGTGGTTCCCTACCTGTCTCGTTTAAGGCCCTTTGTTAACGCCATGGCAGATCAGACCCCAGAAAACACTGAACCAATGGGGGTTTCCTCCAGAGCCTTCGCTAGGCAGGCTGGCAAGGCTGCTAGGGAGGCCATCAGAGGCAACAAACCTTATTCCAAACCCGGGCCTAAGCAGGGATCGGGGCAGGATGAGGACGCCATACGCCGCCAGAAGGCCCTAGAAAAACAATTTTCCAAGGCCCAGCAATAGGCCCAAGCCTCCCAGTTGGTGGACTCTCTGGAATCCTCCGGGGAGGTTGCCCTTGCCCAGGCTCAACCTATCTCCGATAGCGAGGGGGAAGGCCAGGAATTCTCACCCACGGCTTTTTTGGCCATGGCAGTTTCACCAGGCCCCTTGATGGCGGATCAGGCTGACCTCTTCGCCTGTCCTTTGGACCTGGAGGAGGGACCAGCCCCCTTGGGACCCTTGGCACCACAACTTCCACCCCCCAGGCTTCGCCCAGTCGAGGACCAGGTGCCCAGCCTTTCAGCAGAAATGGAAGATGTCATCAACAGGGCTATTTCCCAGGGCATTGAAGTGGGCATGCAACAGAGAGGCAAACGCACTCGCAAGACCCGCCATCTGGAGCCCCAGGCAGCTCCCAGTATTGCATCCTTCTCCCAGCCTCCTCAGTCCCCCCATTCCTCCCTAGCCTCGGAGGATTTGGCCTGGGAGGAGGAAGAAGGCTTATTACCTAGGCAGGAACCTGAGTTCTCGGGGGATGAAGGTGGTTTTTCCGAAAAGCCTACCTTTTCGAGCCTATTTAAATTGACCAACTTCAAAACCATCCTGGATAAAGCTAAGGCAGCGACCCGCATGGGGTCTACCCCCTCAGCTCCGACGGCCCAAGACCCAGATGATTTATCTGGGGACCTTTTTGAAGAACCTGTGTCGGCCCAGGAGATAGTCCCAGTTCCCAAACTATTCCTCAACATGGTTCAAAGGCAATGGGCGTAGCCTGCTACCATGGTACCAGCAACAATGATAAGAAGCTTTATACAGTAGATGCCAGGCTGGAGGATTTGCTTAAGCTACCTCCAATTAATCCTCCCGTGGCGGCACTCACCTCTATGTCTGTTCTTCCCCCTGACTTATTAGAGGGGCTCAAGACTGAGGACAAGAGGACCGAGACTGCTTGCCACAAAACTCACCAGGAGGCAGCATGGGCGATTAAGTCGTCTGCCTCAGCCTCCTTTCTTTCCAGGGCAGCCCTGCTTTGGTTGAGGCAGTTGCTGCGAAAAATTCCAGCCAAGGACACCAAGTTGAGGCAGGATATCAACAAGATCATGGCAGTCACGGAGTACACTGCCGATGCCAACCTGAGCATTGCCAAGTTTGCCTCCCGAGCCCTAGCGTCTAATGTCACCACCAGACGCCTCTTGTGGCTGAGACACTGGAACGTGGATATGCGTTCCAAGTGGAAGCTTGTCACAGCCCCCTTTAAAGGGGACAAGCTCTTTGGGGAGGTCCTGGATCCTGTCCTAGTAGAAAACAAGGACAAGAAGAAGGTGATGCCATCGGTCACTAAGAGGTCCGATCGGAAGGGTTCCAACTCCTACAGGAGGCAACCCTTTCGGAACACTGAGCCTTCCACTAGCTCCGCCCCATTTCTTTGGGTGTATCCCCAGCAAACCGATCGGTCCCAGGACCGTCAGTCCTTTCGCGACAGAGATCGCCAGCAACACTACTCCAAATGCTCCTTTCGGGGGGGGGTCTGGTTCACGCCCCTTCAGGAGATACAAATGACCATCAACGATCAGCTCCCATAGGAGAGCGTCTCCAGTTATTTCACGCCAAGTGGGAGCAGATCACGTCGGACCAGTGGGGCCTACAAACGATCCGCATGGGCCTCACCTTGGAGTTCTTCTCCCTCCCCCCGCCACTTCATCAGGTGCCCCGTCCCTTCATGCCCAGTCAAACGGTCTCTCATGGAACAGGAGATCAGGCATCAGGGATATCAGGTCCATAGAGGCTGTTCCGGGTCAGAAGGGGACAGGATTTTACTCAATCCTGTTCCTGGTTCCCAAAAATTCCGGGGGCGGAGGGGAATATTGGACCTAAAAAGATTAAACTATCATGTAACCTATCGGAAGTTCAAAATGCAATCCCTCCAGTCCATCCTGGGATACATCAGGCCGGGGCATATATTGACATCCATAGACCTCAAAGAGGCCTACCTCCAGGTGCCCATCCGCACAACCCAGCGCCGATATCTGAGATTCACTTACGCAGGCCGCCACTACCAGTATCGAGCCTTGCCATTTGGCCTATCATCGGCCCCCAGAACATTTACGAAGATCCTTGTGGCGGTGGCGGCCTTCCTCAGATGCCATCCAATAAGACTGCCCTGCTACCTGGACGATGTCCTCATCCAGATGTCGTCCCACCAACAGGCAACCAGAGACCTGGAGTACACCATCCAGGTGCTTCAAGATCATGGGTTCTCCATAAACCTGGAGAAAAGTCATCATCTTCTGACAACCAGACTACAACATCTAGGGGCCATCATCAACACCGTCTCCTGCCGGGTCTTCCTATCTCCGGAGGAAAGACTCTGAATGCTGCTGCTTCCTGCCCTAGTGACACTTAGCTTGGGCATGTCCCTTACTTGGACTCTCCAGAGCAGCGCCCTGGAAAATGACCATTGTCTTACCTGAAGGGTCGTTTTCAGGGTGCTGCAAAGGAGAGTCCACCCCACCCTGGGGTCTGGCTCCGCTGGTGACAGTTCGAACGTTTACAGTTCCCGTTGGTTTGGTTTCTTATTGACTTGTTTACATTGTTGTACTTCTCAGCGCGCAATAGTTCCACGTCTTCATTGAAAAAATCTGAAGATAATCAGCACCAGAGGCATGGTTTAAAGTTTCAATTCAGTTCTGGGCAGATTGGCTGTATTTAACCCTTGCTTGCTTGGACTCTCCTTTGCAGTGCCCTGAAAATGACCCTTCAGGTAAGACAATGGTCATTTTTTTATTAGGAATAATGACTGCGAAATATAAAAAAGAAATTCAGTATTTAATACTACATATAATTAAGGTGAGGATTGCCTTTGCCCAGAAATGGAAAAACAAATTAATTCCAAGCGAAGATGAAATAATTAAAAAGGTTATGGACTGTGCTGAAATGGACAAATTAAAAAAAGCAATCCAGGGAAAAGAAGAAACAGAATACTACCAGATGTGGGATAAATGGTATAGGTCAGTGATGGCGAACCTTTTTTGGCTTGCGTGCCACAAATGGGGGGAGCGCAGGGGGGTCGAGGGCAGGCGTGCCGCACCCATAATGCGTGGACCCCCCCCACAACGCCCCCCCCCCCATTTTTACATTTTTTTTGCCCTCCCCAGGCTCCAGGGGATTTATAGGAGCCTGGGGAGGGCGAAAAGAGCCTCCCCGCCCCCCCGGAGGCTTCAGGGACCGTCCCTGAAGCCTTCGGAACGCTTAAAACCACCCTCCGAGCAAACCGGAAGTGACTTCCGGGTTGCTCGGAGGGTCGTTTTAAGCGTTCCGAAGGCTTCAGGGACCGTCCAAGGCTTCTCTGGTGCCTTCGGAGCGCTTAAAACCACCCTCCGAGCAACCTGGAAGTCACTTCCGGTTTGCTCGGAGGGTGGTTTTAAGCGCTCCGAAGGCTTCAGCGACCGTCCGAGGCTTCCCTGATGCCTTCGGAGCACTTAAAACCACCCTCCGAGCAACCCGGAAGTCACTTCCGGTTTGCTCGGAGGGTGGTTTTAAGCGTTCCGAAGTCTTCAGGGACGGTCCCTGAAGCCTCCGGGGGGGCGGGGAGGCTCTTTTTGCTCTCCCCAGGCTCCTATAAAGCCTCTGGAGCCTGGGGAAGGTGAAAAATAGCTTTTAAAAAGGTGAACTCAGCTGGCCAGCGCGGACATGCGCGCTGGCCAGCTGACAGGGCGGCGCCTCGCGTGCCCTGACAAATGGCTCCGCGTGCCACTTGTGGCATGTGTTCCATAGGTTCGCCATCACGGGTATAGGTGGATGGAGGAAAGAAACAAGGATCCATGAAGGAAGACAACAAAGCCCAAAAATAGTAGTTAAGGAGAATTAACACACATGTATCCAAGTGGTTTAAATTTACTAGAGGTAATCAGCCAATATAGCAGACAGATGAGTAAGATAAGAGGGTTAAGAATGGTGAAATGCAAATGAAATATAATAGAAGGGGAAACAATATAAGGTGAGCGATATCGATTGGCAATTGCTATTAGAAAGAACAGGAAGCTCCTGTTCGTATTGTATTGTGTAAATGTGTACGTCTAAGTTTTGTGTGTGTGTATTTTACATGTTTGTAAACAATTTTTTTTTAAAAAAAGTTGGTATGTTAAAAGAAACATGGAAATTTGAGTTGGTGTGGTAAATATGTTAAGGGGAAAAAAGTAAATTGCATGCTGTGAGAAAGGGTCATTGAAGATGGATATTATATTAAGGCAATGTCAACTCTTTAATAACTCCATAGATTTTTTTCCAAGGTGATCTGTTCTGAATCTGATCCTTCAGATAGTTCAATAATGCACCTATTGCCACTGTAATTGAGTCCACATACCTTGCTGCTGATTGTCCTTCCTTTCTTTCCTTCCATATTTCTCAGCATTGTAAAATTCTCCAGAGCATTAGGTCTTCCCATAATGTACCTGAAGTATAATAATTTGAACTTGCTTATTTGTGTGATTTGATTTGAGTAATTTGTTTGATTACCATTGCAGTTGTTGTATTTGCTATCTATGGTATTCATGGAGTATTTTCCGCCTCAAAGATCAAAGGCATCAATACTATTTTTGCTTCCATAAAGTTTCATCAGATAAACATTTTGTGATCTTTTTTGATATACAAACTTTCTGATATCTGAATACTCTTTCCAAAGACATGATGGCTACTCTACCGAGAGTGATAGTCTATGGTGTATTTCTTGATTGCAGGATTCTTTCCTCCTGATAATTGATTCCAAACCACTATCTACCATTTTAGTATTTTCATTATCAGTGCTAAAGCTGGCCGTTGTACCTGTTGTCATTGGTTTGGTCTTCTTCAGTTTAAAATTTTAATCCCATTATTTCACTGTCTTCTGACTTTCATTACTGTAGCTCACAAATCATTTGCATTTTCACCCACTCTTTTAGATCTTACAGCCACATTTTAGACAGCTACAGTTCAGACTAGAAAACAGCACACTTCACATATTTGCCAGTGCAATCTATCTACTGCCATGTGCCCTAAAATCATATCCACCTATTTCTCTTTAGTGAGAGGATAAAAACCTTCCAGACAAGGCTGCAGTAGGACAAGATATGAATAAAAATATAGTTTCTTAAAGGGATTGTCAGCCTACCACCATGTAAAGCTCAGTTTTTGTGAAAAGGTTGTTAGAAAAGGTAATCTACGAGCTGTCTTCAGTCTTGCACATCTTATATCTAGTTTCCTTTGTTCTAAATCATTAATCCCTAATCCACATTTCTGATTCCTCACACTCCAATCACTATATTTTATTATTTTCAGTTTACTTTAAGTTTCTCCTTTTCTTTATTCTGGTTCTGATCAAATGAGTATGAATTTAAGAATTGAATGAAGTAGAAATTTCTTACTGGTAATCTTTGATTTATATACTGATGGTTCAAGTTAAGATGGCCTTGAAAAGGGCCAGTCACTTCCAGCCATCTTAAATGTTACCTGCATCCCCATCACATGACCACATTTCAAGCAGTTGGCAAGCTGTTTGCACTTACAATGAGCTGTCAAGTGTCCTATGATCATGTGATTGCCTTTTACAAGGAAGATGGCAAGCTATTGCCCCTTGCTGAGAGAACTGCCTGTCATTTTCGGACACTCAAGAGAGCTCAGCCTGATACCAGGCAGTAGAAACAGGACTAGAAACTCAAAGGTCTTCGTTCTTTTTCTGCACCTGGCTGAGACATTCTTTTCTGCACCAAAAGGGCCAGCACCTGCTAGGCTGCAGAAACAGGGCTCACATCCCAAAGATCTGAGCTCCATTTCTGTAACCTGAGGCATTCTCTTCGGCATGCAGAACAACTCTGGAAAGTTAGCAAACGCTATCATTCTGAAGATGCTCACTAACTTTTCTTGACTAGGAAGGGTAGCAAATGCAATCATTCTTGCAATCATTTTGAAGGCCAGCTCTCCAAATTGTGCAATTAGGAGAAGGAGGCTTCCAAATGATTGTGAGACTGGGGTGCACTTGGAGGATAGAATTGAGCACCCTCAGTAGAAGGCCAATGCTAGCATTTGCTGCCTGCACCTGCAGCTCGTAGAAAAAGGCAAACATAAGTTGACCAGGGTGTGGTGGGGTGGAGAGAGGAACTTACCCTGGTACTCCACTTAACAATACACGTGATGACTTAGTTATCACAGCTGGGAGAGCTAAGATTGCAGTCATTGAGTAAAGCAGTCACAGCATCTTGATTAATGACTGCTTCACACAACTATCAAAATTTCAGTGCATAAATTGAGGACCACCTTAAAATAATTTACCATTTATGAACATGAATATCCCTATTCAGAAATGAGCATACAAATGACCTAAAATGCAATCTATTTTCTATACAAGTTTTAAATAAATAAAGAGAACTTAATTAAGCAAATGGTTTAAAAGTATTGTGTAAATAAAAATACATATTATATGGCAAAGTATGTGAATATTTGCTTTCAGAAGTTGGGCAGCATTGATGGCAGCTAAACATTTTCAATAATTGTTAATTGGCCCTACACATCAACTTGGAAGATTTTAAGTCCATTCTTCCTTATAGAAAAGCTTTAACTCAGAGGTGTTTGTGGCCTTCCTCATATAAATTGCCCACCTTAGATCCTTCCACAGTATTTCTGTAGGGTTATAGAAAGGATTGGACTTGGCCATTCCAATGCATTAATGTTCTTCTGCTTTAATCATGCTTTGATTGTACAACCTGTATATTTTCTTGCTGCATGATTTTTGATTCTCTTAACCATGGCAAAAAAGTCATAAAATCAGGCACAACAATAACAATCGGCTTTGCTTGGCAACAGAAAATCTGATCCCAATGGTGGTTGTAATTTGAAGACTGCCTGTAATCTAGTTATGGTAGCAACATCGTTGATAGTGTGGCTAATTTTTGACTATATTCTTCAAATGTTTATTTCAGTATTTTCATTGTTTTAATATTTTGCATTTTATACTATGCATTTCCTTTCTCTGCCTAAACTCTTTAGTTCTCATTTAGTGTCGGGTTTTTAAATCACAAAATTGCTTGTCTCTGATATTTCTTTCAAAAACCAAACCAGATCTATTTCCCCATGAAGTTTGTTTTTTATAAATAATTAAGTTGGATAGTAAATGTTTCAATATTCAATATTCCAAATTTTTCTGGACTACGTTTATAACTTTGTGAGATCAAAATATTATTTAGCTTTTCCTGTTTATTTCAAGTTCTTTTAGATTCTTAATCTTATAATTATTTTTTCTTTCATTCAGAATTGAAGATAAACTCACTGGATGAAGATTTTTCAAAACTATCATTTTAAAAGTCTCTAATAGCTTTAAAATGATTGATTAGCAATTTGCTGAAGTGATTAGAAAGAGATGTAACACTGCTTTTGCAAGCAAGATGATTTATCTCTTCATCTTTCAGCACCCAAATACATGGAGAACCACTTTCCTGTGGTCTCCTTGCAAGGAACATATAGGACAGCGATGGCGAACCTTTTTTGGCTCGCGTGCCACAAGTGGGGGGAGCGCAGGGGTGTCGTGTGTAGGCATGCCGCACCCATAATGCAATGTGCAATCCCCCAGTGCGCATGCGCGTACAACAGGCGCGACCCCCCCCCATTTTTACATGCTTTTTTCGCCCTCCCCAGGCTCCAGAGGCTTTATAGGAGCCTGGGGAGGGTGAAAAGAGCCTCCCCCGCCCCCCCGGAGGCCCTCCAGAGGCTTCAGGGACCATCCGGAGGCTTCCCTGAAGCCTTCGGAACACTTAAAACGACCCTCCGAGCAAACCGGAAGTGACAATTTAAGCGCTCTGGAGGCGTCAGGAAAGCCTCCGGACGGTCCCTGAAGCCTCCAGAGGGCCTCGGGGGGGGGAGGCTCTTTTCGCCCTCCCCAGGCAAGCCCTGCCGTGGAGTTTCTGCAAGCGCAGGAGCACTCCGTCACTCCCCCCAGGGTTGAGCAGCGAACCACGGCTTTTCCAAGTGCCGCGGAGTGCCCGCGCTACCTCCACGTGGCCAGATGATCGCAGGGAAGCCGAAGAGGAAATCCCTGGCCACAGCGGCGTCGGAAGGAGGCAGGAATCCAGCGGCAAGGGCACGCGGCAGCTCCGGAAAGCCCCAGTGGCTAGGTGAGCACTTTTAAAAGTCACGCCCTTTCTTTTAAGCTGCGCGGCACCATTTTGAAGCCGGGAGGACCCACGTGGTCCAAGATGGCGGTGCCCAGCAGCTCCGAGGAAGCAGGAAGCCAGGCAGCTGCTAATCCAGCCAGCAGCCCCACCGGAGGGGCAGAAGAGCATTCAACCAGGTCAGTGGCCTTCCCAGAGACTGCCCATAGAAGGGGGGGAGGAAAGGCTAAGTCTAAACAGAAGCACCTCTCCCCCAGGGTAGGTCCAAGGGAAGGGGGGGCAGAAACCTCCCAAGCCTCCCTCCAAGTACGAGAGGCGAAGGCATCAGACCTTGGAAAGGCTCTGCAAGAAGGCAAGTGGCCACAGGAGCACCCCAGGCATGGATACAGAAGGGCAAGCTCCAGGGACTCCCTCCCCCATGGGAGCCACAGAGGAGAACCCAGCAATGCAGGCTAGGATCCCGATAGACACCTCTGGCCTTTGGGGCCCTGCTCAGGGGGGGCAATCCCCCTCCCTTTCTGCAGTGGGAGCAGCCCTGCCCACAGGATCTCCAGGCCTGGGCATTCCTCCAGCACAGGGAGGCATGGGACAGTCCCCTCCCATAGGGGCACCCAATTTCCAGGAGATGATGATAAGGGTTTTTCAGCAATGCATGGCAGCGGCCTTCCAACAGCACAGCCACAGGGGCCTCCTCCTTCCCCTCCCAGGGCTCCTGACTACCTGGATGTCCAGGAGGAAGACTTTCCCAGTTCCTCAGCCTCATCCCAGGAGGACAGCGACCTGGAAAGTGAAGAGGGAGAGATCAGGGAGAGCAAGCTTTCACATGATGAAGGCATGCCGCCTCCCAAGCCTACATTCATTGGATTGTTCCAGCCTTCGCTGTTAAAATCGCTGCTTTTTAAGGCCAAGACAGCAGCAAAGCTGCAGAGGCTCCACCTCCACGCCAGGGCTTCTCAGCGGAGAACATTTTTTGATGAGCAGACCATCGAGGCAGACACGATACCTACGCCCAAGGCCTTCCTTGACCTGGTCAAACGCCAGTAGGCATCCCCCACTGCGGGCCCTTCGCCTTTATCCACAGACAGGGTCTTTAACGTGGACCAGGAGATGGCGAAGACGTTGGCACAACCCTCCATTGATGCTCCTGTTGTGACTCTGCACACAACTACCAACCTGCCAGGGGAACCAGAAGATGCCTTAAAGTTGGAGGATAAGAAGGCGGACCTCACCTTGCAGAGGGGTCACCAGGCGGCCGCCTGAGCTGTGAAAGCAGCCACCACAGCCTCCTTCATCAACCGATCTTCCTTGCTGTGGCTGCAGGAGCTGCAGCAACGCACGCCTATAACAGATGTCCATGCCCATCAGGACATCAACAAGCTGGTGGCGGCCATCCAATTTTCGTCTGCCACCCTAGGTTCGCCTCCAGGGCAACTGCTTCTTCGGTGGCTTCCCGCAGACTGCTGTGGCTACGACACTGGCAGGCAGACGTCCGTCACAAGTGGCGATTGGCATCAGCTCCCTCCACAGGAGCAGCACTGGAGCCGTTCCTAATCGAGAACAAGGACAAGAGGAAGGTCCTTCCCACCGCTCCGAAGAAGGGCAGCTTCAGAACGGCGCTGTACCCCAGACGCTCCTACTCCCGGGGTCAAGATTCTGGCTCCTTCTTTCGGGATCAGGACTCCTTTAGGGGATCAGAGGCGGGGTACTCAGGGAACAGGCAGTACCAGGGGGGATTCTCTGCCAGGCAGAGATACCCAGACAGGCAACAAAGAAGCAGGCAGCAAAAGCAGCCCTTTCGAGGGGGCGGAGGAGGCGGAGGGGGGCGCTCCTTCCGCAAAAACTAAGTCTAGGTCCAGCTCTCCTCCCATTGGGGGGGGGGGCGCTTGGCATACTTTGCCGACCGCTGGGACCTCTCCTCCTCCGATAAGTGGGTTCAGGATACCATCAGGCATGCCCTTTCAATAGAATTCCTGTCCAACCCCTGAGTTTTTTCCGGATATGTCCGGTCTCCAACAACCCGACCCGGAAGTGGCTGATGCAGGAAGCCATCCAGCACCTGTTGGAGATTAGGGCCATTCAGCCCATGCCTCCAGAGCAGCAGGGTCAGGGACACTACTCCATCCTTTTTGTCATCCCCAAGGCTTCGGGGGGCTGGAGGGCAATCCTGGATCTGAAGTGCCTGAACAAGGAGGTTCAAGATGCACTGTCTGCACTCCATATTGGAAGGGATTAGGCAGGGGGACCTTCTAACATCCATAGACCTCACGGAGGTCTACCTACACATTCCCATTGCCAGGGAGCACCGTAGATATCTCAGGTTCTGCTACCTGGGGCACCACTTTCAGTACCGGGCCCTGCCCTTTGGGCTGTCTTCAGCACCGAAGGTATTCACTAAGGTCATGGCGGCTCTGGCAGCACGCCTGAGACAGGTACCGGTACGCATTCAATGTTACCTAGATGACCTGTTACTTCAGTCATCTTCCTTTGAGGGTGCCCTAAGGGACTTAGATATCACTATGGCAGTCCTGAGAGACCACGGGTTCTCTGTGAACATGGCTAAGAGCCACCTCCACCCCTCTACTAGCCTGATCCACCTAGGAGCCCTAATAGATACCCAGACAGGCACAGTCTATCAGTTGCCAGAAAGACAGATAGCCCTCAGGCAGCTAGCCACCTTGGTGGCCAGGGAGCGCAAAGTTTCCTTAGCCATTCTTTCCAAACTGTTGGGTACCATGGTCTCAGCCATCGGCATCGTCCCATGGGCTCGCCTCCACACCAGAGTCCTCCAATGGTTCCTTTTGCCTTTCCAGTGGAGGTGCATGAACTGCTCTCAGTCCAAGGTACTTCTTCCAGCAGAAGTCACCCGATCCCTGTCTTGGTGGAAGTCCCCGGTGATCACAAAGGGCGAGACCTTTTGGAAACCAGACCGAGTAACAGTAACTACGGACGCCAGCTTGAGCGGGTGGGGCGCACATCTGCAGGCTCAGATGGCACAAGGACACTGGTCTCAGGTGGAGAGGACTCACAGCATCAACTGGCTGGAGCTCAGGGCGGTCCGCCTGGCCCTCTTACACTTTCATCGCTCAGTCAGGGGCCGTCACATATTAGTCCTCACAGACAATATCACCACCAAGGCCCACATAAACAGACGGGGGGACCAGATTGAGGGCTCTCATGCAGGAAGCCAGACGACTGGGGCTGTGGGTCGAAAGGAACCTCCGGTCTCTGAGGGCAGAGCACATAGCGGGGATGGACAACACCAGAGCCGACTGGCTCAGCCGGGCCGAAGTGGACAACGTGGAATGGAGGCTGCAGCCAGCGATCTTCAAAGAGGTGGTGGAGCGCTTCGGACGCCCGGAGGTCGACCTCTTCGCCACTCCTCTCAACGCCCAGCTCCCAAGGTTCTTCTCCAGGTACCGGACACGGGGGGCAGAAGGGGCGGACGCTCTCCGGTGCCCCTGGCCCAGGGGTCTACTGTATGCCTTCCCGCCTTTACCTCTGATCCCCAAGGTCATACGGAAGGTCCTGCAGGAGAGGGCGGAAGTGGTTCTGTTGGCCCCTCACTGGCCCCGCAGGCTGTGGTTTGCAGATCTCCAGTCTCTGTCAGTGGAGAAGTCCTGGAGAATTCCCCAGGAGAAGATATCCCTCAGCCAGGGGTCTCTGGAGCACCCAGACCCTCTATGGCTCCAGCTGACTGCCTGGCGCTTGAGCAGAGAATCCTGAGGAAAGACCTCTTCTCCCCCAGGTGATGCAAACCATCCAGGCCGCCCGCAGACCCTCCACGGAGCGCATCTACGGCGCCACATGGCGTGTGTTCTCATGGTGCAGCTCCCGGGGGTACGATCCCATTCAGACCACAGTGCCACAGGTCTTGGAATTTCTCCAGGCGGGCCTTGACAGGGGGCTGGCTCCCAACACGATCAGGAGGCAGGTTTCAGCCATTTCATTAATTCTCCTGTGTGGCAGAAACCAGAGCTTGACTCACCACCCTATGGTCAAGCAATTCCTTAAGTGGGCTTCCAATCTCAAACCACCCATGGTACACAGGTACCCGTCCTGGGATTTACACAGGGTACTGGATGCTCTGACAGGCGCTCCGTTTGAGCCTTTAAACACTGTTTCCCTTAGGTTCCTGACCCTTAAGGTGGCCTTCCTGGTGGCTATCACCTCTGCCAGAAGGATATCCCAACTGCAAGCGCTGTTTACCAGGGAGGATCTCTGCGTGTTCCACCAGGACAGGGTGGTGTTGCGGTTGGATCCATCCTTCATCCCCAAGATGTGTACCTGCTTCCATCGAGCACAGGAACTGATCTTACCCAACTTCTGTCCAGACCCTTCTCATCCGTTGGAGAAGAAGTGGCACACTCTGGACGTAAGGAGGCTCTGAGGCTCTACCTCAGGAGAACCAGGCCGAGCAGGAAATCCGAAACCCTGTTCGTTTCCTTCCAGCCGGGGACTCTGGGGAAAATGGTGGCCTCCCTAACCATAGGCAGGTGGTTGTGATCCTGTATTGCCACTGCCTATCAGTCACAGGGCCTGTCCACGCCAGGCCGCATCACTGCTCATTCCACAGGGCCTGACCACGCCAGGCCGCAGCCACTTCTATGGCCTGGGCCATGCAGGCTTCCTTGGCCGAAATCTGCAGGGCAGCCACGTGGGCTTCCCCTTCACCTTTCGTAAGGAACTATAAACTGGACTCCTTTGTTTCGGCAGAGGCCTCTTTTGGCCGCAGGGTGCTACAAGCGGTCCATAGGGCGGGGGCCACGCCTCACCAGGCATGAGCTGGGGGGGCCATGGGTCTCAGGGGTCTCCCTCCCTAGGGACGTGTAGGCTTTGGTATGTCCCAGTCTGGATACTCCTCCCCCTCACTATGGAGAAAGGGCGTTGGTACTTACCTGATATGCCTCTTCTCATAGTGGGGGAGGAGTATCCAGCCCCTCCCTGTCAATGTTATGTTGATAAAGTGTTATGTTGACGATTTTTAAGTTACGTTGTTTGATACTATAAAAGTTAATATATGTTTTAAGAAGTCTGGAGTGAATGGTTCAACGAGTTGGATAGAGTTCTTCGCCGATAACTGGGTTGTACCTGGTGACCAGTGGGCGTTCCCAAAGAGCTTATCTGACTCAGTCCAATCAGTGAGAGGACAAGGTTAAACCAGTCTGGATACTCTTCCCCCACTATGAGAAGAGGCGTATCAGGTAAGTACCAACACCCTATTTGCTTGACAGTGGACTGGTAATATCCAGATATTTTGGAAATCGTTTTGTAACCTTTTCCAGTGTAGTAAAGCATCAATAACATTTTTTTGGTTCCAGCCATGACAAATTTCCATATACCTGTGTTGTAAAGATCAGATTTTGATAGTAAATACCCAGAATTCTATTCTTTAAATGAGGCTGGACCTGCCACATTTAACACTGACTACAATTGTATTGATTGAAATAGGATTATCATTCTATTCATTGGAACAACTGGCCATCTTCCCTTTCAAATGAACTGATAACTTTGCATAATTTTCTTCAATGACTTCTATTCAATTGGTTTCTTTTTAGTTTTGGGATTTGTGTGAACAGATCTATTTTAGGTAGCATTTATGTAGAAATGGAACCGCAAACTGCAAGCACTACTCTATATACAATATTTCAATAGGATCTGTATATGTTGTAAACCAAGGGACTGATTCAAATGATTTTAATATATTTACTTTTACAAAAATAATGTTAACATTTAGGACAAATATTCTTATAGGATGGCATATGAAACATTTAAATGAAAACCTTAAAAGTATCTGAACAGGTTAAAATATAATGTATATAATATATATAGGAAGTCCTCAATTTAGAACAGTTTGGTTTAGTGACTGTTCAGAGCTCTAGTGGTGCTTAGTGAAGATACTGGTTGCTGGCGTTACGACCATTACAACGCCCCCGCTGTCATGTGATCAAAATTTGGGCACTTGACAGGCCATCCACATTTATGACTGCAGGGGCACTTTAATTTTCCCTACCCACCTATCTCTCCCATTTATGCCCTTTTGACTCCCTGCGCTCTGTGTCCCCTGATGCCCCAGCTGAGGTAAACCATTTTCTTTCTCATTCTTCTGACCAAGCATATAGCTGGCTATATCAGGCTTCTCCCCCCAGATCGAACATAACGGTTTTCTTACAAGACTTGGGGAACATGGCTTCACATTTGCAGCAGCTGCCTCATAAAGGGCTAGGGTGGCTCCACCTCATCAGCAGTGGGAGCAAGAAGACAGCAAAGGGCAGCTGGGGTGGCAGAGTGCAGGGCAATAGGAATCCTGAAGTGCAGGGTGTGAGGGCGTCTGGGATAGGTTTTCATGGGGCCCCCTTTGCATTGTGCTGGTGAGCCACATAGGGACTGGGCTTCTCACTGCCCTGTGGTTCGTGGGCTTCTTGCAGCCTCAGAGCCACAATGCCCTTTTATACAACAGTGTTATAATTTTGCTACTACCTAGTGCCATCTGGATTCTTCAGCCCAAATATGGCAGCCTTTGTAAAACTGAGTATAAAATAAATAAAAGAATGAATGAATGAATGAATAAACAAACAAACAACTATGAGTCTTATTCTCTATTCCAACTACCACCACAATCCTGAAGTAATATGCAGCAAGAATATCTACTCATTTCATCAGGATATCTAATTTGATTTGGGATTCAAGTCAGAAGCAAGATTCAAAAATCTAAAGTGTGCAAGCCTGGAAACTTATCAATGGCTGTAATTTTTGCTTATTTTTGTATCAGAATGCTAACATTTCTAGACATGGTACACTCTCTAAGAAAATGAAGCCTAATCAATTTCTAAATGGTAAATGCAGTTTTTGGACCTAAACTAATTTTACATGAAGGACAATTAATGGTAATGAGTATGCTCCTGCTGCACATACAAACTTATTGATAGCTTACTGTGAGCTTTATATTAAACATGCTTCAAGTCATGGGCTTGTTTCTTCTATGAATCTTCATTTATGGAGCAAGGAAGTATACTGTACAAGATTTGTTTCCCAGTCTCCATTATATCTACGGAACAGTGAAAACAAGGAGACTAAATAGTGACTTCCTCAAGCTTGCTTAAAAAACAGATCTGATTCACTTCTTGAATCTTTAGCCCATACATAATTCAAAAACCACTCTTGTAGGACTGTTTTAGAAAGGCAGAAATACGGCTTCTTGTCTTATTTTTTAAAATGTCTTTTTTTTCCAAAATGCTTTAAATTCACATACATATATTCACATAAATTATATAGCTGCTGTCTGCTCTACATACCTCACTTTGAGAGGGAATAGTAAAGGCATTAAATAAAAAATGCAAATGAGTATACACAAAAAGATTGCAAGGAGAGGTTATTTGTATTATGGGTATGCATGATCTAAGAATAAGAATCAGTTGGAATCCTGTGGAAGATAGTTTACTGTATTTGACAAAATGTCAATCCAACATATCTTGCAGCACATTGTTAATGTTACTTTTATGTCCATTGCATACAGCAGTAATGGATCATAGTTAAGTCATTATGAGGCGGTTAAGTTGGGCTTTGTTCTTATTGGCCAATCACATGACTTGTATGTGGTACTTATTTGAATAGCCAGCCCTATATAAGAATACATCAGGGGACAGGACATTGACATTTTTAGGCAGGCAGGGAGTTTGGGTGTGTAAGCTTAAATTCAAGCAATGGCTGCTACCACCTGGAGAAGCAGGAAAAAGAGACTGATACACCAGAGGCAAAGAAACAGAGCTCAGTATAGACAGAGAAAGCCTAGGCTTGAAAAGAAAAATGCAAGGCATGCAAAACGTGGCTATGGAAAGAAAATCTCCAGAAAGCCTCCCAGAAAAATGCAGAAGATGAGGCTTGACAGTGTCCGAATGACCAATGAGGCACAAAATATCCTGCATTTTTGTGTGCACGACCTCTACAAGAAGGTGTCCTTGGCAGCTGAGCGATTGAGAAAGAAGAAGCGTCATGTCTCTATTACTGTCTCAGATGTAAGAAATGCCCTGAAAAAAATCATGCCAAAGAAATATGACAGAAAGTCTGTATCCTCCATATCATGCAAGTGCCATTAGAAAATAATCTCTCTCCTCTCCTACAATAGACTTAGAAATGAAGGAATGAAAAGGAAGGGGGGAAATCACTGGTCTGAGATAAAATCAAATGCTTTGCCTGCCTGAAAAAATAGTACCTTCAAATTTCCAAGCAATCCTGTGACCTACCTTTTATTACTAGATCAACATCATGAACTCAAGGATAAACAGAATCTAGCAAGATGATTATCGTATTGCTGTTGTGCTGAATTAGAGAGATAACTTACCTGTTGTCAGAGGAAAATTACTTCCAAAAGTTGTGGAATACCAAGGACTCTGATCAGCCATATGGAGCATGTGAGATGTTCTCTGAAGGGAGATCTATTCCCTTTTTCAATAAAACAGGATTTGTGCAGGATAATACATCTTAGTATGTGTGTTTTATATTGGGGTAATGATGGCATGTTTGTCAGACTCTGTATGTCATTCAGTCTCCAGAGCTTATAACTTTGATCTCTGGCAATGTTCTAAATGCAACACTAGGTTAAAATTGGCTATGAATTCTATACATTCTTTGTAGAATTTATAGAACGCAATATAGGTCATTTGGCTGTTTATCTATTACTATAATTTTGATTGTCTTTTTAAATGTGGTAGAAAAGATGCTTTTATGCCATTCTGTCTGAGAGATTTGTATCCGAGTGCATGTTCAGATTGATACATTTTATTCAGCAAATATATATTTAAATATTGATCAGGTAATAAATGTTATATTTGAAGTGTTTGTCCCTTCTGCAGTGTTCATACTATATCTTTCATTAGACAAAATCACTGCAGATATATGGTTTTGAATTTGAAGCATTTACAATTTGAATGCTTCATGTGTGCTAAGCAAATTATTTGTTTAGGTGTCATGTAAAAATTTGATATATTAATATTTTAAAATGTATAACTTGCAGATTCAAAAGTGTCTGACTTAATATCTAAAAAGCATTTCAGTTCATCTCAAAGTACTACTCTAAAACAGGTTATAAAGAGTTAGTGTTTCTCTCTGTCCCTAAAAGGTCTGTTCTTAAGTATTTTATCCTTCTCTGCAGTATGTGCCATTTTTTGTTTATTTTTCATCCTTCAAAGCACAAAATACTGTAAAAAAGAATACAAAAGTTTCCTCTCAGCTCTTCGTTTCTTCTTTGGGTGTCAGTAGTGGAGAGAAAAAAGCAAATAGACCTGAGAAGCTGAGAAAGACTGGAGAGGTAGAAAAAGGAGAAAGAAAAAGGAACAACTGAGGTTTGAACCTAGAACTTAGAAATTGCCTGAAAAGTCAATTACAAATTAAAACATTGTTTTAAAAATAATCAGTTGTTAGAATGAAGCAGATTGTTTAAGAAATACATGGAACCATATATTTTCACTAGAAGCTTTCAAAATAGCTACTTTGAGATTCAGGAAAACAGTAGCAATGAGAGGTGGTTGGGAGCAAAACAGGACATCTAAAAAGCATATGATGAAAAACAAAATTGGAATGATATTTGTGTTGCGATGGTGTTGAATGACTGGTACTTATGATCGATTCCAGAAGTTCCAGCTGTCTCAGTGCCCACGTACCCACTTGATCATGAATCGTGCGCCTGGCAACCACTTTGCACTTAATGATAGTTGCAGCATCCCAGTCACATAATCACCATTTGCAACCTTCCCTACCAACTTTCCACAAGTAGTAAATGGGAAAGCCAGAAGGGAAGGTTGCAAGTCAATCTTATAAGTCCCCCTGGCCTTTTTATACTCCCATTGGTTCTTGGGCTTCTTGAGCATGTGCTGCACCATATCATCCATCCAGCCTCTGCCTTCATGCAACATGCACCAAGCATCCCATGTCTTCCCCCAAATCATGCACAGCTAACACCAGTCTCCTCAGGACCTCACCTGGCATTTCCAAGCCCTCTGCAGTACCCTTGCATTCCTTATCTAGGACTTCCACCATTTCCCATTTAATGACCAATACATTGTAGGTTATGACAGCAGCTGAGCCTGTTGGGATTGTTATCACTAAGTGATACAGTGATGTGATGCTTTATGACCGCATCATTTAGCGATGGCAGTCCTGATCCCAATTGCAATCATAACTTGAGGACTAACTATATTGTTACATTATGTATCATTTCTTTTCTGCATCTTAACTAAATGATCCTACTGTTCTAAATACATGCAAATTTAAAAACCATGTGTATTATTTAGGATTTTTATATACAATAAGTCCTAACTTATGACTAGTCTTTTAATGACTATTTGAAGTTATGACAGCTTGGAAAGGATATTTTATAGTCTAGTAAAACTCTTCCAGCCATCGTGTCACTCTTCCTTCCCCCATAGTCACTTGGTAATGATGTGGGTGTTTGGCAACTTGTTCACACTTATGACTGGTTGTCAAATGCCCTGCTATCATGTGATCGTAATTTACAATATTTTCCAGAGCAGTTTGCAGGGTGGTCCAGGAATGGGTTATTGTCATGTCCAATTGGCCTCGAGGGTGGCAGATAATCTGAAAGCTGTTGATAAGAAGGCGGAGATGACCCTCAGGAAGACCTTCCAATCGGCAGCCTGGGCCATGAAAGTGGCAGCTGCGGTGTCTTTCTTCAAACACACGGCTCTCCTTTGGCTGCAGCAGATCCAAGTGTATTTGGACCTTAAACTTCTAAATCAATTCCTAGTCTACAGGAGATTCAAAATGGCTTTGCTCAAGTCCATCTTGGCGGGTATCCGTGAGGGGGATTACATGGCTTCCATTGACCTCAAGGAAGCGTATCTCCACATTCCCATCCTGGAGCACCGGAGGTGCCTCAGGTTTTCTTGCCTGGGAGTGCACTACCAATATAGGGCCCTGCTGTTTGGATTAGCCTCAGCTCCCAGGACCTTCACCAAGGTGCTGGCGGTGATGGCCGCTTACTTGAGGGAGGTCCCAATGAGAATCCAATGCTACCTGACAACATTCTCGTTCAGGCATTGTCGTCACAACAGACACGGGCAGACATCCGGTTGGTGGTAAACATTCTCCAGGAGTTGAGGTTTTCGGAAAACTTCGATAAGAGTAATTTGGTTCCGACCACTCGGATCCTCCATTTAGGGGCAGTGATAGAGTCCCGTAGGAGCATGATTTTTCTTTCCCCTGATTGTAGGTCCAGTTTGGTGAAGTTAGTTAAGCATATTCACAGGGATCATTGTGTTCCCATAGCACTCCTCTCCATTCCCAGGGTCATTCAGAAG
This sequence comes from Natrix helvetica, assembly GCF_964273705.1. Lineage (NCBI taxonomy): Eukaryota > Metazoa > Chordata > Lepidosauria > Squamata > Natricidae > Natrix > Natrix helvetica. The sequence continues at coordinate 62,958,219 of NC_138549.1, read as the reverse complement.
GTAGTCAGGGAACAGGCAGAGGTCATTCTTGGGGCACTGCACTGGCCCAGGAGGGGCTTGGTTTGCGGACCTAATGTGCCTATCAGTAGGTCAACTGTGGAGGATTCCGGGGGGGGGGGGGGAGAGATAGAGATAGACAGGGGCCACTGATCCATCCAGAGCCACAGTGGCTTCAATTGACCGTGGAGATTGAGAGGGAGCGTCTAAGGGACGCTCATCTTTCTCAACGAGTGATCATGACTATTGAGGCTTCGCGACAGCAGTCGATGACCAGAATGTACAATTCCACATGGGCCACCTTCGTGGCTTGGTGTTGGTCTTCCCATATAGAACCTGGAAGGGCAGCGGTGCCACAAGTCTTGGACTTCCTCCAAGATGGCTTGGACAAGATCTATCTCATGGCACAGTGAAGAGACAGATAGTGCCTCTCTCCACGGTGATTGCAGGTAAAGGTTCACTAGCCTTATCCCAGCTTCCGGTAGTTAAGAGGTTCCTCAAGGGGGCTGTGAACCTGCGGCCGTCACAGGTTTCCTACGTGAAACCTTCCCATGGTACTTCAGTCCCTGATGGCAGATCCATTGAGAACAGTTAGTCTGAAACTACTTACCTTGAAGTTGTGTTCTTGGTGGCGGTCACATTGGCAAGGGACATTTCCAAACTGGAGACTTGTCCTCCAGAGAGGATCTGTGCGTTCTTCATAGTACCAGGGTCGTGTTTCATCTGGACCCGGTGTTCTTGCCTAAGGTAAACTCTCTTTTCCACCGCACGCAAGAGGTTGTCCTTCCGGATTTTTTCCCTGATCCAGTCAGAGATAGAGAACATAGGTGGCATCGCTTGGATGTTAAACGTTCCTTACACATTTCCTGAAGCGTTCAGGAGGTCAGAAGCGTTATTTATCTCTTTTCAATCGTCCACACTAGGGAAGAGAGTCACATCTACCATTAGTCGTTGGATCAGACTGCTGATCGCTCTGGCGTATGAAGCAAAAGGGTTACCGGTGCCGGATGGACCATCCTGCAAACTACTCCGGAAAATGACAGTTGGTCTTATCCAAACTGTGATTTTAGGAGTTTTGCAGGATGGTCCAGGTCCCACCTGATAATGGTCTGTAGGCAGGGATAGGGGCATGGAAGAGTTTCCCTTGTGACTTGTTCTCAAGTGCCCCTGGAATGTATACATCATTGAAACTGAAGCCAGAAAGAAGGAGCACAGTGGCATGGCTTCAACTTTAACTCAGTCTCGAGGCCAATTGGACATGACAATAACCCATTACTGGATCATCCTGCAAAACTCCTAAAATTACAGTTCAGGTAAGACCAACTGTAATTCTCTGCCTGCTGCCCAAGAAAGTCAGCCAGGAAACTGGCAGGGAAGCTTGCAAGCTGCTACAGCCTGCTGAAGGATTTCCCTTCCCATGTGTGGGGCAGGTGGAAGCAGAAATCCTTCTTCAGGCTACAAAAATGAAGCTCAAACCTTTGGGATCCCAATTTTGTTACTTTAGCCCAGGACAGAAATTCCCTTCCGCAAATCCTGCAGTGGGTTGGAGAAACAAAGCAGAGATTGTGAAAAAATGGAAAAGGTTCTTAACAAGCCTTAAATGTTGAGGACTTGATGTTTGCTCCACAGATGTTGAACTTGTTCTTATTCTTTAACTTATACATTCAATTAACAGAGGAGGTGATTCCTAACATTCATTCATACCATTCGTCTACTCTGAGGGAACTATTGATGAGGTCATTCAGTAACTGGAGTCCAGATGAGGAATGATGAAATGAAACTTAAGTTCTCTTGATCAGAAGTTGTATTTATTTAACCATCACAAAAATTACTCTTGGCAGTTCACATAAAAATACAAGACAAGACAAACTTATATAAAACTTGTAAATGCAACATTACCAAAATAGAAAATAAAAGATTGCAACAAAAGCTCAAATTCAGGGAAGGCTTTCTGAAAAAGCTCAATCTTCAGAATCTTGTGAAATAGTATAGATTTTGATATGGATGGGGCTATATTTTCCTGAAGAATTAGCACATAGTTTATACATCTGTATTCCCAGATGGAAATAGGTTGGCCATGACACATTGATAAGCAGTCATAATAACCCATTAAGAAGCCAGAATGTAAGTGATTATATTGCTGCATGATTTGTACATTTAGGAAATAGCATAGTGTATTTGCATAGGCTCTTAAGATATAAATATTATGATAAATAGATTGAATTACTTTTTCTATTGTTTCATTTTTTATAACAGATTAACAAAGGAAATAATAGATATAGCAAACAAATTTGGAGTACTTTTGTAAAGTACATTTTCTTTAGTAATTTGTAAGATTTTCCTCTTATTTGTCTTCCCCTTCTATTTGGTTTGTTCTACTAATCAACCTGAAATGAAAACAAATCTTTTTCCTTCTAATTGTATGCATTATGCATAGAACTCTGCAAAAAAGAAACATCTCATATTTTATTATCAAAGCTGGCACCACATATAGCAATAGCATTTAGACTTATAGACCTTTCTAAGCAGTTTGTAGAGTCAATATTTTGCCCCCAATATGCTGTCCTCATTTTACCCACCTTTGAACTGCCAAATTGCAGGCAGGCAGCAGAAAGTAGCCTGCAGTACTGCACTCTAACCATGCACCACCACAGCTCTTATGCTATACTATCTATAGTATGACTATGTGGTAGTCATTAACCCAATTATTTATATATATGATAATGAAAGAACCACATACTGTATGAGTTTTGCTGAACAAACATTCTCTATGATTGTGATTTAGGGAGAAAATGTTAGCAACATGACGGCTATATAAATCATTACAAGATCCAAAAATGTGATTGGTCTTTTTGAAGAATGAGAATGATAACTGAGCATTTATGTACAAAAAAGGTTTCAATGTTTTGAGATAAATGAATGGATTTGTAGATAGTGTCCATTTCTATGTACATAGAGAAAAGTATACAGGATAAGATGATTTCATATTCTGAATGCGATAGACATTTGTTTAGCAGTGTTGTTTGGTATGTTGTGTGGAGTGGTTTATCCTACTTTTTACTACTTAGAAGAACAAGACAAGAATGTCCACTTTCACTCTTGCTTTTTAATATCTGAGTGGAAGCTTTGGGATGTGTTATTAGACAACATAGAGAGGTCTTAGGAGAAGTACATAACTCAGTTGAACAGATTGGTTTTGTTTAATGTTATTCTTTTGTTTATTTCTAAACTTCACATGGTGTTGATGCAGAAGATAGATGCTATTAGTAAAATAGTAGGATATTCTAATCCAAATCAGAATTGATGCCAATAGGTGAAAATCGATTACCTATCCATTTAATATTAATTTTGTATTTGAATCAAATCAATTAAATGTTTAGGTATATATATATCAACGAATATTTCTCAATAATATACTGTAATATAAATAAAATAGAGCAGTTTCTTCAGATATAGATGGGAGTCATTAAACCTCTGGGGAAAGGTAACCCCCTCAAAATGAATATTACTCCCAGATTAATTTACATTCTGAGATGAATTCTAGTTTATATACTGTATCTGGAAAATATTTTCAGAAAATAAATTCTTTGTTTAGAAAATTTCTATGGAATTCTTTGATTCTAAGAATATTTTTACCAAAAATGAAACCACCATAATGCAGAAAGATTTGTTTTTCCAGATCTAGAACTACATCATTACATTTACCTATTGTCAGTTATTATATACTGGAAGCCAGCAATTGTTGTTAATTTTCCAATTTGTGCAACTTTGCAATATGCACATATATCACTTTTGGCTGGTTGGATAGTATTAAGATCTATATATACTAAAACTACTATCTCTGGAAACAATTACATCGGTTAGAAAATTATGGAATACGTCTAATAAAAAAGCGATTTGATGCTTCTAACCTAGGACTCTACTTAAAGCCCCTTGCATGTGGAGTTACGACAAGAAACTGGAATTACTGCAATTACTATCACAAAATAATGCAGTCAGATGACATTGTGTGCTTTACGACTGCATCACTTAGCCAAGGAAATTCTGGTCCCAATAGGACTACCTGTATGGGGGGGGGGGGGATTGAGTGCAGCAGGGTAGGATTTGTGTAGTAAAATAAGTTATAGGACCAAGAATGAATGTGGACTAAATGAATACAGACTGAAAACAAAAGTGAGTGACCAGCATGAAAGAAGTATGGTATATTGACATGGTTTGATTATATAGTACACAAAATAAATATATGAAAAAAGAGTGAATATATGTAGACGAAGATGGTCAAAAAATCTGAGGTTAGATGAGATAAGATTGAGAAATTTAAAGAACCCAAAGCATTAAATAAAGAATACATAAATGTAATTTTCAAAGACTGTTTTTGAAATATAAAAAGGGTGACAATGTCATTTATTAATTAATGACTAAGAAATTCTTTTAAGTATTATTTAGTTCCAACATAATTGCATTGTTTATTAGAATGAAAGTACCACTTTTTGTGTATTGTTGATGCACTTTAAAAATGAAATTTTATTACTAAATTGTACACTGAAATATGTGAATTCTGCAACTTGCATACATTATATTACAAGTCATTCTTGTTTGGGACCAACAGCTCATTTGGGAAGCAGTTACTAGCCACATGCGGCATCAGGAAGAAGGCCTTGCACAGCCAGCAGCTGCTTTGCAAAGGACCATGCCAGGCACATCTAGTCAGCACTGGGAGGAAGAAGTCAGCCAAAGTCACTTGGAGGTTGCATAGTATAGGGAGACAGGGCAGAGATGGAAAGGGGGGGGGGGGAGAAGAGAGTGTGAGGAGTTGAAGGGACCCCTGTGGCCTAAATGAGGGTGGGCTGCCAAACACCCAAATGTTGATAATGTGACCAAAGGGGCACCACAGCAGCTATAACTTCAAGGACTGATCATGAATACTTTTCCTCAAATAAAATTGTATTAAAAAATAAACCATTATCTGACATAACATGTAGTTTGCATACACTTTAGTGTGGCTTAATAAGGGTCAGGGAGGCAATTTTATAACTTTTCTTTAAAAGAAAAGCTAATAGGATAGTTTTCTTGTAAAAAGATTGAGCAATATAAAGTAAGTATTCATAAAAGTTTGTTCAGCACAGATTTTTTTTGATTAATAGAAAGCAATGGAAGTCACTGTATCATGTGTACCATTTATTCTGTCTTATGTATAAAATAGATGAATTGTTTTTCAGTAATATTTCTCATAAAATCTCCATCAGCTAATTTTATTTTTTTTGTGTTTACTTTTTAGGTTATATTTCACACTATGTGCTGACTGTCTGTACTTACAGAAACTATTTAAAAACAGGTTTTTTTTTTCAAAATAAATTTGATTCCAGTGGAATCTGCTTTAGATTTTGTCTTGTGAAGTAACTCTTGAAGCAATGCCTGTACAAGCTCCACAATGGACGGATTTTCTCTCCTGCCCTATTTGCACACAAACATTCGACGAAACGATCCGGAAACCCATCAGTCTAGGTTGTGGCCACACAGTCTGCAAGATGTGCCTGAACAAGCTCCATCGGAAAGCATGTCCTTTCGACCAGACCACTATCAATACAGACATAGAACATCTTCCTGTGAATTCAGCTTTGCTGCAGCTTGTGGGTGCTCAAGTAAGGGAATGTTTCCTTAGTCTCTTGCTTTAGATTTCTTTTTTTTAACTAGTTGACATCTTTTTTAATCAAATAAGCAACTGTATTTTTAAATAGAAAAAGTAAATAATGAAATGAACAAATGTAACAAACCATAACATTTTCAAGTATATAAATCATAAGGAAAGAGTTTCTTAAAGTCGCCAAGTTTCATTGTAGGGTGTCTAGCCCTAGGCAATCAATTAATAGTTTTACTATATTTACTATATGAAAAAAGCTTGTTTAAATTGAACACCATTAACCAGTTGCTGTTGGGGATGCAAGCTTGTTTGTAGTTTTGAAAACAAGGTGTTCTATCTTGAATATATTTGTGTATAAAATAGTATGGAATCACATATTTTTTCTTTTTGTAACAATGACTGTTTTGTCTTCTTCAAGACAGGAGTAGACAATTAATGAAAAGTGTGGAACTGTGCATAAATTTTGCAGACAAAGATGGGAGAAATAAAAACATAGAAGTAGCCATTTCTTAACATATTTGTTATATTCTTATGTTTTCTACAGATGCCAGAGCAGCAACCAATAAATCTGCGCAGTGGTGCTGAAGATACTAAACATTATGAGGAAGCCAGGAAATGTGTGGAAGAACTAGCCTTATACCTTAAACCGCTCAGCAGTGCAAGAGGTGAATCATGCTTGTCATCCTTTTGCCGTGTTTTAGTATGGCAACATGTGTAAAGAATATCCAATTAAGAAAAGTGCCAAAGCAAGTAATTTTGAAGAAAATGTAAAAAAAAAAACCACTCACCATGTTTTATTTCCTTCCCGTTTCCCTTCAGCCTTTATGGTATGATTACGTGGAACTTATGACACTTGGTGTCCTGAAAAGAGCCAGTTCACTTCCAATTGGAACGAATGGGGTTATTGTTTCACAGCAGTTAATTTGAACATGAACAAAATTTCAAGGCAGAAGAAATTGTGCCTTGAAGAAATTCTGAAGAACAATGTATACATAAAATGTTTTCCTCAGCAGATCTAAATACCATAAAAAATTTAACCCTTGCATACCATTTGAATAATTAGCCCCAAATAGATTGTATATAACTTTTGCATTGCTCTCAAGAAATTCAGAAAAATAACATTTTTCTCTTCATAAAGGTGTAGGATTGAACAGCACAACTCAGAGTGTGCTTAGTCGGCCCATGCAAAGGAAGCTTGTGACATTAGTCCATTGCCAGCTGGTGGAAGAAGAAGGGCGGATCCGAGCCATGCGTGCAGCACGATCTCTGGGTGAAAGAACTGTTACTGAGCTTATTCTTCAGCACCAGAATCCCCAGCAATTATCTTCAAATCTTTGGGCTGCAGTGAGGGCTAGAGGCTGTCAGTTCCTTGGACCAGGTATGTAGCAGGGGAAATGGTTTTACATCGGTGAGAAGATCAGCTGTGATATGAGCAAAAATGCTTTACATTTTTATATTTGAACAATTGAAAGCATTTAAAAAACGAATTTCTTTTTAATGATAATGTGGTTCATTTCTACTGTACATTGCACAGATTTGACAGGTCTTACTGAAGTCTTACTAAATGTTCTGCTATACAGTAGGATGGTGTTTTATTACATTGTTTAAATTGTTCAGTGCAGGCTGAGCAATACCAGATAAAGTAATCAAGGAAAAAGTCTCTGAAATATAAACTAACAAAAGTTCATTCAAGAAAAATATAAAGTAATATTTAATACGTTTGCACTATTTTAGTTATAAAAATTCAGCATTTGAATTTTTGGAGTTAGTTGTTACCTAAAACTCTCCTAGCAGCCTTCCCTAGCTTGAGTATCCTTCAGACACGTGAACTTCAATTTGAGAATGCCCATCCAGCAATTGGTGGGTTTTGCTTTATGGGACACAAAGTAGCACTCAAGGCCCACTTCTTAGTTGCAAGGAGTAACACGATCAACTGCTTACACTGAATCCTCAACTTACAATTGATCCCAAAATTCCACTGCTAAGCAAGGCAGTTTTTGAGTCAGTTGTGCCCTATTTTATGACTGTTTTGCCATAGTTGTTAAGCGATCACTGCAGTTTTTAAGTGAATCATGCGGTTGTTAAGCGAATCTGTTTTTGAGTCAGTTGTGCCCTATTTTATGAATGTTTTGCCATAGTTGTTAAGCGATCACTGCAGTTTTTAAGTGAATCATGCAGTTGTTAAGCGAATCTGGCTTCCCCCATTGATTTTGCTTGTCAGAAGCTCCCTAGGAAAGTTGCAAATGACAATCTCAAGACCCCAGGACCGTGATGGTGAACCTATGACACGCATGCCATAGGTGGCACGCGGAGCAATTTGTCAGGGCATGTGAAGCATGCGCGCCCTGGCCAGCTGACTTCGGTCTTCATTTGAGGCCATTTTTCGCCCTCCGGAGGCGCTAAAAACCAGCCCTACGGGCAAACCGGAAGATCAGGAATGTACTTCCGGTTTGCTTGTAGGGCTGGTTTTAGCCCTCCAGAGCCTTCAGGGAAGCCTCCTGAAGGCTCTGGAGGACGAAAAACGGTGTTAGGGACAAACTGGAAGTCACTTCCGGTTTGTTCGTATGGTCGTTTTGTACCCTCTGGAGCCTTCAGGGAAATCTCCTGAAGGCCCCTGAAGACTCCGGAGGGGTAAAACCAGTGCTACGAGCAAAGTGGAAGTCCGTTGCCGAACTTCCACTTTGACTCGGAGGGGGAAAATATTGAGTTCTTTTCAAGGTAACTTGTGAGCAACGGCTGCACTAGAAACTGAATGCTTTGCACAGATTTTAGAGAAGGAAGAGGAAGAAAACAAAGCAAAGCTCCCAACGCCTCAGCCCAGTGCTGCTCCCTCCGTGGACTTGAAGAGGAAAAAGCCCCCCCCCCGCTTTTCCCCCTTCTCAAATTGCGGTGTGCCTGGTGAGAGAGGGAAGGAGAGGGAGGGAGAGTGTGCACCACCTCCGATTAGCTCTCAAAGCTTGGCTTCTCGCCTCTGCGGCCAGGGCTTCGCACCCGGCCAGTGTGGGTCACCACGGCACTTGAGCGAAGAAATCCATGCAGTCCAAGTGAGCCAGGGAGAGAGATAGAGCGCCTGTTTGCCCACCCGCCTGCCTGGTCAAGGCTCTGATTAGGGTTCATTGGTGGATTAGTCTCTCCAGCTAGCCGGCGCGCTCGGCAATTTGTTGAGAGGTGCCACTCTCCCGCAATTTGAGAAGGGGGAAAAAAGGGGGCTTCCCCCTCAAGTCCACGGAGGGAGATTGCAGGGAAGCTCCAAATGCCCAGCGTGGTGCTTCAGCCCAGCGCTGCTCCTGTAGCAAACGGGGAACTTCCCCCCACCACCAGTCCGATATTTATCTCTCACACGTACCTCTGGGAACCTGCTTCCCTACCGCACACCCTTTCTGAGGACATTCTGCCTCCTAGCTCAGGAGGAGGGGGGGCGAGCCGGGCAGGTGCGATGGTAATGGGAAGAAGGTTAGCGCGCGCCCATCCACACCCACCACCTCCGCCAGCTCAGGGCAGCTGACTCACATATGAGCTGAGGCTGCGGGGAGCCCCCTTCGTGTTGCAGAGGGGGGCCCAGCCTTTGCCTGCATGACAAAGCATTCCCCGTCACTAAGGGCGAATGGGAGTACCCCCAACAAGCAAAGGACGTGCCGGCAGACCACCCACCTGCGCTCAAGTCAGCCTGCCTCTGTCTCCGCATGGGCTCTCTGGTCTCTGGCAATACTGGATTCTTTCCTGCCCTCCTGCATCGTCTCTCCGCACCCAGAGGTAGCTGGGGCAACAGTTCTGCCTCCCCCCTCCTCAAGCCCAGCAAGAAAGCCTGATCATCCCACCAAATCCATCCAAGGAAGGAGAGAGAGAGCCGGGCTCAGCCAATCTGCTCTCCCTGAGCTAGAAGCAGCAGTTAAGGGCAAACAAATGGCCGAAAATGAAAGTTGAAGTCAGCTGGCCAGCGCACGCATGCACGCTGGAGCTGACAGGGCAAAGCCACGCGTGCCCTCACCAATGGCTCCGCGTGCCACCTGTGGCACGCATGCCATATGTTTGCCACCACGGCTCTAGGGGAATGACATATTTTCTAGCATGATCCTGTTGTAATCTGGAGATTTCTATCACTCCTAATATAGTTGCTAATTCATAGAATTTATAATATCTTTATACAAATCCTATATTAATCCTGTGATGCTCCTTGATTTTCTAGCGATGCAGGAGGAAGCCCTGAAGTTAGTTCTTTTAGCTTTAGAAGATGGATCTGCTTTATCTCGAAAAGTCTTGGTTCTCTTTGTGGTACAGAGGTTGGAGCCACGATTTCCTCAGGCTTCTAAAACCAGCATTGGGCATGTTGTCCAGCTTCTTTACAGAGCCTCCTGTTTCAAGGTACAAAACTTAAGTACTTACGAATCTTCTTTATCTGGTAGTTATGTCCATTCTTAAAGTGTGCGTGTGTGTTTGTGTACTTCTTTTGCGCAAATGGCATGATGCAACAAGTTCCACAGAATTATCATTTGCAAGAAAGAATCTTGATTAAGCACACTTATTCCTTAGGTTCTTTAGTTTATCTTATTTTAATAGTTTTGCCTCCACCAGGTGACTAAACGTGATGAGGATTCCTCCCTAATGCAGCTGAAGGAAGAATTCAGAACATATGAAGCTCTGAGACGAGAACATGATTCCCAAATTGTACAAATTGCTATGGAGGCTGGTTTGCGGATAGCTCCAGATCAGTGGTCTTCATTGCTATATGGAGACCAGTCTCACAAATCCCATATGCAGTCCATTATTGACAAGGTAGTATCTCTTTAAATTATTACCCTTTGGTTTCTCAAATCAATTTTAAAAATGCTGATAAAATTGTAAAGAGAAATTCATATTTTTATATGAAATGCACCAATTAATTTTTTTTCATTCCAATTTTGTACAGGTAGTCCTTAACTTACAACCATTCATTTAATGACTGAAGTTACAACACCACTGAAAAAAGTGACTTATGACTCTTTTTTCACACTTACTGGTGTTACAGCATACCAATGCTTACATGATCAAAATTCCTGCACTTGACAACTGGCATGTATTTGTGAGGGTTGCAGTGTCCCAGGGTCATGTGTTCAACCTTTGTGAACTTTTATCAAGCTAAGTCATTGGGAATGCCAGATTCATTTAAAAACCATGTTACTAACTTAACAACTGCATTGATTCATTTAACCACTTGGCAAGTAAGATCGTAAAATGGGACAAAACTCACTTAACTGTCTTGCTTAGCAATAGAAATTTGGGGCTCAATTGTGGTTGTAAGTTGAGAACTACCTGTAGTGAGAATGGAGTATCCTCCTTACTTGTAGAATTTAGCTTTGATCCAAAATACCTGGGAACCTCTTTCACCATTTTAGACCTAGGGCCTTTTGTGAGGCGTGGTGGTGCAGTGGTTAGAATGCAATACTGCAGGCTACTTCTGACCTCCAGATGCCTGTAATTTGGTGGTTCGAATCTCACCAGGCTCAAGGTTGAATCAGCTTTCCATCCTTCCGAGATCAGTAAAATGAGGACCCAGATTGTTGGGGGCAGCATGCCTTAGAGAGGGCTGTAAAGGCACTGAAAAACTGTGTATAAGTCTAAGTGTTATTGCTATTATAGCCTAAAATAGAAAGTGTGTTTTTTACCTATTTTCATATTTGGAATTTTCTGTGAATTCCAGATGAATGCTTTTTATTTCTATTATTATATATTTTATTCATTAAACATGAAACTCAGCCAACTGAACATTCAAAAATGTATTACAAATACCAGTGACTGGTGCTAATGGTTGATACGGTTTGCTGCCAGCGTCCCAGGTATCAACCAAGTACCTTCTTAAAATATAAGATGTTCCGAGTAGCACAGTTTTTTGCAGTTCCGCTGATGTTATTGCAGGAAGCTGCAATTTCTTGATGTATCTTGTAAAATTCTTGGACATGGTGCCAAGTACTCCGATGATGACATTATTATTATTATTATTATTATTATTATTATTATTATTATTATTATTATTATTATTATTATTATATTCATTAAACATGAAGCTCAGTTAACTGAACATTTAAAATTATTATTATTTACTTTAAAACTCTTATTATTTTATTGTATATTTTATATTTTGTAAATCTCTTTGAGATGGTTTTATGTAGGAACAAGTATAAAATACATTTATAATGTTCCTGAATGTTATTAACTCATTGAATAAAAATAAAAACAGCCCTATATCATTTCTTAAGTTAGAGCTAAGATGTGATTGTTGCTCTAAGTACTACTTTGGAAGGTACTTATATTTGAAAAAAAGGCTAAAGAGCATTTATATAAGGCTGCATGCGGCAAGTACTTAAAATGATTTGGCAGCATAATACAATTTCAGGAGTAATTTTTAGCTTTAGTCTATGACTTTGGAGGCCTGGGCTTGTATGAGAGCATAATGTGGAAGCAGTCTCTTACAGTCCAACTGAGGGGGAAGCACTGCAGTTTTTCCTTGGTACTGTATTATGAAACTACGGATTAATTTTAATAAATAAAATTCAAGTTTTCTGCATGCTGTTTTTCCATGCAGAATTTAATCCTGATAAAATAAAGCAAATCTTAATTGGTTTTTCAGGATTTGATACTCAGAATGTGGAAGTTTTCATCCACTTTAACATGCATTTACTCCTGTGTACTAAGTAAATAGAGCCTATTGAGAGACCCAGAGCCTATGAAGGAACTCTTGTGTATGCAGTGCAAAAGAAACTACATATTTGTTTATACGTAACTAATAATGATATTGTTGAAATGGAAGGATGAGTGCAAAAGATACCAGAAGTTAATCATTTTTTCACTTTTGTCATCTTAAATAGCATTTTTTCTTGATTGAAAACTCATTTTAGTGTCTTTGTATACTCTTTTCTACTATTATTAGAAATTAGTGCATTATTTCTGGAGAAGACACCAAATTTTGGAAGACAAAGTGCTTTATATAAAGTGACAAATAATTAAGATAATCTTAACATGTATTTTCCCATGGGGTTTGATTGGAGTGTCCATGTGGACAGAAAGTTTTTCTAATGATTAATATGTGAATGTGTTAAGTTGCAGACCCCAGCTTCTTTTGCACAGAGTGTTCAGGAATTAACAATTGCTCTCCAGAGGACTGGTGATCCAGCTAATTTGACCCGGCTTCGACCCCATCTTGAACTTCTTGCAAATATTGATCCCAGTCCAGGTAAATTTGAATGGGTAGATGGGCAGGCAGGCAGACAACAGTTTTTATATTATCTTAAGACTAATATATTTATTAGGTCATAAACTTTTGTGGACTAGAGCCAGTTTCATCAATTTTATGAAACTATATTTTTTGACCAGCAGTTCCAAATTTTTCCTGTATGTAGACTACAATTTTTCAAGATCTATACTGCACATTCTGTTTTACATAAAATTTCCATTCCCTGAAGGTGATACTGTAACCTCAAAAATCACATAAACATAATTTTAGGAAAGCAAAAATCTCATGACAATTTCAAAGCTCGTTATTTTATGATATATATTTTTTATTGTTTTATGTACCGTATTTTTCGAAGCATAAGACGCACCTTTTTTCCTCAAAAAAGAGGCTGAAAATCTGGGTGCGTCTTATACATTGAATACAGAAAAACGGGTCATTTTTTGCTCTTTTTTGGCCCCCCTACTCCCACAGGAGCACTCTGCAAGACCCCCCAAGGCTATTCATGCCTTTTATTTGAAAAAAAATGGGGCCGTTTTCCCAAGGTTTGCAGAATGCAAAAACCTTTTTTTCCTTTTAGAAAGCTTTTTAACTGATTGATAGAAATTACATTGATCAAGTGCTGTGCCAGCAGGAACAAAGCTAGGTGCTGTAGATTGCCAGCGATTTCCTTCTCCAGCACATGGATAAATACATCTGGAAACATCTACTTACCTACCTACTCTCTCTCTCTCTCCCTACCTACTGTATTTCTCTCTCGCTCTCTCTATCCCTCTATCTACCTACCTACCTACCTACTCTCTACCTACCTATCTACTGTATTTCTCTCTCTCTCTCTTTCTTTCTCTCTCTCTCTCTCCCTCTCTTTCTCTATCCCTTTATCTACCTACCTACCTAACTACTCTACCTACCTACCTACCTACCGTATTTCTCTTTCATTCTCTTCCTCTCTATCCCTCTATCTACCTACCTATTTTTTTTATTTGCCTCTTCAAAACCTTGATGCGTCTTATACTCCGAAAAATATGGTATGTATTGTATTCTTGCCAGAAAAGCCCAGTGCTTTCACCATGTAAAACCAACTTAAGTTTATTTTGAAAAAGAAAGAACTAAATAAATGGCCAGAGGATCCTGTTCCTGTCATGAAAGAAACTAATTTGCTTCTCGAAATTAAATTTTAATTCTTGTGTATCATTACATCCTTGTAAATGTCATATATTTTCCATGTCATAAAAAATGGAATGGTTTTTATGATGAAAGATTTTTTTGTTCCATAAAATTTCCCATTGCTGAGAAAAATTCAGGGTTTTTTTCTTCTAAACACTGTAGATGCTCCACCACCAACGTGGGAGCAGCTTGAGAATGGATTAGTTGCTGTACGGACTGTGGTACATGGACTGGTTGATTATATCCAGAATCACAGCAAAAAAGGAGCAGATCAGCAACAGGTATAGTGAATAGCAACCACTCTGTTACCGTTCTGCAGCCATCCCCTTCCCTCACCACCACCACCACCACTGCCAGTCCACCAAACAAGAAAGGTTGGAGACTACTGGTATATAGTGCAGAGCTTGGGAAAAGTGCACCTAGATCAGTGGTGTCAAACTCGATTTCATTGAGGGCCGCATTGGGATTGTGTTTGACCTCGGATGGACGGAGGGGTGGCTGGGGAGCGGAGGGGCATGGCCATGGTGGGCATTTTACACAGGCTCAAGATGCATTTTTCCCCTTCTTTCCACAGTTCTTTACTATAACCACTTTCCTATCTCTTCTACCAGATATTACTGGCAAACATTTATTACTCCACTAAACTAGGCAGTAAAGCTATTTATACTATTGTATTTTTATTACTAGCCGATAACCCGGCATTGCCCAGGTATTTATTTATAGGGAAAAAATGTCTGGACCAGACGTAATTTCTAATGTTGGATTTCCCCCCTTACCAGAGGGAGCCACCTTATGAAGTACTGTGAAGCCTATTACCATGGCAACTTCACTACACTGTACAGTAGAAGCCATTTTACGGCAGTACAGTAGAAGCCATTTAAAGGCACAACAGACTGCATCTTAACAGAACACAATACTTATGGGTGTCTTACCCCCACAGTATTTTTCTCCAGAGTAAGTCGTCTGTGTACCAAGTTTGGTTGAAATTGCTTGAGGCATTCCAGAGTTATGCTGGAACATAAACACACAGAGCCATTTTTATATAGATAGATTCTACTAATAATAAAAATACAACAGTATAAATAACATGATAATACAAGATCTAACAGCAGAGGTAAATTTCCAGGGTAGTAAAGAGAAATGGTTTCAATTATAGATTGCAGATTAAATGGACCTACAGTATGTAAAATATGGCATTAAACTATAGTATTAACATAGGATGTTGCTTGTTTTCTATCCAGATCAGGCACTTACGTGTGGCCACATAATTGTAATCCAGTCCAATGCAGTCCTTCAGCAGCACTCTGTGGCCCGTTTTCGGCTTCCAACAGCACTCTGCTGGCCAAAAATGGGCCATGCAGAGGCCACACATGGCCCGTTTTGGCCAGCAGAAGCACTGCGGGCCAGTCCTTTTGATATTTCCAGGCTGGCCCTGCCTTGAGTTTGACACCCCTGGCTTAGACCAAGGGCTCCTTTTTGAACTAAAACAGTTGTTTATTCTTTCAAATTGCATGTAAGATAACAAATTGCCACAAGAGAGAATAGATTTTAGGCAGTCTTTGAAGCCAAGCTCAGTCAACTACTTAGTTTTCTATGAGGTTAGTGTACTATATTATTACTTATCCTTATCTACAATATTCACACTATTAAATGATATGATTAAGTTTTCTTTTTTAAATAATCTATTGTATCAGTACATAAAAGATGATCCCGCGCATGTTTATATGAAGAGAACTGGTATTTTATTATCTATATGCTATTATTTTGATGACAATTACAGTCATAAAACCTAGTAACTCACAGTCACTCATGTCATTTTTAACAAAGATATCTTCCTATATTTTTGAGATTTTTTTTTTCCTGTTTATTTTGGAGAATTATTTTCCAAATAAACTTTTGTGTTCTTTTATCTAATTTAGCCACCTCAGCACAGCAAGTACAAGACATATATGTGTCGAGATATGAAACAGAGAAGAGAATGCCCCCGTGGGGCCAGCTGCACATTTGCACACTCACAGGAAGAACTAGAAAAGTAAGTTCCATGCCATTGTTCTACTTCTATCTTAAATATTATATGAGCTTAAATTTGGAATCATTCAGTTCAATTTGAGTCGTCCTCAGAGGATCAGAATAGTAAAACCTTTGATCATTCAAACAAAAACCGGGAAACAGCAGTTTGTAAGTCATATAGTAGCATTTTATTAATAATATATTCATCTGGATGCATCAACCTTAGAGATTTTTTAAAATTCTAATTAGGAATTGCTGGTATTATAAGCAAAAAAAAAAAAAGTAAATTTTTAAAATTTACCTTTAGATACAAGAATTGGTAAGTATTACTATGGTTGTATTGTTTTAGAAGATATTTAAGAAATTATAAAAAATATTTAATTGAATTTCTGTTTTAATTATTAAAATATTATTAAAGAGGAATTTATTTTGCTAGTGAAGGCAAATATACATGTCCCAAGATAATGTCGCAGGATCCAGTCTGGATCCGTCACCAGGACCAGAGTTTTAGTCTTCTGAGCTTTTGGACTCACGCTGGAAAGCCATTCTCCGGGAACTTCTGTCTCATCAGAATGTATGCTCTAGGTTATTCTAGGCATAATATTTATGTGATGCCTGGTTGTGTGTGACTTGTTGGTTGGGGTGTTGATGGCCGGTTATTAAGTTGTTGGCTGTTTTCTTGTACTTCCAAGTCCTCAGCTCCTAAAAACCTGATAAGCTGGCGGTAAATCAGCACTCCTCTATTTACTGAAAGGGGCCCATTTCCCAGGCTTCAATCATTTCCCTGACTATTCAGGAAGCCAAGGACTGGATCCTTAATTTATTCCACTTGGGCTGAGCAATGAAATAATCAGCATCTTTACATTTGAGGATTAACTTATCAGAGAAATGTGAGTTGGGAAGAGATGTTTTTGAGCAAGTGTAGTCCTTCTTAAAAGCAGCTACAAAAAAAAAATCTTCTTGCCTACTTTAATCAGTTTTGGATTTTTGCTGTTTTACAATTTGTGAACATATGATTTTATTTTATTTCCAATCTCTATTTTTAATGTTTTAGCTTATGACATGATTCTGATTGTATTTGTTGATAATTTAAAAAAAAAATGAGATGAGATCCCAAGATGTGTTTCATCTTCATTTGTCGTAGGATTTCCTATTTAGAAGTAATACAATTGAAAAAAATGAGTAAATAATTAATAACCCAAAAGTTTGGAATCCTGGTGAATAGCTCAGTGAAAAACAGATGACCTCGTGCAGGGTCCCCAAATCCCCAGGCTGCGGCCGACTACTGGGCCGTGAGCCATTAGAAACTGGGCTCAGAAGTGACAGACAAGTGTGTGCACTCCATGTGTGCAAGAAGTGGGCACATGTGCCTGCTGCTCACACAAGTGGAGTTGTTGTGCGCACGCTTACTGGCCACTCGCATGGAACCATCCCTCACCACCACCACTGGTCCACAAAGCTGGAAAGGTTGGGTAACTCTGAGGTAGTAGATCATTAGGAAACAATTACTGTAAATAAGTTGTGATATGGCCATACTTAAAGGCTGAGTTAAAAGATGTGCAGTTGACATGTAGGAAATCTTGTGTTACATTACTGTTTTTTATTCTGAACTAAAGATCCGAGATAAGCATCAATTAGCTGCTAGCCCACCTGCTAGCATTCTAAACCTTTTAGTCTTTTGTAATTCATCTCTCTCTTAGTCCTTTCATAACCATACAAAGTCATCTTCATCTTATCCCTGTTAATGTTGGAACTTAATGTTTTTCATTGCTTTTGTTCTATCATTGTGTATTATCTATATTGTTGCTGTCAAAAATGTTCCTTATCAATAACCTCAGTGATTGCAGACCAGTGACACTCACTCCTATTATCATGAATTGCTTTGAGAAACTAGTCTGTCGGCACTTCAATTTCTGGTCTTCCACATACATTTGATGAACACCAGTTTATCAGCATATAAATCCAATAAAACAAACAAACAAACAGTTTGCATACAGAACAAATAGATCTACAGTGGATATTATAGTCATCACTCTTCACACTGCTCTGACTCATTTAGAATGGGTGTAGGCTATGTGAAGATGCTTTTTGTAGATTTTAATTCTGCATCATATCTCCTCAGCCCTTATTCTTAACACTGGTACACCACAGGCTTTCATGTTGAGTCCCTTACTCTATACTCTTTATGTACATGACTGTATTCCCATTCACGCCAATAATACTATTATTAAATTTGCAGATGATACAACAGTGGTGGGACTCATTGGGATGGGGTGGGTGGAGCTCATCCAGGGGGATGAGTCTGCCTATCGAGATGAGGTGGAGATGTTGCTTTTGTGGTGTGGAGACAATAGCTTGGTCCTTAACACCAATAAGACCAAGATGCTTATAGTGGACTATAGAAGGAATAGATCAGACATCCAGCCCTTGTTTATCAATGGAGAGCAAGTGGCAAGTTTTCAGTTTCTGGGTGTTATCTTAAAAGAGGACCTGACATGGGGCGGTCACATTGCAGCACTGGTCCAAAGGGCCCAGCAGAGATTATACTACCCGAGACTTCTCAGGAAACAACAACTGCATGAAAAACTGCTGGTAACCTTCTACTGCTGTACCATAGAGAGTATTTTAACTTACTGCACCTTGTAGGATTTGCCAATTGCACAGGGGCAGATAAGACAGCACTCCAGAGGGTCAACAGCATTTCATTTCGTTGTACGAGGTGCAGTTACAATAAAGTAAACTTTATTCTCCCATCCATTTTGCTGCTTAACCAAATGCAATCACTAGTGGTTCCTGCATGTCTACAACATAGGAACATACATGGGAGTTACTGAGACAAGCAGAAGCACCATGAAACATTGTATAGCTGCTGCTTCAAAGTGTTTCACAGGCAAAGACATGAATAGTAAGGGCTATTGTCTTAGGATTTTACTCTACAAATACTTGAAGTTTTACTTTTGTGATATAGAAAAAGCAGAACACGGAATCATCAAAATTCATACTTAAAAATTACTTGTCTAGAAGCTACACAGGGAGGGAGGGAGGGCCAAGGGAAGAAGTGAATGGTTTGGTTATTGAGTATCAAGCCTGTAGGTGGTGGATAAGTGAGAGTAGATATGTTTTAGCTTTACAGATCGGCAACTTTTGCAGCCTTTGTGGTGAAAAAAATTGCCACAGATGGACTAAAGGATAGTCTTCAGTTTCAATCATTGTACAGTGACTAGAGTTATTGCAGCACTGAATAAAGGGACTTCCAATCACTCTCCAAAATTATGGGTTTTGCAGTGCCCCATGGTCACGTGATCAAAATTTGAACACTTGGCAACTTGCCTACTCTTACAACTGCAGGGGTGCTTTAACTCCTCCCATCTGCCTATCTCCCCCCATCTATGTCCTTTTGGTCCCCTGCATTCCACCTCCCCTTAAACCATAGGTGATTTTTACTATCTTGTTGCTTCCATAGCTGACCAGCCCAGCCTGGCCCTTCATGAGTCAGCTGCTGCCTGTACAAAGTTTGTTTTCCCAAAGTCACACCCAGTACAGACATGGGAAAGATAGCAGATGTCTTGTGAAGGGCCAAGAAAGACATGCTTTGTCAGCAGAAACAAGAAGACGTTGAAGGTCAGCTGGTGTGACAGAGTGCGGGATGGCAGGACCCCGGGTAGAAGGATGGTGAGGATGACTGGGATTGAGTTGAAGTGGCTTAGGTTTCCTAGGATGCTTGTGACTTTGCATGCAGTAATGGTCTGGGGCTTCTTGGGGTGGCTGGTGCTTCATACCATGCCACACTGCTGGCTTCCAGGGTGGCTTTGCAGCGCTTCTTTTAGTCCCAGAACCATAGTGTGACAAGCAGCCCCAGAAGTCTGCAGTTTTGAGATTGCTGCCCTCAAGACAGGTTGTAGGGCAGCCAGAGATGCAGATGGGGAGAGGGATGTTGGGAGGAGGCAGTCCTTTACCTTAGAAGATCTAAAGCTTGGGACTGGGAGGGATCAAACTCAGAATGGCTTGACTTGGGATGGGTCCTCAGCTAACAACTGGTGGAGTTCATTTAATCATGGGAACGTGGAGTGCTGGGTTGTTTGCTAAGTGAGGCAGTCATGTGATGCCATATTTTACAACCACATTGTATAGCAATAGAAATTCCAATCCCAATTACCATAGTCATTCAAGGGCTACTTGTATTATCTAGTTGTATGCAATCCACATATATTTATAATATTTGTAAATATTGGGCCTGAATTAAAACGTATCCTATTGCAACTGCAACA
The DNA here is from genome assembly GCF_964273705.1 of Natrix helvetica. NCBI lineage: Eukaryota > Metazoa > Chordata > Lepidosauria > Squamata > Natricidae > Natrix > Natrix helvetica. Next base: position 62,937,932 of record NC_138549.1, on the reverse strand, counting down.
ATTCTTTTTGTTTTGTTGATTGATTACCATATGTTTTTTCTTGAAGATTTCGCAAGATGAACAAACGTCTAGTTCCTCGAAGACCTTTGAGTGCCTCCTTGGGTCAACTAAATGAAGTGGGCCTGCCAGCAGCAGCTATTATCTCAGATGAAGCAACAGTGGACTTACCCAATAGAAAACCCTCTACCTTGCCAAATGGGATTGTTTCACCAGGCAGTACAGTGACACAACTTATCTCTCGTGGAACTGACTCCAGTTATGACTCGGTCATGAAATCTGGGAAGATGGACCACCATAGTAGCAGTGCTCCTGGATCACCTCCTGATTTGTATGTTTCTATTTTGTTTATCGCTTAGAATTTGACAATATAAATTAGCTTGCAGAAGAGTAATCCACACATGCTTCCACATGCCAAAATTGTATGTGCTCAAAATACAGAGTGTGTGTATGTATATATATATATATATATATATATATATATATATATATATATATATATATATATATATATATATATATATATATATATATATATATATATATATATATATATATATATATATATATACACACATACTTCTGCACTGATTCTTACAGGCAGCTTGTATATAATTTGATATGTACAACTTTTTCTATCTGTAAGTCATTTTTTTCAGAATCAAAGCCTAGGGCAGAGTTCCCCAACTTTTCCAGTTTTGTGGACCGCTGGGTGAGGGAGAGGATCATTCCCTGCTAGTGGCCGGCAAACGCACACACCGCTCATGCAAATGGAGCATGGGTGCGCGTGTTCACTTGCCGTTTCCACTGCATGGTTGCAAAGAGCTCACAGCCCAGTAGTGGGCCGTGGCCCAGAAGTTGGGGACCCCTCGCCTAGGAGATTAACCTGTATTCAACATATAAAGACTCCCTAAACTTGAATTTGATTCCTGTTCATGTTCATATATTGCTAATAATGTGGAAGAATTTGCAAAGGTTTTGTTTCAAAATACTGTTTTAAAACTTTCCAGTTTGACCAACCACTATAATATTTCTTTGACATTTTCCATCCAAAATTTGACTGTGCCAGCCTTCCTTAGTTTCTAAACCTGGTCATGGTCAAACGGTGCCACTATTGAGATTTCTGCTTACATTGAATAAGAAACAAATTGTAATCTTTGTAAGGTTGTCGCTGTTAATAATTAAGGCGCCAGGCTAGAAAGCAAGAAGTCATGAGTTCAAATCCTGCCTTAGCCATGAAAGCCAGCAGGGTGACCTTGAGCCAGTTCTTCTCAGGCCAATCCACCTCACATGGTGTGTTTTTTTTTGTGGGTAAATAGGAGGAGAAAGATGTGTTGGATATGTTTGCCACATTATTTGTAAAAGTAATAAAGGTGGAACATAATCAAATAAATAAAAATGAAGTGGCATTATAAAAACCATCTGATATTAGAAAAAGTGCATGGGGTTTCCTGCAATGAGGAACGTAAGGGTGGAATGCTTAAATTAATACAACAGAAGAGCATGTGCTTGGAATCAGGTGATCCTAAGGTCGTTTCCCAGATGGAGGGCTGTTAGAAATCCTCTCTCAGCTCATTGAAAACTGCTGCTTGTCATCGTCAATCACCGTTAGCAATATTTGGGAGATAAATCCTTCTAAGTTTCCCACACATAAATGGGAGCACACAGCAACAATAAAACCATATCTATACTAAGTTGTAATTGCTGCAACTTTGTGTTTGTCTCATCTAGGCTGGAACCTGTTTCCAAGAGCTCTCACCCAGTGCCCCCCCGAGGACCTACAGACTTGCCTCCAATTTCAGTAGGCAAGCAGCTCCAAATAGTTCCCCGAGGCTCCCAGTTGTACCCAGCTCAGCAAACTGATGTGTTCTATCCAGATCCTCGAGGAACAGCTCCCCCATTTGAGCCTCCACCCTATCAAGCAGGTAAACCCCATCTTTTTGTGGTTGAATAGTAAATGATAGTTAAATTCTATCATCATAATATGATGCTTTCCATCATCTTTTACGACAGGTAGTTTGCAAAAATAAATGTATGTCCTCAGATGTAAATGGGGAAGACTTAACTGACATTTTATTTCATGCAAACTCTTGAGTCTCTGAAGTAGTTAAAACAATGGACTAAATATTGTTCTAAATCTTGTGTCATATATTTAGGTGTATATTATCCTCCAGCTCAATCACTACAGTGTATGTCTCGATTCGTCCGACCTCCATCATCTATTCCTGAACCAGGTCCTCCTTTTGTAGAACAACATTATGCACCCTATCTCCAAGATCGCATCATGAACTCACAATACAGTGCACAGCCACAGCAATACCCTCCCATGAGTCAACCTGTATATCCTCCCCATTATGACAGCAGACGTGTGTATCCTGCTGCTCAGCCATACCAACGGGAAGATATTATCCGAGGAAGTCCTGTTCCAATTGAAATTTCTCCACCTGCTGTATCACCATACGTACCTGAAACAAGAGACCGATACCAACAAGTGGAGGGCTACTATCCAGTTGGACCACATCTGAATCAGATTAGACCTTCATATCATAGAGTATGATGCATTTTTTAATTTTATGATTATGGTAATAGTAATGTTTAATGCCATTTTAGTTTTAATTCTTGCAGCAATTGTATGCTGTCCCATTTTACAGGTAGATAGTTTCATTAAGTACCTCTAACTTAACAAAGCAAGTTGACTCAGAGCAATGTATATTCTGAGTTTAGTTTTAAAAATCTATCAAAATATAAATATTGCAAGAAAAGCCAAGATGTGCACATTTCACAATTTAAATTGAAAATTTAAATTTATCTCTGTTTTTAAAATTAATTTTGCTTCTGAAAAGAATGAGGGAGGTTCAAGGCATTAAAAACCTATAATTGATTGTTGTAAATCAAGAAATGGGACAAAATTGCATTTCTTTTCCATCTCTCAAATTCCAGAACAGAATTCAGTTTGCAGGAAGACCAGAATTTATTTTGTAATGACCTAAAGCAGTGTTCCCCAACCTTTCCAGTTGGCAGCCTTGGTTGGGGGTTAGGGGGGGAAGAGGGAATAGATTTGTTTGAGGGGCAGTATTGTGGCCCGCCAGTGGCTAGCAGATCTGGCAGCAGATTCAGACAGTGAGGAGGTTGGGGAGGAACATGGGGCAGTCCTGGATTCTGGGGAAAGCTATGATGAGGGCTCTGTGTCGGAGGCAGAGAGGGGGCCAGAGCCGTGTGCCACTTACCAGCTGCCTCCAGAGTCAGACATCAGTGAGGCAGACGAACAACTGGAGCCTGTTCCTGGTGTGCGCATGCCCAGAGTTGCCAGACGAAGGGAACAGCTAAAGAATAACTTGGGAGTAAGGCCACAGGTGGACGATGAATGTCCCCTCCCAGAGGAAATAAAAGAGGAGTGAAAGGGGAGTGGAGTTTTCAGGAGAAATTAATTTGCTTAATTGGTTCATGACTCTCCGAGGCTCCTTGCCAAGTTTTGTAGATATCGGCCTGTCAGCTCTCCAAGCCAGGTAACGTCTGTGACTGTAAATACTCCCTTAAAAGACTTTGCTGGATGTGAATGAGCAGAATTCACAAACCCCAAACAAAGGGTTTTTTGTCATGACAAGGAGTTTGCTTCATCCTCTTGGGAAGCCTAGGTCAGAACAGGCAGGTCCGTGTGCTCACATTGTTTCATTTGTGTGAGCAGCAGGCACTTGCTCACTGGTGCCCACCACTCAAATGAATGGCTGCAAGTGCCAACGCCCACTGCTAGCGTGAGTCAGATTGCGTGCATGTATGCACGCACCACCTGTTTGCAAATAGGCCTTGTCCTGGGCCGTGGCCCACAGGTTGGAGGCCCCTGGCCTAAAATTAGCCTAAGTACTTCTATCTTTCATTTTTTAAGAGGATTTTTTTAAGCTTTGCTTTGCTGAAGCCATTCATTCACAGATACACATACCAAACAGATAGATAGTATTTCTGATGTGTAGCAATGAATAAGAATAACTATATAGCAGTTTGCATATATTGCTTTGGTACAGTCCAGAGTTTAGAGAGACAAAGTGACTGTGTATCTCTGAGAGGTCAGTGTGAGTTTTAAATATCTGGATAGCCAGTAAATGGCAGAATATAAATTGCAGCCCAAGTTACTGTGTTCTAATGTCTGCAGACAATGAACTGCTAACTTTTGTGGTCTCCTACTTTCTTCAAAGTGACACTGAGCAGATTGTAAACATGTATTTTAGATTATTCATATTTATGCTTTCTGATTGTATAAGTGTTAATGAAACAAGATTGCTTCCTATATATGTGGCTTTGGTGACCTTTCTTTTGTTCACCAAGTATAATCAGGTAAATCTATAGTCAAACGTTCATGGAAAACCAGTATCAATTATTAGAAAGCACATTAATACATTTAGCAATATAACTAACAGATTATCAGATTCGAAACCTGGAAATGTAGCATTTGGATTGTAATACCATTGCGTTCCTTCAGTCACCAAAAAGGTGGTTAATTTGCTATGTTTTCATTTTTAAAAAAATCAAAATTTAAATATAAAATGTGATATTAAAATCTTACTTTAATTTTGTGGAAATGTAAGGTAGCATTCCTACTTTTCTCCAAAATGCTGTTTAACAGAATAGTTTTCACTTTTGCCCTTTTTGCCTTATGAAATTGATGATGACTCAACAGACGTTAATGAATCTAAGAAGGGGGGATTTCTGAGAAACTTGTATTGAAATAATTTTGCTGCTTTGCTCTGGAGTATCTTGTAACTTTGGGATTGTAGATTTAAATTCATTTGTAGAATACAGGAATCTTCATATCTGCATTTTTTTTTAAAACCTCCAGGAGCCTTATACTCGTGCTCCCCCTCAGCCACACCCTAGTTTAGATGAATTGCATCGAAGGCGAAAAGAAATTATGGCTCAGCTGGAAGAAAGGAAGGTCATCTCCCCACCACCATTTGCATCATCACCAACCCTGCCTCATTCTTTACACACTGATGAGGTAATCATATGTTTAAAACAAATTAGTAGAGAATATGATACATGTAGTTTAAAAAATATGAGAAATTGTCCTAAAGAGAGAAATGTAAATGACCTGTTTGAAGAATATTATGCCATGATCTAAATCCTATTATACTAACCAACTATCTTAAGAGAAAAAGTTGAATCAGGTGTTCCAATCACTGAGATGATAATCAGACACTGAGTTTGAAGGGCTCTTCCCATTAAAATATTGATGGCAGGCACCATCAGTCTGCTTTCATGATTGATAGTTGTAGAAATGAATCATGTCCCATTCAAAACAAATTTCTGCAAACCTCAAAAAAGAATTATCAGTGTTCACAAGGCTGGTAACCAACTGCCAAAGACTTTGGACTCATCTGTTCACACTCAGAAAGATAATGTAGAAGTAAGGAGAGTACATTCTAACAATTCCACCATGAAATAATGGCAATAAAATATATTTTGTGTAATCATAATCACTTCTTCTCTAAATAAGGACGTCAGGGTAGTGAACTGTAGTATAGTGTGGTGTAGACCATTTTGAAGGTCACAGTACTCTAGAGCAGGGGTGTGCAAACTTGGGAACTTTAAGACTTGTGGACTTCAACTCCCAGAATTCCCCAGCCAGCGTGGCTGGCTGGGGAATTCTGGGAGTTGAAGTCCACAAGTCTTAAAGTTCCCAAGTTTGGACACCCCTCCTCTAGAATTACAGATTCAAGTAATTCTTTGGGTACAACCCCTCATTCAACAACCATTCAAAGTTACAAATGTGCTGAACAAGAGGGATTTACGACGTAAGAAGTTGCAGCTATCACAACGTCCTCATGATTGCATAATTGTGATATGGAAATTTTAATGCCTGGCTCATGATTATGACATTGCAGTGAGCCACAGTCATATGCTTGCCATTTACAACCTTCCCTGCAATCTTCCCACAGCCATTATTAATGGGAAAGCTGCCAGGGAAGGTTGCAAGTTGCTCAGGTCTCTCATGCCATTTTTCTCCTCATGTGGAGAACATTAGAATACAAGAGCCCAGAGATTAGGAATTAGTTTTAAAAGTATGAGAAATTCTAAACCTCAAATGTTGTCTCAAATGTTTGATAAATGTTGTTACCTGCAATTAGTCTAGACAAGGTAATTCCAAATGACAGCATAATGCTTCCTTTCTTTCTCTGACATGAGTGGGCTTTGTTTTTATGCAGTACTTGGATGAAGATCTGAAGGTAGCAGGCAAATACAAAGGAAATGATTACAGCCAGTACTCTCCCTGGTCGTGTGACACTATTGGCTCCTACATTGGAACCAAAGATGCAAAACCCAAAGACATTGTGGCAGTGGGTCTTGTGGAGATGGTGGTAAGCATGCTGAAAAAAACCCCGAGGTACTCTTGGTAATTGGTAAATTGCCAGATGACCAGATTAGACAAAGGTTTCCAATGGAGATTCTCCAGACTTTTGTAGATGATATGGCAGCAGCTGACAAGAAGTTTAAGGATCAGTAGTAACACTGTACAGGTAGTCCTCATTTAACAATGCTAATTGGGACTGGAAACTCAAGTCATGAAAGGACATGGTCATAAATCAAAAAGGCATACGGTTGCACCACTTGGTGATCATAGTTCTGGTAGTCCCAGTTGCTATTGTGTGGGTTGTTAAGCAAGGACCTCAAATATCTGAGACTTCCAGCTGGCTTCCCCATTTGACTTTCCTTGTTCCAGTCTTTCTCTTTCCTAATTGTTCGAATTTATCTCTTCCCGCTCCTTGTTTATAATTTCATATATATATAAAGTAAAATTGGGGAGAAAACTTTGAAATCATGATTATGGATACTTTTTTCTCCAGCTGTGCTCCACTCATATAAAGTTATACATTATAAAATTTTCCCAAAGTCCATAATGGCCTGGTAATACAGTATTTTTTGAGAGAAAGGAATAATGTTCCATGGATAAAGCAATTATTTTATTGTACCTACCTCCAAAGGCCTTTGCTTAATTTGTACATTCATATTACTAAATATTTAGCCTGCAAAGAATAGTCTGAATAGTCTTGTGATATTTGCTTACAAGTTTGAAAAATTACTATTGTGCAAGTCTCTTTCTCCAATGAGGCCCCCTCCCACCATAATTGTGATATGGAAACATCTGAGAAATATGTCAGCTAAAAAGGAGAAGCTTGCTTGTAATTCTGATCATTTAATCTGTCACTCCAGAATGTGGACAGCAAGGGAATGCGAGATCAACGTTTGGATTTACAAAGGAGAGCCGCAGAGACTGGTGATGATGATCTTATTCCCTTTGGAGATAGGCCTACAGTATCAAGGTTTGGTGCCATCTCACGTACTTCCAAAGCAATGTACCAGAATCCAGGCCCCATGCAAGCCATGACAGTTCAAGGGGCTTCTGCAAAACCAGTCAGTGTTTCAGGTATAAAGCTTTATTTTCTTTGGGGGGCAGGGGGTTGTAATAGCTTTGAATCAGTATGTGGCTTGGTTATGGAAACGAGTCTAGACATTGGTTGGCAGGTGATATTAAAACCAAAAGAAAGCTGAAATAAAACTGGCTTCCCATGAATAGGGGAATACAAGTAGTCCTCAACTTATAATTGATTGTTTAATGACTACTCAAAGTTAAAGCACTTCCAGCCAGCATAAAAGGTCACTCTGCCCCCCCCCTCGTCACATGACCCCTCCTTTCAATGGGGAAGATTGCGGTGAAATTTACAAGTAGAGGAGAAGTACCTCAGCAAGCTTCAGGAATGGACCTCAGATCTTTAAAATTTGAGGTTCATTCCTTCAGTGCACTAAGGGATTTCCCTTCCTCATGCAGCAGAGAGGGGAAATTCCTTGATGGGCTTCAGGAACAGACCTCAAATGTTGAAGATTTGCTAGCTTCCTAGGGCTAGAAAGCTAGCGAATGCTGTCATTCTGAAGGCCAAAAAGATTCCTAACCATCAGGACAATGGCATGTGTTAGTTTTCTACCTTTCTAGCCTAGGAAGGGTAGAAAACACGATCATTCTTGCAATCATTTGGAAGGCCTCTTCTCCAAATTGTGCAGGATGGCAAAACGTGGCTTCAGAAGGATGGCCGCAGCTTAAATTGGCTGGTTGTTCCTGCAGCTGCAGGAAAAGGCAAAAAGCAAGTGGACCCAGGCGTGGGGAGGGGGAACGTCCAGATGTGATGAGGCAGGGAAAGTGCCCTCTCCCTGGCACTCCACTGAATGCCCCCCCCAAAAAAAAATCACTTAACCACCACAACTGGAAAAGCCAGAATTGTGATTGTTGAGTGAAGCGATCATGTGGGTGTCTTGCTTAGTGACTGCTTTCATTCAGTGACCAAGATTCCGATCTCAGTGGTGATTGTAAGCTGAGGACTACTGTAGACTTTTGATTTCTTCTCATAGCTCTACTGTATGAACACAGTTTATATGTTTATCTAAAATTAATGCTAATACTCATATATTGGTGGAAATCAATATAGAACAAAGTGTACAACAAGGGGATACAATATCACCTTTCCTTGAAGAAGAAGCCTGCTTTGAAGAAGTATTTGCAAACTAAACTGGGCAAAAGATGGAATAAAAATCAATGGCACCTATTTAAATTGTTAAGATTTGCAGATAATGTTGTTCTCTTCTCACAACACCCAGAAGAGCTACAAAGCCATATACTGCACAAAGTAGGAGAACCAATTGGCTTAAAAATAACCCTGAAAAAAAAGCCAGGTGATGATTAATAAATTCACCAAAGAAAGAAAAAAAATATATCTGGAGAACTAGTAGGAGACCACTACTTACGTATACCTTGGTCAATGGATCTCAGTGGAAGGTGATACAATAAAAGAAATTGAACGGCATGTTAAATGTGGTTGGTAGGCACTTAGCAAGCTAAGTGTAATTTTCAAGAACAATCTCCCCCTATCCCTGAAGGGAAAAAAATTCAATCAGTGTGTGCTACCTGCTCTAACATATGCCGGTGAAACATGGACACTAACCTCACAATCAATACAAAAACTATGAGTGGCGCAAAGAGCCATGGATAGGAAGACTTGCACATGGATTAGAGAAACAAATGAAAGTATATATCAAAAGAATAAAAGAATTGAAATGGAAATGGGCCAGTCACATAGCAAGAAGAATTGATGGCAGGTGGACCAAGGGAGTCATAGAATGGATTCCACTTGAGAAAAAGCATCTAAGAAAGAGACAAAATGGATCGACGACATAAGCAAGTATTGCGTGCCCACTTGGCAAAAGAAAGCTCAGGACCATATTGGTTGGAAACATGAAGGAGAGGCCTAAAATGGCTAAAATGATGATGATGTCTCATATATTGGTTACAGTTTATTTTTCTCTATGAAGTTAAGTTCCTGTTTTAATGTTAATACTAGTGAAGAAAGATAAGACATTTGCCATAGTGAATAGATTTGTGTTGCAAATTATTTAGAATTATATGGATTTTATAAAGAACCACAAGAATTAGACAACATTTTACAAGGGACAGGAGAAAAATTGATTAGAAAAATATTCAATTATTTATCGCAATTTAAAATGGAAGAAGTAGTAGTAGTGAAGGAAACAATGATAACCTGGACAACAAATTTCAGCTACAACATAGAAAAATGGGGAAAGCTCTACAAACAATGGCAACATACAAAGAAAACTTATACAAAATGTTCTACAGGTGGCATTTACCACCAGCAAGAATAGCGAAAATGTTCCCAAACCGTGCACCAGATTATTGGAAATGTAGCCAGATCCACAGGACATATTATCATATGTGGTGGACATGTACAGCAGCAAGAAAATATTGGATAAAAATAAAAAAAAATGGCTTGAAGAGATAATTGAACAACCAATAGAATTAAAACCAGAACTATTTTTATTAGGGATAATTTCAGGGAACTTATGAAAAAAAATTCACTATCTAATATTACATGTCATTGCCACAGCGAGTATCATGTATGCACAATATTGTTAAAGTGCACTGAGATGGACAGACTCATAAAAGAAATGGACAATCCATAGGAGAATCCAATTATTATTTGGTATGGAATATGTGGTATAAATGGCTAGAGGAAAGTTTAAGAAAGCACTAAGGGAAGAAAGATTAAGGAATTAGAAAATAATTACAAAACCACATAAATGAACAAGATAACAAATCTAAAATGCATTGTATATGAAATAGTACACTAAGGGATTAATATGTATAAAAGAAATGTACATACACATAGATATAAGATGTATGTAAATTAGTACATTAATAGACTAATAAGTATAAAGGAAGTATAAATACATAGTATGGACATAAGAGGTATTGTAGATAAATTAATATATTAATAGACTATCGTGTAAAAGAAATATATGTACACATGTACGGACAAAAATGGTATAGTGGAGGTATACCAATGTGGAAATGTTGCAAAGATGATAATTGTATTAAAAAACTGAAAAAACTATTCAATAAAAATATTTTTTTTTAAGTTTGTGTTCCAAATTATGAGACTCTGTGGCATTAATGTTAACTTGCAGACTAGGAGAAATGAGTCATTTATTTAAAATATATAAATATCTGGGTATAGACAGATTTGTGTTCTTTTCATTATTTTGCTAGAAAAGATTATTTTCAGATCATTACAAATTTTAATTTTAAATAGAAATAATGAAAAGCTGGGCAGTATCCTTTTATGGAATTCACCAGAACAATCATAGTAGAAATGAGCCACTTGTTGAGCAGGCTTACAAATGAAGCACTAAGGATGCAAGATTCTTTTCCTAAAGGAAATTTCAACTGAGATCCAGTAGTTAAATTTAGAGTTACATAGAGAGAGATAAAAGCTAGAAACTAAAGATCATGTTGCTATCTTGTATCTTGCTAAGGAAAATTGATGGAAAAGTCAGCCAAGATGGCTTCATTCTTCATAGAGGAGATAGTAAGGTAGTCACAGATTGGTCCATGCAGTTTTGAGATATGCATGTTTAGATCTATTTGCTGTGAATTATAGCTGTTTAAAAACGAGAAAAATATGACCTATTAAAATTGGGGCAAACATTAAAAAAAACCTTGTTTGTTTCACATAGAGCCAATATTTTCAAAGAGAGAGAATATGTATAAAAATAAATGGTGACTCATAGTGATCAGTTGTAAATGCAGTCTTTACAAGGTTGCACAGAAGGCTGATTTCTATTACAATAATTGTAATGAATAATTTTTATATAGGATTTTTCTGTTCTTTATAGATTACAGTCCATATGGAACACACAATGCATGGGGAGGTTCACCATATTCACCCCACCAAAATGTACCTTCTCAGGGACGGCTTGGTGACAGGTAGGGGATTTGAACTTGCACATGCTATACATGTTTTAAGTTTTCTCAATTAAACTGAGAAGCAAGAACAACAACAACAACAACAAAAACTTTTTCCCCTTCCAAACAATTATCTATCCGAAAAGGGAGAGATTATCTATGACAGACATTGCTAACCATGGGAAATCTTTGCCATCATCTGAGAGAGAACAGCAGCTTCGTCTTGAACTACAGCAGTTAAACCATCAGATAAGTCAGCAGACACGAGGACTTGAGGTATGTATTCTTAGTACTTTTTCTTAGAAACAACTAGAGAAATGAAAAGGAGAGGGTGACAGCACAGTGTAAATAGATTTTTATATTGCATTTAAATGATGTCACAGAATTTCAGAATGAAGAACTCACTACTGTTCAGTCATTTTGAATGTGATTTTAAATTGACAGTATTAAGGGAGAAATAGCTGGTACCATTGAATTCTGTATTCATTTGCATATGATATTTGTTGTTCTTCTATCCTCCCACACATGTTCACAAACTTGAGATCCATAAATCTTATATAATGGAAATCAGTATTATTGCTCTGTTTTACTTCTCTTCACTTTTATAGTGTTCTTTGTTTTTTCCTAAATGGCAGACCAGATGATAGCTATACATAATTTATTGAGAACTTATGTAGAAAGTTTATTTCTTGGGTTGGAAATTTAAATTTATGATAGCATAATGGACAGGAGTGTTGATTATAACCTATATTCATCCAAGAATATCTGTGTTTTCGCAAAAAGACAACATGAGGTAGCTTATGGTGAATTACTTTACTAATGAGCACCTTGAATTATACCTGCAAGCCAACTGGTAGCCTGTGAGCGGTGGATATCAATGCACATACAGCAACATACCCGTTATTGCCTAGGTATAGCTTCTGGGTGGTCTTCAAGGGCAGCCCTGTGTAGAATGCATTGCAGTAATCTACTTACAAAGTGTCTAGGTGACCATCTGCAGACCTTCAATTCTTGTGTTGCTGTTGAAGACAACACAAATTGTGCTTAATTTGTGCATGTTGTGTTTGCTGGTGCTTAATGGAGGCGTATTGGATGGCTTGAAAAATACCCAGCTTGATATTAGTCTTCTTTATTATCATTAAACTTTTTCTTTTAAAAAATATTTTAATTCATCATATAAAAAAGGAGAGAGTAAAACAAAAACAACAGCAATATTATAGCTCTAATGTAGTAATCAAAATTAATCTTACATATGCATTCATGTCATATCATACAGAATAGAATGAGCTGGAAAGGACCTTAGTCTTCTAGTCCAGCCCCCTCTTCAAACAGGAGAATCTATACCATGTCAGATAAATGACTGTCTAGACCAGGGGTGTCAAACTCGGGCCCCGAATCCAGCCCGGGGGGGTGCTTAGATCTGGCCCACAGGGCCACACTGGGAACAGCCTGCGATGCCTCTGCCAGCGAAAACAGCCCTTCTGAACTCTGTTTTCACTGGCAGATGGTTGCAGGAGATCGTTGTAGCCGAAAACGGAGCTCAGGAGCCCGTTTTCGCTGGCAGAGTGCTCTGGCCACCACAGGTGCACTCGAAATAAGTGACGTCGAGCTGTCCATTCCCGCCCTGGCCACACCCGCCCCGGCCCCCTGAGATCAAACACAATCCTGATGCAGCCCTAACTGAAATCCAGTTTGACACCTCTGGTCTAGACTCTTTAAAAACCTCTACTGATGGAGCACCTTGATTAGTTTCCAACCATTGTTTCATTTCCTGCCCTCTGGTGCTTTGGAGAATAATCTTCTTTGTGGCAGCCCCTTAAATATAATTGTTATGTTTTAATCAATTTGTTTGTTTGCATTATTTATTATATTTCCTATTTCTTAATTTCCCATCTTCCTCAATTAAACATATTGGCATCTCTAGGTTACTGCAATAGTTCTTTCTCTAAGAACTTGATGCTGTCATGCAAAGTCAAAGAGAGACGTAAGCCCCAAGGCTTCAATCTTCAGTTTCTTTCTCCTGTCATTTGTTATAATAGACTATTTTCAGTTTGTTTATCATTCTGATTGGTTGGTTCTCTCTGACCTCCATCTTGTCAATTGCAACTTATAAATACAAAACTTGTATATACGTATTCCTAAACTTACAATCATAATTGAGCCTGGTATTGTGGTAATAAGTCATGGCAGTTACTAAGTGAGTCACCACATGACCCTGATCGATTTATAGCAGCAGTCATTAAGCAAATCTGTGGACATTTTTTACTAGAAACTGGTTGAAAACCAAAAATTCTGGCCAGATGAGTGCAAAACACTGCAAATGGCTGTAAATGCAAGCCGGTGGCCAAGTGCCCAAAATGCAATCATGTGATTACGAGAGCGGCTTCAGAACTTTGAAAATGAATACTAAGTAGCTCTGGGGCCATCTGCCATAATTTCGAATGATTGCTAAATGATCGGTCATTAAGCAAGGAGTACTATTTGCAAATCAGATTTCCTAACAGTGGTGTAATCAGAATTATCAACAATAAAATTTTTGTTCAAATATAGAAAAAGATAAAATTGTGTAGCTCATTGTAGAGTTGATAGAAATACTATATTAGAGTATTGATATTTTTAATCATTAAAAAGTGCATATTATCATCTTATTTTCCAAACTATTGAGGTTTTTTATGAAGAATGAACTCAGTAAGTCTTCAAAGACAAAATTAATTAACAGTAACATAACATGTTAAAACAAAATGGTCTTCCTTTGAATAGAAGACATTCCTCCCTATATTCTAGAATATTTAATTTAATGTACCATTTTCTAACAATATTTATAAATATTTTAAAAATTACACTCTACACAGGTTCTCTAATAAAAGGATTGCTTGGCTATTTTTATTTTTGGATTCTCCAGAATTCTCAATTTACCATGTTAATGACATTTAAATTAGTATGATGTACACTAGTAATGTCTTACTATACAGTAATTATTATCCCTTGGACATCAATACTATCTATATATTAGACAGTATTATGCTGTCTTCCAGATCAGATTTTCTAGACAGACATTTTAAAATTATATATTATATCAGAGTTCCCCAACCTTAATGGCTTTATGGACTGGCTGGAGGGGGGGGGGGAGAGTGTAGAGGGGATGGTTCCGCACAAGTGGTGTACTGCACGTACAGCTCCATTTGCATGAGTGGCATGTATGTGCGCTCGCCTGCTGCTCAAGCAAGTGAGGATGCACACGCACTTGCCGTTTCCACATCCCAGTTGCAAACAACTCATGGCCCACTAGTGGGTCCCCACCGGGGGGGTTGGGGATCCCTGTATTATATTATAATTGTTTATGTAAAACCTTCAGTGCTAACAGTATTTTGAAAATGAAATATTTCAACTATTTTTCATTTATACAGTGATACTATACAGGTGGTTCTCATTTAACAACCATTCCACAACCATTTGAACTTAAAATGGCACTGAACAAGTGGTAGTTATAACTATAACTCATACTGTTAGTACAAGTTATAGTTATAACTGCTACTTGTTCAGTACCATTTGTCTCAATGACCCTGCAATCATCTGATTATGATCTGGGTGGTCGGGGCATGCTTGAATTATGATGTTGCAGCATCCCTAGTCATTTCTTCACAATTTGTGACCTTTCTTGCCATTTTCTGACAAGCAAAGTCAACGAGGAAGCTGGCAGGAAGTCACTAGTTATGTTCACATAGGTCCTTGCTTAATGCTGGCTACTGGGACTGCCCAAACTGCTATGACTAGGTGGACAAGATAAACCCTTACAGTACTATATAAATCAATTCTGCAGAGGTCTTTATATCAGTGTTTTCACAGTTTGGACTCCACTAGAACTCTTAATCAGATCAAGAAGAGCATACTAGGATGCAGTCAGTTTGCAGTGAGCATTGGCCAAGTTATTGGGTCTTTTCGTTGGTCTGCTTAAGGCTGAATATACTCCAGAAGATAAACTTCCACATTGCAAATAAGAGAAAAATGTTGTCTTTCATGGAAGCTGGATTATTGTAATATATCATTGATGAATTCATAAACATCAAAAGAATTCCAAAATTCATCAGGAAATTCCTCTAAAATAAAAAGTATGGTTTTGTAAAATTTAGAAGTATGCATACTTTAGTCACTATATTTCTAATTTAAGTTTGCTTCATCTGTCTTATTTTATGTGTTATAATTTTGAGCATGTCTATAAGAGCAGCATACAAAGTATAAATAAATCAGCCTTTTTTAATAAAAAGAATGTTGGGCATTAGAAGCCAAGCAATATTCCTGCATTTTGGCCTGATTCCCATGTCTGCATGGTATATTTTGTGTGCTCAGTTGTGTATGTGCTTGGCTTTGTGCATTTAGGCAGTTAGTAACAGGCTGCTGTTGCAGAGGGAAGCGACCCCTTTGGCAGGCCAACCACAGGCCCCACCACCACCTCCTAAGTGGCCTGGAACGATCTCAAGTGAACAGCTGAGCTTGGAGCTGCACCAGGTGGAGAGGGAAATCGGGAAGAGAACCCGGGAACTAAGCATGGTGAGTGTTTTGTAAGGTGGGCAGAGAAGATGCTGCTGCTGCTGCTCGGAGAGTTGCAGTGTTAACTGCTCTCAGCGTTTCAGAACAAGAATCATTTATTTTGAATATTCAGAGGTGGTAGCTTATAGGTTTTAGTTTTTCAACAAATTTAATTTTGCGAGCTACCACAGTTGAAGGTTGGTAAACACTCAGCAAATAACTCATCCTCTTAAGCATCTGAAGCACACTATGTTACAATCTGCACACAATACTTTTTAAATGGCATTTGAAAAGGGGACGGTGGTTTTCCAGCCATGGTGATAGACTTCCTTGGTCTCTGCTGCTTGCACATTTGTTGGAAAGCTTTCTAGCCTGATAAAATAAAACAACTTGGTCTAGGATTATGTTCCTTTGTATTTTTTGTGTGAGTATGAATGTAGAGCTTGGCTTGGTGCTTCACAATTTCTTCCCACTCGTAAAGCAAACTTATAGTACATTGTGAACCATGGATTTGTCTTTCCTTTCCCAAGGAGAGCCAGTCTTCATTGGATGTGAAAAATAAAGCAAATGCTAGTAAACAGACTGAAAATGGACAGCAAGGCAAAGTACCACCTGAAGATCTTTCTCTAACATTCAGGTAATATAATTATTTTTATTGGTAATTTAATTCAAATTTAAGTATTACTTTGGGCAAATTTACATTTACATTTTATGTATTGACATTGTTTTACTTCATCTGCTAGTGTTTAAAATAGTTTCAGTGTTTTCCAAATGGCAATAGTCAGGACATACAGCATATGACTGACATTTCTCAATAGGTGTTTCTTTCAATGATAGTCCTGGTTCCTTCCAAAGATATTCTCCAAATCGGTGCTGATAGTCAACCAGCATAGTAATCTTAGAATATTACTATCTTTAATACTATTGACAGTGCAATCATCTAGAATTTCTAGATTGAGCCAAAATAACTGGATACACAGCTGAACATGCTCATTGTGCCAAGTTTGATAAACTTTGTTTTTGCAATACTGGGAAGGCAATTTTTAAAAAGAATTTCTTGAGGTAACAATCTGTCAAAGATATATGAATCAATCAATCTTTATTTCAGTCACAGTCCAGCAAATAAAGGCATGAAAACAATAATATTAAAAATTAAAAATAAACGACAAAACAGAATAATATATTGTGATTAGTTATGGATTAACAATGACCAATTAGTTTGTCCAATTTTACATATAGCACAGCAAAATTTGGCTACATTCAGTAAAACTATTTTATACTGATCTGATAATAGCATTTGCCTGTAAAAAAAGATCAGTATTTCCTGGATATTTTACTGGGTAAGGTATTATAAATTGAGCCTAGTCATTATAAAAATGCAATGTAGCAGGATGTGAGTTATAGTTTCAGGGGCTCCTTGTGCACAGGGACAGAGTCTCAGCTCATATAGTATTTTTTTCCACCAGCCCTCCAAAACTGCTACGGGAAGCACGTTGCAGCATGCTAAGGTTAATGGCGTTCAGATTTTTTTAAATGGGACAGTTTGACTGCTCAAAAATATTCTTGGAAAGAGCAGTCCAATCCTGTTGTATTTCCAGATCTTTAATAGGTTGTTTAAGTGTGCTGAGTGCACACTCATACCCCATCGGTCAAAGATATAAATATTAGATTACCTTTGCCCAATTATTGCTTCTGTTCATGTTTGCTAGGATAATGTGCTAGAGACAGAGCTCTAACAAACTATCCTACTTGTGAAATGTCCCAAATGGTGATGGAGATGTCCAACTTTCGGTGGTTAATGAAGAGTGTGAATTTAAATAAGGAAACCCACAAACTGCAAGCAGAACCCTTTGAAAATATATCTTCTACCTATAGATCCGTGATGGTGAAACTGTGACACATGTGCCACAGGTGGCACACAGAGCCTTTTTTGTGGGCACATGAGCCATCACCCCAGCTCAGTTGTGCATGCGCACGCCTCCCGCCGGCCAGCTGGTTTTCAGAATCTCTGCCATGCATATGGGGGGGGTGCATGTGGGAGATATGCATGCATGCGTGGGGACGGAGCACTGCGTGCATCAGGGAGCATGCGGGGGTTGCGTGGATATGCACAGGGTTGCGTGAGCATGAACGGGGCATGTGCGGGGGGTCGTGCTCACAGGGTGGGGCATAAGCAGGGTCGCGCACGCATGCGTGGGGGGCAGTCACATGTGCATTGCATTATGGGCGCGCCGGCACATACTTTCAGTGCTCCGTGCCGAAAAGGTTACCCATCACTGCTATAGATCATCTCAGTTTTGATGGTTTATTAGTCTCCAGGCAGATAATCTTGTTTCATGGTCCCAAACAATCAGGTGAAGGGAAAAATTGGAAATTGGAGACTAGCTGTTCAAAGTTAATCTGAAGATGGAGATAATAGACTGATTGGATAAAGGTATTATGAACATTAGATTATTCCTAGCAGAGTGCAGAAATAATGTGACTTTTGAAAATATTACTAATGTTGGAGATTTTTGCTTAAGGTTTAGTATCATACTGATCCTGCTACATACTAAGGGTGATCTGAAATAGCTTAATTATATCCAATGTCTTTTCTCAATGTTAATATTTTTTTCTTTTTTTTCCCTCCATCCCTTCATTGTTCCTTTCCCTTTTTGACACTTATTACTCAACAGCGATCTTCCAAATGGATCTGCCCCAACCCAAGAAATTATAGGCCTTCTGTCAAACAAAACTACAGCTCTGAACTTGTCAGAGGACACCGACACAGTAGCAGGTGACCAGGATACCCAGAGAACCGGAGCAACGCCCACCTCTGCTCCTTGAAGGAACAAAACTATCCCTCCACTTCTGTCGGGGGTCACCTTTTCCCATCCTTGGATTGATGAAAGACGCTGAGCAAAAGTCTTCAACAATAGCAAGTCTGAGACAATGTGCACAACACCACTACTAGGAACAAACCCTGCACATAGTTCACATTAACACATTTTTTAATTAAAAAATGAAAATTAGCAGTATCTGCAAACAACTCAAATTAAATTTGTTTTTGTTCTGTGAATGAACTTTATTTTAATAACTTTGGATGCCTTGAATGCCAGGGCTTTAAAAGAAACAGATATTATATATACATAAATATATATATGTACACACTCACACACAAACACACACACATTTTACACACACAGACACACATACTTTGATTAATTGTATGATCTAATGGGATAGACTTTCTGTTTTATTTTGGTATTATTACATACCCAGTGTATCATTAACTTTTCTAGATGTTGTTCATTCTCCCACCAGAACAAGCTCATTCACAATTTATTTTTGTGATTTTTAAAAATAAAATAAGGAGTTGAGATGGAGGAGGAAACTCTAAATTATCCCAAATCTGTACCTCTCTTACATATATTGTCATAATTTTTTGTTAATTTAAGATTGTGAAGGATTTACCATTGGATTAGAAATCAAACTTTTTTATTGGACCCCGAAAGCTTCAAGGAGTAGCAATAGTTATTCAATTTTAAAAGTGAATTGAAATTTGCTGCCCTGCATTATTTATAAACTAGCTAAGAAACATTGATTACAACATTTGTGATAGAGCTGAAGTGTTTCATTTGCATAAGTAAGCTTAAACAACCCCACCCACCCACCCCCAAAAGAACTGCATTAAAACAGAATCTAGAAACTAGTATAAAGACTTCAGATGGGATAAAGAAGCAAAGATTTGTGTAGTATCTTCTTTCACATGTCTCAACTGCAATTTCTGTGTCATCGTATACCCTTGGAGGAGGCAGGTACGTTGGATGATTCTCTGATGCAAGAGAATTTTGGAATCTGCCTGAGATGCAAGGTGATAAATTCTATTTTATACATGATGGGAAACATAAAATAGGTTGTAACAATATTCTCCTTCCTGTTTATTTTGCATCCAAAGCTAATAATACCATGATTGGTCAGCATTATCTTTCATGGCAAAACTGAATCTTTGAAACTCAAGATTTTTGAGTTTAACAAAAAAAATGGTTCCGAAAAAAAGTAAATCATGTTAATTTCAGCAAGTCCATTACAGAAGCAGCAACCTTCCAAGTGTGTATGAAATGAAAAGACTTCTTAGCTCTGCAAATGTACGTTCATTTATCACATTTCTTAAAATGCACAGATATGGTCATATACATACGTGCAAATTTGACTTCTCCTCCTCTCTCCATTTTACTGGCATTAAGTAAGGTGCATATGTGGAAAATCTGAAAGAAAAATTCTTGCATCCTTTCTCTATAAATTACATTTTTCAATTTCAAAATGCACTGGCTATGTAATAAATTGAAGCATTGCTTTGGTTGGGTAAAAGCAAATGTTTATTAATCTTGTTCTAGATTACTTTTCTTCCCTTAAAAATCCTTTGAGGTTAAAACATCCTTTTATATCTATTTTATTCTTAAATAAAATAAGTTGTGAGCATACAGGCCCCCTTTTGCCTACCAGTAGGAAGAGTCAAAATAGAGACATCTGCAAGTACTGATTATTTAATATAGTTACCTAGTCAAGGTGTTGCATTTTTACATTATTTCAAAACCTGGCTGGCCAAAAAGCTAATGCCCATATTGCCTTGGGATTTGAGCATTCATTTAAAGAAAAAAACTAAAATATGTACATGTGTGCATACTTACACATAAGCACATGCGTGCACATAATCATTTTTGTGTCTGTACGTATGATATTTAAGGATATTTCCTCATGATTACCGCTACTTTATAGCATCCAGGACTTGGAAGCACTCTGTGTGGTGTGTCTTTTGTGTATGTATATATGGGTATGTATATGTGTTCATATACATACAAACACACATACATACACACACTCCCTCTCTCTTTTAAAAAACATTTTAATTCTCTTTTCTTTGATTTATTTAATTCTGTATCAAAAATCACTTGATATCATACAGAATTTTCTCTTCTTTTCATACTACCACCCATTCTTTCACTGTCTTAGAAGAATGTGGAAGAAAAACTTAGCTTTTCTTTAGGTTCTCACTTAATGTTCTTTATGTACTCTGTAATATCTTTCCTGTAAACTAATGTCATGGCATAATTAAAGAAAGTCTGCCTATGTAAAAAAAATTTTTTTGCCATGTCTCCAATATAAAAGCTCCTTTTAGTGAATCAGGCTCACTATTCCCAATATAAGGCCATTCTTAAAAGTGTTCTCTTCCAAAGAAAATCCAACTTGAAATAACAGAAAAATTGGCTTCCATCTAGATATGCCAAGCGGCATATAGAAATGGAAGACTGAACATTTTTCATACTTTTAACTATATATGTGCTAGAGACAGAGATAATATCAGACATAAGTATGAAAGAGTTGGGATTGTAATTACAAAACCATCCCCGCTTACATTAATCCATTCTTTAGACCATTTATAGCACATCTGTGCCTCTAGATATTGTATATGCATAGGCCCATATTTTGTACACATGCATATTCTTCATGTTGTACATACAATTATTTTACATATGTACATGTACATATGTTCATAAAGCACTAGGCAAAAAGTGTGTGGAAGATGCTGTTGTTAACATTGAGAAATATCTGCTATAAAATTAAATGCTTCGAATCTGAGCTAACAAGACCTCCCATTATTTTCCTGTACTTGTACTTTGCGCACAGTGCGCTATCTAGGTTAATGCCCTTTATGTATAAGCAAATAGTTTCTGTTTAACCTTTGCAGAGCACTTTGATCTTGGCTTAGTTTCCTGTTTTCTTTTTTAGGATCTAGAGAACAAGTTAAAGTGATGAGCATGTAAAGAACTATCTGATTTTCATACAGAACAATCTCTAATACTGTATTCTCTGGTGTCTTTTTAACAAACTAGCTTTTTCAAGTCTATGTGTTAAAACCCCATAAAATTTTCATTTGTGAACAGAATTCAGGTTGATGTGGAAACAATGACACTTTGGTCTTATAAAGCCATCCTCATGAACCTTGGCATTAGCTTTACATTCTAGATTTTGATTTTTTGCAGGCCTGAAAAATATTTGCCTCCTGTCCATTAGAAAAGAGGAAACAAGCCAAATACATATGCATGGCTGTGTTATGATCATAGCTGAACTCTTAAATATCCTTCACTCTTCATTTAGACTGCTTGTGGAGCTATAATACATTTTTTTCTGAGAATTGTTGAATGACATTCATGGTTATGATCAATATCTTTTTTATTTAGAATATCAATATCACTCTCATCCAGCTCTGCTATACATAATAAAGAGCAGTATGTTATTTTTTAAAACATATTTTATTTTAAACTTGGCTGGAATACACTGAATTGTATGAATAGGTTGTTCTTTATACTAGGATGCTGTGGCATCATAAGCAAAACTCGTATTGTGTACTTAAATTTTAAAAATATTTGAGAGATACTAAAATATTTAACCTCAAGCACGTTTTATGAAGGATTTAGGACATTTTTTAAAAAAATAAAGCAAAACCCAGGTTTCAGAATATCAATTCAGTAATGCTTAATTCAGTGCATGCGACTCAGACTTCCAGTTTAAATGTGTTTGGCTAATTAGGATCTGTGAGATCCATTTGAACGTTGCTTTTTAAATTCTTCTCTCTACATCGCTCCTTTATATGTTCCCATCACCCTGCCTTTTTCATGCACCAGGTAACAGCATGTTGCCTCAAAATAGAGCATTCAGATGAATTTGAGTACCCAATAACTTCTATGAAGTTGCATTTCCTTATGGTGTTATTACTCAGTGATGCATAAATGTGGTATTGCCCCTACTTGTAGGCAAATGAGGGGTCTGTATAAATATGGAAAATACCCTATTCACTTAAGGAGAGCCAAAGACTTGTGCTTTACTCTTGGTTTGATTGTTGTTGTTTTTCTTTCTTTCTATTTTTTTCTAATCATTTTACTACAATAGCCAGTTTGGATTGAAAATCTTTTATGTTTTCAAACCTTAACAGTGGTAAATAGATATAAAAATTCTTGACTGTCAAGTCTTATAAAATGCATTCTATGATGATGATTTATTAGCTCATTTCAGAAGTGCTATGTTAAGCATCATTACATTTGCAGCCATTTACCTTAATTACTTTACCTTTTAAAAAGATATGTGAATGTTGTCCCAACACACTTAGATTTATAATGTACAAAAAGTGTTTTTAGAAGAAACATTGTTTATTTTCATTGTTCCTGCTTGAAATTTTCTGTTAAACTGTGCTAGAAGTAATTATGAGGAAACTTGAAAGAAATTGAGATTCTGAAATAGCACCATCAATCTAATATGTTTGCATAGTCAAGTAAATTATTTCTTTACATTTGGCTGTGGAAAATATGTTGCACTGTTGCTTGGAAACCCAACAAATAGTAACCTATTGTCTGCTTTTCCAAACCTATAAAGAAATTTCCCTGAATAGGAATCACAAAACACATCCACGATCTCAGCGACATAATGTAATCAAAAAGCATTCTTGTTTCCTAATTCTGTCCACTTAGCAAGCATGGACTTTATTAAAGCAAATAGTCCCAGAGAGAGCCTCGTCCAATTATGCTCCCTGCTTCCAGTGTTATTTATGAACTACAAGTCTTGAACTATATTTGCCAGGATGTCGTTTGACGTTTTGGCTCCAACCTTAGAACTCTCATATGCTTTCAAATCTTGCTGTTATGAACAGGATATCTACTTTACTCTACAAAAATTTGGGGGGAGGAAGGCAAGCAGTTGAAGAACTGAGATGGAAGTCATGCAGGTCCCTATTTCTTATCCATCTCAAAATACTAAGAAGGATGGGCAAAAACTTCTCCAGGTTATGACAATCCTATCCAGATAAGCTATTCACTTTGTTTTGCTATCACACCTTGTGACATCATTTACTATTATGAGTGAGAATTTTAATAGAATTTTCTTTTAAATTCTCACTAATACTGTTGTCAGTAACATGGATTTGTACTACATATCCAGTCTCTGAACTGATTTGGCCGAAAAGGACACTTGATACAAACAGGAAAGCACTTGAAGATGTCATCAATATTTGACACACACATACACCAAAAAACCCATCCTAAGTTGTAATTCGATGTGACTAGAATGAGCTGCTGTAAGCACTGAGTATTTATGTTTCCCCTAGAATAGCTAAGAGTTCACAATATTTTGTTTTAGATTTAGTACAAATTACCATGTCATCTAAACCTACTTTTTTGGTATTAATTTCAAAATGATTCATATAGTTTGTTTGTTTCAAACAGTGATAAGATGAAACACAGTTTAACCACTTAACCACCTAGTCAGACAATATGGTGAATCAAATGCAGAAGTAATCTTATTTCATGTCCAGAACAGAAATGAAATGCATTTAATGAAAACACAGTTGAACTTCATTCTTATAGCACTAAATCATGGTTTCACATTAAATATATTCATTCAAATGACAGTACTGGGGTTCCCTTGTCCAGGCCTCCTACTTCAGTGTGGTACATATCACAAATAAACAACACATTATTGTTTCATCATAATACACACAAAATAAAAAAACAGTTATAAGATTGCCTTAGCCTATAGATCTATTAGTCATGATGCAATTATGGGAATAGGAACTACTTACATCTTTTTGTGGAAGCATGATTTAACTTTTTTTTTACTACAGAACAGATGTCACCCAAAATTATAAGTTTTAATTAAGTGCCATTTGAAGTTCACTGTGCACACAAAAAAGTAGCTCCATTTTTTCTAAGATCTGTTGCGCAATATTCAGATAATAGAGAGTGTCTTTTTTCATCAAAACAGCCCAGAAATTGGTATGTGTGTCACAAGATTAATAAGGCTATGTAAGTAGGCTCAGTATAACACCAAGAAGTGCCACCCTCCTTTTATAAAATTTGCAGTGAGATTTCTATGTTGTTTTGGATACAGTAGTGAATGCCCAAAATGAAATGTTATAGGTGAGACAATTGCATTTTGACATCTGTATGAAATTTAAAATTTGGAATAGTAAACCTTCATTGTGTTGATAGTGTCTTGAATAGCTATAGTTACCATTCAGTGGCTGCAGAGCTTCTATTCTGGTATCTAATATTACTTGCCTGCATGTTACATATAGCTGCCTGATGCTTTTTTCACATATAAAAAGTATCTTGTCTGAAGACATAGCATACTGAAGGGAGGAGTCTAAAAGAACACACCAAAGTGCATCCTTCTCTCTGAAAATTAAAAGTACTAGGTATGCTAATGTTAAATGTATACATACATACATACATACATACATACATACATACATACATACATACATACACATATATACATTATATATATATATATATATATATATATATATATATATACATACATACATGCATACATATATATATATATATACATATATACATACATGCATACATATACATACATACACACACACACACATATGTATGTATGTGTGTATATATATATAAAACAAAATCCTGTGGCATATTGGTGTTTGCTGTAAACAAAATTTGTTTGCTTTTGTGTATGTTAAAAGTGACTTCTGGCACAATTGTGGTGGGAATGTCTTCCACACAAATCCCTCTGAAAATGTGGGATATGTGCAAGAAGACCACCTCTGTGCTCTCTTGTTGTTAATGTTAGTTTGTTGTAGCAGACAATACTCACAAGTCTTTGGCATCCAAAACCAGATTGTGTAACTGGATCAGAATCCCACAGCTGGATTTGCATAAGGCACTCTTTCCAAGTTAGCCATTCAAAGGGAGGGACAGAGGTGGAGAGCAGGATGGGCAGACCTAATGAAAATTGTCTGTTTCGCCCGCTGTCTTGGCAGCCCTCAGTTCTAATCCTGCACAACCCCCTAAAGGGTTTCTCTGCTGTCTGTTGTGAGTTTACAATTGCCTTGCAGTCTCTGCTTGCTATGTAAGCAGCCTTGTTGCTAACCATGAACCTTTTCCTTGAAGGCAACTTTAGTTTTTTTTAAAAAATTAGTTTTCAAGGATTGGCAGTCAGCAATCTGGATTTTGCTCCTTATTTTTATTCAGCCAACTTGACATACATTATTCTCCCTCCTCCAATATCTCCTGGTCATTTCCAGTTGTGGGATTTCTCTCTCTGTATGTGCATTCTTTATGGTTTGGGGGGGGGGGTGTTAAGCCAAGTTTCCTTTGGTCTTTTTAGGATTGTACCAGTCTCCCCGAGACATTCTTAAGTCATTATCACCTTTTTGGGTGGAGTTCATTTTTTTTAATAACTTTTTTGACATTTTGGTGCATTTATGCTTGGGATAGAGCTCATGTAATTTACCAATCGTATTGATTGTATGTGATTGTGCCCTGCGGAGGTATATTTAACAAAAAATAAATAAAAGAAAAAAAGAATTAGTCTAGGGTGATGCTGATGATAATAAAGATTCCAAGATACTAAGTAAAAAGTGTGGGTGATTTTGTGAATTTGCTTAGATTTATCTGTTGGTTGGTATTATAAAATGTTTATTCCTTTTCTCTGGTCTTTGCCTTCCTTCTGCTTGGTATTTAATGTTGTTCTCAGTATATATGTGAAATATACTGAGAAATGACTGTTCTAGGTTTGGAAGGGTGCACTGGTATGGTATGAGCACGGCTGGACAAAAGTACCCTACAGAGTGCAGGCATTGAGGTGCTGGTGTGAGAACATGCTACAGAGTACAGGATCCCTGAGATCTTTTACTTCCTAGCTGGACTTCTCATGAGAAAAAGTGGCAGAAGCAACTTTGAGAAGCGATTTGGAACCTTCCTTGCCAGCTTCTCTGCTGACTTTGCTTATGAGAAACTGCCAGAAAAGGTTGCAAATAATGATCATGTGACCACAGGACACTGCAGCCATTCTAAGGGCAAGCCAGTTGCCAAGAATCAGATTGCAATCTCATGACCATGGAGGTACTGAGCCGTCAGAACTTAAAGGACCGTACCACTTGTTCCGCACCATCAAACTTGGAATGATTGCTGAATGAATAATCATTAACTGAGTTCTGCACACACTCCTTTCATGAAAAAACAGGTTTTTCACTAGAAGAGGTAAAGATAATAGATTTTGTAGCTTTTTGCTTGTTTTACACTTAGTGTAACCAATACTGGCAGGCTGAGAGCCACTAATATGAGTTACAAAGCAAGGAAAAGTAACCAGGCTAAGACAACTAAGGGGAAAAAAGATCAAATTTTGACTTTAAGACAGTTACTGTGATGGAGGATAAAAATATTTTCTTGCTCCTGCTTCCTTTTTGGAACTGCCTCGGGCTCTTAGCTCCTATATCTAGTTTCAAGGCTCATATGAACTGCAGGTATACAAAAGAAAAACAATTCTACTAATCCTTTCACTTTTTAGTATTGACTTTGGATTGACTGTAGATAACCAATGGATAGAACTTGAATAAGGTTAGATTTTGGGCAATGTACAACAGGGTAAAACAAACCAATGCACAATAACACTAATTTAAAAGATAAAAATGGAACCAGATACTTTGAAAAGCTCCATATTCCAATCAGCTGGAATCAAAAGCTCATAGAAACAAATTTGTATAAAATCTTTGCATACAAGAATATAATGAGCTTTTCTGAGCTTTTGGATAACATTCCATAATATAGGTAACCCTACAGGAAAGGTTGGCAGCTTTGTCCAAGTCCCATGAGCTGTGCAAGAAGAGATTCTGCCCAGAGTTTACTGCAGCAAAATGCTACCTATAATAATTCATGGTAATGGGAAGTCTGTATAGTAAACAGGGATGAGCCAGGCAATCTGGCACTCACATTCTGGATTAATTGAAGCTTCCAATTCTCCAAAGGCTGCCCCTCCTAGAGCACCCTGCAGCAGTTCAACCATTCAACTCAATCATTGGGGCCTCCTGATTCAGGTAGGAAGACAGTTGGCATGCCAGTTAATGCTGGGCAAAAAGTTTTCTTTTCTGACTGTGGCTTCCACCTGTTAAGCAAGTTGCAGATGACATTTGGGGATAGTACAGCTGTTATTTCTGGAGAGCCTTGATATTTATTGACTTAAACAAAAAACTTGATCTTGGAAGTATTTCATTTGAGCCTATTTTACCCATCCAGATCCTGACAGCCTCTACACATTTTCAGGCATTCCATAGTTTCTCCAGCTCAGCCTGGATGTTGATGCAACTTTGAGTGCGATTACTGTACTTGAGAGCCTTCGCCTGGGACCAATGGATGATCTCACCTAGCAGCTTCATATAGGTGCTAAATAACAGCAGAGTATCAGGCAGTACAGTATCTCATGTTGGAAACACTTTCCTATGAGTTCTAATCAGAACTGGCCACTCAGTGGAAGTGGAACTAGAATTCTAAATGGAATCATAGCATTGGAATGGAGCTTAGAGGCCATTTTGTTCAACCCTCTATTTAGTGCAGCATCCACAGCATCTTTGACAAACTACCATCCAGCCTTTGAAGATTCTTTAACAACACATGGTGTGAGATATATATATATATATATATATATATATATATATATATATATATATATATATATATATATATATATATATATATATATATATATATATATATATATATATATATATATATATATATATATATATATATATATATATATATATATATATATATATATATATATATATATATATATATATATATATATATATATATATATATATATATATATATATATATATATATATATATATATATATATATATATATATATATATATATAGCCTATAATTGGTACAATTCAAGTTCTTCCTCAAGTCAAACCTAAATCCATTTCCTTGAAGTTTTAACCAATTGATCCTGTAACCTGTTAAAACACTCTTGAACCTTAAATAAAAGTTCATTCCCTGTTTGATGTGACAACAGATATTTGAAGGTTGCTATTCTATTTCCTATTACATCTCTTGTAGGCTAACTATCCACATCCTCTCTCACAGAGCCACTTTATAAACACAGATTCAACATATGTCCATATGTGTGTGTTATGGCCAAAATTGCTTGCAACACGCCCATATTTACGTACTTCCTCACGTGACATGGGTATTACATAATCCAAAAGCAGAAGCCTCAGGAACTTCTCAGCATTGGCTCTGTGATGATATCCCAAGAGTTTGTGAATAGCCCTACAGTAGGGGAGCAACATTCCAAAATGCCATGGAAGGGCTCATATAACGTTTTCTGAAATGTCCCTTAACCTTGATTATGGTTTGAAGCATCACAGTAGTTGCTTTCCTCATGCAGAATTTGGCACCATGTTCTTTCCAATGCGCTTAGGAAAACCAATTTCAGATGTTCCTTTTCCCATTTTCCAGTAATTGGTAAGGTAACTGAGAAAGAGGGGAGGGGAGGATACGCAATGACAAGGGTTCTCCTGTATCTCACTCTCCTTTTAATAGTGACCTGTATCAAGCTGAAGCGTCCCAGAACATCTGTGTAGCCTTTACTGAGCAGCATTCTGTGATAGTTATGCCAAGAGATAAAGAGGAATGTACAAAGGCATCAAAGATGGCTGCAAGAGGGACACTTTAAGGCACAAGAGACACAGTTGGCCAAGAGCTCTGGCAATCCCAAAGACACAGCAAGGAGAGTGTCCTGAGATACCATGTGCTTTGCGCAAAGCAGTGTGATTCTAGGAGCTAGAAATCAGGATCTGCCGGTAACTTAGTGGACTATGGGCAGAAGAAATAGGATAAATGAGCTTTTCTTGAGGGCCTTAACTACCATCTAATTCAAACATTCTCCAGAAATGTATTAGATGCAGCATATACAAAAATAATGTGGGTTTGTAGTCATACAAAGAAAGATGCTCTTGCAGAATACACAGCTGGTAGCAGATTCCAATTCAGGCTGCTGTAAAGCCCCCCTTTGAGGCATTAGGGGAAATGCCTGATAATAAAAATCACAAATAGGTCATCTTCAGTAAAACTACCTTTCCGCCTTTTTTTCTACCATGTTTTCACTGTTGCTACATTCCACCAAAGAATTTGAAGCTAGGTCCTAAGTGGTCATTAAAATCAGCAAATTGTAGATAAGTCTAATAAATGTCTCTCATCAACAAGCCCCATTTCATGGATTATAATAATTTATATGGGACAAGTGTTCCCCTCCCCCCCCCTGAAAAAACCACCTGATTTCAATTTAATTTAAAAGTTTTGGGTTGTAGCAGGCTTGCTTTATTTATCTAGGGAAAATAATATCTAGATCAGGGGTGTCCAAACTTGGCAACTTTAAGACTTGTGGACTTCAACTCCCAGAATTCCCCAGCCAGCTGGCTGGGGAATTCTGGGAGTTGAAGTCCACAAGTCTTAAAGTTGCCAAGTTTGGACACCCGTGATCTAGATATACATGGAAGAAAAATGATGTTCAAGGGACTATTTTCTGCTCAGCTGTGAATCCTTTAACAACCAGGTGGGATTTTTTTATGCTCAAGTCTAACCACAGCTCTTTGTGGTTGGAAAGGCAGAGTGGGAGAAGCAGCCAGAGACTTTTCTCGGCTTGCAGATTCTGGCAACTCTTCTGGGTGCAGCCACCAAGCAGAGTAGAGTGAAATTGACCAGAGGTCTGGATGGACCCTTTTTCTTTTCCCCAGTGTCAAATAGAAGAGCCAGAAAGCTACTTGGTGTAGGTATGGGTTGGTATCACTTACCAAAGAGCCTTAAAATGGAAATTCCCCAAATATGCACTCCAAACTGTAGAGGGTATGAAGAAATCATCGTGGCTGCCCTTCTTCAAGAGACGGTGGGAAGCTGGTAGGAAAGTGGGCTCAGAAGCCCAGTATTTTGTAAAAGGAAGTTTTAGCTGTGCTTGGAGAACCAGATCTGAGCTGCAACAATCCTGACAATAGATGGTAGCAACTTGTTAGATATCTAATAGCCATAAGCATCTTGGAGGTACACTGGGTGGGGTGGGGGAACGAAGGGGAGCATTTAGAACCTAGCACACTATCCTTGTCTGGAACTACCCACTGTTAAAATCCTTGAAAGATGCAATGGGAGCCTGCGCTGAAGTGTCTCTTCCCCTCCAACCCAGTCATACCTCCCCATTGTTCTCTCCACTATTTGTTATCTGCAGGCTCTGACCTCACCACAGTGCACTTTAATCACTGTTTCTGGCAAAGGGCTGGAATTCTAACTCCAGCATTTCTCAAAAGAGGCCTTTGGAAAGCCCCATTGTTTGCTTTCGCTCGAAAGAATTCTCTTCGATCTAACAGGAATAAGTCTTAAAATCTCTCTCGGTTGCTAAACCAAGATTATGCACAGCAAAGAAGGTAACTTCCTTTTCAATGACAGTTTTCTCACTGGGTTGGGGTCTGTGCCATATGCGTGGCATGTTGTCCTCAGGTTGAACATTAAAGCTGTTCTCAGAGTAAACATTGCTTTGCTCTACTATTTGTTTAACTTGCTTTTCGAGATCAATGGCCTTTGACCTTCATGGCTTTCCCACCCCCTTTCCTCTTCTCTCCTTCTCTTCTTTTGGAGCTGGTTGAGGACAGTACAACTGAGCAATAAGCTCCATCAGGAATATTCTACGGATTGAAATTGGGGTTTGTTTTTTGCCTAAATTAACAATTCAGCCCTTTGAACATCCTACTCTACTGGAGAGAATAACGCAGGAAGAGGTAAGGAATTTCAGATATTTATTATGCAAATAAAACATACAACATAATGGTAGAAGTATGTAATAACTTTCACTAGAAAAATAGGAATTGGTTAACAGAATAGGGGGAAAAAGAATATAATTTTCCATATTCTTTCACAAAGTTTATTGTGTTTCATCTGGCATAAAAGGTTTTCAATGAGAAATCTTCAGTATCTTCTTATGTGGGATCAATCCCGAGTGAAGTAGCAGTCTTCTTTGGTAACAGATTTTAGGGAAATATTAAATGGCCATGAGCGGTCAGTTATCTAGTGTATTGTTACATTCTTCTCCAGAATCATTTAAATGTTTAACCTTTGGGGCTGTTTTTAAAAAGAATGTTGGGAGGTGCTTGCTAGAAACCAAGAGATGGGTGAGTTCTAGTGCCACCTTAGGCATGAAAGTCTCTCAGCCCAACCCACCTCACAGGGTTGTTGTTGCAGGGAAAATAGGAGGAAGGAATATTAGGTATGTTCTCTATTTAACTCAAATTAATTTACTGAGTTACTTAACTCAAATTAATAAAGACAGGATTAAAAGAGGCTAAATCTAAGATTTTCTTCTAATAGTTCTAGAACTCAAGGCGGTTTAATGGAATCTGATATGGCAAATAACGGCAGTCAAATGAATGGCTTTCTTCATAGGCTTCAACTTTAATGGTTTTTCAAGGAGGATTAGATAAATAGATGTAAATTAAGCCCTAAATCCTTGATAGTCACAACAATATAGACTACAAGTTGCTGAGGAAACAATGGCAGAAGATGGCTACTGTTTTTGATTGGTTGTTATATAGCTAACCAAATATCTAATAAATGCATCTCCTCTTATAAGCAGTTGAACATCCTATAGAAATAAAAGATCCTATTTTATGTGAAAATCCTATTTTTAAATTGCAGATTAAAACCAGGTGCAGGATATATGCTAATTGATGTGAATTTATTATTTTCCTTCTGGAGCTGCTAGCCGAGGTAGTTTTTGTGTTTTCTTTTTCTGTTTCAAAGTAGACAAGAAAAAGTCCATTTATATGAAGAGATTGACATACGTGGTCAAGGCTGTCAAGACTCTACTTTACCCAACTTGAAGTAAAAGGAAATGCCTGTTAATCTGTTGTAATTGCGCTTAGAATCCTACCCTTCATTCCTTCCTATTTCTCAAAGCAATCCCTAGGAAAACCAAATGCCAGTCAGGAATATATGCATGTGTCTCTTGACTTGGGGTGCTTCTACCAAAAATGGCATTAGCTTCCTGTCAACCATTCAAACCACTCCGCCAAATGGTTCACACCACACTGAAATGTAAAATGGTCTTGATTTGGAGAAAAAAATGTGTTGTAATATACAGTCCCAAATGTTATTTTCTCTTGATTACAGGAAGATGCATTTCCTGATATTGTTTTTCTTCTGTTTGTACTCTACTGGCACCACAAAGCCCCACTCAGTACAAGATATATGTACTGCCAAGCCAAAGGATATCCCTGTAAATCCAGTCTGCATTTATCGTAATCCTGAGAAAAAGTTGCAAGAGGAGGTGGATCAAGAGAGAATTCCAACTTCTACCAACCCTCGTATCTGGGAGTTGTCCAAGGCTAATTCCCGTTTTGCTGTCCTCTTATACAAGAATTTAACCAATGCCAGTGATGAAAATGAAAACTTCTTTATGTCACCAATCAGTATTTCCACCGCCTTTGCCATGACCAAGTTGGGTGCTTGTGGCAGTACTCTTCAGCAGCTAATGACGGTAAATGTCAGGTTAGGACTGTGGTCAGGTTCCTTGGTGATTAGGTTGGATTTGGGCTACTACTGCAAAGATCATTTTATATCCACAGCCTTAACATATTTTTAAAGAAAAATAGATGTCATTATCAAGGAAGCGTATTACAGAGCAGTGTATATAAGATACTTTCTTACAATCTATCATCTCCTTAAAATCCATGAATACTAAAATTGTTATGCACTAATGATATATGTGCATGTACACATTCCAATTCTAAAAATCTGAATTAAAAAACTGAAGTTGTTCAAAATGAAGGCAGCTTCTTTGTTGATGTGGATCAGCCAGGCATACTAAATTTTGAAGCCTGATAAGAGCCATGATTTCTATATACTTTGCACTGAAAATATCTTTGAATGAGGGTTCCCTCCATACATTCAAATATTTTGAAGGACAGATTACAAAGTCAAATGAAAAATTGTTATTTAGCATAAATGCGACCATTGTTTGCACAATTAATTTTCTAGGCTTGTAAAATAATGTACCAATGATTTCTGAGGCTTAGTAAATTTTCCTATATACCTGAAATCATTACAATGTTAAGTTTCCTCTGTCTTTCAAATATGCCTCAAATGTGCCATGTTAATCCCAGCATCACACTCTTTTCAATTCCAATATCTCAACTGAAATTGGGCAGGCCACCAAGTGGCATTTCTAGGCAACAGTGACGTGCGGTGAGGTTTATGACTGGTGAGGCACTGACACAGTGCTGAGTTTCAAATATTTTTAGACTTGTGGACTTCAACTCCCAGAATTCCACAGCCAGGCATGCTCAGTTCCAATTTAAAGCGACAGCATTTGTTTTTCTCATTTGCTCCTTCTTTCTTTTTCTTCTCCTTCCCCTCCTTCCTCCCTCTCTCCCTTCCTCCCCCTCTCTCAAACACACACACACACACACAGAAGTTGGATTGGACTATCTCTCCTACCCCTTCCCTCTCTCACTCACTCTCAAACAACCCACACACACACAAAAGTTGGATTGGATATCTTTTCCAGTGGCTTGAAAGCAGCTCCTCTGCCATCCCCCCCCCTTCCCCTGCTGCCTTTCTCAAACACCTCCACCATTGCAAATGCAGCCTGCTGTCTGGGTGGGAAATGCCTGGAACACAATAAAGCCCACCCACCACCTCCTGCTGGCAGGCTGGGGTGAGAGGAGAGGCAGAGAAGCCGGAGGGGAGCCGAGCTGAGCCTTCCAAAAGAAAGAGGCTGGGGGGAAGTGTGTGTACTACAGCATGGCTCTTTGCCTGGCTTCCTGCCTCCTCATGTGGTCTCCTCAGTGCTCGCTTGTGCTCTCCCTCCCCAAGTGTAGTTTGATTGCAGGCAGAGCCACGTTGCCTTTTCAAACTTGTAATCAGTGAAGCTGGGCTAGATTTTTATATAGTTTTATCCAGCTGTGTGTGTGAGAGAGAGAAATGAATGGGGGCCTGGGGAGGAAGTCACTACACTTGGGGAGGGAGAGCACCAGTGTGGTTAAGCAGAGTCATCCACGGTGAGGCAGCAACTAGCTCAGCTTTTTCCTTTTACTTTTTTTTTTCATGATGAGAGTAGTGAGGCTGTGCCTCACTTGCCTCACCTGACTGCACGTCACTGCTAGGCCAGGCCAGGCCAGGCCAGGCCAGGCCACTTCTTCCACTAGCTGAACTGTTTTCCAATTCCTTTCTCCTTGGTCTCTTTTTAAAGGTTTTTCAGTTTGATACCATCTCAGAAAAAACATCTGATCAAATCCACTTCTTCTTTGCCAAACTGAACTGTCGACTGTACAAGAAAGTCAACAAATCCTCCGAGTTGGTATCAGCCAATCGCCTTTTTGGGGAAAAATCTCTCAAATTCAATGAAACCTACCAGGATATTAGCGAAGCGGTTTATGGAGCTAAACTTTTGCCTTTGAACTTCAAGGTGAGCTAAGCATACAGTACAATGGTTTACTGCACTATGAACTTCTGCTTTTTAATTCGCAAGGTTAGCCACGTGGTTGTATTAAATTTGAGGTAGTTTTGATTTCAATTATCTACAACTTTAAAATAGTTTAATTCAATCCTTACTACTGTATAAGGCAGTATTTCACATCCTTGGAAACTTTAAGACGTGTGAACCTCAACCCCTAGAATTCCCCAGCTGGCATTCTGGCTAGGGAATTCTGGGATCCAGGTTCACTTATCTTAAGGTTCCCAAGGTTGAGGAACACTGCTGTAAGGAATGAGCTAATAATAACATGGGGAAGTCAATTGAGAGGGGAAATTCTCCAAATGGTCACAGTATTTTATATTAATAGCATTTAATGGTTTTCATTGTATCTTGTATTAATTGTATTTCTTGTGTGTCCAATTACACTTGGCCAATAAAGAATTCTATTCATATATATATATATATATATATATATATATATATATATATATATATATATATATATATATATATATATATATATATATATATATATATATATATATATATATATATATATATATATATATATATGTTTTAATTAGACAAATAACACACACCCAAAACACTCTTCAATACAACTGCCAGCTAGCATGTCAATTGGTTACATTTGAGTTCCGTGCATTACTACAATCATTAAATTGTGCATTTTAAATCAAAAATGATACCCACATTCTCCATTAGCTACATTTGTTTTGAGAGTACTTTTATCAAGAGACATTCGTATTTATATTATTCAATGGATAACCATTTTAACACCGACAACCCTCTATGAGAGCTACCACATTCTGTTTATTTATCGCCTAGGATCCCTACTTCTTTCCTCCATCCACCTATACCATTTATCCCATATCTGATAGAATTCTGATTCTTCTTTTCCCTGGATTTCTTTAGTTAATTTGTCCATTTCGGCACAGTCCATCACCTTTCTTATTATTTCCTCTTCGCTTGGGGTTAGCTTGTTTTTCCATTTCTGGGCATAGGCAATCCTTGCCGCCGTTATTATATGCAATATTAAGTACTGGATTTCTTTTTTGTATTTTGTAGGCAGTAATCCTAATAAGAAAATTTCCGGTTTCCAATCTATTTTAAATCCCGTTATTGCCTCCAGCCACTTTTGGATCTTTTTCCAGAACTTTTTAGCCTCCTCACAGGTCCACCATAGATGATAGTATGTTCCATGTATTGATTCGCATTTCCAACATTTTGGGGATGTATTTGCCGATATTTTGGCTAACCTTGTTGGTGCTAGGTGCCATCTGTAAAACATTTGATACTGGTTTTCCTTGTATGCGACCGAGAGTGTCATCTTTAAGTTTGTTCCCCAAAATTGCATACATACATACACACACACACATACATATACATCGCTACTTTTTTCCGTGTTATCTCTTTCAGGAGAAGCCAGAATTATCTAGAACAATCATCAATGATTGGGTGGCAAATAAAACTGAGAAGCGTATAACAAATGTGATCCCAGAAGGAGTCATTAATGAATTCACTGTTATGATACTAGTCAACACAATTTACTTCAAGGTATGGAAAATAAACCTTAAAACTGAAACTTGCAGATTTTTCTGAAAAGCTCCACTGAAAGTAATTTGGCTAACTTTGACTTCAATGCAGCCCACTTTTTCTTTCCAAGTTAAGACAGGCAAGAAGAATGAAGGCTACCTAATTTGATAAGCATAATCTTCAGACCATTTCACACATTTGTAACAGAGGTTCCTCCTCCAATAATAGGCCTTGCTGTTAATGAAAAAAAGGAGGAAGCTTGTCTGAGGTCTTCAATTTATTTAAATGCCTCTGTTTAAACTCCTTTTTCCTGACTTGTATTTATAACCAAATCTTGCAAGAGTTAGCACATATTTATAATCACTGTGTACAGATGATTGAATGCCTTTTGGCACAGTACTTTTTTGTAGAATGTAGTAAATTCTTTCATTGCTTAATTTTAAATTCTAAATTCATCGCAATTACATTTTACATCAGATTCTTCTTTTATTATCCTCTCTTCAGAATGTGATAAGATGGAAGTGCTCCAGGTCAGGCTGCCAAAGACCTTCTCTCTAAAATCCCGCTATAAGCATCATTAGGTCAAGGACGCCTGATGACCATAGGTGTGGTCTCCTGTGCCTCCTGTGCAATTACAGTATTGTTGCTTCCTATATGGGGCTTTTTCTGAATCTGGAGGAATTTAAGAAATCTCAGTCTTAAGACAGCATGCAACAGAAGGAAGAATAATCATGTCGGGTTCTCAGTCTACAGGTTTTAGAACATCCTCAAACTCTCTTAGTTTTTCAGGATGCCTGGCGAACAGCTAATGACTAGAATATTAGAACATACTAATAACATTTCCTGTTGGTTCCAGCAAATATTGCCAGATTTTATATTGTGCAAGGAAATAAGCTGGCACCAGTATTCTCAAGCATAGCTTCAAGTTTAAAGTTAATGTCACTTTCCGGCGTTTAGCAGATAAGAAATGCAGGCAAGAAAGTTAGTTGAGTACTTTTTATCTGGCAATCTGGAAACCTGACAAACAGTAAAGAAAACAAAATCAGTGCTACTGCGGTTTAACCCTCCACCCCTTAAATGCCCTTTACCCCACCCCCACGGTTCCACCCCCAGGCCCTGCCCCAATTACCACCCCTCATGCACCGCCACTTTGCCAGTGTCCTTGCAGCTGCAGAGCTTTCCATCCAGCACTCCATGCTTGCTTTTGGCATGCCAGGCCCTTGCGTTTGCGCACGCTCTGTTGCTCACCTGGTCTACCACGCATCAGCTGTTTATGAAGCCCATCCACCAGCTGGCTTTCTGCAGGCTCCTTAGCTACTGCAGGCTTGTCAGGGCTGTGTCTGCCCTCCCCACAGCTAGGCAGGGGTTCCTGGCATGTATGCCCGCTGCGCAACTCAGCTGTGCGGCTTGCAGGCATTTGGCGGGCGCGGGTTTCAGCAGGTGTGGATGTGTGTCCCAGCTGGCGGCTCTCCTTCCATGCCCGAATGGCAACCCCAGAGCGACTGGCAACCCAGGGGCTGACAGTTAACCTTTCCCCCT
Source organism: Natrix helvetica (assembly GCF_964273705.1). Taxonomy (NCBI): domain Eukaryota; kingdom Metazoa; phylum Chordata; class Lepidosauria; order Squamata; family Natricidae; genus Natrix; species Natrix helvetica. The sequence goes on along the minus strand of NC_138549.1, from coordinate 62,899,706 downwards.
TTCCATGTCAAAATATTTGCAACCTACTAAACTTCTATCTCCCAAATGCCAATAAAGTGTGCCTACTTAGGCCCTGCTTCTAGGCTTCTCCTTGAGGCTTTCCTCCTTCCCTATATTACTGTTTGTCAAGAAAGGAGCTTTGCTCCAGGTAGTGAAAGGACGTGGATCTGTTTCTGCTTCTCCTCTTCTCCGGTGTCCAAGTTTATAGAAGAATTTGTGGATTTAAATCTTGTTTATGTTGTGAACATTTTCTAGAGATGTGTACTCAATGTGTCTAATATGAGTTAGGTTGTGTATTCCACTTTCTTATCATCATACTGGAATAGGTTTTCTTATAAATTTTCAATTTATTTTGTGGAAATCTGGATCCATTATAAGAAAATAAATGCAGAGTTCTATAGAATATTTGTTCAGGTAACATTTGTTCAACTAACATTTGAAGGTTTAAGAGCAATAGTTTGGGGCTGGGTTGGTGTACTGCCCTAACCCATTAAATTTCTGGCTGATGGCTGTGTTTTCTGTCACTGTGTTGATCTAGGGTCACTGGAAATCCAAATTCCCGCTTGAAAACACAAACGTGGAGCCCTTTTTTAGAGCCACCGCTGAACCTTGCCAGGTGCCCACAATGTATCAGGAAATGACATTCCGTTATGCTTCCATCGCAAGTGCCAAAGTCCAAGTGTTGGAGCTCCCTTACCAAGGGGACGATATTACAATGGTCTTTATCCTACCTTATCTGAACACACCTTTGGCCCAAGTGGAGGAGCAGCTGACCGCAGAGAAGCTGGAAAGCTGGTTCCGTGCCTTGAAGGAGGTCTCTCTCTCAGTGCATTTGCCCCGTTTCAAGATAGAAAGCAGCTTCAGCCTGAAGGAGAAACTCCAAGAAATGGGATTAAGGGATCTTTTCAGCCCTGAACGGGCCAGTCTACCAGGTCAGTTGGTAATTATAATGCAGTCCTTCTCATCTATGGACCAGAATTCCCTCTTCAAGATACTTTTCCACATGCATTGTGGAAAATAGACTTTCTGTTTTACTTCAAAGAACCTTTTTGAAATGGCACTATAGCCCATGCCAAGGAGACTGACTGGTAACATGTTCTCTGATTAACCTGTTTTATTTTTTAAAATGTCATGAGCTATAGCTGACATCTAGGGAATGAAATGGTATGCCTTTTTATGTGTTAGTCAGAAAATGTGCTTCTAGATTCCTAATTTAGTTCTCCAGATAGTTCAGAATTTTCATGTTATTTTGTTTAATATCTTGAAGACTCAGGATGGAACAAGTGTTTTGGTTGATTGAAGTAAGGGCATCACCTATTCCTGGGTCAGAGACCCATGATTAGCAATGTGCTTAGTTCCTCTTCCTTGCAGATGCATAAAGAAATCTGAACTGGTGGCTATTTTTAAGAATATCACACAAACGTACTCAAATTTGTCTCTCAGACTCTAACTATTATTTTAGCACACACATATTTTCTGATTTTAGAAGAAGGGTGAGAAATGTGGATCTCTCAATATTGCTGAATTATGACTCCCAGTGTTCCTTATAGCCCAAGCTGGTTGGTGATGGTGAGAATTGTAATTCAGAAATTTCTAAAAAACAAAAAAACCCCACCCCAATCAAAGATCTCCTGGTGTTAGCTATTAACTTGTAGTACGAACTGCAAACCTCTTCTCTTGTAAAATGATTTTCCTGAAAACCTTCCACAAATTCTTCACAGCCAGACAATACTGAAGCAAATATAGAAATATACAGTGCACTTAAAGGTGCAGTCTCTCCCACAAGAGACAAGCATAGAGAAGGTGCATTCACTCTGCAACACCCCAAGAATGTTTTAACTCTGGACTCCTGACCTTGGGTGGGCCAGAATACCTAAAAATATTTGCAGAGTCGTTTATTCCAAATAAGGTGACTGGTTTCTGCAGAGCTTTAGACCCCTAGATCATTATTAACTTTTGTGTCTTTTTGGTTTCTCCCACAAGAAAATTCACTTTTTTTCCTTTGCACTGTTCTCTTTTTTAGGCATACTTGAAGATCCTCAAGCAGGCCTCTATGTTTCTGAAGCATTTCACAAAGCCTTCCTTGAGGTGAGTCAGGTTTCCTTCTTTGTTTCCACTGTACTTTATTCTCTTTCTTAAATTAAGCTTCAGCTATTGAATAAATCTATTGTTAGCTGAACCTAAAAGGCAAGTCATTCTGGATCACCATTGCACCACAGTAGAAGTTGGTACAGGCCTATTTCAAGGAAGTGAAATATTTCAAAAGAAATTGTTTTATAAATGCTATCCTTTTAAAGAGTTCACACTGTGAGGAATGCTGAGCAGAGAGAATGATTTTGGGTGGGTTACATGATTGAGTTGCATTTAAATCCGGATCTCCTTTCAGATGAAAGATCTCCAAGTTTGCTCCTTCAGCGGTACCAACAGTCACTTTGGTTTAGTGGTTAAGGCACCAGACCAATAGTTGGAAACCGTGAGTTCTAGTCCTGCCTTAGCCATAAAGGTCAGCTGGATGCCTTGGACCAGTGACTCTCTCTCTGCCAAACTCAACTCACAGGGTTGTTGTTATGGGAAAAATAAGGGGAAGGTATGTTGGGTATATTTGCTGCCTTGAGTTATTTGTAAAAATAACAAAGGCAGGAAGGAAGGAGACAAATAAAGCTTTGCTCATCTAACCATTACCACTTGTTTAGATGGATGGAATATCTTAGTGGACAGTCTTGTTAGTCAGCCTGTTTGGTTCCATCCACACCCTGAGATTATGCCTCAAAATATCAGCTACCCTCATTCAGCAGCTTCATATAGATCAGGGGGTGTCCAAACTTGGGAACTTTAAGACTCGTGGACTTCAACTCCCAGAATTCCCCAGCCAGCCATGCTGGCTGGGGAATTCTGGGAGTTGAAGTCCACAAGTCTTAAAGTTCCCAAGTTTGGACACCCCGATATAGATATTAAAGATGAGGCGAGAGAGGATGCCCCCCCGGGGGGGAGAGGGGGGCTCCACAAAGTATGACAGCACCCCTGCGCTGACCTCATCTCCATTCTTCCTGTTTGACTGACATCTTTGAAGCCATACAGTACTTAAAAAGAACAAGATAAAAGAATGAACATCATGCTCTGCTAGATGAAAGGAAAGACGAGACAGATCCCTCCTCGCTACCTCACTGATCTTTTAGAAGAAACACTTTGAAATGGGATTAATGTCTACTCATGAGATTTAAATAACTATAATAGGCATCTTTTGGGAATGGGCAGCAATGGGGAAGGAAGATGCTATAGGGATACCTATAGTCTAACTCAGTGGTGGGCAACCTTTTTTTTCAACTGAGCCAAATCTCGCCAAAACCACGATTGAAATTTATTTTGAGAGCCACATTTTTAAAACCGAAAATACATAGGATGGTACACTGTTTTTAGTTTCAATAAACTCTGGCATTTGAAGCACGCAAGTCTTAAAGCTGTCAAGTTACAAGATCCTTGCATCCCTAACCCTTTAGGAAAAAAAAAACCCAGGGGTCTTCAAACCTGACAGCTTGAAGACTTGTGGACTTCAACTCCCAGAATTCTGAGAATTGAAGTCCACCAAGGGCATCAATCATATTAGCCCAGGGATCTGCAAAATTGGCTCTTAAGACTGGTGGACTTCAATTCCCAGAATTCTGAGAATTGAAGTCCACCAGTCTTAAAACAGCCAACTTTGCAGACCCCTGTGTTAGCCCAAAGCCTGGTGCTGGGCCTTGCTCCCCCATTGGTGGAGCCCCAAGAAGTGAGGAGGGAGAAAAAGAGACAGAGGCCAAGGAGCTTCCCCCCCCCCCCAGCAAAAATCTAACCGGGGAGCCGGGCAGTAGCAAATTAGCCAATCATGCGAGGAAAGCGAGGTCTGACCGGGTGGGCAGCGAAACTCCAGGGCTCTCTGTTCTAATTCCCCGTGAAAACTGTTGCCTCTGAAGCGTTTGCTCTACTGTTTGAACCTTTAAGCGTCCCTTTCCCTTTTTTCTTTTCAACCCAGCTTAAAGGTTCAAACAGTAGAGCAAACGCTTCAGAGGCAACAGTTTTCACGGGGAATTAGAACAGAGAGCCCTGGAGTTTCGCTGCCCACCCATTCAGACCTCGCTTTCCTCGCATGATTGGCTAATTTGCTACTGCCCGGCTCCCCGGTTAGATTTTTGCTGGTCCCCGCCCGACTTCAGGATCCTCCCTAATCATTGTGGGTCGAAAAGAAAAAAGGGAAAGGGGCGCTTGTTTTGAAGTGCCCGAGAGGAGGGAGGGGAGCGGGTGCTTCAAAACAAGCGCCCCTTTCCCTTTTTTCTTTTCGATCCACAATGATTAGGGAGGATAATAATCCGGCACACAGAAGAGCCGCATTAAAATGTGTAAAGAGCCGCTTGTGGCTCGCGAGCCGCGGCTTGCCGACCACTGGTCTAACTAACCCTAACTATAAAGTATTGCAGCCCTAGTGATGTTCTTAGGGGGAAAAAAGATTGTCAAGGGAGGGGGGGGGGGAATCCCCGTAACTGTTTCTATTTGGTCTCTGATGAATGTTCCTAATTCAGCATGCACATTTTATTTCTTCAGGTAAATGAAGAAGGCAGTGAAGCAGCCGCTTCCACCACAGTTGTAATTTCCGGTCGCTCATTTCCTTTGAACAAAGTTGTCTTCAATGCCAACAGACCTTTTATAGTACTCATTAGGGAAGTGGCTATAAATGCCCTCCTTTTCTTGGGCAAAGTGGCTGATCCCTGTTCCTAAAATCTCTGATTTGCCTTCTTAAGCTAATCAATCAATAAATAAAAGAAAAAAGATTAAACCAACATCCCTCCTGTCTTTCTGTTGCATTATAACAAGCTCGGTGCATGCAGCCAAGTAAATGTAACTTTTGAAAGAGAGCATCCCTGTTTTGTGACTTACTTCAACGGCTTGTCCTACAGTCCAGCCTTGCTTCAATAGGAGGACCCTGGGAAGCATTTGAGTGAGCATAATCCAGCTTTCACTTGCAAACAAGGTCACACAATCTGATAGTTTAGTGTGACTCCATTCTTTATGGCTTTTCCCTTCTACCCAGCATTTGTTTTATTTGCTAATCCAACTTGGAATCAGAGTAAAGAGTTCAATATATTAATGCTTGTCCAGAAATGAATCTACTTACAAGAAGCAGAGACTCCAGAGGACTTTCTCGATAAATTGCACTGTTTCAAGAATTCTTATCTAGTAGATATTTAGGAGAACATGTAGCATTAGAAATGATGGAATTATAACAAATATATGATTGACTCTCTAAATCAGGGGTGTCCAAACTTGGCAACTTTAAGACTTGTGGACTTCAACTCCCAGAATTCCCCAGCCAGCATGGTCTTAAAGTTCCCAAGTTTGGACACCCCTGCCTTAGGGGTATCTTCTGATGCTCTGTATCTTCTGCTCCCAATTCTTTCTGGATTCTAGAGAGTGGTCTTCCTCTGTTTAGGATACTTATTTGAAGATTGCTCCAGATATCACTAATAATCAATCAAATAGTCCTTGTGTTTAGCAACCACAATTGGTACCTGCAGCTTATTTGTTAGATCATGCAGTCACTAAGTGAAATAACATTTGTGGTTATGTGATTTCAGCTTTTATTTGTTTACAGATTTGCAAAGCCCATAAATGCAAGATTGGCCATAAAGTTATATTTTCATCATCATCTTCACTAAATGAGACAGTTGCTAAACAGGGACTACATACCTTACTGCATTATATTTGCCATTTATTTAGGAGGTTGCTTTGAAAATACTTGAAAATGAACACAGAGCTGGCTGGGGAATTCTGGGAGTTGAAGTCCACAAGTCTTAAAGTTGCCAAGTTTGGACACCCCTGCTCTAAATGAAATGTTAAGATGCTAATACAGGTTGACCTAACAACCATTCATTCGGTGACCAGTTGAAGTTACAACTGCACATAAAAAGTGACTTGTTACCAACTTTCACACAACCATTGGAGCCTTCCCATGGTCACATGATCAAAATTCAGGCCCTTGGCAACTGGCATGTATTTACAACAGTTGCACTGTCCCAGTGTCATGTGATTATCATTTGCAATCTTCTCAGCCAGCTTTTGACAAGCAAAGTCAGTGGGGGAAGCCAGTTTTGTTGAACGACTGCATGATTCACTTAACAACTACAGTGATTTGCCTAATAACTCTGGCAAGAAAGGACTTAAAATTGGGCAAATCTCACCTGCCTTGGTAAGCAATAAAAATCCTGGGCTCAATTGTGGTTGTAAGCCAAGACTACTTGTACAATTAAGACTTCCTACCCCATTCTGAGGGCTGAATCAAGAAAGTTAAACAGGTAGTCGACTTATAACAGCTCATTTAGTGACCATTTGAAGTTATAATGTCACTTTAAAAAGTAACTTATGACCATTTTTGTTCACTTTGACCATTGCAGCACCCCCATGGTCATGTGATTAAAAATTCACTTGGCAATTGACTCATATTTATGATGGTTGCAGTGTCCCTTGTGTTCTCCTCTTGCGACCTTCTGACAAGCAAAATCAATGGGGAAGCCAGATTCACTTAACAACTGTGTTACTAACTTCACAACTGTAGTGATGCACTTATCTATGACAAGAAATGTTGTAAAATGAGGCAAAACTCACTTAACAGAAATTTTGGACTCAATTATCATCATAAGTTGAGGACTACCTGTATATGCCATTCATAATCTTATTGTAAAATGTTTTGCAATTAATATGCCCCCTTACTTTCAATGTAGAGCTGTAGACTTAAAAGGAAGAAACCATTTATAATTCCAACCAGCGATTGTATTATACAGATTCTGGTCTGTTGCATGGCTGGGTAAATGAGCAGAGGGCACCTGCTTGAAGTGTAGGTAGAGCTTATTTGACAACAAAGCAAATGTATAATTCAGCAGATAACGGTAGGCTACAAAGGTAGAATCTTGAGAGCAGTGGTGAAATTAAATTTCTTTTACTACTGGTTCTGTGGGTGTGGCTTGGTGGGTGTGGCAAGGGATGGAGATACTGCAAAATCTCCATTCCCACGCCACTCCAAGGGAAGGATCTTGCAAAATCCCCACCCCACTCTAGGGCCAGCCAGAGGTGGTATTTGCTGGTTCTCTGAACTACTCAAAACTTCCACTACCGCTTCTCCAGAACCTGTCGGAACCTGCTGAATTTCACCCCTGCTTGAGAGTGATAGTACTTATGGTAATAATGGACTTTGATGTGAAGTGTGTCAGATGTGTCAATTGAAGTGTTCCTACCTTGAGGACATGTAAAGTCTGGTAAGGAAGGTAATTTCTTGCGCTGTGGAATGCCCCGTCTTGATCTTGAAATGTGTAAATCTCTTCCCAATTTTTTGTAAGACCCAGCATTAAAAAAATCCCTTATCTGAAGGGATTCCATTTCCTGGAGAGATGTCCAATATCCAATGCAGGGGTAAAAAGATTAAGCCGTTTACTTGTATATTTATTTTGAGGTTATCAGTAGATTAGAAGTGGTTGGGTTGATATGTGACCTCACTGAGGGGGGCGTTGTCCTAGGGGCTTTTCTCTTCCAACAGAATGGAAGAACCTCATACATGGTGGGCAATCCAGAAATCTGTGTTGCCAACGGCATAGCCTGCCATACATGTAATAACTTCCAGTCAGCTGATTAGAGAACTGCCAGAAGTGCACTAATATATTGGAAGATTTCCCAGGTTTTATCTAGACTAGAGTATCTACTATCCATACTACAGAGGGAAACAGGATGAAGACAAGTGACAGTCCAGTCTCTTCTTAAAAACCTCCAGTGATGAAGCACCCACAACCTGTGAAGGCAAGCTGTTCCATGAACATTGTCCTCAGTGTTAGGAATTTTCTCCTTAATTCCAGGTTGCTTCTTTCCTTGGTTAGTTTCCAACCATTGTTTCTTGTCCTGCCCTCTGGTGTTTTGGAAAATAAATTGACCCCCTCCTTTTTGAGGCAGTCTCTCAAATACTGAAATACTGCTATTATGTCTCCCCAGTCCTTCTTTTCTCTAGACTAGCCAAACCCAAATCCTGCGACCGTTCTTCATATATTTTAATCTCCAGACCTTTAATCGTCTAGGTTGCTCTTCTTTGCACTTTTTCCAAAGCCTCAACATCTTTTTTGTAATGCGGTGGCCAAAACTAGATACAGTACTCCAGGTGTGGTCTTACTAAGGATTTATAAAGTGGTGCTAATACTTCATGTGATTTTGATTCTATGCCTCTATTTATACAACCAAGGATTGTATTAACTTTTTGGGTCGTTTTCTTACCATTTTCTTGCTTATTTTAATTTTAATTTCTAATCTGTCTTTTCTAACCAGTTATGTTTTTGGTAGATTGGGCTATAATTTCTTTTTTTATGAAGACTGATGCAAAGAATGAGTTAAACAGCTCTGCCTTCTCTCTACTGCCTGTTACTTTCTTGCCATTTGTCTCTTTAGTGGATCAACTGTTTGCTTTCCTGTTGACTTTGCTTTCCTGACTTCACCTTTGCAGATTCAGGCTATCTGCTGATATTCTGCTCTAGTTATGTGTTCCTCTTTCCATTTTTTGTACTTATCCTTTCTGTCTTTCAGTTTATCAGAGAGATCTTTGTGCAACCATGCTGGTTTCTTCTTGGATTTCTTGTTTTTCTTTTTCAGTGGTATTGTGTTGGACTGGGCTTTTTTAATTATATTTTTCAGTGCTTTGCCACACTTCTTGAGTTGTTTTCCCCTTTAGGATTTTTATCCATGAAATTTGCTTAGGCTCTCTCCGAGTTTGTTAAAATCAACCCTTTTAAAGTTTAAGACACTGGTTGGATTATATTCTATTGCTTGCATTTGCATTATATTGGATTCCAGTATGAGGTGGACACTCTCGCCCAAGGTTCCAGCAACTTCAACTCCCTTTATCACTTCTTCTCTATTAGTAAGAATTAGATCCAATATAGTATATCCTCTAGTTTCCTCCTCTACCTTTTGGATGACAACGTTGTCAGCTAAATTGGTTAGGGATCTGTTCAATCTCCCACTTGCTGCAGAGTTTGTCAACCAGTTGATATCAGTAGTTAAAGTTTCCCATTAGTACTATGGTATGTTTCCAACATATATTTGTTAATTGATTAGAAAAGAATTCATCTATTTCTTCTGCTTGGTTGGCTGGCTTGTAGTATACACCCATAGCAGTGCCATTTCCCCCCCTCTTTTATGTTGACCCATATGGATTCTAGGTGGTTTTCATCCTTGGTTTTATGTACTGTATTTCTGTAGAGATGTAGTGATCTTTTATATATAATGCAACTCCACCTCCTCTTTTGTTAGGTTTGTTTCTTTTGAATAGTTTGTATTACATGTAGCTCATCCTGATGAATTACAGTAGATTGTGTATGAGGCATTATCATCTTCTGACTATAAAACAAGAATAGAAACACGCCATAAGGTTTATTACCTTAGGGGGAAAAACAATAGGAACTTCCATGAATGAAAAATATATCTTTGGCAGAATCTTCAAGATGAATTTTCTCTGTTATAAGACAGCAAATAAAAAAAATGCTCCACCTTTGAGTATTAAACCATTTAATTCTCAAACCACTCACATGCATAACATTTCTTTTATACAGTGTTAAAGAGGAAGATGCATTTGTTTTAAAATACAAACAGAAGTTCAAGTATACACTTATAGAAATTTTCAGAATTCTAACCAAGTTGCTAACTTCTCATTCACATTTTAAAGCTGTTTGATAAGAGCTTTTTTCTTGCTAAACTGCTTTAACAGGAGTTTTATGCAAGCCTTTATCTTCACTATTATAATTTATCTTCTACCTACATCAAAAGGAACACCTACAAAATCATTACCATCTAGCTTCCCTTTTATTCTCCCTCCACATGCTTAAGGATCAGCGGGACAATAAGAGGGTGCACAGGCTTCGAAAATGAGGATTAAAAATAAATTGGGCAGTTCTGTTATCAATCATTTGCAAACAGCTGGATCCCTTTTCAGCCTGTTGCAAAATAATACATTGATCTTGGTAATTCAAAGCAATGAAAATCAACCCAAAAGAATATACAGCAAGAAGTCTCAATACTCCAACAGAAAAGTAAATATAATCCATCTATTTCAAGTTCATAGAGGGTATCATATGCAGAACAATTTTGTTTTAAAAAGGAAAGCAGAAGCAAAACTCACCTAGCAGAGAGGGAGGGGGATGTATTTTAATGCTAAGAGTGAACAAGTATGGATGGGTGGCAATAGCTCCCAACCCCCAAACAGACTTCAACCACTCTCTTCTCAAATTCTTACAAATCCCATTAAATCAGGGGCACAACCCTATTGCTCCCTTTATGAAAATTACCAAGTATCTGTGCAATCCAAGCATTCCACTTTCGTTTCCATTTGCAGTGGCCAAAAGATAGAATATCTCTACAACACAGGCAGTCAGTCAGGTGAGCAGGGCAACTGAACTCCTACTACCCAGTACAGGCCCAGCTTTCAGTCTGCCACCATGAAAGCCCCACTCTCCAACTCCAATACATTACAAGGTGAACTTATTTGAGGCAAAGATGTTTGCAAGAAAATCTAAAACTGACATGATTTCAATACAATTTAATCTGATGAAAGTTCAGCCCATTTTATTGCTGAGGTTCTGTATATTACAAACCTTAGTAGCATCTGTTGCATTTTCTTATGGCTCTGTAGCTTTCCAAAAACTTGACTTGATTCAGAAACACAGCCCATTCCAATAAGCAAAAACTATCTATTTCACAAGCAACTGTGCATGCCAACCTTCCAAATATTATATATCTGAATTAAAATGTGGGATGCAAACATAGCATTTTGCTTTCATAGTCTTGAGTGCAGAAGTACTGATAAAGAAAAGTGAGCATATATAATACTTTCACCTCCTGGAATGCAGAAAGTACTAGGGCAGTCCAAAGGGTTAAAAATGTTTTCAACTTGCAGAGTTGTGCAAATTAAACAGCTCTTTTGAAAGCTGTTCCCAATTGTCTGCCTATGCAGAACTATGCACAACAAGCAACACTTTGTTGGGACTCCCAGTGAAGTGGTTATGCATGCTCACAGAGAGACAGCTGGGAACAGCCTTACAAGAGATGCAGAGCTGTTCAAACATCCAAGGAGAGGCAAGGTGTCTCACTTGTGCTGGTCAGGGCTGCAAAAAACCACTTCTAATTGCTCTGCACCATGATAATCAGTGCTATATATTTTCCACCTAAGACAATTCTCCTGTATATAATAGCTAACAATATCCATAGAATTTAAAGTGCTTGTGGGAAAAAGAAGGGACAAGGAGAAGTTAAAATAACATACTTAAAGTGCTACACTACATTTAAAAGCTGGCTTGCAAGAAATAATAGCAAAAAAGTGTAATAATGAAATGGATTCTTGAAATAATGCAGACAATGCCTGCTGCTGTCAAGTGTCCAATGCTTTCTTTCTCTTTATATATTATGCATGTGCTAAGCTGCTAGCAGGCTCCCCAAATATCTTGGGAGTTTGGGTTCACAGTGAGATCAGGGATTGCAAGTTTCACCCATGTAACATCTGGCATTGCTGACTGAGCATGCTTCTTACGGCTCGCTGCAGTGATTTTTCTCAAAATTTTCAGATTAATTACATAGTTTACAGTCTGAAGCTTCATATGAGCTTTTTATCCTGGAAAGCCTGGCCCAAATACTGTTGAGTATGGGAAGAAGAATTGGTATTTGTCAAGAGCCACAAGGGAGGGAGAGCCAACATTCATTCTCAAATATTGTAAAACATGCCCTCTCCCCAAAGCACTGACAATCTCTCCATGGAAAGAGAAATGGAGAGATGGCAAGATACTTGTAGATACTTAATTCAACATACAGTGATTTGTAGTCAAGATAGTTAAAAAAGCATAGTCCTTGAAAATCTAGATTAGATATACGTGGTCAACAGCTATAAACAAGAATGTAGTTAGTTATATAAAAACCAAGTGGTAAAATAAATAGCACCAGAGAAAGAGGCACGGAGCTTTTTTGCTGAAATTGCACAGCATTCTCTTCCTGAGCAGACTACAATTCCAATACCCAATGGCTGCAAGGGGAACAACACTAATTTCAATGTTTTTTCAAGCTACGTTTCCTGAGGGTAGGAGATGTTATTCAAAATAGACCACTGACAACAAGCCAGTACTACCACTGCTCCCCAGTTAAATAGATCAATTTCGCCTTCTTCTATAACAATCTCTCCCATGTGTCACTGCTATTAAAAGGTGACTCCATGTATAATGTAGAGCAGGAGTGTCAAACTCAAGGGGTGCTTAGATCTGGCCTACGGGACCGCCCTGGAAGCAGCAAAGGCCTGTAGTGCCTCTGCCAGTGAAAAGAGTACTTGGGAGAGCTGCTTGATGCACTCCAGGACTCAGTTTTTGCTGGCAGAGGGTTGCAGGAGGCCATCGCAGACGGAAACAGAGCTCACAAGGGCCATGCTTGGCCTTGCCGGGCTCCATTTTCACTGGAAGAAGGCTGCAGGAGTCCAGCGCAGCCAGAAACGGACCTTGGGAGCTCCTTTTCACAGCAGAGCACTCGGGCCATCACAAGTGCCCCCGAGACAAGTAACATCGAGCTGGCCATGCTCACCCCAGCCCCCCAAGGTAAAACACATCCCTGATGCGGCCCTCAATGAAATTGAGTTTGACACCCCTGATGTTGAGGAAAAAGAAAGTATATTTCTTTATTATGGATTATAGGATAAGAATAACTAGAAGTCACTGGTCTGGTGGGAACAGAATGAGTTATAAATCATCAACACACACACGCACACACAATCCATCCGTTTTAAATATACAGAAAATACTTTTTTTATGATCCCCACATAGTATAAGTAGTCATAAGTAGTTCTCATTTATCTGTTTCTTTGGGGCTTCTATAGAACTTTCCACTCAGCTACACTGTGCTTCTCTATTTCCTTTGAGGATCTTACCGTTGTTTTATCTTGATTGTCAGTTTTGATTATTATTGATTTAGCAAACAGAATGCCATCTCCAAGTTTCATTCTAAAATTTAGTTCTATTAATGTACAAAATAATTATTTATTTCCATTATCTCACAGAAAACATCATCACTACGTGCTGTAGTTCGTTCCAATGCATGTATGTTTGAATCATCATTCTTGACATACTTAACTAATATTTTTCTAATAACAAAGTAAAAAAAATACACAATCTCCTTTGAGTTCTATTTCCCTACAAGCCTGTCTTTATAATTCCCTGGGCATCAATATATAAGTAGTTTGCCATTGCCTTCTTCCCAGTCTGATCCACAGCTTTAGGAATTCTGATGATCTCCCATCCAAGCATTAATTGGATCTCTTTCAAAACTGACCCAGCTTGGCTTTTTCAATATCTGCTAAGTGTCCAAGTGCTGCCACAGGCTGAGAGGAGGCTGATAATAAAAAGAATTGCATTTGATTCATTGTGATAAAGAAACGTTGCCAGTAAATCCATTCCCAAGCTCAGTTCAGACAAAAGGAATGCAATTTCTGTCATGTTTAATTTGATGGGAGGAAGCCACCAGGAGCAAAAGAAAAAGGGACAATCCTTTCTCAGCCTAATTTCCTAGCACAATAAGATAACAACACATACTTTCTATTTCCTATTTAAACAGATCTGTCATATTATTTTGACTCTCCAATCATGCAATTACATTCAAGTACAGCCTAAGAAAAGGAACTCTATAGAGCTTACTCAGCAATTAAAGCAGGTTTTCCTAGCCTCAATTTCAGATACCTGATTAACCCAAAAGGCTGGGGGCTTCCAACGAACAACATGGTTCACATTTAGTTTCCCCACTTTTCTCTACTGAATGTTAATGCAATGAATAAAGGGCAAGGCAGCTGTTTGACATTATAGCCAAGGTGACTCATACAATTGATGCACAAGTGCAAGAAGCATAATATCCTATTGTACAGATCCTTAAAATGGTGGTTTTCAATTCCCTCCCCCCCCCCCCACGGATCCCTTTTGACGCCAACTTGCTTACCACAGACATGGGAGCTTCCCTCGTGAAAACTATAGAACGGAGATCCTGACTGGGAGCCCCACAGGAGAAAGGTTCCTTCCCATAACCAGGACTCAGATGACATTTCTCTGTGGTCTCCACAGTCTTTTGTCTTTACAGAATGTGGCAACTAATTAAAACACGAGTAATGTTTGTTTGAAAAAAATCTATAAGTGCCTATAAAGAGTGTGATTAAAAAATATGTATGGCCATCTGTATTTCAATATTAGAAAAGCCCCTCTCTATCGATGCCACAGCAAAGGGAACAAAAAGTACACTTCTATTCCACATGTATTTGTCTTGACAACTTTGTTTTTGCTTCCAAAGAATGTGAATATAAGAATGCATGGAGATCAGGCAGTGCTGTTCAAATGCCCAAAGTAACTGGGAACATAAGAACCAATCCTATGCTAAGGCGGTTGGTCCATCTTGCCTAGTAGGTTCTTAAGTACAGGTCATTTAATAAGTTTTTCTGCTGGAGACTGTGCAAGCAAAGCATTTCTGAAATATGAACTTCACGTCTTAAGATAAAAGATTCTTATATGAAAATTAGGCATAATTGTGACAAAATGAACCAGTTCCCTTCTGCATTAAAAAAATTGCAGCATCTACGGAAGGGAAAGAATTTTCAGTGTGCTTTTAATATTCCGGAAGCAATTGTGTGTTTATTTTTAAAAAGAAGATTAAATAGTTTTTCAAGAAAAGTATCCACATTCCAGCTCAAAGAATCTTATTTCATATATTTGTTTTCTGCAAAGAGAAATACACTCTATTGTCATATATTTATTTATTTTCTCATACTGAAAAACATAGAATATTGCAAATTTGTCAGTGCACACGCTGTTGAATCAGGCCCATGGTGTTCAGTTTCTAAATTATACAGCACTTTCTACCTTAAACTATGGAATCAGGGGTAGATTACTTAAGGAAGCAGAAATGGAAGAAAAATGTTTTATAAAATATTACACTGCAATTTTAAATGCTTCGTTCAAATGTCTCAGCTTTTCATCAATAGTTAGAAAATAGTAAATTTCTGCCCCAGCAATCATTTTGGCAGCATTACATTAAATTACATTAATTATTGGGAAGAGACAGGGTCACTAAATAACCTATAATCAGTGTTAATTCTCTCATTTAAACAACCATTCACAGCAATAATTTACTAGCAGTAAAACCAAAAACTCTTAGATTACATCTGCCTTCCAGGAGTTCTTGTAGATTAAAACTGTACTGGTAGTTACCTGAACTCTGATTTCTGCAAAAAGCATATACCTACCAAACAAATGGGGTTGGCACTTCAGTCACTGAATTAAAGCTCCAAGATGTGGTAAGTGAAGGATTACAGCTTCTGTTACCCTTTAAACAGGAACATTTAGCACTGTCCAATCAGCATAAATGCAGGAATGATGGATCTAAAAATTCACTGCAGATTTCTGAACGGCACAGTTAGATGTATGCCTGCATGAATATATTGGTGCAAACTGTTCTTCAACAAAATGAAAAAAGGGATGCATCTCTCAGGGGTATGCAGCAAACATAGCTTATATCACTGGAATAGCGGATTCAGTTAAAATGAGTAATAAATGGAGAAAACTCAAGTAGCTTAAATATGCATTAAGCAACTCATTTTATCCAAGCAATAGCTTTTTTCATATCTAGCTGCAACATTCTGCTAATGTTGAAACAGTTTGATAAGTGCCGCATTCAGTATTTTTTGTACCAATTTCAATATGGAACTATTTGCAGCGGTAGAGGCAAAAATAAGCAATTTCTTTTAATTCTTCCAATGCTACCCAGAGCAGAACTGAGTGACTCTCACTGAAAGAACCCATAACTATTTACTTTCTCAGCCTCTTTACAAAGGAGGGCTGGGGAGTTATATAGTAAATAAAATAAAAATAAAATAAAATAAATAAATACAAGAAGGAGTTACTAAATGGAATCTCAGTTTTATCTGGTATGTACGTATGTATGTATGTATGTATGTATGTATGTATGTATGTATGTATGTATGTATGTATGTATGCAACCGGAGGCAGTTTTTGTGTGAAAAATATCTTAGACATCAATGGCAACATTTTAAAATTGTATACAAAACTCTGCATACAGATTATATGGAAGTAGTATTAAAACATTTGAACCTGTTTTTAAATAGCAGTACTGATATGACTTGGCAATTTCTGGATACCAGAATTCCAGACTACAGTATTTGACAAAGAACAGGGGAAGTCAGTCTGATTCCAGAATCACTCTAACTGGCTTTAGATTTTATGGCATTTGATGACCAGTGCAGAGGTGGGTTTCTGCTGATTTGACTTGGATCGGGCAAACCGGTAGGGGCGGTGGTGGGAGGTTCTGCATGCGCAGAAGCGTCACACGTGCGAGCTAACCGGTAGTAAAAATAAATGGAAACCCACCGGACCAGTTGTATCAAATGGGGGACATATTAATTTCTGACCAATTTTTTAAAAGCTGCATATTGAGAATAAATTAATTCCATAAACTCTGATTCACATTCACTTGCAAATCTGAGCTTGCTTTCTTTTCAGCAGAACCCCAAATTCATTCCACTCAAATTAGTTTGTACAGTAAGGCAAAAGGTATTTTCAAACTCTGCTAGTGGTTTAAGCCATAGAAAGGTAATCCAGGTCATAAAACTTGGAGGTCTACTGGTAGTTTTCATTCTCAGAACAAAAAATCCAAACAAATGAAAAAAATAATAAACAATTAAGGACACCAATACCATGTGAGGCAAAAATGGGGTCAATCAGCATGTCAGATGGAGACATAGCAAGCCCTATATTCCTGGAGCAAAAAGAATAAGATATTATAGGCCCACAGAGATTTTTATTTTGAAAAGCACCTGCAGAAGAGATTAAAACACACCCATCATAATTAGCAAGGGCTGAAGAAATGGTTTCACATGGGAGAAGGAGAGAGAAAGTGGAAGGCACCAGTTAAAAGTTTTAACAATCTTGAGATTTACAAATGGGGAATTACATTTATAAAGACCACCAAATGTTCAGAAATGTATCTGTAAATGCAGGTATATCAGAATTGGACTACAAAAATCCAGATGGCCCTTTTTAAAAAAAAACTGATCAAACTTGTCAGGCAAAACTCAGATGAGGCTTTGCTTTCTCCTTTATCTGGGTAATATGGCTGCTGGTTTCCCCAGGATAAGCATGGGCAAATTCCGATAGCACACCCTCTTTCCCTGCACATGTAATGTCCATCTCCTTCAGCTCTTCTCCACAAAATGAATCCCTGGTTTGATAATGAAAATTGTCTTAGGGCTTTATGCTGGAATGTATCTTGCTTGACAAAATTAATTGAAAATTCAGACTTCAAGCAAAGTAAAATTTTAATGAACTTTCTGTCATTTAATTCAGGAATGTTTTGTATTACTTCTTACAACTCCAGTTGCTTACTAACAATTTGTGTAAATATATACAGGTAGCCCTTGATTTATGACAGCAATCAGGTTTGGAATTTCTGTCACTAAGCCACACAATCATAAAATACCATCACATCCCTTAGTAACAATAATCCCTGCAGTTCTAGTTGCCATTGTAAATCAAATCTCACAGTCCTTAGGGAAGGAAACTTCCTGCTGGCTTCCCACGATCAAGTCAGTGGGAAAACTGACAGGAAGTTACAAGACCCTGATGGCTCTCAAGCAAGTCAACAGGTAAATAAGTAGCTGTTGCCAGATGGAAGAGGGCATGAGGGATGTGCATTGTGCAGTGAGGCTTGGGAGGAAGCGCACGGGTACACAAGAGTGATGTGAAATGTGGTGAGGTTCAGTGAAAGTATGCAAGAATTGGGGAGGGTGGGATTTGACTAGCATGCCGCAAGCCCAGGGAAGGGTGTGGAAGGGTGCATGAGTGGGCAATGACTTGCGATTTTCCCTGCCAGCTTTCCCATTGACTTTCTGGGGAAACCAGCAGGGAAGATAGCAAATGGTGATCATGTGATTGTGGAGCACTGCAACGAATCATAAGTGTAAGCCAGCTGCCAAGTGCCCAGATCAGGATCACTGGGGAGGGTGTTGGAATGGTAGGAACTCTGAGGACTGGTCATAGCCATCAATCAATCAATGCCATTGTGACTTTGAATGATCACTAAATGTATGAGACTACCTGTATGTGGAAAACATGACTTAAATGGCAAGTAATGGCATAAATAAACAGGTTTTCCATACAGACATGCCTACAGAATATAACATGATACATAACCTTACGTAGAATATTGAGCATATTTTTGTTCCCTGGTTGTGACATTCTACAAGGTTCTAAATCTAATCCAGCAATCTGTTTTATTTCCTATAATTGACATATAGAATTCTATATCACAAGATGCAGAGGCAGACATTAACAGATTTATTCAAAAGGATTAGGCAAATTAGAAGGAATATAACTGCCAATACAGAACCAATCTGCCAATACGTCTCAATGAAACATGACCCTGCATATATAAAGGCAGCACACCTTCACATCAGAAGTGTTAAAAAGGACATTCCCCAAAACATCAGCCTGCTATTGCAAGAAACAGCATGCTGAATTCTCAAAACTTTTGGCCTGATCCAACAATGGTTCAATTTATATACCTACAAAAGTTGATCTTCAGTACTCAATTTGCAATTCCAAACTTGGCTTCTAGACACATATGTCCCCCTCCAACTAAGCATCCTTGGCCATCTTTGGTGAACTTGCTCCATACAAAAAAAAATCCATTGCCCAAGGAAACAGAAGTATAAACATTCAAAATATTTATATCAAAGAAAATATACCCTTCAAAATTCTGGAGCACAGAAGTCACAATCAGAAGGATAGAGATAGTTTATTGTCTACTATTTTTTTTAAATGCTATATTTAATTTTAACTCCTCCTCTCAAAGGCCAATAAATTGCAAGTGATTGACAAATAATCTAACTTTTTTTTAAAAAGAGCTAATAATGTTATAAACATTATCTTAGATAATAGATTTACCTAATGTGCATATAACCTATTGGCAAAACTATGCAAGATCTCATCCTTTCAACCAGAATAGAATCCTATAGATCTGAATCCTGAGTCTCCTCCAACAGAGATCAACTATAGTTCAATATACAGCATTGGATCCTTTAATAATTCAAGACTGCAAAACTCCAGAAAATAATTTATAAGAGTCATTCAAAAAATGTGGCATAAGTAGCAATTTCCAATAAGATTAGAATTTAATTTATTTGTATTCAATTTATTTCAGATATTTTCTGCTAGTATATATAATTCTGATATATTTTCAGATCTTATATTAATAAGTAGATGAATCTTTTACTAATAAGAGTTTACTTACACTAATAAAAAAACCACCTTTATGTCATTTTCAATTATAATCATATTTCCAAATTCCACTTTTCAGGCTCATTGTAATATATATTTTTAAAGCTGCACCATTAAGCATCAAAAGAGAATTTTCTAGAGCAATTCTCTGTCAAATCATGGAGAAGGTTTTTTTAAATAAAATGAAAGAACAAGTAAAGCTTATGAAATATAAAACTCACTTCAGTTTAGAAGAACTGAACATTAGAAATTGAATACAAAACTCATAAAATCTAAAATTATTGGCAATAAATGTTTTCAAATTCAGAGGTTAAGCTCTCTTCCGACGAAAAATTATGTATTCTTAAAAAATATACAGCTTACTGATCAACCTTTTCAGACACGACATGACATGACAAAGTTGTATCCTGAGTTCATGTGGATCTCTGAATATAAGTTGGAGTCTCACAAATATTTCGAAAAAGCATCTCTTATGCTCAAGGAAAAAAGCAATGCAATTTGTTTAGATTCTTTTTCCTCTTTTTTTGTTCTATGTTTGTTTGTACTAGCTATTTTAAAGGAAATCAGGCAATTCAGACATGCAGTGCAATGATGTGTTAAGAATTATATTAATTTTACTGTATTGCTTTTGATAAGATTAATGCATAGCAGCAGACACAGGAAGATAATGGCAAAATTTCACATTGAAGATTCTGCAAGTGCAGGGCAATCAAATTATCCTTTCCTTCTAATACTCTGTCGTTTTTGAAAGACAAGAGGTAAATGTAAGTTCAACCTACTAAGTGTCATTAAAAAATGAGATAAATTTCTCACTACAGACAATTTTTTTGACATTAGGCATTAGGTAATGAGGTATAATATTAAATAATTTTACTTCACTTCCCTTTTGAGTCACAGTAGGAATCAATTTAGCACAGATGAAAAATGTCCAGATGCACTGAATAAAAAAATAGGTCACCAACACATCTACACTACAGAATCTAGATAATAATCCTTTGAGCTTGGGTGGCAATATAGCCAATGCCTAATATCTCCAACAATGATGTCCTAAAGCTCATTTCCAGACTTGTCTTTAAGGTTAAAGCACTGAATACAAAAATTCCAGCACAAGAAAATGTTTCATTGCAGAACAAAAAAGGAATCCTTCCCACGGGTTTGCTTCAATTCTGTCTAATGCAAACACTTTATTTGCCACTTTCGTTCAAACATTACTAGCATTTATGAAAATGAATACTTTCCATTTTGTAACATAAAGCATAATAGTCTGAAATAAGTTTAAGTATTGAAACAGGCTTTGCGAGTTTATGCACTATCAGCTCATAACTTATTTGTATAAATAGCACATTGTTTAGAATAACTAAAAAAGAACACTCAAGGTAAAATCTGAGGGGAAAATAAGATCTCAAGACACAATCAAGCAGTTCAACAGAGTTTTCTTTCGGCTCCAGCCGCATTTCCACATAAATGGTCAAACAAAGTTAAGATTCTTTCCTAAGTGACCCATTGCCCATTCTAGCAATTATATTCTGCCACCTGGCAGGGCAGAAGACCAGTTGTCAATAGATGCAATGCCTTAATATTTGGCACCATTTGGATTGTATGAATCATAACAACCTGCATGTATTCCTTCAAGGCATCTTAACTCTTTAAAGAGTGTCAGGCTCTTTAAGAACACAAGAAAACCCACCCTTCTTTCTAGCTTCTCCAGTAATACACATTTATGAGGATTTCTTGATTATACTACAAATGTACTCTCTGAATAAAGCCACAAAGCTCAGGATATTTTGGCAGCTCTTATATTTTGTGAAGCCACAGATCAAGATCATTTTCTGCATGTACACACACATGCACCCTCACACAGACACACACAAAAAATATTGAATTATGGTCTCATTGGACACCATGATGAGGTAATATTATCTGAACATAAACCCATAGTTAACTGTAATTATGGTTTGTTGAAATAAATCAATCTTCACAAGCTGTGATTTGAATTTGTCTGCTTCAATGAATGAATCATACCTAAGGTTCACATTTTTCTGGGTCCAGCTTTCAAAATAAACTGTGTTGCTTATAAAAGGAAATAAAAGTTTCCCAACTCCTCCCAGCATATTGAAAGAAAGGACTGGGAAGATTGCTGGCACAAGCCTCTTACAGGCTTTTTCTCATAATGTAGCCTTCTGTATGAATAAGCTGACTGGATAACTATAAACCCAGTTCAAAAGAAGAACGGGCAAGAATATTGGCTCATTTGCATGCAAGTAAAAATGACATCTTTTAATGGCTGCAACTAAAAGCACATTTCACAAGCTTTATTTTTCTTTTAAAACGAAGCCTGGGCTAAGAGGCAAGAAATTCTCAATGATTCTGGCCAGGCTAAATAAAGAGGAGTCTACCAGCAAGCAGGTAATGACCGATGACATAATCCTGGATTACTTGGTCACTCCTCTGTTCACAGTATCAATCCAAAAGGAACTCACAGCTCTGTAAATGCCACATTCAACAATCCATTACAACTCTTTGCCCCCTTAATATGTATGGATTTTTGCTGCATTCTGCTTTGGAGGAAACTCTTATATAGAAATGCTACACCATCATCAATTCAGCAAAGAAATATTCCCATTATAATTATATATTTATATATATTTATATATATATATATTTATATCATACTTGTAGATAAATAAATGTATGCCTTACAAGTTTGGTAACATTTTTAAAATTCTATTCTTAAATGCTTAAAAACTTTGTTATAAACTAACTAGAAATATTTTCCAATTCTTTTTAATGTAAATTGTCTCTTTTTGGTAGATTTGAAAGTTATGATTAAAGCAGCATATAGATAGATATATTTACATCTATTATCCTCCCTACTTCATCTAGAAGAAAAGTGTGTGTGTGGCTTTGGAAGAATCTCATCAAACTCTTAAACAAGTATGAGTTAATCTTTTCAATGACTTTTGAATCTGTATCTTTGTGATCACAAAGAAAAAATCACTGCTTGCTTTATCATGAATTGGGGAATGGAACAAATTCCTCAGTTAACATAAAAAAGAAATGCACACATAGGGAGGAAAGGGGAGAGCATCGAACAATTTTCATTCTTCCTGTGACCATAATCAAGAATTTCATTTTTAGAAGAAAGAAATGTGTGGCATAAGAAGGCAAGATCGGCGAAATATTAATATTATACAAATCTAAGCATGTTCACCAAGAAGCTGTTTCTTCCTTTACCATAACATAATTCCTATCTCTATTCATTTCGTGGCTCCACCATATTTCAAGCTTTCTCCTATAAGTTTTGCGTCAGCCATTTTAACTCCATATAATCTATAATATTAGTATTATGCCACTCTTCACCTTTATTCTACAACATTGCTACTAAATACCAACACAGAACTTATTTTGCAAATATAAGACACTTATTTGAAATATTTGCTCTCCTGCACATGTATCCTTTTAATTATAAACAGAATATTAAGAAACATGAGGTGCATATTTGCTGGATTTGGCAGAGAGAGAAAAAGAGATCTTCTCAACTTCATATGTGAAATATTGTAGAAGTGTAAAGGAAAAGTTTTCATTGCTTACAGGAAATAGGAGCTTTTACCCTACTGAATTGTAGGAGCATGTTTTTTGCATGTTTTTCATATAAAAATATCAAACAGGGAAACAAACACAAACCAGGATTTCTTCTCCCACTGAGATCCATCTATTTTGATATACAAATATTGCTGTTTCATTAGATCAAGTGCATGGGAGGCAAAGGATGACCTTTGGAAAAAGCCACTGTTTTAAAAATTCATAACTAGAAATCTACTTTTCAGTTTTTGCAGCACACAGAATAAGCAAGAATTGTCTGCACTACCCATATTTCACAACTGAAAATATCATTCAAACACGGCAGAACCTCATACTGTAGTTACTGCCTTCTTTTTCAGTAGCTTAATTACTTAAATATTGTGTAATCTTTAAAATACTGCTCAAAAAATTGCTAGCCTTATAACAAACAGGCAAGGCCACACATGTTGAAATGGCAAGCCCCCTCCCCTAATAAAAGCCCTTAGGTAATGGGTCAATTTTTTAAAAGATACATCAAATGAAAATGAGATAAAATACACTTAGGCATGGTTGTTAATAGTACAACAGCCATTGTTCTCAAAAAAGAATTACCTGGGAAATAAGAGTGGGGCACAAAACAACAACCTGACCCGGTGTATCTTATGGAGGTATAATGATTTTGATAAATACAGATGCTGATGCTCTGCATACACATAGCTAGAACTCTGCAGCCCATAGGACCACAGGATCTGTTGCCAAGAAATGAGAAAAATCTATTTCTCCTTATTCATTACTGAATACTTAAAAAAAAAAAAGCCCACCCCTCCGAAGTTGTTAATCCCTGAATCAGAGGTTAGTTGACCCAGTTTTTTGTTTGCTCCTTTCCAAGGAGATGGAGAAAAATAAGGGAAACCATAAGCACTTTAGTTACAGTACTGTATCTTTTCTGTTTTGGCAACCTCTCGGGAGTGTCTTCGTCCAGTGGTAACATTGCACAACCAACTACAGGAGCTCACCATCCCAGTGGGGTTTGCTTATCCTACAGAAGATCCACTGGGCATCTGGTCTCAATCTGGCCCAGTAGTCGATACAGATCCCTGTGCAGTTTCCCCAGCCAGACCAGCTTCTTCCCGAAGAGGAGACTCTTCCTCAGCTTGGCCTCTGGAGGTGACAGTGGTCTCTGGAGAGATGCTGTGCGATCCCTCCATTGGCATACAGCCAGGGTGATTCTTACGAAAGTGCTGGTTGAGGATAGCCTGGAAGGGGAAGCTCTTTCCACAGACATGGCAGTGAAAGGGCTTGTTGCCTGTATGTTTCCGGATGTGATACTCCAACTGATCCTTGCGGGTATACTTTTTGCCACACATCCGGCAAACAAAAGGTGTGATGCCCATATGAAGCCGCATATGCCGGTCCAGACTACCCTTCTGGTTGAATGATTTGGCACAGTAGATGCAAGTCAGACGTGGGTTGTAACGAAACCACCGTTCAGATACTTCCTGTTCACGGAGATATTCCACATAGCCACTTACTCCAACAATAGCTGACTCCTCCACCTAGAACAGAAACATTATGAAGAAAAATAACTAAATATGGCTAAATATGATGATGGACATTAACAAGAAGGCTTAGACATATTAATGTTTGATCAGCAAAATCCAGATTTAGAAGCATTATTTCTCAGAGTATTAAAGATTAAGACAAAACAACAAAGACTGTTATGTTTATACCTTGCCTGAAACTTCCTGGAATCATATGGTGATCACTGCAAAAAACAAGATATACTGTAGAACTAAATGGCTTGATTGGCATGCATGTTAATGCACTATAGAAAGTTTTAATTTTTAATACTCTACAGGTAGTTTAAAAATACATATACCATTTTTTTTTTAATTTTAACTGTGCTTTGTGTGGGATTGTGCTTGAAGTATTCCACTTAAGCTAATTAAGCAACCTGAGCATTTTTTTTAGCACAGAGGAAGAAGTACTTTAAAGTCTATAAGAACCTTGCATGTTCATCAGTTGGACAAAATTTAAAATGTTTAGTTTGATTCACAATAATGTGAGACTGCCCTGTTTCACTAAACTGTCTTGTGCTTATCATCCAAATCCCTAAGATGAAATAAAAGCATTTTCTGTATCCAAATGTAGAGGGTTTTCTTATGACAGTGGGATGATTAAGGTTAAATTTCTAAAATGTGCAACACATATGTTATAGTTTTACTTTTAACGTGTTTCTATGTGCATCCTGAGCAGACAGGGTTAGGAAACAAGATAAAATTCTAAAACATAGATAATGGTTTCCCTCGAACATATGTGCTAGTCATTCCCGAATCTAGGGGGCGGTGCTAATCTCCATTTCAAAGCCGAAGAGCCAGCACTGTCCAAAGACATCTCCGTGGACATGTTGCTGGCATGACTAAGAGCCGAAGGCACATGGAATGCTGTTACCTTCCCACCAAAGGTGGTTCCTATTTTTCTACTTGCATTTTTACATGCTTTTGAATTGCTAGGTTTGCAGAAGCTGGGACAAGTAACAAGAGCTCACTCCGTTACGTGGCACTAGGGATTTGAACCCCTGAATTGCCAACCTTTCTGATTAACAAGCTCAGCGTTTTAGCCACTGAGCCACTGTGTCTGAAATATAAAGAGGGTTTATTGCTTCCAGATACATTAGTAGAAGTCTGCTTATTGGTTCACTGATTAATAGTGTTTAGATACATATAAAATCAATTTCTTCACATTCCTTCCCAAAATTCCTTTGACCTATTTTCTGAAGTACTCATACCCTATTTTAATTAATTATAGAGCATGTCTAATTCACTACTAACCCACCATATAACACAATAGCAGAGTGTCTCTTTGTGTGGATTATGTACACATTGCACTAATCTACAGGTTAGTAGATAGTGACTTCTGACACCCCAGTCTAGCACTGAAAAAATAACTGACCAAAGTCACTCATTTGGGCTTCCATATGTAAGGAAAGACTAAAACAGAGGTGGTATTCAGCAAGTTCTGACCAGTTCTGGAGAACCGGTAGCGGAAATTTGGAGTAGTTTGGAGAACCGGTAAATACCACCTCTGACTGGCCCCACCCCCATCTATTATCTGTCTCCTGAGTCCCAGCTGATCGGGAGGAAATTGGGATTTTATAGTATACTTCCTCTGTTATGCTCACCAAGCCATGCTCACCAAGTGATGCCCACAGAATCGGTAGTAAAAAATATTGAATCCTACCACTGGACCAGAACCTGAATCTTTCCATTCTTAGCACAACACCTTAATATTAGCTCTCTCTCTCTTCATCTCACACACACATATACACATACACACCCCAATAACACATAAACAAATACACCAACTGCAAAGTGCCTCTCTATAGCTACTCTTATAAAACATCAGCATCATGATTATCATCACAGAGCTCACCAAGAGACACCTACCTGCGAACTGGGCTGTTTAGGTTCATCCATCCGCCATGGAGATTCACTTTTTGACCTGTACCGATCATTTACAGTAACCACACTACCCGAAGGGCTAAATCTGCAAAATGAGATTAAGAGCTATTTGTGTAATATATAAATTCTCTAAAAAAAAGTAAGAAACAATGGATATTCTGCTTCATCACTGATAACAGGGAGAACAGGGGTTAGATAAAATATAAAGTAAACAGAACTAAATCAAGAAAACCCTAAAACTATAAATGGTAGCTTGAAGTTTTATGAAGCAATTTAATTTCTCAACTCAGGAAATAAGTTAGCATAAGAAAAGATGGCTTTGCCTGAAACAAATTTGTCAAAATAGAAACATGAGATTATTTGTACATTGTCAGCATATGAAGTACTATTTTTTTATTTTTAGAGTTTTTACAGACTATTAAATGTACTGATGCACTCTTAACTTCCAAAAGCTGTTGCATAAAATATTAAACAAAAAGTTAGCATATCAAAATGTAACAAAAGCAGATTATATCTGATAATCAAACCATAGATGTCACCTCCTACACAAGATCAGGCAAGGGTATTTCTTCAATATTACCTATTAGAGTTAAGAAATAACTTTCTCCAAACAAAACGGCTTAATTCAGATTAAACTATCCTTAATAACTAAGGTGATTATAAAATTATGTTTTAGTAAATCAAGTTTAGTTTTCCAAATCATGGTTTGTAGTAATTATTGGTTGAAATTTAATAAATAAATAAATATCTGAACTGGCAAATACATTATAGCCATTGCTTCAGAGTTTCCTATACTTAGGTATAGGAATGCTGAGAAAAAAATAAACTCATTCAAACAAAGCAGAAAAAATCACTGATGTTTGAGGAATCAACTAAAAGAAAAGGTTACAATTTAGTCAGACCAAGTAAGAGACTTGAAATTTTCCTCATGAAGACATGCAATTCTCTGTTTTTAAATAGAGAAAAATTCTTATAAAAGTATCTTGCTATTTTTTGGCTATTACTAAAATTCTAGTTTTTAAAAGATTATATACATACATACATACATACATACATACATACATACATGTCACATGATTTTTCACTGAATATTAGGACTTCTCACACTTTTTCAAAATTCACTATTCATAATCACCATATCTCATTTATTTCAATATCCAGAGAATACTTTAAATTAAGTTTGTCCAGAGGCAAATTAAGTCCTACTTAAAAAGCTGTATACATTTTCTTTTTAGAAGTTGAACTATCACTATTATACTCTTAATAGGCTTTTTGTCCAGTTCACCACTTCTTCACCTACTGAAGTTACAGACTACGTCCAATTAGCTTTTTTTAATATGTTTTGTTCCACTTCAATGTTTTTAGGTTATGAATAGCAGGAATAAAGTCTGAAGTATTCTAACATTTTTACAGTACCTTTGACATAGCAAATGTAGACATAGACACAGTATTATTATTAAAAAGCAATAATGTTAAATCTTACCTGTCCGTTTCAGTGCTGGTTGGCCTGGCCACTTTTGTTCCTGATGAACCCAAACTGTAACTTTCTTGTCCCACTGATCCATGTCCTGTTGTATCGATCACCATGGCAGTGACCTCCTCAGCACTGCTCCCATCTTCTCCAGATGGCTGATTCTCTGTCCCCAGCCACTCCTCCAAGTTTTCTGTTTTGATTCGCACTGCTCCAAGGACTTTGACATCATCATCCCCCTGCCCACCATGGTCTGGGACTCCTGTCTCTACATACCATTGACCTGCCCTATTAATCCTCAGTATGGGTTCCCTGCTTTCCACATCTGAGCTCTGTTCAATTATTTGAGGGCTTGTAGACTCCTCAGGAGGACTCAGTTCCCGAATGTCCAGAACTGTGCTAACTTGGCCCATACGGCTGCCTTTTGGAGTGCTATGATGAGGACTCAGAGAACGATTTAGAGACGGGGAGGCTCGATGAGATTCTGGGGGCCTTTCTTGATGCTTTGTTCTTGTTTGGCTCAATTCCATTTCAACGTCAGCCACATTAATTTTGAAATGAATTCCCTCCAGGATTTGTGTACATTTGTCTATAATATGTTGCATTTGTAGAAAACTAGCTGCTGTCAGGTAACTTATTATATCAGCAAGCTGGAGGCATATTCTCCCTGTGTAGCAAAAAGAAAGGAGCTGCTCAAACACAGTGGGATTCTTGATAACAGAGATGGAGACTGTGCTCATTTCGTTGAGTGACATATGATCTCGAAAATAAGGTGAGCTAGCAGCCAGCACTACCTTGTGCGCCCTAAAGGCTTGGCCTTGCACATTAACCACAATGTCACACAGCCGGCCCTGCATGCGAAGCTGGTTAAGATGGCTCAAAACAGAATTGCTGAAATCAGGAATCTCCAACTGAATATTCCCACTTTTCTCCATGATGGCTCCAGTTGTAGGTGGAGCAACCCTAATGATGGAAAAATACACCGCTGAATTAGAAAGAGCTTCTCCATTTCTACATGTTTTGTAATGAATGACATTTTTTTTTTAAAAAATCCATTTTTTCATATCAATTTGCATGTGATTTGTGTGACTATGACACATAAAATATTATTTCCTTGTTAAACAACTATGTAGGAAAAAACAGAGAAAGTTGACAATTGAGTAGTAAATTTTCTTTTTTTCTGAACTGTTTTTCACAATATTGCCCATTGCTCAACATTCCAAGTGCAATTAAGCTAGCTAATTAACAATGGAAAGGAGATAGGTAATGTTACATTATAAGATAATGTTACTTATTTCATTAACTGAACTGGGATTTTAATCTGACTTCTGCCATCCTTCTCGATAATCAAAAGCTCAAATTAAATGGAAATTCCATCAAAGATTTAGGGCAAATGTAAACAATTTGGTTTATAATGTTGATAAAGGGGCCTCTCCAATCTATGCAGTGCTGTGAGGCATCTATGCAAGGATATAGCAAACTACTAATTCTCATTTATCATTATTTCATTATGACGAATCATGGTAACATACCTTTCACTCACTAATACACATAGAATTGATACTAATAAATAAAAAATCACTGAAAATAAAACTATATTTATTTTATATTGACGAACAGTGAAAATCCCCTTTGCAGTAAACTCTGTAGTCATCTTATATACTAGTCAAAGTGATAATTCATGCAAGAATGGTATACAGCATGTGTGCATATACTCGTTATGTTTTTCAAAGTCACATAATAACATTACCAATAAAAACTCTATCTTCCACATGCAAATAAATTATTTAGTTTCTAGCCAGATAATGATATTCCTGGTAGTTATACTAATTCAGGGGGAAAATATCAGAAGACATCAGAATGGGTTTCTTTAAGAATACTGCAAGTATATATGGATATGAAAACAGCTTTATGCTGACAAAACATTATGAATGTAGCAACAAATACAAGAATAAATCTTGCAAATTTAGGGGTTAGTTATTTGCCACCGTCAACCTAAAAAGCAGCATATTGTATCTTATTTATTTTGTGTATTATAAGGATGATCAGTTCATCTATATCAAGGGTGTCAAACTTGTGGCCTGCAGGCTAGATGTGTCACGTGCTGGCCCCGCCCCCACTCAGTTTAGCGAAGGAGGGAAAAGTCCCGATACGTCATGTGACACTACCATGACGTGAGTTTGACACCCCTGATTTATATCTATGTCATATTTTTCAGACAAGAAAGTTTGCTTAGATTCACTCTTATTTAATTAACGTATGCAGCCTGTCCTTCTAATATTTCTTCTGCAATGAACACACACAGTTGGAATTCTACTTTCACCCATGGCAAGAGGGGTTTTGGTATGCTCAATGCGTGAAAAAGGGGATAGAAAACACCATCCTTCTTTTATACCCTTCTTTTTATTAAGTATTCTCCATCTTCTTCTATTTTTTTCAATAGTTATTTTCCATTTTTTATGAAAGAAAAAAAAAGATTACAGTACCATTAATCTTGTTTGTTTATTTAGTGTATGGCAATATTAATCTTAGTTCTAAACCCAAATCTCTTATTGGAGTGACACAGGATACTCAGTATTCATTTTTTATTATGTTCCCTTACTGTAAGGTTAAAAATTATGGTAAAATATTCTGTAATTTGAAAATAATTTTATGAGCTTTGAACATGGACTTTTAGACTTACACAGAATTAACAGAGCCTGATAGATGCTTTAGAATTCTTTATTTCTATTGTATTACAAAAAGAAACATTCATTAGCTGCTTTTTATTTCATTAGTCTACTACGGTATTGCAGGGACACAATAGTGAACACTTCTAGAATTACTAATAATAAAGTAGTAAAACAAGTAAACTTCAATCTGAAAGCCAGATAGATATCAGCAATAATTATATGCAAACTGTTATGCACAAATTATAGAAACACAATGAAAATTAACAAGATGCGTAAAGACCTCGTGAATCCACTGTAGCAATAGCGTAGATGTTGTATAGATTCTTCTGAGCAAAGTTTCTTAAAATGTACAGAATGGTTTTTCCATGTTGCTTTAGTCCAGGGCTGTCAAACTCCCAGCCCTTGGGCCAGATGTATCACACGCTGGCCACGTGGATGCCCAGTTTAGCAAAGGGGGGGAAAAATCCCGATATGTCACGTGATGACGTGAGTTTGACACCTCTGCTCTAATCTATGTATATAATCTATGAAGCCATAGACTTTAAAAAAATAGATTTTTTTTTACCATGAAGTGATAAAGGATATTATGTGGTTTTCTAATTTTTAGGAAATATAGTTTAAATACATTACAATTCAAAATTGAAATTTTTAAAAAAAGGAAATTTAAATACTTTTTAAGTATTGTAACTTATTTATTTATTCTTACCTCCTCTATACGCTATATAATACTAATTATATTAATAATAAGTTCAAGTAATAAATAAAATAAATAAATAAATATACACCTGCTCCCATATCCGGATTCCAGACCAGATCTATGTTCAGATGTTCAACAATAAGAAAAGCACAAATGAAACAACAGAATTCCATGCAGTCCAGCTTCAACTGTGGCTAATCAAATATTTTCATGAAGGCAATAAGGCTGATGCTTCATTATTCAATAGCATTTACATTATTTCTACATTTATTAAAATGGTTGTTTCTGTATGAACAATTTTCTTATAAATCCATTTAAGCTATTGTAAGCAATTAATTGCATAATTTATTTTATTCACATGCAGAATTATTATTCTGGCTTGTCCTAACCCTACTGCATATCTGAAACTTTGGTTGGCTCTTTGTTAATTAAACAGGAAAAAATAATTCCCAACATTACAAACAATTAGAGAAATAAACTTTTCCCCAGTTTTTTTCAAAAGAAATCAGATGATTTCTCCACACCATACATAATTTTAATGAAGTTCTACAACATCTCTTTGCACAAATAGCGACGTCTTAAGAGTAAACTGCTGAATTCATTTTGGAGTATTTCCAAAGAGGCATGCAGGCAAGAGCAGACTACAAGACCCTCCTTCCAACTTTCTAAACCTTTCTCTCCATAGAACCCCTTTCTTAGATCCAAATACTCCAAAAACCTGAGCAAATTGCAACGAAACAAAAACACTTTGCTCCTAACAAAAAGTACCTAAAGAGGATAGTTAATTAAAATAACAAAACTGAGAGAGGAATGTATGGGTGAATAAAAAGGCAAGTACAGTGACTGCAAATTGACAGATTTCAGCGGATTTGGGGGGGAGGGTCCAAAAGATTAAGGATGAGGAGGGCAGGCAACCTTGTACAGAGAAATATCTTTTAGGAGGAGCAAACTCCGTTGCTAAGATACAGAAGGGGAGAAGTGAGGCTAGAAATTTTTCGGGGGGGGGGCATGCAGAATCCACACCGTCCTTTTGGGAGGCACTCCAGAATGACTGTCCTCGAGTGCGCCCGAGGGTGGGAAGGAAGAAGAGAGAACAACTCTCCCGAGCTCCTTCCCTTTCCCGAGGGGACCGAAATACATCGCCTACGTACCTCCAAGGGGGGGGTGGGACGAGCCCGAACACCCTTCCGGAAGCGAACCCCCCAGAAGAGAAACGCCCCGGAAGTACATATCCCTCCTTCGTCTTTCTTGATTGACTTGCTTTCCCCCCAGCCCCACTGAAACAATCTACGCGTCAGGTAGCCACACCCACAGGAATGAGCCCACCACGGAGAGGGTGGAACCTGCGCCTGGCGGACCGCCTGGGTACTTGTGGCGCTGAAGCGGGGGTGGAGGTGGGGGGAAGTGGGGGACTGTCGTGCGTTGGAATCATTTTTTCTAGGGAGTGGTAACGGGAGGAGGAGCTATGCAAAGAAGCGTGCACGTGACCTCCCGAGAGCTACACGGCGTCTATAAAATGGGTGGCTGCGGCCCGCGCTTTCTCTTTTGGAATCTGCCTTTGGCCTCGTTGCTCCGTAAGTATTGTGAATACCCCCCCTCCCCCAATAAATGTTGGGTTGCTAATTTCTATAGAGGAGTTGGGCCTTTAAAATGTAAGGTTGATTGTGGATGACCTTGGGGAGGCACGGATGGCGTTGGATTATAGCACGCGTTCCGTTTACCCCCCTCCGTATTTTGTTCTGCTGGTCGTTGGGCATAGATGGCGCTGCAAGGAGCAGCCTTTCCAGATGGGCCTCGTGGTTGAGGAAAGCATAAAGCTGATCTTCCAGAAAATGTTGAAAATGAATCCCGCAGGGAATAATAATGCTAATAATTAATCCTTATTATATCGGCGTGCAAGCTTTTGCGTTAAATTGTATTTCCTCGGTAGGCCAGAGAGTAAAATTCAAAAAAGGAACTACTACGTACTGAGATATGGTGATCTCCAGCCTCTCTTCGCGTTGATCTTCGGATGGATCCGAAGTGCTTGATGCCGGGATAGATCTCTGATAAACTTACTTTAAAGTTTTTTTAAAAATTAAAGACTTTGCGGGTATTTACTGCAAAATATGGATTCAATTACATTGCAAAACAACTTAGGGACCTTCCGAGTAATACCCTGATTGAACCTTTTTTTCCGTACCTGCAAATGATGATAAATTATGTTGGTAGGGACATCTGAGACTCTGATGAATGCCAACAATTTCTGAGCAGGATCAGTGTCGCAAGGATTACTCATTTCTAACTGCCTGAAAATTTATGTTCTGGTACCCCAAAACAATAAAACGTTTTTTAGTAAGGGAAAGCATCAAGACTCCAGCTATTATTCTACAAATAAGCTCCTCCAACCTCAACCCTGTATTTTATGTCTAACACATCTGATTGGACTATCTAATTTTGATGAGATATTAGCAATAGCACTTAAACTTATATACCACTTCACAGTGCTTTACAGCCCTCTTAAGCAGTTTACAGAGTCAGCATTTGCCCCCAACAATCTGGCTCCTCGTTTTACACATTTGAGAAGGATGGAAGGCTGAGTCAACCTTGAGCCTGGTTAGATTCCATGTGCTAAACTGCTGGCAGCTGGACTGCATTCTAACCACTGAGCCACTGCGGCTCAGTATATTGATGAATATAATCTGATCCCAGCCTTATTTAAACATTACTTAAGAAATTATAGGGAGGAGAAAAACTTTTTCAGTTAGATTCAGGTGGAATTTTCCCTAATGGTTGTCTTCATCTAATTCTAATGATTTGCATCACGTGGCTGTTTTAGAAATTGTTACTGCAATGAGAATGTATGAGATTGCGTAAAAGTATCAAAATGTTGATCAGTTGGCAGAGGGAAAGCATGGATAAAATAGATGAGGGAAACTCATATTCCAATTACATATTCCATAATCCATAACAAAAGCAACTTCCATATCAGATCTGAATTATTATGATTCGCCCAATAACTGCTATTGAGAATCCTGTTTATTGAAACACTATTAGTGTGAAATACTTGATAGGACTGCAAATTTTGAACCATTTCTTCATCTTTGTCTTTTGGAAGTGACAGTGAGATGACTCATTTTTGTCCTGATGGAATTTGCATTGATAGTGCAAATAAAAAAAATCATGCTGTGCCAAGGAACAAGTGCAGTAATATTTGAGGCATCCATCCTGCTTCTACCTTCAATTTAACTGAAAGGGAGAGGAATTTGCTGCTTTTGCTTGAAAGTTGTAGGCTAAGCAGAGAAAGTTTTATACATTATCTGATAAATGCCTCTTTCCTTTGTAGATACAAAATCTCAAGCCAATGCTGTCTATAAAGGTATGTTTTTGTTCTTGTGGTACATACAGAAAGCTAAGTAAATAAAAACAGTACCTTTAGTTGTGCCTTTGTGCCATAATGATGATGCTTATTTGCTACTCTTGAGAAAATAATGATGAGAACGCTTAACCCACCTTTGTTTCAAACTGAGGCACAATCTATGCCCTTAAAAAGAATCCCTTTTGTAATTTGAAACAGATTTAAACATTTGCTGTTTTCTTAACAGGGTTTTACAAGTGATTCTGTGATCATGGAACAAGGATTGGTAAGTTATAAAATATAAATAGTCTATTAGGTTATTTTGTCCAAGGAAGGATGTGTGTGATGAAAACATAGTTCAGCAGATAATCTGTGATGAACTCTTTGTCTTTCGCTCCTATCTGATGCATCCTCTATTTAATGTTTCAAACTGAGGCACAATCTATGCCCTTAAAAAGAATCTTCATCCCTTTTGTAATTTGAAACAGGCATTAAAACATTTGCTGTTTTCTTTACAGGGTTTTACAAATGATTCTGTGATCATGGAACAAGGATTGGTAAGTTGTAAGATATAAATAGTTTATTAGGTTATTTTGTCCAAGGAAGGATGCGTGTGATGAAAACATAGTTCAGCAGATAATCTGTGATGAACTCTTTGTCTTTCGCTCCTATCTGATGCATCTTCTATTTAAATCTGGTCTGATCATGGATTGTTACTGTTACAGATAGGCCTACTTAAAATAATTGTTCATTAAAAAACCCTCTGACCTCAACAGTAACGGTAGCTGATTAACACTTTAGATTTCTGCTGATAAACATGAAAATTGTATCATTTCATTGTATTCACTTAAATCGTCTGAATTTAAACTAAACCATATGTTCCTCCCACAATATTAAGTTCATGTTGTATGTCCTATCAACTGAACTGAACATCTCTTACAGATTCTGTGTTTGCAAATATGGGAACGCTACCCATTGATATGCTGGCCTCCCGGTTCTCTAATATGGAACAGCTTTAGATGATCAAACATGTAAGTTGTATGGAAAAAAATATGATCTATTATAGGGTTGTTGTTGGTGGTGGTGTTTTTTTTTTTTTTTGCATTACCGGACAGTACTTTATGAACAGTTTCAATGTTACTAGGAAGATTCTTGGGTATTCTTAAATTGTCACAATCCTTTATTAGTTCTTATTTAATAGTGGTTCTTTGCAACAAGATCATAGTTGCATTTTTCTATAGTTACACTGGCAAGCATCCTACTTTTGTTAGTCTTTGTTAAGCGTTATTTAATAAATTTGCACACTGCCAGACTCCCAGTGATTCTATGTGATTTATAAATGAAATACAGGAAAACAATAGTAAATATAAGGAACAAATAAAACCAGGCAGAAACAAAAAATACCCATTTTTATAAGAAGGCTGTACCCCATCTTAATCAAAGAGCCAGGTGAAGAGCCGTGTCTTTAAGGACCTCTAAAATGCTATCAAGATGGAGGCCACTTGTGCCCTTTGTTTCAGCTGGCTTTTCTGCAGTTATTACACTTTTGTTTGGAGTTCATTCAACTTGCAAACAAAAGGAAAAACACATTGAGCCATGGTTCTAAGTTGAAGAATGATCTTCCATGCTTGGGATCTGTTCATTTTCTGTGACTTGCTGTGATTTATGGATATTGCATCTTCTGCCTTTTAAAAGTTGTATTGGATTCTATTTGCTGATTTGTTTTGCTGTTCTGCAAGTACAGCACGTTGCTTAGAAATGTAAAGCAAATTTGCTGATGCAAGCATTTTAATTATGTCCATTCATCTACAACAGTTAATGTTCAGAACAATTGGATTGGGAGCTAAAAGGACAAATTAATCTACTGTATATGATGCTGAATCAGGTCGCTGATACATATGAGGATAAATTGAATATACACTGATACAGTAGGTCATAGCAAGGTTTGGAAGAAAAAATGTTTTGTGGAGAAAAAAAAGGCTAGTGGCTAAGAAAATAATTCTCTTTATAGGTCTTAATGGGATTGAGCTGTCTTTGAAGAACCTCAAGAAAAGGCAAGTTGAAATGCAGAAAGTTGATTCACTGAGCAATATTATAAAACGTTAAGGATATTTATTAAGGATTTTTAGGACTTTTAGATATATTTGGTATTTTAGTTCGAGGCTGAGAAACCATTTTTGTCCAAATTTCCAAACATTCCATTGTCCCAAAGCAATTGAGGATGTCTTCTCCCACCTGTCAGAAAGAGGCCTTCCAAAGAGCTTCATCTGTCATATGAAGGTTTGTAACTGGAGAAATTGTTCCTTTGATAGATCCTACCTAAGACATTTGGACTAGCTCTAATAAAATTCTTAACTATAGGTTTTAATTTTAATTGCTGTTTTTATAATCTTTTATTGGTAAACATAAAAATGATGGATACTAACATAAATTGTGATGAGTAGAATAATAATAAAGTAACACTGAAGCATTTTTCCATTCTGATCCTGTCTTTCTATGGCAAATTAAATATTGCAAATTGCTAGAAATCCATAAGGAATTTCCCAAGTCTCCTGGGAAAAATTGAACAGTATTTCTTGCATACATGTCGCAGATTGATATGTGTTAATTAAAATATACTTGATATTTTTAAAGTATTTAATGCTGTCAGCCTGCATGATGAAAAGCTAATAAAACTGACTTTAAAGATGGAGGTCTGTGATTAGCTCTACCTGACTTCAGGCACCTACCTGGATTTTCCATGATTAAAAAATCATTTTCTTAGCTATCATCAACCTTTTTTTCTCTTTAGGACTTGGAGTAACATGAAGAGTTGTTTTAAGAGCAAAACTGCTGACAGCGGTAAGCTACTACTGATATCAGCTTAACCATGTGGACTTACTGCAAGAAATTGCATAGTGTTTTGCAAGCAGGATGTTCTCATATAATCTTTAATAATGCTATATTAATAAATGCAGAAATGCCTGTGATTTGATATCCTAAAGATGAGTTCAGAAGATTATTCTGCATAGAGTTCTGAAAACCTCCCAACAGCATATCTGTCATGGTCTCTATTCTGCTAGCATTACTTTACATTCTGTTTCCTGACATTTTTGCAATGGGGAGGGAGGAGAATGGAATGCGGGAGGACAGTGCGGTCTGGCAGCCAAGCAGTGCCGGCCTAACAAGGAAGAAGTGCCAATCCAGCCCTAAAAGAATAAAGTAGATGCACACAGAGGGTCCGTTACCCAAACAACCTGTAACTTTTCAATAGGTCCAAGACCCATAAGGGTGTGTGTGTGTAGGGGAAGTCCCAGGGAAAAAGAAAGTTGTGTATTGTTTTTGCATTAAATTCCACTTTGCTACTTCTGTAACCACTTTTGCTTCATGAAAGTATTCTCTTGGTCAAAAGAATGGTCCAGGGGTCTTCCTTTATTGAATGGGACAGATGACAATATCCTTTACTCTTTTTGGTTACTGTTTTAACTTTTCTGACTT
The DNA here is from genome assembly GCF_964273705.1 of Natrix helvetica. NCBI lineage: Eukaryota > Metazoa > Chordata > Lepidosauria > Squamata > Natricidae > Natrix > Natrix helvetica. The sequence goes on along the minus strand of NC_138549.1, from coordinate 62,861,675 downwards.
TGGCTATGTAGTCCAGTCAGAAAGTTTTATTTAAGACCTAGAAACTGCTGTCCATGGAATTGCTGTGGAGCTACTTCTATCTTCAAGATAGATCTGTTAAACCTTAGAATAAAACTAGCAAAGCTTATGAAATACCTGAACTGAAATTGGGATGTGGATGAAAAAACCTGCAATTACTTTGCTTTGTAATACTAAACTTTTAATATTTTGTGTTTGCATATATAAGTGGACATTTTTTATATTAACTAGGTTTTGAGGATGGAATTACAATACAATACAATACAATAGTAGAGTTGGAAGGGACCTTGGGGGTCTTCTAGTCCAACCCCCTGCCTAGACAGGAAACCCTGTACAGTTTCAGACAAATAGCTATCCAACATCTTCTTAAAGACTTCCAGTGTTGGGGCATTCACAACTTCTGGAGGCAAGCTGTTCCATTGATTAATTGTTCTAACTGTCAGGAAATTTCTCCTCAGTTCTAAGTTGCTTCTCCTTGATTAGTTTCCACCCATTGCTTCTTGTTCTACCCTCAGGTGCTTTGGAGAATAGTTTGATTCCCTCTTCTTTGTGGCAACCCCTGAGATATTGGAACACTGCTATCATGTCTCCCCTAGTCCTTCTTTCTCTTAAGCTAAACATACCCAGTTCCTGCAACCGTTCTTCATATGTTTTAGCCTCCAGTCCCCTAATCATCTTTGTTGCTCTTCTCTGCACTCTTTCTAGAGTCTCCACATCTTTTCTACATCGTGGCGACCAAAACTGAATACAGTATTCCAAGTATGGCCTTACCAAGGCATTATACTAGATTGAGGTAAGAGTTTAGTTTTCATTTATTCTGTGTTAATGGTTCAAAGCTTTTTATCAACTTGTAACCAGTGATGAGATTAGATTCTGCCAGATGACTACTCATGATATTAGCATCAATCCGTTCCACTTTTCACTGAGGTTACATTGTTCAGTCCTATGATTAGGCATTCAGAGAAATTAATTGCTTTCCCAAGTTTTCGCTTTAACTTACTAATGTATTTTTAAAAGTACCTTCCCCATGAACATAAGATTGCAAATGGATTATTTTGCTATAGCAATGTAAAATTCTAGTCAACATATTTTAAGTTTGGTTATTTTCCACCAGGAAGTAGGTTTCCTTACCCAATGTTGAAGCAAAAATTAGAAAGGTATTAACTGAAAATATTTCTGAGTCTTTTTCTGCAGTTTTATAATAAATGTTTTTTTCATTTCTCAAAAACTCTTAGATGCTTACTATTTTATGGAATCTCTTGAACAAGGTCAGTATATTATTTTTATAATCTAATTATTCAGTCTTGAAAGTTGATAAAATTACGGGTGAATGACTTGCAGCCTGAATGCTCCTATTATACCTCTAATAATCTTCCCTGGGAATTTCACCCTGTCAGAGTTCATGACAAAAGTATTAAACATGGAATGAAAATTGATTAAAACTAGATGTGATGCTTTCATTTTTGCATAATCTGCTCCTCCCAAAAAACTCAATGCCAGAGTGGTAGTGACAATAATAAGCACATTTGCTGCCTGCTTTGTTCCCTGACTTCTGAAAGAAAACATACCAACCAAAATTAGTTTGGTTTTGCTGGAAAAGCCAATGATGTTTTAAGAGTAGTGGACAGAAACTTTTCTGAGAACTGAAAACACTGAGGCTTTATGTTGCTGATATTTAGTGATATGCCATGGTACCATAACTTAAAACGCCTGAGATCAAATGAATTGATGGTAAAATAGTATCTGTTTTGCATTACTTCATAAACCGATAGCTTACAATATTTTTTTATTTCAGATTAGTTTAAAACAGTAGAACCTGATGGATAGAATCGTTTTGACTTCACACTATAATGGTAAGCTCATGTTTTAAAGGGTTCTAAGGGGGCATTAGATTTCCAAATGAAGCAACGTCTTTGACCTTGTTTTGTGTTAAAATAAATATGTTTCCTTTGTACTGTTAATGATGAAATTGAAAAAAAACAATGGGAATCTCTCTGAAAAGTAGTGAAGATACAACTTTACTGAGACAGTACAAATGATGTGAACTACATAATTATGTAGTGTTACATTGAAATATATAAAATCAGCACAAAAAATGGCTGGTTCTTGAAATAAACCTGTATATTCCAGTTTGAAAGTCTTTAAAAAAGCACAAAGAATCACTGTGTGATCCTGGTTTTGCAGGATGCATAAATGTTGTATTTTAAATTATTAGAAACTGAGCTGTCTGGCAAAAAAAGTACTTAAGAGGCAGAGAATTGTAGGAATGACAGCAAATGCCATAGTTTGTTCCTGTCTGATGTATCTGCTTATGTGGATCAAGGCAACTGAATTCCATTTCAACTCTTCTGCCATAAGTGGTAACTTTTAAGAGAATGGAGTTGTGGGGATGTGCAAAATAGTTTTGATGTTAAATGAACATTTGCAGAATGGCCTGTCGCAAGAGCAAAATGAAATTATCAAGTATTCTGAAAGTTTGAATTGGAATCTACAATGCTTTGAGCTGGAAACTGGCCTATTTATTGAAACAGCTTCAGTTTCACAGGAACTTAAAATATGTGATATTTGGATAAAAATAAACATCTTGCCATATTTCTAATTAACAATAGAGGCTACTAAAGCCTGATAGCTTTTCAAACAGAATTTCTCCTTGTTTTTAGCAAAATAATGAAGTTTTGTAGAGCTATTAAATTTGCTTGTGGCCAGAGTTCAACCACACATGAAAGAAATAATGCAGGTGAAAAGTCAATTTTGTGCAATAGTTAGAAGTAAAAAATTAATCTGTGTGATTTCCTAGGTAGTTGAAGAACTGACATTTGGCTTTCAAGGTATGTATACCCTACACTAACATGCTTATTTTCTTGAGAATGGTGAAATGATGATACCCCATTCTTGAACTCTCTCTCTGAATATGTGATGGAATATCCAAGATCTGACCCATTCATTTTTTACATTGTTTTGTATCTCTAAAATGGGAAATACATTGGCTTGATTCCTTTTCCTTTTTCTCTTTTCAGATCTGAGAACCTGTCCAGAAATTACTATTTTCAAATACATTGGAAGATATTTTGGAATCTAAACTAGATGTCATTAGATTAAAAAGATAAATACTGTTCAGTAAAGATTTTACTTTCTGAATACTTGAGTGTATCTTATATTTTTGGCTACTAATGAAAATAAACTAATCTATGACATACCATTTAATCTAAATCTCTTTTTGCAATTTTGTTTATATATTCTAAGTTTACTAATTTTCACTTGTGTTATAAGATGCTTTGTGTAACTTATACATGTCCAGATATGCACTTGGGATATTTCATAACATTTGGAACTTGGAAATGCTTTGGCATGCTCAGGCTGAATGGATGCTGCCTAGAAATACCATAAAAGCAGGTCACGTGTGTGTCTGCTATTCATTTTGTTCTATAATTGGCTTAACAGCGACAATGCTACGCTTTGAAACAAGTCATACAAATAACTGGCAACAGATTATCAACAAATGCTGTAGAGTTGGGGTGTGAAACTCACCTGATATAACAGGACTTTTTTCCCCTTCACTAAACTGGGTGGGGGTGTGGCCAGCACATGATGCATCCAGCCCATGGGCTGGGAGTTTGATAGCCCTGCTGTAGGGGAACAAGAAGAGGTAATTGTGGGTGAGTTGTTATGTGTCCAGTCCTTGTACTTATAACTCAGTCTTGCTCCAAGACCATCCTTGGTTAGTACCACAAGATTTGGGCTCCATTTAGTCTATTGATATGATCTTGTTACTTACATTTCATGTATGGTGATGTTTTATCAGGGGAGTAAGGTGGCAATTTCTCCCAAGGGCTCTTGTTCTCTTCCATATCCTGTGTTGAAGTAAGGGATGAACTAGCAGATGGACTTAACAAAATAGGCAATTTTTTCCCCTTTGGGTAGTTGAGGTAACCAGCGGTATTTGACGCTTGACACCTATACAGATCGTTGTTAAGCCTTTATAATACTCATCACATTAGTCTCTAAATGTTCTTGAGAAATAGTTTGCTATGGGAGGTACAGGTGGCTTATTTAGGCGCACTCCGAGGCTGATAAAGTCCTTCAAGATGCCTTCATACATAAAGTGGAAGCATTCTTATTACCAAGATGAGCTACCTGCCTCCATGAAACTTAGCATAATGGGAAGACCTCATGCTTCCTCAAAAAAGGCTTCATTTTGAACATGTTGACAATTTTCAATTTTGAATGACAATTCATTTAGCATCTCCACAGGAACCATTTGACTTCTCACAAATCAACTAATTGCTTTTCACAGTATAGAAGCTGACTGAAGGAGAAAATGGCCACACTTCTGGATCCCCACTTTATTATTTTGAATATGTAGAATTATTTGGTTTGGCTGTAACTGATACATTTTACTTGTCTTTCACCAATGCTTCCTGGGAGAGCAGTACTTGCTTTCCACACACTCCTCGGGATATAGATTTAGATCTCTACCTACACATTAGGATCCACCTTTGCACAGCTATTGTCTGCTTTTGATTCACAATTGCCTCTGCATGAGCTTGTTTTTGTTGACTCAGCAGCAGTGCTTGGATGACTAAGCTTAATAAAGATACTAACAAAACTAGCTGCCTCAAAAGAAAAAATACCCCACACATGGAAAAATGCTGAAGTGATTATTATCTTGGGGTGGGGGGAGATAATTTTAAAGAAATATTTTTCAATAACACTTTCATCTACAAGGTTTTCACCAAGATAATAGCAGAAAGAATATTGAGAACATTAAATGATGCACAACCAAAGGAGCAGGCAGGCTTCAGAAATGGCTACAGCATAACAGATCACATATGTCAACTAAGCTGTTTAGAAGGCTCAAGTGAAGTCTGAGTAAAGAACATGAGTGCTGCTTCTTCCTTTGCCCATCCAGAAAGCATGCAATATTGTGAGTAGATAAATGGGTACCATTTTGGTGGGAAAAAAACTAGCTGTGTTCGTGTGGACCTGGCCAGATGCAAGACATTGCCAAGGTGAGGTGAGACTGGCTGGAATAGCCAGCAACATGCCTGCCAGTCAGCTGTTGTAAGCTAGTTCCAAGGTTACATATGCAAGCATTGAACAGAATGAACTAGCAATTTAGGCGGTCATGACTGCATATTGTGTCTAAACATTTGCAGATTTCCCCGATATTGTATGCCATATGCCAGAGGATCCCAATTCCTGGGCCATGCACCACTACCACGCCATGTGAGCAGTGGGCCAGCATGCATGTGCAGCTCAATTTGTGCAAGTTAAGCTGTGGGTGTGCACCAGCCCGGTTCCCCTCTTCCCCCCTCCCTCTGCTGGGCTGCCAGCCAAGTCACAAAAGTTGGAGACCACCACCATATGCTATCTAAATAAATAAAATTCCTTTTTCTCTAGGAGAGATGATAAAAATACCAGTCTCTAATAAAAACAGTAAAAATATTGGTTTCCAGCAGAAAGCTAAAAGAAATTAAAATGGGATGAAGTGATAGAAAAAAGGTTAATGTTTTTAAAAGGCTTCAGAGGGAGCTCTTAAACATGGGCTACCTCTAGATCATCTCCATCCTCTTACTGGACATAAAACCATGGAGTGCAACTGTGCAAGCCCAACTACATTCATACTTGGGCTTCTTTCCCAAAAATCTGTCAACAACAAACAAGATTTCACCAGGACATTGCCATAATAGAAAAACTATCAGGGCAATTGAGAACCATGAATGCTGGCTGACTTGATGGACACTGCAGCAAAATGCATTGGACACTGAGTACAAATGAAATTCAGCAGCAAAATACATGCTGCCCTCATGAAGAATATATAGGAAATGTGATTAAATATATTATAGTCATTAAAAGTTAATTTAATATTTCTCAAGGTTCCTACGTGACAAAATACATATGTGTTCAGTTTGAAAGGGTCTATGTAATTGGCAAATGTTTTTCAGGAAAGCACAACTTTTTTTAAAAAAATGTCCAGTTTAATTGGTACCTTATTAATTTTTATTGTGTAATGAAATAAGTTGTAGTTGCAACTTTTTTGTTTTGTACAGTAAGGCAGAGTTGAGTAATCTCCTCCAGAGATACACACACAGGACATACTGTAGTTATAGAGATGCCTCTGTTCCCAAAGAGAGGTATTCACAAACACAAAGACACACTGTTCTGATTTGGGGGGAGCGTAGCCAACATCATTGGGGGGGGGGGTTTAAATCTAATTGTCCCTCTTGATTTTCAAAAGTTGCAGCTGCTTTCACATTTTCTAGAGGTTCTCCCGGGAGGAGTTCTTTCAGTGTGAAGCCTGTAGGAACTAAGGACCTTGCAGGAACAGAAAAGCAATAGCTTCGTTTGGCAACTAGGAAGAGATGGAGTAATACACAACAGTGAAAAGCACAAATGTTTATTTCAGAAGTTCAACAAAACTATATAAGTTATAACTGTCCAAATGTGATTTTAACAAAGAAGCAAACCTAACAATCAGATATAACAGCCTCTATATTATGGCTGGATATAATTGGAGTTTAAGTAAAATAAATCAAATTATGTAAATTGAAATGATTCTTTTTTCCCCTACCTTTATTTTTTATACTATTAGAGAAATTTGCCATTTTTGCTATCTGATCAAGATTAATGAATTGGGGAAAATGCTTCCTAAATGTATTTCTACCTTAAAACCCTGAAGAACGACTCCCCTAGTTAGGTTTCAAATAACCACTGTTTTTGAAACAAAACTGAATGCTCTCCCAGAACCATCAATAGTTTTTGATACTGGAGCCAACCTTAGTATTTAGCTTTGAGTAATTAGGATAACAGTACAAATAATTTATATTTCTATTATATTTTGGGGCTTTTTGAACCTTTATGTTCTAAAATTAATTTGAAATTCTTGTTTCTTATTCAGCTCATTCTCTCTTGTGTTTCCATGTTTGCAGTACATCAGGGGTATCAAACTCAAGGTCGGCGGGCCGGATCTGGCCCATAGAGTGCTTAGATCTGGTCCGCGAGGCCGGCCTGGAAATAGCAAAGGACCAGTCTGCAGTGCCTCTGCTAGTGAAAATGGAGTGCAGGGGCCCCATGTCCCCCCTGCATCCTGTTTTTGACCTGGACAACCTCCTTCAAAATCTACATATACTTCAAAGATCCTCCATAAAGGCAACACAACAAAATGTCAAGACTGCATCTGACTATATCACTATATAACAATAGTAATAGGACATGCTGTCTTTTGAACATAACATTATTGTACTTTAGATATACAAATATAGAAAAGCTTCATATTTGTGATGATTCCATATTTACAAAGGTGACACAAAAGAAATTTCCATTGTATAATGAAGGATGCCTTTGATTCTTTCAACAGTTCTCTTTTCCCACAATAATATGGATAATCTGTTCACTAGTGACAAATTTAGTGTCTTTGCTAAGATTTCTGAAGAATAAATAATTTTCAGTTAGTCCTAGCTTTAGCTTCTGTCAAGGGCCATGTAACCTGCACATGATATGGCTCAAGTTCTTGTGGGTCGACATAATCTGGAGCATTGCTCATCAAATCTCTTCCCTTGAAAGATTTAGGGAAAGCAATGACATCTCGAATACTCGAACCTCCAACTAGAAGGCAAATCAGTCTGTCAAGTCCTGAAAAAGAAATGCACTAAATATTAATAGTGCTATAAAGCTAAACAAGATTTGTAAAAAGGATCATACAGGTGTCAATGAAGGTATAAAAAGCGTATCAGTATCTCTCCATTAATAAAATTTATTCTACAGGTAAAATAAGTATGGGTACTTTGTCTAACACTTTTAGAATATAAAATGGACAGTCTGAAGGGTGAAACAACATGCATGTACAGTAGAATGTAAGAGCTTCTTATTCTATGCACTTACTAATTCACTCACTGCTTTTTACCTCTTACTACTCTTGCTATCTTTTCAATGCTCAGAATTTTTCTGGAATGAAGGAATTATAACATATATTTCATTAATTTAGATAACGTCTCTGCTTATGTCAGTTGGGAAAACTGTGTTGGTGAGCAACATGCCTTTAATTAACTGTGCTGCAATTGAGAAATATATCACAGGGATAAGTATTTAAATGCTGAATCAATAAAACTAATTGTAATTGTTTTATTGAGTATGTTGCCTTTTTTATGACTGGGGACAAAAATCCCCAAATAGCAAGAAAAGCTTCTATTTCTCCTTTCAAAATAACCAATTTACAAACCATTATTGCTTTGTTCCTAGCTACACTGAGATAAAAATAAGTCAGAATAAAGAATAAAGATTTGACAAACCTGACTGATAAATATATATATTCTTACATACTAGTTTTGTATAATGAGCCAAAGAATTTGCAAAGCAAGTTTTTTTCTGGCTCAGCTATATTTAAAAAAAAAATTATATTGGGAAATGTTTGCACTTTCATACCCTAGAGATAAGCATGAATTAACTTTGCTCTTTCAACAAGGTACCAGTTTTTGTAATATGCACAATTACTTTGGAAAAACAACTGGAAAGTGTTTTATTTGTGAGGGCACAGATTGCTCATCAGAACACTTTAGACTACAACAGAAAAAAACCCCTGAAACAGCTTTTTACTTTAAAAAATGTGTGGTTTTCTATGTAGGAATAATTTAATTCAGGAAAAAATCAATTGACTTTGTGATCTTTCTCACAGTGATATCACTGCGCTTATTATTTATTCATAGAATCATAGAATTAGGGACCATAACAGTAAGGCTCTCCTGTTCAACGCATATGTGAAGCCACTGGGTGAGATCATCAGTGGTTTTGGGGTTGAGTACCATCTTTACGCTGATGATACTCAGCTGTATATTTCAACCCCAAACCACCCCAACGAGGCTGTCGAAGTGATGTCCTGGTGTTTGGAAGCCGTCGGGTTCTGGATGGGGGACAACAGACTTAAACTCAACCCCTCCAAGACCGAGTGGCTGTGGTTACCGGCACCTCGGTTCAGCCAGCTGACTCCATCGCTGGCCATAAGGGGCGAACAATTGTCCCCTGTGGAGCGGGCGCGCAATTTGGGCGTCCTCCTTGATGCCCGGCTGTCAATGGAGGACCATGTGGCAGCCATGGCAAGGGGGGCGTTCCACCAGGTTCGCCTGGTGCGCCAATTGCGCCCCCTACTGGACCGGAGTGCCCTGCGCACGGTCACTCATGCGCTGGTGACGTCTCGCCTGGACTACTGCAATGCTCTCTACATGGGGCTTCCCTTGGGACGCATCCGGAGACTGCAGCTAGTTCAGAACGCAGCCGCGCGGGTTATTATGGGAAGTACACGTTACTCCCACGTAACACCTCTCCTGCGCGAGCTGCACTGGCTACCTGTGGCCTTTCGGGTGCGTTTCAAGGTATTGATCACCATCTTTAAAGCGCTCCATGGCAGTGGACCTAGTTACCTGCAGGATCGCATCCTACCACACACGTCCCTGCGACCTATCCGCTCACACAGAGAGGGGCTCCTCCTGGTGCCGTCTGCTGGTCAATGCCAGCGGGCGACACCTAGGAGTAGATCCTTCTCTGTGATGGGCCCAACCCTCTGGAATGACCTCCCCCCAGACATTCGAACTACCACCGACCTCCGTTCCTTCCGGCAAAAGTTAAAGACTCACCTATTTCAATCAGCTGGCCTGGCACTTTCTTAGTTTTACCTCCCGGGGATTTATTCATTTTAATTGGGTTTGGGGTTTTAATAAGCTTTTAATGTATTATATTTATTATTCTATGTACAGTCTTACAACCTCCTCCATCTACGTATTTAATTATTTATCTGTTTTTGTATGTATTTTATAACGTATTTTAGGGACTGTACACCGCCCCGAGTCCCTTTCGGGAGAGGGGGCGGTCTATAAATATGAATAATAAATAAATAAATAAATAAATAAGGTAATGTAACTACCTGTATGTAGCAAAAAAAAAAAAAAAAAGATACTGACCTAGTGCAATTCCTCCATGTGGGGGTGCACCACACTCCAGAGCTTCAAGGAGATGATAAAGCAGTTCAGTGTTCTCCTAAGAATGTAAGAAGTAGATCAAACAGGTTTTCTGTTAACAGAGTGACCAAACAGTTACTTAGGAAAATTCATAGGCAGGGCCAGAGTGCAAATGTAGCTTTCCTGTATATTCCTTAAAAAAAATATATTAAAATGTTTAACAATAGTAAAAGGTAATACAAAATAAAATTGCACTGAGACACTGCATATTCCTTCTGACACAAGAATAAAATAGCTACTGGTGATAGCTATTGAATTCAGGGAAAACTAATTTGTGTATTGTTTGATTCTTGATCTTTGGTCTAGTGTTAATCTTGGTGTTAATCTCTGCTCATCTTTGTGTTAATTGCTTTTGAGAAGGTGTTTTGCACATTTTGGTTTGCTTTATGATGGTTCTCTTCTGAACATGTAAATAATATTTATCTCTATGTGCCTGATGATGGCTGATTTGTAAAAGTGCCAGGCGTTCAGGAATTCACTAGTGTTTTTGGGTTTTGCTTAGTCTAAGATGCTCACAGTTTCCCAGCTGAAACTATGGTTAGGTACCCCTAGTGGTCCAATAGTTAGAATGCATATTACAGGAAATTCTGTCCACTATCTGGAGTTTGACCTCGACCAGCTCAAGATTGACTCAGCCTTCCATCCTTTTGAGGTCAGTAAAAATGAGGCCCCAGATTGTTGAGAGGTGACATTTGTAAACCATCCAGAAAGTGCTATCAAGTAGTATGTGACAGTACATGTCTAATTGCTATGTTCAAATTAAATATATTATTTAATATTAAATATTCAAATTAAATAGACTATTTTAGTACAAATAATTACCTTCAAAACTGTCTCAAGTATGAAACGCTGCTGCTTTGCATTATGGATTCGAATAGAGCCACCTCCAATCTCATTACCATTCAATACCAGATCATAATGCTGACCTCTAACCTGGCAAGCAAAAAGAAGAAAACAATGTAATTTGTACTGTTAGGTATATCTGCCCAAACCCTTGTGAAACAGCAAATCCCACCCAATAGTGCTTTTGCAACTAATGGGAACTACACATCTGAAGTTGACAGAAATAGAATGAACATTTTTGAGCAAGGTAATTAGAGGCCAAGAAAACCATAATGTGTATAATCCTATTTTTCTCCAGCTCTGATTTTCTTTTTCAGATAAGGTAGACTTCTTGTCTTAAGATTAAATTGCTAATTATAAAAAATATTTTGCTTTTATCCTCTTGTCCAATTCTTTGTCTGCAGTGTTCTGTTTTGTATATTAAAAAAAACATAAAGGCACCTGTCTGGGATCTGAGTAGAGAAGATGCTCGTCCAAAGGATGTGGAGCAGTGAAAGGATGATGAGCAGCTTCTAATTCTTTGGGATTTTCTTCTTTTGGGAGGAAAAGTGGGAATTCTACCACCCAGAGGAAGTGAAAAGCAGAAGGATCACGAAGTAACAGGCCTTTTGCTTCCAGAAGTTCAGCACTCTTCAAGCGTAGCTTTCCTAATGCAGAGCACTGAAAACAAATGAGAGAATAGAAGGGAGGAAAAGGTGGCCTCATAGAAAGTTCCAACACTTGCACCTCTAACTCCAAGCAGTGTATTATTATCAACTTGTAATTGTCAGGACCAGTTTTTTCTAAATGATTTTTTTAAAAAAATACCGATTTAAAACGCAGTGGTTATTAGTCATTTGCTAGAAGGTAATATATTCAAGGGTGAATTAATGTTCAGTTTAATAAAGAAGGAACAGCTTCATTAGTGCAAACTTCAAGTAGAGGTACAGGGGATTTATTGCTGGTCAAGAAGAACCAGATTTAATTTAAATTTAAACAAAAAATAAATTTAAAAGACTAAGGACATCAATATTCTACTTACCACCTTTTTGTGTTGGCCAGCAGCAAGCAAAACCACATCCTCCATATTGGCCTTAACTGTTCTGATAAGCTCTGCTTTTTGTTCTTCATTAAGGAATTTTCCAAATGGGGACTTCATATTGCCATTCAAAATTAAACATGATATAAACTATACAGGATAGAAAAGTGGATAAATGTTCTTCATACAGTGGGCCAGCTTTCTCCTTTTTATTTTAATCCAAATTAAACTAGTTTAAAAGAACTAGAAATTCTCCATCCCAGCCTCTTCAACTAATATGTAATATGCAGGTTTAAATTTTACATAGACCAACATAAATTCCCAAAAGAAAATACTTCTTGGTTGTAATTATTTTTCCCATACCTGATTAAATTGGGATTTTGACAATTCATTTAAGGACTCCAAATCTTTAAACTGTAGATATTTCTAGAGACAAAGATACATAAACACTAATAAATGGATTGAGTTTGTTATATTTTAACTGATATTGCTATACATTTGTCCATTATTTTTACATTAAATATTTTGTTTTAGAATCAAGCTTAAGTTAAATAATGCTTTCAGATTACCGTATTTTTCAGAGTATAAGACGCACCAGAGTATAAAACGCACCAAGGTTTTGAAGATGCAAATTTTAAAAAAAAGTAGGTAGGTATATAGAGGGAGAGAGAGGGAGAGAAAGAGAGAGAAATTCATTACTCCGAAAAATACGGTATATTTTCAGTTCCAGAAGGGAATCATGTACAACAAAAAATGAATTAATCATAACAATGATATATAGAGAATTTTCTTCAAAACGATATAAAAATCCAAGGAAAATAATCTTAAAACATTTGATTTCTTTATTTTCTATCATTCTCAATGATGCAATTATATTTCTAAACAGGTACTAAGATTCTATTAATAAACATAGATAAAATAGTGATGTTCAGATTCGATTTTTGCTATCACCATGAGATAAAAGGAAACAATCGTGAAGCACTTTAATCTTGTAAACTTTTAATCACTATTTTAGTGCCTCTATAATTACAAATACAGGATTGACATTAAATACCACAGTAAGGAAAAACAGTTTTCCTGTTTCCTAACTATAGCATCAACTGGCAAAAACGTCCATTCACAAGTATCTGTTTGCCTGCAACTCCTCCATATTTGGCTGCAAATCAATTTGTGAACTAGTAGGGAAACAGTTTAATTGAGGTTCAAGACATTGGATTTGAATTATGGCAATCTAAACTCGACCCAATGTTGAATACCTGAACTCAAATAAATGCCCTGATTTAATCATTATTTCACACTTTTAATCTACTTCACAGTTGTATATGATTTCATATTGGGAGAACAACATAAATAATGACAAATGCACATAATGTAAGCATTCTTAATAAATCAAGGATGAAAGGTTGAATTTAAAAGACTCATCCAAATGTGGCTGACAGATCATAACTGGGATACACCTTCAATAAATGTATCCCTTTTTAGTATTTAACTGTAGAACAAAATTTGAAATTACACCAGCACTCGTTTTGGTGTATATTCTTGTAGGTATTCTCAGAGATAACCCTGCACCTTCTCAGTTTTCAGAGAAGAGAGAAGCTGATCTGACTGCCTATAATGTTCATTCCATTGACTGATGAACATAACTATATATAACTCTATGATTTCTAGTTTGTACTTCAGAATGGGATTGTGTGGAAGAAGTAGCAAAGAAAACTGCACTGATAATATAAGATGCAGCCTTTCCTGGCCTTCTTCCACATCCTTTTTTCACACTAGAAAATCTGGGCTGGCTTCTATATTTTGCACAACTGCCTCATTTCAACCTATAGATTAAATATTTCTTTCTTTCAGTACTTCTTTTTAGTACTGGGGTGGTATGGCTCAGTGTTTAAAGACATTGACCTTGTCAGCTGGAGAGCTGACAACCCAGGTTTGAGACTTGAACTTCCACGCAACAGGGTGAGCTCACGTTACTTGTCTCAGCTCCTGCCCACCTAGTAGTTTGAAAGCATGCAAAAGAGAATAGATTAATAGGTACCACTTCAATGGGAATGTAACAGCGTTCCGAGCAGCTTTGGTGTACAGACATGCTGGCCACATGAACACTAAAATTGTTTTTGGAAAATTGGCTCCCTTGGACAAAAAAACATACCCTACAGTAGGGCACGACTGACAGGGAAACCTTTACCTTTTTACTTCTTTCTACAAGGACAACTATCTCATACATCACCATTCTTTCCATTTACTAACTGTACTGAGTTTGCCAAATCTCCATAAGCTGCTTTATTTTATTCAGTATTATATTAATTTCAAGATACAAGGCAATACATTATTTTAATGTTTCCTTATTTTTAAGAAATATATCTTATTGAAACCAGTTTGACTTATCCTGAAAAGATAAATTTTGCTTTTTCAATCATCTACTTGTATTCATGTCAAAGAGAGAGAGAGAAAACATATTTGTAGGGCTCATCATAGAAATAACAGCTTGATAAATGACAGCATCCAAGATAAAGGACATTTCCCCTTACCACAAACAGCCTCACTCACCGCTCCCTGGGGAATGCAAATGGCTTTCACTGTAGCGTCAGGCTCATTGAGAGAGTTCTGCAAAAAGCCAACATCTACATTCCTGAGAATGTGACTTACATCAATGATCTGACATTGGAAGAAAAGACATAAATACCATAATTGTGACAACAGGAATATGACTGGAAAAAAACAAGGGAAGGGAAAGCAGTTTCAAATGCAACTGAAAAAGGGCTTAGCTTTACATCCTAAACTCATCAGCTGCTAAATTTTGTTCAAGACATTGGAACAGTTGCCACTACAACCCCATGAATGGGAACAGAGGCTTTGAGCTGAATTCTCATAACATGGCTGTGTTAATTTATGGTAACCAATAAAACAGTGCTTTAGTTTTAGGAAACATGGAATCCCGCCCCCCTTCCTTCCTTCCAATTTAACAAAATTACAGTCTGCAGTGCAAAAAACATTTGGGGTATCTTAAAGAGAACACTTGTGATTGACACAAGCTTCTGTAACTCAATACATTGATACCTTGGTACTCAACTGCTTTGAAACTCATTGAGTTTGATGCTCGGCATATTTTGACATGAAAATTTTGTCCTGGTACTCATTATTTGGTACTCAATCCACAAGCTAGAATGCCTTGGTGTCGGCTGTCTTATGACTCACTACATTATTTTTTATGGGAAAAATCTGTTTGGTACTCATTGTTCTTTAGTACTCATCATGCCTCCCAGAACCAAATAACAATGAGTACCAAGATACCACTATTATCAAATATGGCAAGGGTGTAGTACAATAAGAATTATCAAAAATTACTGCTTTAAAACACAGCAAGTTCTCCATATTTCTCTTTCATACAAATTAAAAGCTAAAATGCATTATAATTTGATAAAATATAGGCATTATTTGTTGTTTTAATGTATATTCCAGACTAGATTTGTCTCAACAGATTTCTTATTATTTGAACAACAAACCTGAGGAAAATGAGATATCATTGCCTCACTTCACCTTACAATGTTCTTCTATTACAAGAAGGGTTAAAAGCATAATGTCTGGAAATAGTTTTGGATTAAGTTGAAACTGAGGTTTGATGTGAACTTTTCTAGCTTGCCGAAGTTAAATTCAACTTGCATAATAAATTATCCTTAATTTTTTAAAAATCCTTGATATCCTTCAGATCAAGGAATAAATAAAAAAGTAATCCAGCATTATGAAGCTGGATAATCTAATCTCACTAGTCTCATAGTTAGAATGGAATATGTGATTTCTTATAATAGAATGTGTCACCAAACTTAGCTCTGCCTCATCACAAAATTCTACACAGATCTACATAAGACTGATAGGAAAAGCCAACAAATGATATTGAGACAGGATTAAAAGTAGGTAATTGCTATTCTGTTCTTTGTTGCCCATCTATGCCTCCCAGTGACACTGCGGCATTTTTGAAGAAACCTGTTAAAGAGAGGAAAATAAATTTGATCCCCAGAAGCTAAAGATGTTGTGGGTAAGAAAGTCTGTAAATTAGGCCATTTGGATCATTTACCTAATTGTACATGGGCTATCTTTTTTTCCCTTCTTCCGTTCAATCATGTCAGGTTCTTGGAAACTATCTGGTCATGTCTGCAGTTTTCTTCGCAAATAATGTTAGAAGTGATTTGCCACTACCTCCTAGGCCTAGGGCTGAGAAAAAGTGACTGATCCAAGGTCGCCCAACTTGCCAAGGGATTATAACTCATGGTCTCCTAATCTCTAGCATGATGCCTTAACCACTACACCAAACTGGCTCTCTAAAATGATGTAAATTGACATAAATTAATTAAAACAAATTCCTCTTCACTACAAGTACTTCATTAAATCAAGGTTGTACCGCATGAAACTTGGAAATATTCCTGAATTGGGACCCAGAGTCTTTTCAGTAATTACCAATTGACACTCCACCTTAAGCAATATAGGATTGATTTTATTAAGCATCCATACGGACAACTGGTAGTTAAGGAAAGAATTCAAATCAGCTTCCTTCAATCATTGTTTAGCAATAAAGCTAGTGAAAGCCCCAAAGTCCTTATGTATTTTGTAAGAGATAGCATTTAGAACTGGGACATCAAAGGGCTGAGAAATATACAAATTAAACAATATTTGACTCACTCAATATACTGCTCGCAACACCCACACTTGACAAAACAAAATTTATCAAAATATCAACAAATCCCAAAACAGAGATGGTAAGACACCATCAACAAAGATATGCAAGCCGCGGGCCTGTGCCCTGGAGACACACATGAGTGAAAAGTGGCGCTCAATGATCTGAAAAGCAGACCCTGCACATGCAGGAATACGCTAGGAAGAAGATCAACAAATCCCATTACAGTTAACAGGCCTTCAATATAGCAGCGGGAGTGTGGGAGTCAAGCCAATGGGTAATTTTGATAAATGAACATGCCTTCATTCCAAAACGAGTATCAGGCTTATCAGTCCCATAAATGGATAGCGCCTCATCGTAGGTGATTGAAGGAAAGGGTATTTTGATAAGCCCCTTTTCCTTAGGCCAGGAATACTGCAGCATGCCCTCGATTAAAGCCAGAATTCCATCTTGGTCCACAAATGACATTTCAATATCTATCTTTAGGAGGGGAAATAAACAAGAGATTTTTTTAAAAAAATAAGGCATATAAATATTACCATTATTCTATTTAACATTTTTTCAAAATATATATTTCTTTGAAAATGCATTTTAGTAGAAGGACTACAATTCTAGAGAACAGTCTTTCCTTCAGAGTCTAGGGCAGTGATGGCGAACCTTTTCAGCACTGAGTGCCAAAAACATCACGTGGAAATGTCACGCGCCCGCTCATCGGGGGCGCACTCCGGAAAAGTCAAACTTCTGGGTTCTATCATGTATACGCACCTGACAATCAGTTGGCTGGTACATGAGCAGGCCAGTTTTTGGCAATGCTACGCGTGCAGAGGGATCGCACTCAGGAAAAGCCAAAATTCCGGGTTGTGGCACGCATGCGCATCCCACAATCAGCTGGTCAGCGTGAATGCGCACACCGATTTTCAGCACTGCCATGCATATGAAGAACAGCTGATCGTCGTGCATGTATGCATGCTAGAAACCCGGAAGACAAACAGGCATGACCGCGCATGTCAGGTGACATGGCTTCATGTGCCACTTTGGGGATGTGTGTCATAGGTTCACCATTACAGGTCTAGGCTTACAGCATCCATTTCAGTGAAATACTTGTACACGCTCAGATTTTGGAGCTGTATGTTAGTTTCAAGGTTTTTAGGCTGATTTCTTTGCTCATTCATTCTCTCTGCTCTCTCCCTTCTATACAATGTTTTGGGAATTATGTATGCTAACCTGCTGCAGGAAAAAAGCCCTGTTACCTTAGATGCTAGCAAATTTATTACAGAAGTTATACTGCAGATGATGTTATTAGCTGAAGCGAATTCTATTGCACACAAACTAGTCCTAGCAATTTTGCAAATGTAGATTAGTTTTACAACACACAAAGTATCTTTGAGCAACTCTTTGCCATATACTCACATCAGCCCCATTAATACATTAATTACTAATATCCATATATATTTGTAAAATTATATTTGGAGTGCTCTTCGTAGAGATTTTGATGCACTAAACTTTTTAATTGTTAGTAATTTACTAATACACACATAAAGACAGATTTCATTGTACATAGGTCACAAGGACAGGATATAAATCTAATAAACAAGCACAGTACATGCGATTTTGGTGAATTTGGGATTCCATTTGGAATGGTTAGCAGTACTAGATCATAGAAATGAAGTAATGTGTTAACTGTAATACCAAAACAGAAGTATCTCTCAACAGTGGAATAATTGTCACTTCTCCATTTTCCATTACTACTCAATATTATTTGCTCTGTATACAGAATGATAAAGCTGAATCACAGAACAGTATTTTGGTCAGTACTGCAACAATGAGATGACAAGGATTCAGTTCCCAATTACTTTTCATTGTTATTACATGCTCATATTTTCCTGTTCCAAAGCCACTAAACTCCCAACTTCTAAATGGATAGTAATCCTTATAGTTACAGGTAAAAACAATGCGTATTTTAATACTTTTTAATCTTATTCCAAACAAAAATAAATTACCTGACTGAATTCAGGCTGTCTGTCTGGCTTTGAACCTTCATCTCGGTAACAACGGGCAACTTGGAAGTACCTGCCATTAGAAAATTATATTCTGGTTGCAGAGTATTTTTCTCAAGTAGCATGATCTCTCAAAACAGTGGGTTTGGAAAGAATATACTTCTGAAAAAATTGCTACAATCTGAATTTAAAACAGAATAAACATTTGTTCCATATTTAGAAATTGATTAATCTATATCTCCAGGCACAGAAAAGTGCCTAGAAAAGAAAACTGCAAAGAAAAAGAAGTGGTTTATATGCTTGACATACTGAGACCTTCTGCAGACTTTGGGTTGGCTATGAGTGGACAAGACATTCTCTGCACTGTCAGAAAAGGGAGAGTCAGAAGATACTTTATTCTACTGCTAAATCTGATTTTTTCATATGCATTTCTTTCTCTCACAATAACTGCAAACCATCCAAGTTGGTGAGAATCTGGATAGTGCCCAACAAAACAAAAACAAAATGTAATTTATAATGAACGAATGAATCACAAGATGATCACTCATAACCAGCTTGGGGAAAAGGCATGGGTGTTTTTAATACCCATACAAAATGCTACTTTGACCGGGGGATAAATTTATCTACAGAGGAAATGTGTTCTAGACTAGGGGGCACTACAAAAAAGACCTGCTCTACAGTACTGTACCTCATCTATAAATTTATATATATATATTTTTGTGATGCTATGTGATGTATATATTTTTGTGATGGAATGTTCAAGGTGAGGAGAAGAAACGTACACATGCCAATTTGGTCAGGTGTTTCTTGATATAAAATCTGGGACCACCCCATGTAAATTATAAAGGTGGTAGCCAGCATTATAAATTAGGCTTGCAAGATCACTAGTGATCTGGTCCCTGACCAAGTTTCCACCTACCATGTAAGCAAGGATTATGAGCATCCCTAAATCACAAACCAATTCCTTAGGGAAAGCATAAACTCATCTACAGTAATTATTAGGACCAATATTACTGGATGTTTAACTCCATCTTAGCAGGATTTAGTCTTGTTTGCCTCACCCAAACCTTGACAGCTTAGTTCAGACTTTCTACTGCATCTCCAGTTCGGTCCAAGGTGGAAATGTTTAAGTGACTGTGCTGATGACACCTCACTCCAACCTGGATGATCTCTCCTAGTGGTTTCATAGAGTTATTAAATAATATAGGGGGGAAACTGGAGCAACCAAGGGAGTGAGTGCTGTCTCTCTCACACACTTACCCCCAACTACTGACTGGAACCACCCACTCAAGTAGAAGTAGAATCATCATAAAATAGTGCCAACTCCCAATCCTTACATGTTTTATATATGCCATGATTCAGCAACCTGATTCTCCATCTCATAGATGAGAAGATTATGGCCATAGACTGCACAGTACAGAAAATATTTGCAAGATTTCAAGCATGTGAAACTTTTACGCAGACATAGAGAGTTACAGTACTGTTAGGCAGATTGTTCTTAGCATGGAACTTGATTAATTGGCAAATAATCAGTTTGTGTGACAAACTAACTCAGTCTATTCATTACCATCTCACCACAAAAGAGTTTTAGTGCTACCCTGAGAACATTATTGTGCTGGTGGCGCCCCAAGAAGCTCACCTGTCCAGACCTCCTACCATTAGGAGCTGTTTAAACTGCTGAGGACTCTGAGGAAGTGAGTAGAACTTTCCAGCCTCCCGGGAAGGCACCACGAATTCTTTTGCACCCTGGTATTAAAGGGATGATGTAATTTAAAGCTGGAATTACATTGCCTTTAGATGAAAAAAAAATGAGGAAACTTCTAGTTTGAGTACAAAATATTTATTTCAGCCAAACCTCTCTTGAAAAATTTAATCCACTACCCACTGCATTTAATTAAGAAATGGAAGCGCAATAATGCACCATTTCCCAAACTATATCTCCTGCACTGTATTTCATTTACATTAGTGGTCCCCAACATTACTGGCTCCATGGACCAGCAGCAACAATGACAGGGAGAGAGGGAATGGTTTAGCGCATGCAACCTAACTCCCACACATGCACAAATGAAGCTTTGTGCACACGCCCACTTTTTGTGGACCAGCAGGTAGCGGGCCAGTACTGGTCCATGGCCCTGGGGTTGGGGACCCCGATTTACATGATCGTGCATGCTTTTAATCAGTTCTCATGTGAGAAATTAACAAACGTTCTTGAAGCATATTAAGAAATAGTAAGACAACCTAGGTTACTGCTTTACAAGATATCACTTTTCTGTGTGCACAATGGCACATATTAAAATGAAATTCCAGTGCCTTCTCCCCATACATATACATACACATATACAGTACATATACTGTATACACACACATTTCTGATACTCGATTTAGATATAACAAATCTATAAATTTATTTATACATAAAAAATATACAAATACACACACATAGTTTACTCCTCTCCCCTATGAATCTCATGAAGTCAGGAAGGATTTTTTAAAAAGACTTTTCAATAACTAGTGCATTAATGAAGGTTTTGGTTTCAGAAAATGATGCTTAGCAACCATTATGTTAACAACTCTCTTTGTCAAACAAGCTGTAAAAAACTTCTTTGTATCTTTTTTCTTTCTTTTCTATTTTTTCCCTTCCTTTGCATCTTTAGCTTTTTCTTGTTTTCTTTATGTTAATTTGTATTAGTTTTTATCTTCCTTTTAAAATGTTTTAATAAGATTTATATAAAGAATATTCTCCATCACATAATTTCATAACAAAACTAAAAATTTGACAAACAAGCAAAATCTCCAAAGTTATCTAGATTCTATTGTTCTCTAAGAAACCTTTAGTGCAAAAGGAAATACCAGTGTCAGTCTAAACAAAAGCTGACTGAGACAAATGCCATCCCATTTTAGGTCATACGCTTCCTATTTGTAATGCACTGGGCCAGAAAAATCCTTGAAGTAACCATGGCAGCTATAAAGTTCTAAGCTGGCGAGTTCAATATGAATGCTGAATCCTCCCAGGACACGAAATATCTGCCCCACATCTAAAACCAATTCTGCCTTAGAAAAGAAGAATTATGGGTAATCTTAACAGCTGAATTAGTCACTCTTCTTTTAGATCAGTGTTTCTCAAACTTGGCGACTTTAAGCCCTGTGGACTTCAACTCCCAGAATTCCCCAGCCAGCTATGCTGGCTGGGGGATTCTGGGAGTTGAAGTCCACAGGACTTAAAGTCGCCAAGTTTGAGAAACACTGTTTTAGATGTTTGGGCTACATGATGTAATTACTTTCTGATATTTGATAATTTTATAAGACAATATATGTACAGAAAAGATGTCTTTGCATACTTACTCCTGGTGTTTTCTTAAATAGCGTTGGTGTTTCTATATCCACAAAATCTAAAAATAAGATTTGATAAATTTTGTCAGCACCACAGTAAGTGAAAGGATAAAAAAAAGTTAACTGTTAACAATTCTGTTTCTCTAACCATAATGATTACAGAGATACTCTCGCATTCTCATCACCACCTGGGATCTCAGCCGGAGATTATACTGCATCTGAATACTTCTTAAGTCCAAATAACGATACTTCATTCGCAGTGCTTCTGTTTTCTGAGAGGAGGAAAAGAATGTTATTTTATAAAGAAAAACCAGCAATTATACCTCCTATAACTAACACGAAGCATAAAATATTGTTACCTAAATTAAAAACATAAAAAAGTTAGTAAGCCAAATCAATTCTTCAGTCACTTCTTTCAATTAATATCTTGTCTATTACTAAATATACTCCTCATGGCTGGAATAATTTTACAGAATAATAGAATAATAAGTCAGAAGGGACCTTGGAGATCTTCTAGTTTAAGCCTTGCTCAAGCCAGAGACTTGATACCGTTCTGGGCAAATAGCTACATGATCTCCTTTTGAAAACCTCCAGTGATGGCACATCCACAGCCTCTGGAGGCAAGCAATTCCACTGATTGTTTTCACTGACAGGAATGTGTCCTTATTTCTAGATTGGATCTCTCCTTAATAAGTGTCCATCCGTTACTTGCCCTGACCTCAGGTGCTTTGGAGAAGAGGTTGACTCCTGCTTTTTTATGGCAATCACTCAAATATTGGAAGACTGCTATCATGTCACCCTAGTCCTTCTCTTTCTTAGACCAGAAATAGCCAAACATTCATTGTATGTGTCAGCCTTCAACCTCCTAATCTTTGTTGCTCTTCTCTGCACTCTCTCTAGAATCTCAACGTCTTTTTCATATCATGGTGACCATAAATGGATTAAATACTCCATGTGTGGTCTTAACAAAGCAATATAAAGTAGGACTAACGTTTCATGTATTGATAATATACCCCTCTTGATGCAGTGCAGAATTGCATTGGTAGCTGCAGCACAGTGCTGATTCATACTTAAGTTTTTGTCCACTGGGACCCCTACCTAAATCCCTTTCACAGTTTCTGCTGTACCACCTATTTTATACCCGTGCATTTGGTTTTTCTTGCCTAAGTGTAAAACCTTATCTTTCCACCACTGAGTTGCATTTGTTGGATAGGGTCCAGATATTAAGTCTGTCAAGATCCTTTAGGATCTTGAGCCTATCTTCTAAAGTCTTGGCTATTCCCCCCAGCTTGGTGTGGTCTGCAATCTGATGAGTTCCCCTTCTACCCCTTCATCTAAATCATTCATGAAGATGTTGAAGAGTACGGGGCCTAAAACAGAACCTTGGGATAGCTTACTACGTTTCCCGCTATGCAGATGCAGTTCCATTCAAAACTACACATTGAGTGCATATGTTCAGCCAGTTATGAATCCATCTGGTGGTGATGCAGACGATCTCACATTTTTCTCTCTTAAAAGAAATAGATTGTGGTCTACTTTGTCAAATCCCTTACAGAAGTCCAAATATACTATGTCCATAGCATTTTGCTGATCTGCTAACTTAGTCATTTTGTCAAAAAATGCAATAAGGTTTGTCTCACATAACCTGTTTTTGACAAACCGATGTTCACAGGTATTGATGTCAGATTGATTGGTCTATTTTTGAAGATGGAAACCATATCAGCTCTTTTCCAGTAGGCTGGTAGTTCCCTTGCGCTCCAGGATTTTTGAAAGATATGGTCCAGTGATTCCAAGATCATGTCTGCTAGTAATTTCAGAACTCTGGGATGTAATCCATTTGGTCCAGTGATTTAAACTTCTCTAGAGTGGATAGGTATTCTACTACCATTTTCTTGCCAAGAATTTTATCAATTCTTGACTTGTATTCCTAATCTGTCTTTTACGGTACTGTTTTTGATAGGTTGGACTATTTTTTTCTATTTCATAAAGACAAACACAAAGAAAGAATTAAGCAGCTCTACTTTCTCCCTGCTACCTGTGACCTTCTTGCCATCTTCTCCTATTAGTGTATCTATCAGTTCCTTGACTTTTTTTCTTTTTCTTTTTTACATGTTGAAAGGTTTTTTAAAAATATTTTTGACATTTGTTGCAAGTCTTAGTTCATTCTGAGTCTTAGCTTTCTTGATTTTACCTTTGTAGATTCTGGCATATGTTGCTATTTTGCTTTAGTTATGTGCCCCTCTTTCCCCTTTTTATACCAGTCCTTTTTGTCTTTCAGTTTATCAGACTGTTCTTTATGCAATCATGCTCAGATTCTTCTGGAATTTTTTCTTTTTCTTTTTCAGTGGTATTGTGTGAGACTAGACTTTGATGATCTCATTTAACAGAGTTTCCCAAGCTTCTTGAGTTGTTTCCCTCTTAAAGATTTCCATTCATGAAATCCTTCCCAAACTCTAAAGTTTGTTGAAATCAGCTCTCTTAAAGTGTAAGACATTAGTCTGACATTGTTCTATTACTTGTGCCAGCATTATGTTCCCTTCCAATTATCACATACTCACTCTTCCCCAATGTGCCCATAACTTCAACAATCTTTATCATCTAATCTCTGTTAGTAAGAATTAAGTCAAGTATAACTGACTTTTCCTCCCCCGCCCACTACTTTTTGGCAGTTCCTTTTTCTATCTTTTGGGAGTCAAAGTTGTTTGCTAGTTTCATCAGGAACCTGTTTGATCTCTCACTAGACACAGTTTGTCTCCCAGTTGATGTCAGAATAGTTAAAAAGCTCCACTACTATTCTGTACTATATTTGTATTGTATTTATTGTATTGTACTGTTGTTTTGTATTACTATAAAGTTCATCCCATTCTGATTCATAATAAAAATGCATGGGCACTTTTATTAAAGTATCAGTTTTTAAGTATAGCAATTTAAATTCTTGCACCATATTCTATCAAATGTGGCAAATTTCATCCCTACTAGATCCAAATCACTCTGGAATCTCTCTGGATTTTATTTTATCTGAAACCCTGAACAACCCAAGCATTCTGGGTTTTTTTTGTGCTGAACAGCAGCTAGTTCTGCAGTATTTCCAGAATGCAATGGTTTGTTTTGGATTTGAAGTAAAATACATTTTCCATTTAATGTGCATCCCTATTCTTTTCTATAGAGAGGAAATAGAAGAGTTAAAAAGAACAGATGTGCAGGAATTCTCAAGGTATGCTGTTCCAAATATTCCATTAGGCAGAAATAAATAGCACACTAAATAGAAATAAGAAAGGTATGTCTTTTGTCCCACTTCTCTATTCCTGTCTTCTCTTTTTTCTTTATTTTAACACCTCCACTCTCATCAATTTTCCCCCAACCACCCTCAAAGGCGTATTTTATTTTTCTCTTTGTTGGGGCATAGTCTCCTAGTTCAATTTTCCTTATACCACTAACAACCTTCAAAACCACTATTGTCTGCTTTTTATTCCCTTTTGTTGGGACACCTCCTCTTTTAACTGTTTTCCAGATACCGCTGTTAAGGCTGATTAAGTTTTTTGTCTGCTTTTTATTTCCCTCCGTTTTTCCTTACTAGGAAAAAATCAGATACCTAGATATGGGAAAATATAAAGCAAGATAAGGGTTTTATTCCTAAATATGATAATAAAATGGAGTTGCTAACTGGTTGAACATAATAATGGAAAGATAACGAAAAAAGCTCAAAATATAAACTGATATGGGGAGGTTGTAAAGTAGAGGTTTGTGTTTCACTCTTATACATGATAATTAAATTAATTAAATTGAGGTGTGAATTGACTGAAAATGACAACAGAAGGATAACTAAACATGGGTTAAAATATATGAAACATAGATATATATATATAACTTTTAAAATGATGAATAAAGTGAAATGTTTACTGCCTGTCATTTTACATAATAGATTGGGGGAATTGTAATGAACATTTAACAGTGAAGTTTGTCATTTATAGACAATTTAAAGGTGATCTAGTCCAAGATATGGAAAAATGGAGAGGGAACATGGAATATATCTACAATGGAAAATTACTGAGATTTAAAGACAGAAACACAAATTGGGGGCGTGTGTAAGGATGTATAATTATATAAAGATAATGATGAGAATAGCTGGGAACGGTTACCAGGTCTACATTTCGACCAAAATTAGGCTGGGTGGTGGTGGTTAAAAAGTACAATGACCATATATGTATACTTTTTTGTTCTATTTCTTGTTTAAGAAAGGAGGAGAATATATGTTAAAATTAAATATGTATATCGAAAAGGAGCTACAAATACCATCAACATAAAATGGAGCTTGCTCAGGAGCTGAAATACACCAGGAAAATGAGATGAAGAGTGGGAAGAAAAAGAGAAAGGGAAGAGGAGATGAACAGAAGAGAGGGGAAGGAGGGGGGAAGAGGAGGAGAGAAATGAGGAGCAGAAAGGGGGGAGATGAGGAGGAGAGAGGAAGAGGAAGTAGAGTAGGGAAGGATGACAGGGGGAGGAAAGGCGGTCGGGAGGGGGAGGAGAGAGAGGGAGAAGAAAGTGATGGATAAGGACAAATATGGTATATGGAGAGCAGAAGAGCTAATAATTGTGTTTTGGGAGTTGATGGTAAGATGAATTGATGTAGACATTTGATAATATAAAATGATGCTGGCTATGTAATAGTATACATGTGATTATATGTTATGAAAATGAAAAAATAAAAAAATTCTACTAACAAAAATAAATAAGAAAGGTATACCTACCTTCATGAAATCTTTTATTTCAAATGGTAGTTTCTTACAGTAGTTCAGAACCTCTGCAGTTTTTGCTTTTATTTCAATATCTCCAGTTTGCATCCTCTAAACAAATGGAAAGAGATCACTTTACTAAAAAAAATAACAACTCTATTTTTATTGTGCCAAGAAAATAGATTCATCCAGATGTTGTGGTGGTAGGATAATTTAGCTTGGCAAAATGCAGAACCTTATTTCCACTTCCCCTTCACAAACTTGGAGCTTAAGAAACCAGGAGTTTCTTTGAGCTTCACAGATCAGGAATCTCCTGAATCTCAAGTCAACATCTCTCTGTTTACCCATTTCAACTTACAACTTAATGGGCCAAGCAAGAGCAGGCTTGGGGAAAGGAAAAAAAAGCATGGTCTTCCTGGCTTGTCTAAATAGCTAAATATCATAACTATTTTTGCAGTATTGTCAGTACTTTGCAGAGAACGACAAAAAAAGATCTCTGCCCTGAAGATAAACTTGTTGGATTACCAGCCAGACACAGCTATATTCATTTAAAAAAAAATTCAATCCTACAGACAAGAACAGAAACTTCACGGGCTAACTACTGTCAAACAAGTTGCTTTACTGCAGACTAGAAAGAATCCATATATATACAGATGAGCTGCCTGCTGCAAAGCATAGAAATCAACCTATCTGTGAAATAAGGGTGTATGGAAAGAGTAGGATTTGAAGAGAGATGTGAAGAAAACATAAAAAATGATATATTGTGCAGGTGTATTGCCTGGAAATTCCAATCACAGACGACATTAAGGCAGAAATTGTGGAGTTTTTTGAGAGGGCAGAGAATTTTTACAGTGCTAAGCTGAAGAATGATACTTCCAAAACAAATAGCTGCCAAGAAGACAAGGATCATTCTGAAGCTACCATTATAATTAACAGCTATAAGGTACAGAAGCAGATAGTTCATCAAATTGTGCTTCTGGCTACCTCCAAGACACTTGCACGGCAAATGAAAATGTGCAAATTTATTCTCAGCAGATATAGCTTTTAGAAAATCATTTTGGTAGCCCAAAGCAAAAAACTGTACTTACTTAAAAGTAGAGGGTTCCTCCTTAAAATACTTACAGGGTTTTCCTGTCCAGGAGGCCGGCGAATAACAATCCCAGTAACTCGTACAACAGACTCAACTGGAACATCAGAAAGGAGCTTCCTCAAATGGGAAGCAGCCTACAGTGCAAGAAATAGACAAATCAGAATATGCATAATTCAAGACTGCCAGCAATATGCATTATTAAAATACATTATGTCTGGTAGTTATCAGCTAACTTAGGTCTGGCAATTAAATGGCACCTGAAAGCCCTCCCTTCATCTTTTAATTAACTTTTTTATTTTTTTAAACATCTTTGCCTCTTTTTAAATTTTAACTTTTATGTACTGCTTTTATATTTTCATATTTTATTGTACACTACCCAGAATTTCTCTATGAGAGAGATGGATGGTTCCAAAATGTGATAAGGAAATAATAAATACTATCTAATAAAGTGTTTATTGAGATAACTAAAGTGTTGCAGAAATTAAGGTGTCAGACTAGGAGCAGAGAGAACTAGGTTCAAGATAACCTTAGCCATAGAAGCCAATTCTCTTTCAGCTCAACCTATCTCACCGGGTAGTTAATGAGAAAAAAAGATGTTATGTATGTCACAAGCGCTAAATAAAAGGTGAGATAGAAATCTTTTTTGTTTGAAACATTAATTCTAATGAGCTTTTCTGGTTCAGAACGAATTCTATCTTATCCAAAATTCCTTACAAAAAAATTACATCATATAGCAGTTGGTAAGAATAAAATCAAAATGCTAATGTGGAAATTAAGTTATTTTCCTTCTAGATGCATATTTAGATGGAGAAAGACACTTTAGATATGTTTTGGAATATTATTTATTTCCTTGTAGATTATAGGACTGAACTTAAAAAAATGCTATGGACTATAAGCTGTGTGTACAAGTATGGATATTTATAACATTGTCTGTTACAAGGAGTGTGCAGTGAAAAATTATAACTCTTTTCTAAATGACTAAATTTCATTCAAGAGTTTGTCTTAATTTAATTTCAGAGGCTATTTAAAAGTATGCTTAACTAAATGAATTATATATGAACTGTAATTTAAAAAAGAACAAAAGAAAAATTCCAGTAATTTATGTTCTATACAAAGCAATTTTCCATTCTCTTCAATGTCTGATCAAACAACATCCTGCTCCCCTTTTAATATTTGCACACACATATATATATATACTGTATGTTTTTGTAGATTTTCACGGGTGTAGGTATGCTGGTCTTGTTGTATTCGGGTCTTTTCCCGTGTAAGATTGAGATTGTCTTGGCAACGTTTCGGCAAGGTCTCACTCGCCATCTTCAGGCTGGTGTTTTCGGCCACACACATACACACTAGAATTTCTCATGTGTATTGAAAGTCTGTCTATCACAGAGTGTGCTGGAGATAATAAATCTATTATCTATTAAATTTTATCTACTAAAATTTACATATCTTCATGTTTTGAACCAGCAAATTAGAGATTATAAAACTGACTATAGCAATTTTATGAGCTAGAAATAATCTGAGAGAGCAGCTATGAAAATTAAAAAAAATACCAGCAATCCAGGAAATCTGCTCAGTAGTACTCTAAATCAGTGTGGCTAGAACATTACAGGTAATCTTCAACTTACAACAGAAACTGAAACCAGAATTTCTATTGCTCAGTGATGTAGTTGCAAAGCACAATTGCAACACTTAGCAACAGCAATCCCTGCAATCCCAATTGGGGTGCTATCTGAATACCACAGTCATCATGTGAGGCAACTTCCTGTTGACTTCCCATAACCAAGTCAGGAATTACCTGCGAGACAAGGGTAGGGGGAAGGGCTGGGAAGGGTCTGGGAGAGTGAAGGGGTGGTGCAGTAAGGGTGTGCAGGAGGCACAGGGAGGGTTGGGAGAGTACATGAAGGAGGCACAGCAAGAGTTGGGGAGGTTGTGTGAGAAGCACAGCAAGGGGAAGCAGAGCAAGGTTCAGAAAGGGTGTATTAAAGGTGCAGAGGATGTATGAGGGAGACACGTTTGAGGCTTGGAGAGGGTGCACAGCAGGGGATTCAAATAATTTAACAACCGGTCCTCTGCCCTAATGACCAGCTGGGTAGGCGTGGCTTGGTGGTCATGTGACTGGGTGGGCGTGGCCAGCTCAACGTCACTCAGGTCGATGGGCGCTTCGCCTTAGCTGTTCCAATGTAATAAGGGTTAACCGGAGAGGCAGTTTCTGTAAGCAGGGCAATAAAGATCAGGCTAGAAACAACACCAGAATGTTTCCTTCCTGCCTTCCTTACAGGATTAGCCCTGTAAAGTGGGAAAAAAACAAAGGAGATTTCTTCCAACAACCGGTTCTCCAAACTGCTTAGAAAGTTACCAACCGGTTCTCCCAAATAGTTCCGAACTGGCTGAATCCCACCACTGGTGCACAGGTTGGGGAGACTAACCCCAGTAACCTGTGACTTTCTCTGCCAACTTCCCTACTGACTTTCTGATTCACATGAACTCAGGATTCTGCAATAGACTGTAAATGTGAGACGGTTGCCAAGTGCCTAGATTGCTGGAATTCTGACTGAGGACTGGTTGTAACTATCATTTGTACCAGTGCTGTCTAACTTTGAATAGTTGCTGATTAAATGGTTGTAAGCCAAGGACTACCTTTAAATTTATTTTGATGCAATCCTTGTTGGCTTCCTAGCAAAAAGCTACAAAAGCAATTTTCAATAGCACTTACCTCATCCTGAGGTATGAGTATTTGTGTTAGTCCTTGGAAATCTCTCAAAACTACAAACTGTTCATGTCTAATAATGGGAGACACAGATGTGTAGACATGTTAGTAATACTTCAGATTCAACCCCTCCATGGAGCTCATGAATATGCAGTGCAGAGCTCTCCAATGACATCTATTGTACACAATGCCTAGTTACAGAACAGCTGTGAGCCTAGAGACAGCTCGACTAGACACTTTTACGTGACATATAAGTGTTTCACATGCAAGAAGACTTTGGTAGTATGGAACATTCAAAAGATGTAGTGTCTGAACATTACTTTTCACTTAAGAATTTGACGCTGGTCCTTAATTCACTTAAATTCTCTCTCTCTCCCTGCCTCCCTCTCATTCTTTCTTTCCCTGTTTTTCAAATTTCTTAACCATCAACCTCCCTTACAGATTTTTCTATAGGCATAAAAATTAGTATAGAGAAGAAAACAGAAACAAGATACCAGACAATATTTGTATCTCCCAAAGCCTGATGTAGTAAGGCAGACTATTATTTTAATCTTTTCTTTAGCATCAGCAATTTAATCATTCCAAGTCATTTTATTTTCAATTTACCTCTTATATTGAATCCATCCACACAGAGTGACTTCTTGACCTATATGAGCTGATCGCAACTCCCCGCAAGTTTTGGACCGGGCAACAAAACTATTGACATCTTGGGATAAAATGTTGTTAATTCATAAAATGTATAAAAGTACAAACAAATTTTTCTTCAGTCCAACAGAAATTACTAGGACAAGTAATACAGGTATCAGTTATCAATAAACATGATATCAAAGCTTCATTCAACAGATTTATATCATAATTATGCATGGTGCATGAGAAGTGTGGTATAAGTCAGGGAGACAGGTGTGATGGGATGAGAGGTGTGGCAGAGGTTGAAAGCTCATCCCTACTGGAAATGATATGCTAATATCCAATACATAATGGAAAAACGAAGAAGTCCAAAAATAGTACATGTTTGCATTCTTGATTACAATATGGTTTTTGACTATGTAGTTCAAAACACTTTGCAGCAAGCCCTGTAATGGGTTACTTCATTTGCTAATGGAGCAATTTGTATACTGATCAGGAAGCAACAATTAGAATGTTTCAGAATTGAGAAGAATATGAAAGAGGCTTGTTTAACTAATATACAGAAAATATCATGAGAAATGAGGAGAAATAGAAATATGAATTAAAAGTTTTTGAAGTAACGTTAACACATCCGGTATCAGCTGATGAAGCTGCCTTGTTGGCTGGAAATGAAGATGATTACGGAAATGAAAGAAGAGAGTGCAAAAACCAGTCTACTGATCAATATTAAAACAACTGATTAAATATTATGTCAACAAACAAGGTTAAGGTAGTGCGAATAGGTGGAGAAAGAGTTGAAGTGCTCATTTGCAGAGAAGATGACTGTAGTTATGAAATAAAGAGCCTTTTTGGAAGAAAGGCTATGACAAATCTAATAAAAATATTAATGCACTGAGACAACATAGTGAAATGAAGGAAAATGTCAAGAGCATGCTTTTCCCGGTTATAACATAACTGTGAAACCCAGCTGATCAAAAAGGCTGAATGAAATAAAAATAACTTGCTTTTGAATTACTGTGCTGGAGAAAAAGGTTTTGGGTATTATTTTTGCAAGATAAAAATAACCAATAGAACCAGGCTCCTCACTGGAAGTTCCCATATTGTAATGAAATCAAAACTTAAATATTGCGGACGCATAACATACAAGCAAAAGAAATGAGAGAAAAAAGGAAGGCAATTAAAAGAGAGAGAAAAAGAACCCAGGGCTAGATATTATTGTTGATGGCTCAAGCACACGAGCTTATAAAATTTCAAAGAATAATAACTCAGAAATTATGAACAACTTCATTAAAATATCAATATAATTTTCACAGTCACTACACAAAAGTGGTCGGATACTGCCCTCTCCTGAGATTTGTGTGTTACTTCCCAATCTAGCCTCAAAGCCAGAGAATTATTTCCCCGGACTGACCCACATAACTTTTCCAATATCGGCCAAAGTCTGGCAGGTGTTGGGACCTATATATTAGGATCGGTTGGTGATTGGAAACACATCCAAACCAACATCGTAATTCCAGCAGAGGAGTCATTGTTTTCTATTTAGAGAGCCAGCGAGCCCCTTGGTTTCGTTAAGGCCGGTCTGACATTAACAAGCAGCTTGCCATTGGCGAGGATAACTTTGTCCGAGCACCCGACCTTCCCCCTCACGGCTACCCCCAGGGGGGCACAGACCTGGGAGGGTCGCATCCGTTCTGAACGACGCCCATCTGCAAGAAGTAAGCCTGCTCCACGGCTTCGCTCTTCCCCCGGGAAATAATAGCTTCAGAGGACCATAAAGGACATGTAGTCGACGCATGGTCTTCGCCAGGAGATCGAGATACCGGCCAATATATAAGATAAGAAAGGAAACGAAGCTTCAGCCTCCAAGCCCCACTTCAGAGAGGCAGTTCCTCCGTCATACGAACTGAGCTCCAGCGGTCACTTCAGCGGCAAAGCATTACTTTGGGCGCGAGGCACTTCCTTGTTTCCACGCCCGAATCAAATATGGCAGCAGCAAATCAGAGGACGGAACCCCGATCTCGCGCCGTAAACCGCTACATTCCAAAGCATGCGCACAACAATCTCCACCGCCGAACTGGCTGTCGGGAGACGGGATTTTTTTTTTTCAAAAAAGAAACCGCCCGCCTCGGTTTTAAGTGGTGTTGGCTTCTTTTTCTCTCAAAGATTCGGGAGCGATGTCTTCCCGGCGGTTGTCGGGGGCCCGCGATCGCCGAAGGGTAAGACAAGGCCTGCGGGTGTTACGGTTTTCTAGGCTGCGCCGATAGGAATCTTTTGAGGGGCAACTGCGGGAAGTCCTTACCCAAACTTGGTCTCGCCACGTGACCGTCGTAAGAGTGGTTATGCCACCCAATTTCCTGGGTTCCCAAGGCCCGGTGAAACAGGGGTGTGCCTTGTGTTTTTCGTATTTATGCTGGTCTTTGGCCATAATAAAGTTGCTGTCTGTCTGACAACTCATTTCTCCAGTCCAACAAAGGTGGTTCTCCAGAGCCAGACATTATTCCTTTATTTTCAGCATTTTAAATGGATGATTCAACAAAATTCTCTTAATTAGATGATTCAGATGAATTTATCCGTCACCTGATAGCAATAGCACTTAGACTTATATACTGCTTCATGGTGCTCTACAGCCTTCTAAGCAATTTACAGAACCAAAATATTGCCCCCAATAATCTGGGTCCTCATTTTACGGACTGAACGATGGAAGGCTGGGTCAACCTTGAGCCAGTGAGATTCGAACTGCTGTTGTAATGATATTTTAAAATGGCATATCTTTCCTCTGTTGCTTACGTGCTCCATATTATTTTGAAGAACTTCATTCTCAGTCCCTTTAACAGATAAAGAAGCCATTTAATTGTGAAAGGATTAGAGCATACACAGAGTGTAACCTAACTCAGCTTTTGTTATTGCTGCTGAGAGGAGCTCCATTGTAACCTAATGTGTCAACTGCAAAGAAGCCTCTAGGCAAATTGCCACAAACCTCTTGTGAAATGCAAAATGTGAATTCTGCCTGTTTGCTGTAACTTAAATTATGTATTCCCAACATTCTAATGCGAGATAATAATGCTAACAAAGTTCTGTTATATGCCAGAAAATTTATTTCTTTTACCTAAGGTTCATTGTTTGCAGAAGCACTGAGAAAATCATGGGGAAGAAAATCATTTGTGTGATATGAAATAATGTTTCTAACACTATGATGATCAGTGCAAGCTTTGTAAACTATAAGAAGTTTGAGAAAAAATGTTTTTGCACGCAGCTGCTTTTCTCTCTGCCTCCTGTTAAGGTGGGAGACAAAAAGGGTCGCCCAGTTTTGGTTTCTAGCTAGAAATAAAAGCTGATTATCAACTGCCTCGTGTTCAGAGTTTCATTGGATTTATCAGATTCTGAGCTGCATTCAAAAACCTTACAATCATAATGCACCAAAGTTATGTATAGTGGTTATGAAGGTATTCAAGCAACTGAGCAGATTTATATGCTGAAAGATAATTTGCTACTTTCTGATTCATGTATTATGTCAGTACAACATATCAAACTATAAGATGAGATTTTCTTATTTTGTGTAACATGTTTGTCTAATTATAATCTGTTTACAGGATGGTAGCACTTCTAATTACAGGAGAATGAAGACTATCGGAAGAGCAAGTACAGACTATGGATCAAATCTTACAAACACTGCCTATCTTTCAAGAGGTGTGCTATCCCTCAAAGAAAGAAAGTTATTTGGTCAGACTCCAGCTAAGATAATGATTTCACAAAATCCAGATCTACAGGTAAGGAACAATGAAGAGTGTAACTGGCAACATGTTTGAACAGGAAGCAGCTTTTAAAAACTAAGCAATTTAAATTACTCTCTAAGGGCAGGCATCCACAAATTTACTCATCAGGACAGGTACTGTATTTTTCGGAGTAGAAGATGCACCGAAGTATAAAACGCACCTTAGTTTTTGGGGGGGAAAATAGCCTACCAGGTATTCATTTTTATTCCCATAGCACCAGAAAAGCAAGCAAACACAATAGCATAATAAAAGGACACCCCTAAAGGGGGGATCTTAATAAGCTTAACTAGATGTCTGGCCATTCAGCCAAAAGCACTTAACAGCTCTAAAATATAACACAGCTGACTCAACAAACCAACCCAGTGCTTGCCTGAGGGAAACCATTGAGAAAACTCAGATAGCCAATGGGAAAAATCCCTGCCTTGCCCTTAAAGGGATATCCTCAAAAGAATAGAAATCACATAGCCACAAGAACTCTCTGCCTTGCCCTTGAGAGGATTATCTCCCAAAAATAGAAACTGGAGAAAAAAAGTACCTCTTAAGGCAGTCTTCAAATCTTTGGCTTCTCCCAGGGAAATTTTTCCAACAGTATGTTGCAGTAAAAATATTCGAAGCTTTTTTCCAGGACTTATGACGTGCTAATGAAGGGTTCTTTTCCTGAAATGGAAGATCACTCATTAGCACCTAATTAGGGCTGAAAAAAAGCTCCCCAAAAGCTACATTCAGAGTATAAAATGCACCCAAATTTCCACCCTCTTTTTTGGGGGGGAGGGGGGGGTAAGGTGCATCTTATACTCCGAAAAATATGGTATTCTCTGGAGTTGAAGGGTTGGCTGCTGAATGTGATATGCTAAAAGTTAAACAAGTATGGAAATTTTAAAAATGAATAAATAAAAAATTTAGTAAAGAATTTGACACAGCAGAGAATATGGCAAAAATGTATACTGTCTGGTTGGTTGATTTATATAAATATAAATGTGTGGCAAATAATTCTAGTGATATGAATATATGTGCAGATGATAGGCAGTTGGCCAAGAGCCTGAATGGTTTGCAGCAAATGTTACTGATGATGCAACGAATATAAATTAAAATTATATATCAAACATGAGGATAGTTGTGTAGAAAGATGAAGTGAGCAAAATATTCATTTAAAGTTTTTGAATCCTTTCGAACTTTAAATATTTCTGCATAAATATTACCTAAAAGTGGTCATATCAACTGTTCTCCACTCAAGTTCTAAAATCTAGATAAAGAACCCACAAACATTATACTTATTCATTTATTTATTGTGGAACATGGTCTTCAAATATTGAAAAACTGGGTTATTAAAGTATTAAACGAAAAACTGGGTTCACAAACTTTTAAGAACCTCTGTACATAAATGGTGAAAAATTAAAGCAAGTTAAAGAATTTTATTAAAGGTGGGTAAAAAGACAGATAAATTTTAAGACGTACTTTTGATTGACATTTTAACTCACTACCCACTAATAGCATTTCTACTAATGGGTAGTGAGTTAAAATGTCAATCAAAACTAGATAAAATGATTTTATAATTGTGCTTCTGCTTGTTTCGTTATTTGGAAATGAGAATTCTGTATGTTGGAAAAAAACAAAGGCATTGAGACTGAATTAATTAAGAATTACCTGTGTACTTAAACAAAAAGACACAGGATCAATAATAAAAAGATGCTAATTGTAATCCAGTTTGGTGTAGTGGTTAAGGAAGGCACCAGGCTAGAAAGTGAGACACTGTGAATTCCGATCCTGTTTAGGCACAAATTGGTACCACATCTGAAAAGCCTTGCCAAGAAAACTACAGCAACATGTCTAGGCAGTCACCCACAGTCCAAAACTTACTTGAAGGCAAGCGGCCATTCAGCTGAATGTGAATTGAATATAGATGTGAGGGCCCAGGTAAAAGTGCTGATGTTACTTAGATTATATAGAGAAAATGAAGAACAACTGAAGAAAGTGGGAGAATAGGCTGAGGAGGAAGAGAATACTTGAGGAAATTGTGCTTAGATGAAGTTGATGAATTCTCAAGAAAATATAGTGGAAGTTTGAAGTACAACAGGCAATGTATGAGATGATGGAACAACATGGAAGCAAGGATGGTTTGTGAGACTAAAAACGCACGCAAAAATAAAGTATTGATGTAAGCTACTTTTAACTGGTCCTTTTATTTTTTTCTCATCTCAAGTCTTTAGCTTCTTTGGTTTGCTCTTTTTGTGCTTTCTTTAACATTGCTTTCTAGAAAAGGAATGGTGAATCATAACTTATAGTGCGCAAATTAAAAAAAAAATTATGACTTAGAATGCTATGTAAATCCAGGCTATATATGTAAAAAATATTTACTGAATATACTATCTCCTTTTGATATTATTTTAAATAAATTATAATACAGAATCCTTTATTAATTCTGTTAATAAAGGGAAAAGTGGTGTATTTTATCCCTTTGTATTTTTCTCTTATCAGTTTTGCTATCTTCTGAGTCACAAAGCAATAAATACTGTTTTAGATAACATACTAAGATAGAAAGGTACAAAAATAACACAAAGTATTATGTAAATTCTTTATAATAATGTTTTCTCTGCTTTGTAAATTATGACAGGAAAATATAGAGTTTAATTCTTTTTTTCATTAATAAAATTTGTTTTTGTTGCAGGAGGAAGCTGGTTATCGGATACGATTCATTGTAACTAAGCAGTGGACCTTAAACAGTGTCACTCCTCTGCATAAATTCTCTTATGGACAATTGCAGGAATATTCTAAACAGTTAAGTAAAGTTATTACTGCACAAAAGGAAAAGAGATTCATACTGGATGGTGAAACTGATTTAATGTTTCAAGCGAAGTTTTCTTCATTTTCTGTTTCAAAAACCAAAGGAAAAAAACAAACAGCAGTTCTTATCGAGGTAAGTAGGCTTATCTAATAGGTAACTAATCTATTCTTTTACTAACAATGGCTTTGTCTTGATACTTTTGACAGATATCCTAGTGGGCAGGCTATAAAAGAACTTTGTTGTAGATAATTTTGTTTATCCACCTACTGCAGCTATATATATATCTGTACTAAAGTTTTATAATTAACTCCTGGTGTTCCTTCCCCAGATGATTCAAACCCAGGTAACCCAGGTAATGTAAAATATTTTTTCGTGAAAGTTTATTGAACCCATTAAGGAAGATGAAAGAAAGAATATATATTTACACACACACACACACACACACACACACCAGCAAAGCTCCGTTGATCAAACTATGGGTTGGAAGGTTATAAAATTCAGGTTTCTGTTGGTGAGATAGCATGAAACAAATCCAGTAGAATCAGACCAAAACCTCTGCTCCATACTTATGCAGCTCTGAACAGTCATAAGGGGAACAATTTGGTCCTGCTGTGGTATTTTGCAATATACTGCTTTTGAATCTGTAGGTTCCTATAGTTACCAAAGATTGTCTGCCAATGAGAGCCAGTTTGATTGTGTGGGATTGTGAGTAGAAGCAGGCTACAACCTGAGAGACTGAATTCTAATTCTGCCTTAGGCAGAAGCCAGCTGGATGACCTCGGGCTAGTGATTTTCTCTCAGTCCTAGGAAGGAGGCAATGGCAAACTACTTCTGAAAAAATTTGCCAAGAGAACTGCAGGAATTCGTTCAGACAGTATCCTACAATTGGACACTATTGAAAAGAGGGGAAAAATCTTCAAATTAATTGTTTTGAAAGTCGTTCTTTAGGACTTTAGGAAAGAACAAGACAATATATTATTCAAGTTAGAAAATTTAAAGAAATCTTTATTGGTCACAATGGACATAGCAGAGCCGCATATAGATCTGGTTTCCCCAAATAATTGAGCCTCTCACTTCTCCCCCGGAGGACAAGGGATTGCATGAACACAAGATCATGGAAAATAGAAGCCAAGACCCAAAGGGGCCATTAGAGGTCCCAATGGAGATGGAGATGCTTTCATCCCTATGTGAATATCCCATGACATCTTCAGCACCAAACCAAGAAACTGAGAGACGACCCACGTCAGAGCCACCATTTCAAAGAATGAAGTATGACATAATAACTCCTTGCCCTATACCCAGAGAAGAGGCATTGGAATGGCAAGCTCTGTTAGCTGGTGCTAAAACCTTATCCTGAACAAGTTCCTCAGGAGTCTACACAGGACTTAGATGGGATCCCCCTACTTTTAGAGAAGGTCAATTCTGTGTGTGATGACACCTCAATCCATGGCAACAACCAGACAACTTCCCTTTGTATAAATCAAGTTTCCTGATGAGCTGCAAAAGATGACCCACTTTCCCTTATAATCTGGAATATAGTGGGTTGGTATGTTCCATCAAAAGACCAACTCTTTTTTGACTATATGTCACAATTTGACATCCTCTTCTTACAGGAAACCTGGGCCTCCGCGGAGATTCAGTTAGATGTTTATTGGGTTAACTCAATCCCGGCTGTCCCAAGCAAGGTGGGGGGGAAGAGCTAAAGTGGGTATTGTGATATTTGTTAATACATCCTTGCAATTTAAATGTGTATTCCATCTTTCCAGCCATGGGTTGTAACTACCTTAATCTTATTTAAACAGGTGGAGTTTTTGCTTTTTAATATCTATATTCCCCCACTTAATAAAAATAATGTGATCAACAAGATTTGAGACAGCATAGATTTTATTCTTGGCTGCTCAGACAAATACCCCAAGGCAGCAATAATTATAGGGGGGACTTAAAACGCTATAATGGGACCAAATGATCAAGCATTATTTAATCTATTTAAGGTCCACTATGATGAGAATGTAACAGGAGAATCCCTGCATTCCAGACAATTTAAAGACCCTAAAGTAAATCGAGCAGGTTTGTGTGTAAGACAGATGACTCTACGTTTGGATCTTTGTATCCTTAATGGGTCCACATGGGGCGACTATCCAGCAGAATATACTTATCGGGGATCAGGAAGAAAATCCACAGTTGATTACTGGATAATATATGACCTCCTGAAGTTCTTACAGAAGATGGAGGTAGACTCGCGACTGGAAAACTATCATAATGCAATACTCTTTACTGTCACATTACACCAGAAATCTCTAAGGGCAGGCACAGCATACCTACCCAGGTTAGAGAGTCAAAATACCCAGGTAAAAATTAAATGGAATGAGAAAAATGCTAAGGAAGTTACCAAATGGATGTTAGTTCCAGAAACCATAGAACTAAGTACATCTCTACTAAGGAATAAGTTTGGAGGCTATTAGTTACAGGGGTTTGAAACTTTAATTTTAAATTTGAATTCTGTTCTGATTAACAGAACACTACTCCAAAAGGCCGGTTTCAAAGAATAAAAAATGGTTCGATAGAGATTGCATGCAACTAAAAAGGATATATAATATGGAGTACAGGAAAAGTAAAAATGACCCTTTTGAAGATCACACTCACTACTTAAAGCAGTTGAAAGCACAATATAATACCCTTCTAAAAGAAAAGAAAAGTGAGGCTCTGAAGATTAATTACTTCAGTCAGGACAAAAAATACATCCATTGTTTGGTACATCACCAGAGGATTGGGGAAATCTCCCCTACCCCCCACTAATCAGGTACCGACTCATGCCTGGGAAGAATATTTTAGGGAACTATTTACTGACCCTGACTGTGTAACCAAGGAGAGCCAAACTAGTTTGGACCAAACTCCTTACTGGCCCCCTGTTACACCAGAAGAGATATCCCGGTTGATCGGAGTCCTAAAGGCTAAAGGCACCTGGTGCTGATAATGTCCTGCCAGAAATAATTATAAAAAAACGCCAATTGATGGACTCCACTTTTAGCATCTCTGTTTACATTTATAGATAAAACAGGCCATATGCCAAGAGATTGGGGAGTAGCAATTATCATACCAATTTATAAAAAAGGTAATAGAAACGACCCAGGCAATTACAGACCCATTAGTCTTCTCAGCGTTATTAGTAAACTGTATGCCAAACACCTAAACTCTAAATTTCAGGATTGGCTAATTTCAGGAGGGATAATCAAACACGAACAAGCCAGTTTTAGAGAAGGAAGATCTACGGTGGATCATATCTTGGTACTCCACCATTTAGTACAAAAATACATGTATAAAAAAAATCCTCTCTTTTTGTGGCCTTCCTTGATTTTAGGCAGGCCTTTGATTCAATATCCAGGATCACCCGCTGGGAGAAATTAAAATGCACCACGATCGATAAACGCCTCCTCTTCCTCATACAAAAATTGTATGCCAATTCCACCTTGAAAGTGAGG
Organism: Natrix helvetica; assembly: GCF_964273705.1. Taxonomy (NCBI): domain Eukaryota; kingdom Metazoa; phylum Chordata; class Lepidosauria; order Squamata; family Natricidae; genus Natrix; species Natrix helvetica. The sequence goes on along the minus strand of NC_138549.1, from coordinate 62,820,596 downwards.
TGCAATGCCCAAGGGAGTTTAACCGGCCCAGTAAGGGTACAAAAGGGTACGGCAGGGTTGCATTCTGTCCCCCTCCCTTTTTAACTTCTATATCAATCCCCTGATTGATCTCTTACAGAACCCTGATTTCCATCCTCCTAACCTAGCACAATGCAAAATTCCAATTCTCTTATATGTTGATGATGCCACTATCATTTCACAAACTCTTATAGGACTGAAGAGAGCAATTAGGATTCCTGTTTGTGCCCCTTATAGAATTTGCACCAATGTTTTGGCCTCGAAAAGTTTTAAGGCAGCAGGTACTAACTGCCCTCCGCCTGTGTAAAAGAAGTGTTTAATTGCGTTTGAGGACCAGACGTAGCCAATACTCCTGGAAAATAGAAGGACGTAGTTTGGAACAGATTAGAACATTTAGATACCTTGGGGTGGTTTTCCACTCGCAAGGGACATGGAAGGCACACCTGGATTATACATTGCAAGCAGCCAGCAGATCCTCAAACGCAATTAAACACTTCTTTTACACAGGCGGAGGGCAGTTAGTACCTGCTGCCTTAAAACTTTTCGAGGCCAAAACATTGGTGCAAATTCTATAAGGGGCACAAACAGGAATCCTTGCAAAGAAAGACTTGCTAGAAACCATACAAACCAAATTCCTGCGAGCCATCTTAGCTGCACCCAAAGGAACTCCAAATGCCCAGTTAAGAATTGAGACAGGCATGCCTCAAATTCAGGTAAGAGCCTGGAAGATGATGATTATTCATTGGCTTAAAATGCATTTTTGTCCAGAGGGACTGTCCCCATTAGTGTTGACTGACAACTTCCCCTCCCCCTGGAAACAGACAATTGATCACAAACTGGGCTCTTATGGGCTCTCACTGGTATTCTTAATGTCCCTAGGCTTTGACCAAGCAAAGCATGTAGTAATCAATTGAATGAAGGACATGGAGTTCCAAGAACTAAATAGGTTGCCTCTCCACAGTAGGGACAGAATCAAACATGGAGTGTGGCAATTGGCAAGATATCTAAATGACCTGATCTTCCCAAAACAAAGAATAGCTTTTTTCAGAGCCAGATTTAACATTCTTCCTTCAGCACTCCTCCAGGGCAGGTATAAGAGAACACCAATAGCAGAATGGGTTTGTATATGTGGTAAAGGAGAAGTTGAAGATATTTCACATGTTCTATTACACTGTGAGCTATACAGAGTTTGTAGGTCTGCATACATTCTCCCCTTATTAGAGAGATTGCCAGGGAGGGCAAACAATTTTTATGTAGGTTTTCTCCTCCAGGACACAAACCCAGCTACCATGTATGCAGTGGCAAAAGTCTGTGTTGCTGCAATGTCCACAAGAAAAAAATTGTTTACAGAAGTATAGTTGTCATCTTGTACACATATTTAGACATATCTCTAACAATTTCTGGACCATTGTATTTACTCCCATACCTATTGGCTTTTCACCCATGTAAACCAGGGAGTGACCCAAACAGTTTGAGAACATGTATGTTATCCACTTTTAATGTCAATACTTTTTAAATATTTTAATATCAGTACTTTTTAATATATTGTAAAAAGTAATGTGTATTGCTGGTCTTTGACCGTAATAAAGATTTATACTTATACTTATATTTTAGGACTGTAATACTGAGTAGCTTTGGAGGGTGTACTTTCACATAAATCCGATAGAATCCCTGCAAAATATCCATGTATTTAGAAATTAACCTGATCATTGTGAATCTGTAGCATGAGTGGTGCGGTGGCCTGGAGGTGGAGCTTTCACCTCACAACCAGGAGGCTGAGTTCAATCCTAGGTAGAGGCAGATATTTCTCTCCCTGGGCACAATGAGAATATATCTGCTGAACAAAACTGCATTGGTGACAGGAAGGGCATCCGGCCAGTAAACACTCTGCCAGCTCCATTCAGTTGGCCAGACTCCACCCCGCAAGGGATTATGGGGTCATTGAAAGATGATGATGATGATTGTGAATCTGTAGCATATGATACGATACAATATGGAATTCAGTAAGAATAACTTTTATTAATGTGTTTATCATAAATTCAGAAATTATCTCAATTTTATAGAATTGTAATAAATGTATTCATGAATATGTGTTTATAATTTTCTTTAGATTATGCAGAGACCTCGAATGGTAGATGATGATAATGAAGAAGAAAACAAGGTGGTGTGGATAGGTTGTTTCTGTTACGCTGGTACAAGTGATTTTGTTGAGACTCTCCCAGAGGATTTTACTTGTTTGCCTTTATTCCTTGTACATGGTGCACAGGGTTTCTCAAATATTGTTCAAACTTGGCTTCAGCAAACTTTTGATTGTTATTTCAGCCCATTGCATATCAGTCCTATCCATCTTGCATGGATGGCTGCAATATGGTCTGGATGCAGTATGGACCACCACACACATGCAACAGAACTGACTTTCTCTGTGCCATGTCTACCTTACCCTTTGGATATTTCCTATGCTATCCATTCTGAAGACGCAAAAGCTCTCTGGGATTCAATACAGAATATCCAGGGAGAAATTAAACAGGAAGAAGTGGAATTATTCATGAACTCCCTTTACAAGCACTTTCATAGACACTTCAAGATATATTTATCATCTACACAATTAGTGAAAGTTTCTACATCTGTAGCCTATGTCCATTCATTGGGAAAAATAAAGGTATGCGACTTGCTTTTTTGATCAATAATAATGATGTGAATTTGCTTTAAAAAGAAATATTTGGAAAGAATACTGTAATGGCATTAGGCACCTCTGAACATATGCAAAGCCCCCCCCCCCCCCAGCAATATCATCTGCAAATAGTTTAAGGAAGAGTATGGGTCTATATGTCTGAATGACCTAAGATGGAGCTATTAAAAAGCACTATTCCTTTTTGCTGTATCTTCAGAATCAAGGCAAGATTGCTGCAGCTGCAAGACCTCTGCTGCTGCTTTGTTCCTGCAGAATGGACTGCTAGGAAGCAACTGTGGCAACCTTGATCAGATTGAAAGACACATGGGTTTTTTTATCCCACTTACCAACCAAAATATGTTGGTTGCAATAGTAGAGACTTTGAAAATAAAACACCCAAATCAGTATCTGAAAGAAAAAGTTGAAGCTTTTAAAAATGTCTTCAAATTTTCATATTTTTAAAACCTTACTCCAGAATATGGAACACTTTTCTTTCTGCTTACAGCTGTCTTAGTCTTGGACAGGTAGTTCTCAACTTACCCCAGTTCGTTTAGTGACTGTTCAAAGTTACATTAGTCACTGAAAAAAGTGACATGATAGTTTTTCACACAACAATTGCAGCATTCCCTTGGTCATGTGATCAAAATTTGAATGCTTGGCAACTGAATCATATTTATGACATTGCAATGTCCTGGGGGTCATATGATTCCCTTTTGTGATTTTCTGACAAGCAAAGTCAATGGGGAAGCCAGATTCATTTAACGACGTCACTAACTTAACAATTGCAATGATTCTCTTAACTGTTGCAAGAAAAGTCGTAAAATGGGGCAAAACTCACTTAATAAATGTTTCACTTAGCAACATAAATTTTGGGCTCACTTATGGTATAAGTTGAGGACTACTTGTAAAAGTGAAAAATGGTATTAAAGTACACAAAGTAAAGTACGATATTAAGTACATAATGTTTTGTTTTAAGCTTTTAAAGGGCTGGCAGAAGAGGCAAGCTGTGGACCCCCTCAGTCAAGGAATTTTGGCTGCTGGGTCCAGGAAGCCTTTTCTGTTATGGCTCCTGCCCTCTGGAACATCTTGCTCCGCAAAGTCAGATCTGCTTCCACCCTTTTGACTTTTTGAAAGGCCTTTGCTGTACCAATTCGTCCAGGGCCCCAATGGGGGTGTAGCACATTGGAATAAAATGGAATAGTAATAATAAATGAATTGTTATAATAATAATAATGATAATAATAATAATGATGATAATGATAATAATAATATACTGTTGTAATAATAATAATAATAAACTATTATAATAGTAATAATAAATGAATTATTTGGGACATAGTACCTCAGTGGCTAAAGACACTGGGCTTGTCGATCAGAAAGGTCAGCAGTTCAAATTCCTAGTGCCGCATAATGGAGTGAGCTCCCATTACTTTTCCCAGCTTCTGCCAACCTAGCAGTTTGAAAGCATGTGAAAATGCAAGTAGAAAAATAGGATCAACCTTGGGTGGGAAGGTAACAGAGTTCTGTGCGCCTTCGGCGTTTAATCATGCCGGACACATGACCATGGAGACATCTTTGCACAGCGCTGGCTCTTCAGCTTTGAAATGGAGATGAGCACTGCCCCATAGAGTCAGGAACGACTAGCACATATTGTAAGTGTGAAGGAAACCTTTACCTTTTAAATGGAATAGGGAACATCATGTGTACTTTGCTCCCTCCCTCTCCCTTCTGCTCAGTTTTATTTTAATTGAAATTTTAAATTTAAGATCTTTATTGTTTTAATATTTTAAAATTGCATTTTATTCAATGTCTGTAAACCAACTAGAATTGCCTTTGGTGAGATGGGTGGCACACTGGTTTAATAAATAAAGTTTTCTTTAATGTTTGAGATATGAAGGCTAGATTAAAAGAAAGGCTAGATTTTTTTTGTTTGCGTGTTCTTTCCAAGGATCTAATGGTATGTTTCTCTCCCTTTTTTTTTACCAGATTCACCATGCCCAATATCTGATGGGAGTTCTGTCACTGCTTACAGAACTGGCACTTTCAAAGATAATGTGACAAATTATTTACTGAGTTATATCTCATAAAGTTAACTACAGAAAATTATTTAGGAAAAATTGTAAAATTGTTTTTGTCCACTCTTCTCTTAAATAGATGGTAGGTTAAATGTGTTGTATATAGTATTAAGAGCTTTATAGTTCCATCTTTTCATATTTCTAATATAGATTATTAAAAGAAATATATTATTCAAAAGTACAGTATAATGTTTACAACTGTCTACATATTGAACTTTTGCTCAAAGAAAACGAACCAACTATATGGAAAAACTTTAGAATTTTTAGATTTTAACTTCAGGTGAGCTTTTCAGGAAAAAAACATGGAGATAGTATCCAATTTTCCTATATCATTAACTCTTCCCTAAATTTAAAACGCACATCCCGCAAGCCCATTTTTTGTTTCAGGAGGCTTTAGAGGGGCCTGCTAGGCCCATAACGGGTTGCGTGTGAAGGTCATGAGTATGTGTGGGAGGAGCACAGGTCATGAAGCAGGGAGGCGGGGCACATTGCATTGTGGGTGTGGGCACACGCGCAAGGACCAAAAGTTAGCCATCTTGTCATATAGTTAAGCTAGCTAAGAATATGGTTTTTTTTTTTAAGAAATGTATTTCAAATAATAATAATGCAATAAAAAATCTGGCAATGGCTAAGTGCAGGAGAGTTAAAGAAAGAGACAGAGGGGCTAATTCTGGCTGCATAAGACTAAGCCTTAAAACAAATGCATACAAAGTCAGAATTGAGAAGACAGTAACAGGCAGCAAATACCACCTCTGCAAAGAAGCTGAAGAAACAGTGGATTTGGCTGCTGCAAGAAGTCTGCATAAACAACGACATGACAAAGTAGCAATAATAGTACATTGGAAGATCTGCAACAAATAGCATTTACCTCCAAGCAAGAAATGGTCAGATCACAAAATAGACAAAGTAATAGAAAATGAAGCTGAAGTACTCTGAGACATCAAGTATTCAAACAGACAAGCCACCTGCCACATAACACCCCAGACTTAACAATTGTGAATAAAAAAAAAGTCTGGATAGTGAACATAGCTGCACCTGAAGACAGCAGAAGAGAAAGAAACAGAGAAAATCACAAAATATAAAGACCTGAAAATTGAATAACTGGCAAAAGAAAGAAAAGATAGTACAAAAACTGATAAGTGCTTTGGGTGCAATTCCAGAACTGGAGTATCATTTGAACATCTTTGTCATTGACAAAATCACTATGGTCAAATTGCAAAAGGAGCAGCCTAGTACTGTAACCGGAGGTCCTTGGGAAGGATTTGATGGGTGGATAAAATTCCAAATATCATCTAAACATCTGGCTGACTGCAATGAACCATAATTAAAATTATCCAAGCAGAAATAATATCCTGTCATAAAATTGAATTCAAGCCACTTAAAATAGAATTTTCCAATAGTTCTTTTATTGTGTTATTTGGATGAAAAGCAAAGCAAGTGTGCAACTAACATAATTAGTTCCTCTTTATTTGTACATATACTTGTCTAATTTCAAAGTTATTTTACTACAATAAGCTATGCCCAACAAGGCTAGACAAGTTGCTGTTAAGTATTGTTGCCCAACTACGCTACACATTGACTGAACCCAAGTGAGGTGAAGTTGCTGATATCCTTGGATAAACAGATGTTACCCATCTCTGAAGCAGATTTGTGGTTTGGAAATCTTTTGAGACTCATGTCTCCTGCTTGAACAACAGGTGAATGTTGTGTCTTGTGGGCTTTTGCCCAACTTTGGCTGGTGCACCAACTGCAGTTATGTAATGGTGACAAGCCTGTCATGACCTGTATATATGAATGCAATATGTTTTACACGGGAGTCCCCTTCTGGCCAAGTCTTAACTGGCTTCTTAACATTGGGAGGATGTTAGCAATTTGTTACCAGTTCAGGTCTAACTACAGTTTAGACAATATTGTACAGCAGCGGTCGTGCCTTTTGGGGTCGAACGGCCTTTTCACAGGGGTCGCTGAGGAGCCTCCCGCAGAGAGGCTGGCGAGAAGCCGGCCCGAAGGGAAGGAGCGGCTCGGGTTCCCCGCGCGGCGCAAGGAGAGGTGTGTGGGGGGGGAAATAGGAGCCGGAATGGAGGTGAGGAGGGGGAAAAGAGATGCGCACAGCACAGGACGCTGGGAAAGCAGCTCACTCCGAGTGATGGAGGTTGATGGGCAGAGCTACGGAAGCCAAGAGGTACCATTTCTGAGGCGTAAAACAAGGCGGGGAAAATAAAATAAAGGAACGTGGGATGCGCGTATGCTGAGATTCCCTATTAAGATGCTTAGCATGGGTAACAGTCTTAATAGGCTTTGGCCCCTCTCTTTGCAGCTCCCTGATGACCCAATCGCGCAATCCGCTCTCCGCCCCGAGAAGGCACAAGCCTCTCGCTTGCTTTTGCAATTCCGCGTCCTTCGCCGGCAACTCAGTGTCGGGAAGAGCTCCAACTCTTTTCTTGCACTTATCTCTTGCAAAATACCCTCCTGGGCAGGATCAAGGCGGAGGGGACGACTCTCCTCCCGCTGTCGCCACTGCGCAATGAAATGAGTAACTGGGTACGCAGCGCAGAAGACTCCACAGCGCCAGACTCAGGTCAGCGCGAGCCGCGGTCCCCTTCGTGTTGGCTCAGGAAGGAGGAGAATGGGGAGAAGCAGCAGGAGCTAGTTGGGTGCAGGGAGGGAAGAACTCCAGCTCCACTGTGCTGCGCAGGGCTCTGGAACTCTTCCCTCCCTGCATCCAGAGACGGCTGCTCCGGCTCTTTCCTGAGTCAACACGAAGGGGACCGAACTGAGTCTGGAGCTGAGGAGTCTCCTGCGCAGCGCAGCCAACTACTCACTTCTCAGTGGCGGCAGCGGAAGGAGTCGCTGTCCCCGCTGCCGTGAGCCCGGCCCAGGAGGGTATTTTGCTTGCACGCGCAAGAAAGAGATGAGAGAGAGAGAGAGAGAGAGAGAGAGAGAGAGAGAGAGAGAGAGAGAGCTGGAAGGAGAGAATGGGAGGGAGGGAAAATAGAGGGGAACAAATTAGAGGGAGAAAGAGGAGAGGGAGAAAGAAATGAAAGAGAGCTGAAGAGAGAAAGAGAGGGGGAAAAGAGAGGGAAACAAATTAGCGGGAAATAAAGGAAGAGGAAAGAGAGAAAGGGAGAGGAAAAATAAAACAAATGAGAGGGAGGGGAAGAGAGAGACCCTATTCTCACTGAAAACACTGAGCCATGAAACCTTAGTAGGCATGTCTGGGGGGGGGGAGGATGTCATGTGACTGGGTGGGAGTGATGTTGAGTTGGCCACACCCACCCAGGTTTTGTGGCTCCCGATGTTACATAGTAGCAACGAAATTAGGAAGGTTGAGAACCACTGCTTAAGATCATGTAGAAAAGTGCACCTGTCTTGTTCCATATTCCTGGTGAAGGTAAAAAGTTCTGCTCTTTTGTTGAGGCACTAGTGGTATGGAATGAGCTCTCTACTGAGATCAAACTAAAAACCATTCATAGCTTTTTCAAATAGCTTTTCATTTACATCATTTGCATCACTTGTTTTTTATTTTTGTTCCTGATTTCTATTGTATGTTTAATTCTATTCTTTTTTCTGTTGTATTATAATTACTGAGTGTCTTTAGACGGATGACATAAAAACTGAATAAAAGAATATAAGAGATTACAAGTTTTAATAATTAATTGTGTTGTAACTTTTTCCTAATACAGTAAAACAGTGTCTTTTGACTATTGCAACATGCTATATATGGGGCTGCCCTTGAAAAGTATTCAGAAGGTTCAAATGGTTCAGAATGCAGTGGTCCACATGATTTTGTGCAGGCTTAAATGTGCACGTCATCTCTCCTGTGGGAACTGCATTGGCTGCCAATTTGTTTCTGGATCCAATTCAAGGTGCTGGCTGTCACCATCAGAGCCCTACAAAGCTTGGGATCTGCTTATTTCAAAGGGTATCTTTTCTTGGTCACTTTTACCTGACCCACCAGAGCGGGGAGGCAGAGAATGCTAAAGGTCCCTTTTCCTAAGGAGGTTCATCTAGTGGGACCAAGAACAAGGCATTTCTCCCTATGGAACATCATCCCTACAGAGATAAGATTCAACTCTACTTTGACACTCTTTCACAATGCCCTGAAAATCTGGTTTTGGCAATGGGCCCGAGCACGATGGAGCCCATTAAATGGCTTGTTTGGTTGTTGTTGCAATGGGGGGGGGGGTGACGGGGGTACTGTTGTGATTGATTTTATATGTTTTTTTTATTGTTCTAATTTGCCTGGAGTAACAGAGTAAGTTGGGCGACCATATACAATTTGTTAAATAACTGGCACAACTTAGTTTTCAATCCTTTTTAGGGTTCCTGCAGTTCTTGTCTTTTACAATAGCATAACACTACAGATGATGAAAAAAGAAAATACACAAAAAGCTTACTGAGAGTACATATATCAACTGACCTATGTAAAAAAGCATTCATAACTAGAATAAACATTTTTTTTTAGTATTGCAATATCAATTTGGCAAATACAGGAGTCATGAGAGACTAGAATACACATACAGATTTTATTTAATAACACTATACAAGTTAACATGCTAGAAAAAGCATAAATGATATGTAAACAATTGTTTACAGAATACTTTTTCTTCATAAAGGTGCAAATGTTCAATATGTAAACACAAGAATGCCAACCTTTAGGGTAAAAGGTTTTATCATCTCAAGTAATGTCTCCCCAAATTTGATTTGTAATCCTCCACCCCATCCTAATTTATAAATAGATATAATAGACATTGAAGATGCTTGAATTTATAAACAAAGTTGTTTCTTATAAATGTGACACAGGACACTTTAGTGTCACTTGTTTTTTTCCCAATGGTTATAATCCACAAAGATCAAAGCAATTTATCCATTCTTTTGCAGCTTTTGGAATTATAAGAACTGACTAGTGTCGCAGGATGTATCAAATTAAGAACTGTTATCACTCAATTCAGATATAAGCTGTACATAGATGTCCTGCACTTGATTCAGCTGCAATGCTGAAATGGTCGTAATAAATGTATTTTTACAATCCAATTTTGATAAACTGGTCTAAACCGCCTCCCTCCCCCCCCCAACAGAATAAAACTACATCTTAAGGATAAATATGAAAAGTTAAACTGAAAATCCTATTGTTCTAATCACTTCTTTCAGAAGCATAGTAAGGCTAGCCTTCTTATACTTTGGAATCCAGATTTAAAGCAAAGTAAGGATAGTACCTGAGGCTAAAGTGGGAATTTATTTTATTTCCTATTAATTATTGAGGGCTTTCCCCCCCTTTCTTTAACCCATACTGCAAGATTACTGTCCAGATTTGTGATTGTGTATTAGAGAAATGTTCCCACTATGCCAACAGTGAAATGCATTTAACGGTTCACACTCATTTCAGTAAAATTAACAGCACTAAATAAAAGTAGATCTGGGTTCCTGAATTGCTTCTGTTTAGTTTCGTGGAAACCATCTAATAAATTGTGCTAAAATTTCCCTATTTCTATTTCTTGTTCCAATAACTAGATCATGAATTTGCAATACTTTGTTCTTGTTGCTGAGTAACACTGATGTCCTTATTTAATAGCTCTGTGCTTGTGTGTGTGTGTAATGAATTAAATGGAGTAAGTCTCAGTTTTAAGAAAACTGTCCAATACTCTCAGTACAATATGTTTTAGACAAAATCTATCACTCATCCTGCTGAAATGAGTAGGTTGAATGCCATTTTCTTTACAACAAGGCAGGTGCAGAGGACCATCTGGCTTTATTATACTTTCTGAACAAGGCAAATGATGTTTATAGAAACATTGCTCTTACAGCTTGTCACTTCTTCACACAGGTTCATCTCTTTGAAAGAACTCACATATATCTGGGATCTTAAGACAATGCTTGGAGTAACAGTGGATTTCAGTTCCAGCAGAAAGATTATATTATGATAGGAAGATAAAGACAAGGAAATTACTGTTCCAGGGAGTTTTCTGCAGTTGGGTAGCATGTTTTTCCTTAATTGTAGCAGAGAACAGAGCAAACGTTTGAATTCCACTACAGTTTCAAAGGAAGAGGCACAACAAGAACATAAGTCATCTCATTTTACTAGAGTCTTGAAAGGCTCTTAAGTTACCTAACACAAATGTTTCAGTTGGAATGAGGAAACAAGCAAATTTTCCCCTTTAGCTTTTTACCATATATGGGATTCGCAGTGTGTCATTTTGATAACCCCCACACCTCCTCCAAGTCGACGATAGTTCATTCCTCCATACAGCCTGCAGAAAAAATGGTATGTTGCTTATAACAAAAGGTATAAGAACCAGAGAGAACTGCTGAAAAATCTAAAACTGAAGTCTAAATACAATTAATTTAAAAAATGAGACACTTATGAAAATGAAATCACTGCAGTCATTTATATTAAATTTACATGATGCTTTTATAAGTCAACAAACGTGTAAGAAGTTAATGAGAAGGTTTTCATCACATCATCACAAACGTTATGCTTTTAATTCTAATTTTATTCACTTAGTGTGATGAATTAAATGATTAAAATCTGGATGAAACAAACTGCAATAATAAAAATGTATTAAAACCATAAAATATGAAATGCCATAGTGAATAAGAATTTTTTTAGCATAAGCTTTTGTTTTTCCAGGCAAATTTTAAATTATTATTTTAGAAGATCCGTTATAGATTATAAACCTTTTTAATTTATCAAAGCATACATTTTTCCTATACATTGTTGTGATTACAACACATGTTAAGCCATGACTAATCAAGGTTTGTTGAACAAACTAAGTTGTCAATATGTATGATAATTTGAAGGTTTGCATTTCTTCTTTTTTAAGAAATTATTTTCTTGCACCTCTGTGAATTAGTTAAGTTTGGGAAAAACTAAAAACAAGTTGGGAATAAGCTAAGAAAAAAGTAACACTCATGCTCATATGTGCTAAGATGCAATTAGTAAGCTGCTAACATCTCTTGCATGTTCTCTGTTTTTCCTCATATAAATTGATTAGCAGAATATTTTAAAACTTAGAATGAATATACCTTGCACATACCAAGTTAAAGGTAATCTGTGTCTGAGGTCTTTCTACACATTTTATTTAAGGTAAAATCTTCAATATCTGCAAATATCCTATCTGCAATAAGACAAATGACTTAACCTTTAAAGAAATTAGAATTCCAGAATAGCTCAGTTTGGGCATTAAGTAAAGCTGAATTTCACAACCGATATAATTCTCTTATAATTTATTCCATGTAAGAATAAATAATTTTGTAAGATAATAGATATGTGTTATCTTTGTGGCGTTCCTCTGGCATTAACTGCACATTTACACTACTTTAATCAAACTCACTACTATTTCAGAAATCATAGATCATGAATTCTGAGAGTGTATGTGTATTGCTCCTGCTCTTATACCCACAGTGGGTGCTTTGTACAGACATTATGCCACATCAGAAATGTGTTTTACTTGGCATTGGTTAAATGCATAAGGAGCTGGGAGCGGGGGGATTAAAATGATGCAAATGTGATCATGATGCAAATTCTGCCTCTTAATTACTTATATGCAAGTATAAAATGGCAGGGCTTGTGTTGTGATGTCACAACATGTTTTGTATTTTGGCACCATCATGTTTAGAATTGGGATATCTATAGTTTAGTATAATGTGTGAAATCAGTCATTATATCTTGTACTTCATATGTTAGATCAGAAGTCTTCAACCCTTGGGCCACAGCCAGGTACTGGTCTGCGGCCCGTTCAGAACTGGGCTACACAAGTGGTGGGCAAGTGCACTTGTATGGGAAGCTCCATTTGCATGAGTAGCGGGCACCCATGTGCGAAACTCCATTTGTGCGAGTAGCGGATATGTGTACCTGCCACTTGTGTAAATGGAGCTAGGCATGTCCACTGCTTGTGCGGAACCATCTCTCTCCCCCCACCCCCTCGATCTGCAAAGCTGGAACAATTGAAGATCCCTGCCATAAGTTTGTGAACTCATTATTTTCAAGGGCTGATTATATAATCAGAGGGATAACATGTTGAAATAAATACAGTGTGACTTATGTCTTTCTTATCATTGTTCAAAAGTTAGTTTACCTCCATGTGTTGGCATCGGGATCAAATACCTCAATAGTCTTCAAGTATGTTGTGCCATCAAAGCCTCCCACAGCCATTAGTTGTCCGTTCACTACAGCAAGTCCAACCTAAGAGATAATTAAGTCTTGTCTAGTGGTTAAGTCTGGTCTAATGGCTAGGTCAATCACTCTCAGTCTAAATCAGTTCAAGATGAAATATCAGTAATGTTTGCTACCTTGAGTTATTTATCAAAATAATAAAGGTAGGGTGTAGATAAATAAATAAAATATGTTAATTACATAACCAAGAATTCTGCAGTACAAATTTTTGATGTTTAGTGTTCTAAACTGCAATTGTAGTGATGGCAATTCCTGAAGTTCCATTGCCATTGTTAACTGAATCCTACGGTCATTAGACAAGGCAACTTCTTGCTGGCTTCCCACAACCAAAGTCAATGGAAAAGCAGGCAGGAAGTTGCAAGTTCCAGGTTGGGAGGCTACTAGATAAGTGGTTGCTGCTGTGTGGGAGAGGAAGTGAGAAGGTATTAGGATGCATGAGGGGCATGGTGCAGGTCAAGCAGGATGCATAAGGGACGTGCAAGAGGTGTGCAGTTCCAGGAGCACAATAGGCACTGATTGGGGAAGATGCAAAGGGATGTGCAAGAGGCATGGTTGGAGAAAGTGCAAGAGTACATGAGAAAGCATGGATTAGGGAGGTGTGCAAGGAACAGTCAGAAAATAGGAGGTGCAGGTTGGGTGTGCAATGGTGTGAGGGAGGTGCAGCAAGCATTAGGGAGGATCCACAAGGGCGCCCAAATGGTTGGCATGGCACAAATGCTGAAAGAGAGTTGGGGGAGACTTAGCCCAGTGACTTGCATCCTTCCCTCATTGACTTTCTGGAGAAGATGGCAGAGAAGATTGCAAACAGTGATGCAGGGTACCTGGCAACCACTCAAAAGTACAAAAGCTGTCAAGTGCCTAGACTGCATTCACATGCTTGCAGGGGTGCTGGGATGGCAGGATCTCCATTAAGTGGTTATAACCACCATTTATTCAGTGCTATTGTAACTTTGAATGGTCGCTGAACCAATGGTCATAGGTCAAGGACTACCAGTACTTATTGTTATGCACACGTAAAACACTTGGAAGAGTAACATTGCACAGATCATCTTACGTGCCTAAGTTTCATTTAAATACTGTAACCAACAGTATCTAAAGGTTTTCCATTAAAAATGATCTTATACTGTGTAATCTGATACTTTATAAATAATTATTATAATATATATCAACATGGTTCTAATTTCATTCAGCTATAATGTCTATGCACAAAACAAACACATTTCCCCAAAGAAGACTATCAATACAGTGCTAACTTTTCCTTTTCCAAATTCTAAGTTTTCAATTGCAACTTTTGCACGCCTATTAAATTGGTCTCTTTAATACTCGGCAGTCTAATCATGGAACATGTGGAGAAATAGCAGTCAACCAACCAAAGATCTTACCCCACTACGGCGTGATGTCATAGCTACTACAGGAGACCACTGATTAGTTCTGGGATTATATCGCTCAGCACTGCTAAGTTCGGTAGTATCATCTCTGCCTCCCACAGCATAGATCATATCTTGATATACGGCACAGCCTAGATGCTTACGTCGAGTGCCCATAGGTGCAATTGTATGCCACCGATTCTCCTGGGGATTGTAGCGTTCCACTGTGGATGGTTTTTATGATACTGGTCAAACAATAAAGGCATCTAACAATAGCAAAACACAGTCTAAACCCCCCATTCCCAACAGCTGTAACAAAAATAATCAGAACAGATGAGATATTGGTAATTATCAAACTCTAAACTAATCTAATTCAGTATTCAGTTTATACTGGTAGCCCATCAGATGTTTCAAGCAACACAGAAGAGTGTTTAAAAAGTAGCAGTTTGTAAATATTATTTCTCAAATCTGGAGATATATTAATTGAAATACTGGTTTTATTATATCAAACAAACTTTTTAATCTTGAAGAACTTTAATCACTCTTAATAAAAACTCTCAACTGATTTATTTGGAAAATCTGTCTATCAGATAGAGACAAGTAATCTACTTAATGAAGAATTAATGAGGTATAGCAACTTGGTAAAAAAAATTAATCATTCCTGCTGTGCTATAGCTCATTTTCTTTCTCAATAACACTGATAATTCTTGATTCTTCAATGTCCCTGAGCAACAAAGATATGAAAGTAAATTGAGCTTCTATGGGAAATACCTGTGTTTAGAGGTGATGTCCCATCAGAACCTCCAACAGCATACAGGAAACCTCCTAACACAGCCACAGCTACCCCAAGTCGCCTAGTACTCATGGAAGCTACACGAGTCCATTTGTTTTCTTTTGGATCATATCTGAAACAAAAAGAAGGAAAGATCTCACTGCCAGTAAAAGTAATCCTGCTATCTTCCTGAAGGAACTCTGTTTCCAAGTTGATTTTTAAAATACCTTTCAACGATGTTGAGACAGGAAACACCATCCTGACCACCTACAGCATACAGATATCCACCAAGTACTGCCACTCCAACACTGGTTCTGCAGGTGCTGGTAGGTGCTACATCGCTGCTCCACTGATTGGTTTTTGGATCATATCTGGAAAAGAAAGCATATTTCAGGTCTTCAGGGTAATCATCTTGTAAGTTCTCACTCTTTTTCTTATGAGTTCTGTATTTTCTTCTCTTGAAACTTCTATTTTTCATCTATATTGTTAAGAGTTCACCTGGATTGAGATTAAATACTGGACAAAACTATGTTCAGAGTAGTATTTCTGTTCAGAATAAACAACTAATTTAGTCCAGAAGAGGGAGAAGAGAGGAAGGAGGTGAAATTCTTGTTTTTGTTTCTTTTGAAAAACCTCCATTACCTGATACATATTTAATTCTCGCTGCATGATTTTTAAGATATGGTCCGACTTATGTGTTGAATTTAAACTGCTGCTTTTAATGCTAATTTGTAGTTGATCCTAAGATTGCTTATATTTTTTAACTGAATATTGCATCAATGCAAGCCACAGAGGTGGAGAAATCTGTTAACTGAGAGCTGTATTTATATGTGTATGTGATGATCCAAGTTACAATTTTCTGATTTTACTTTTTCAGGTTAGTGTGGCGAGGTCTGGGTTTGTTTCTTGGGCTTGTTTCTCTATGTTTTTTACAAAGCAAAATTTTGGGATTACGGTAAGGGTTTTATACAGTTCTCTTTGTCAACGTAAGATGAAACTACACAGCCTGTTTTTAGTCTGAAGGTATTCTATGGGGCATAGACTGCCTATTACTACCTTTAAAGAAATCTAAAATCCCTATACTGATAGCCCTCGACTTACAACAGTTCATTTAGTGACCATTCGAAGTTACAATGGCACTGAAAAAAGTGACTTATGACCATTTCCCATACTTATGACCATTTCAGCATCCCCAAGGTCACGTGATTGAAATTCAGATGCTTAGCAATGGTTTCTTATTTATGATGGTTGCAGTGTTCCAGTTCATGTGATCATCTTTTGCGACCTTCTGACAAGCCAAGTCAATGGGGAAGCCAGATTCACTTAACAACCGTGTTAATAACTTAATTGCAATGATTCCCTTAACAATTATGGTAAAAAAAGTCCTAAAATGGAGCAAAATTTACTTAACAACTGTCTCACTTAACAACAGAAATTTTGGGCTCAATTGTATTCATATGTTGACTACCCGTATAATTTTTTTGACAGGAAAGAAAAATCCTGAGCCATTTTAATAATAATATAAAAGCCGTGTGAAGATAATTTTTACATTACATTTATTAAGTAATATATTGGAATATAATTAGTAATTAGCCTAATGATCTTAAAAAGTCTTCCTATGGCTGAGACTGAACCTTTTATCCAGACTTTTAACAGTTTGCAGATGCCAGGATGTGGACCTCACTTGTTTGGCCTGGGGTTATGATACACAACTGGTATTATCCACATAATGGTGACAGCCAATCCCATGTCACTAGATAAACTCACCCAATAGTCTCATGTAGACTTTAAATAGAAAAGATGAGAGAGATGAGTCCTGAGGACCCCCACAAAACACAACCTTGGGGTTTATCTCCAACACTAACTGAAACTACCTCTGGCTAAAGGAATAAAACCACCATAACACAGTGTTACTGTTCCCAAGTCTCAGATGCTATGATTTATGATATATATCTTGCTTTTCCATTAAACTATTTATTTATTTATCACTTAAAATAACTCAATCATTGCTATAATGTTAGCACGCACACACTGAAGAGCTTATGTTTTGTGTGATAAGAACTTACCTTTCTACACTATTTAGATAGGAAGAACCATCATGTCCTCCTACTGCATAAAGAAGATCATCCAAGACACTAACTCCAACACCACATCGTCTTTTGCTCATGGAAGCCACCATCCGCCACTCATTTGTTTGGGGATCATAGCGCTCAACACTGGAAATTGCATCACCACTACACCAGCCACCCACTGAGAAAATCAAATTGGGAGACAGTAGAATGGCAGGATATAATTAGACATGGAGTGTGGGGGTCAGATAATATTTTATA
The DNA here is from genome assembly GCF_964273705.1 of Natrix helvetica. NCBI lineage: Eukaryota > Metazoa > Chordata > Lepidosauria > Squamata > Natricidae > Natrix > Natrix helvetica. Next base: position 62,803,190 of record NC_138549.1, on the reverse strand, counting down.
TACATACATATACGAACACATAAACACACACAAGTGCACACACACATGCCTCTAAAATGCATATTACACCCAGCAGACAAACTCGAGCTGTCTTATGACCCTGAAGGAGAGAAAAACAGGTAACAAACAATATTGTTATCTTTCCCTTGATGTGCAATATATGGGTACAATTTAGAAGATGTAATAAAGTATCAGATGAAAAGGCAGATATGAAGGCTCCTTAGAAAAACAAAATATAGAGAAAATAGGAGACCACAAGTTCAAGTCCTGCCTTAGCCATGAAAGCCACCTAGGTGATTTTGGGTCAGTCACTCTCTCAATTCAACTCATCTCACAGAGTTGTGGGGAAAGGAGGGGAAGATGTGTCAGATATGTTCACTATCTTGTGTTATTTGTAAAAATAGAGATGGATATAGATAAAGAATTATTTAGTTGCATCTATCTGCAAATGCTTCGATTCCTTACTTAAGTGAGCATTTTTCCCACAACAGCCTCGCATAGTCGACTGGATCAGGTCAGGAAGGTAGAGAAGCCTGCATCTGGCATATTCCTGATGTTTTTTTTATAGAATTATGGTGTCTGCATTTGCCCTTTATCCTCACCAATTCTAAACCTGTTTGGGCATATTTCTTTGGAGTTTCAGAAGGACAAACCTCTTGAGGACTCAGCAGAGCAAGTCCACGACTCCGCAGGTACGAATCTAAGTAAGTTATGATTCTGAATGGTGGTTGTGGATTTCCTCCATCTGACTATACAGGAACAAGTAAAGAGCAGTGAGTACGTGTGAGCCAACATACTTAGATATAAGTGCAAAAGTGACCAGGGGGACAAAAGGGTGGCAATTTTTATCTACTGTATGTCTCAACCTCATTAACTGGTATTTTTTGTCCACTGATAAATTCCTGCCTGTATACCAGGACCAGGTGGCTCTCCTTCCCAGCCACCCTCACTTGTAGAAGTAGGGGAATTCCCCTGTGATCTCTGCATTATGAAACACAAAAAAATTCTTGTCTCTCTGTAGGGCTGTAAGAAGGGTAGAAGTGAGAAAATTAAAAAGATACATCAACCACAGTGCAGGAAACCATATACAGTAAATAATGTGTACTCCAAAATGTATCCGTTCTATCTACTGTTCTGCCTTTTATCTTTTCTTTTCTTGCAGGATTTCAAGGTAACACAACCAGATAACTTTTATTTTTGTTGCTATAACTTCTTTGGCTATGCTTTTCCTCTTTTTTACCCTACTTTCAAATTTCTGGCTGAGGAACCTGCATGTTTTAAGACACATTGTGAATTCTACATTACACCATAGTCTTATATTTTTTCCCAAGTAAGAAAAACAAAGATTTCTTGGGATCTAGGAAAAAAGCAAAGACTCTTCACAACTGACAAAAATGCTAAGAATTATGGACATGCATACATACCTGCAAAGAGCACCTCTCCACAACGGATGGGTTTGCGTGGTCGAGTTCTAGGACCCTGCATCAGTGGCCGTTCTTGGGGCAACAGCAGGTAATTCTTAGCTTCATCTACTAAATCCCTACAAATAAATTAAAATCAAGCCCAAGGAAAAATAAGTACTGCTAATCTGAAATATGATTATTAATATTGATGGTATTGCTTTATATTGAAAGATGAAGCACAGTATTTGCCTGCTGAGTATTTTTCAAGCTTTACATTCTGAAATGTTTTCTTTTTCAACATTTACTGTCTGAAAAAGTTAGTTTTCTTGAAGAAACACCAAGACCACACCAGTTTTAACTGATCTTCTCAGTGTACAAGAAATGCATATTTTGGTCTACATATGTATTTGTTGATAGAAAGGATGTCAAAGATAAACGTATTTTTCTAATAAGAATGTCTTAAGAAAAAAACATTAAAAAGTGCTATAGACTGACATAATTTTTAACAGAGCAACTTCACAATTTTATATTAAGAAGAATTGTAGGATATTTCTCGTTAGTAAAGACTTACCTACATTCTTCATCACTTTTAATGAGGGGATCAGAGCCAACTGTGCCCACCAAGAACTTTGGACTTAGCAGTGGCAAGCGGACATGTTGCAAAACCTGTCAAACAAGAACAATGGATCAAAAATTGGATGCTCTACCACTTCAGGAGGCCTAACAAGTTCCAATGATCAAATTAAGCAGAGCCTCAGAGCTTTGGGTGTCACCTCATAGAGAATAGGGCTGAATGAACTGCTATTTCACATTCTGATACATTTTCAAACAAACAACTCTTTTTTTTTTGTTCATATTAACAAACAACAGCGTGTAAATAAGTAACAAAGAAATGTATATCCTGCAAAATAGCATATTTGCATATGTGCAATCATGTAAGAAATGTATTTGGAATGTACCTGAGGAAGCTGCGGGCGCCTTTCTTGAATGCTGTATTTGACCCAAGCCATTACTGCGTTGAACACTTGTTCTTCGCTGCGGACATTGAGTTCATCACTGGAAATGATGTCAATAAGCTGATTGGCTGGAAGCAGCATGAATTCTTCACTTTCCATCACCTATAATAAGGTAAGATTTTAAAGTAAACAGAGCCATTTGGAAAAGGAGTTCTGTTGAAAAAAGTATTTCGGCACCTATAGCTTTTGCATATTTCTTAGGCACTTAATAATAGATCTAAAGCACCATTTTATATACAATAAATTTTTCATAAGAAATATATTATTTACATTAAGCCATCAATATAAATTATCTAAGTTCAAAATCAGTATGGGTCATTAAGCAGAATCATTTGCTTTGATTCCAGACGTATGTGTGTGTGTGTGTGTGTGTGTGTGTGTGTGTGTATTTTATATATACATACATAAATACATACATACATATATATATATCCCTTTGATCTTAGTTTCTGTCAAAGACAGAGTGCCTCAGGGTTACAAGATGGACTCGCTTTATCCCACCTCCTTTTCATTTGCTTTCTCTAAATATACACACAGGGGCTGTGCACCTCAGAGGGACTCAGACTGCAAAAGCTGCCAAGCACTAAAGTGCGAAATACAAGCTCCTGACAAGCTGCAAACATGTACGTATGTATTCCCTCTAGGCTCTCAGTGGAAAACAACTTTTTCCAAAGATAGAAGAGAATTCCTAACATTTCTATAACATACAAAACTAAGAAAAAAGATATTATCTTGCCCCATTGGAATCAGGTCAATTGAAGGAACTTTCTGAAATCTCTTTTTTGGACTGCTTTTGGGAAGCAGCAGTACAAAATATAACAATTGTACAGAACTTTACATCCTCTAAACCCCAGGTTCCCAGGCAGGTAGGATAAAATCACTTAACATAAGGAATGTAATAGTTTTAATGATAAAACCATATTTGGAATTTTACTGAGGAGAGGATTGAGATTGCCTTGGTCCTCTTCCTAAAACCAAATGCATTTAGCAAATGGGGAAATCCTTACTTTATCTTTTTAAATGTTCCAACTGATCTTGTAACACTGAAATTCCATGGGATTAATTTTTTTAAAATAAAACATTGTATTCTAATTAATAATTGTGAACATTTTAGGATTTCTTGGTGAAGGGTAATATGTAAACATCTGAAATAAATAATAAAACATTCTAGTAGATAGCTTTTTCTGCAGCTGTGGCAGTAAAGTATCTTTCATTGGAGTTGTTTCAATACAGATTGGATGATCATTTGTTGGGAATGCCAGGATCACAAATTCCTGTACTGTACAAGATTGTCTCCAAGATTCCTTTCTTTACATTCCGTGATTCAATTCAATTGAAAAAGATGTATTGTTTACTGAGCAAGTTATAGATTTCAAATCAGTTTATTTTAAGAATTCTGCTAATATTTTATTGAAGTATTTCTTTTTCTCATATAATACATCAAAGAGTTGAAAGAAAAAGAATTTTTCATTTGAACACCATATGACTTGTAAAAGTAGTGTCCCTGCCCACTCATTAATGCAAATATAACCCATGACAGTTTGAAAACAATTCAGTATTGCAGGATCACAATTTCATTTGGCTCCCAGTTGTACCTGCATTTTATACATGGATATATTCTTTTCCCAATGAGCTAATCTAAACATGAAGATAAATTATTTTATAAAGATTATGAATATTTCCATTATTCAGATCACCACATATCAAGCTGCATTTAATTATGTATAAGAAACGCACTGTGAAAAGTAATCCATGCTAAATTTATTAATAATAATAAATACTAATCAATAATTAACAGAAATAATACTGTTAGGGTTATGAAATAGTACAAAAAGTCATAAGATAGCAACTACCAATGCTGAAATTCAGCTACATATGGCCCCAGAACAATGTTCTGGGTCGTTTCCTTATGGTTGTAAAATTATCTTCCTAAGAATAATATTTTCACTTGGTAATACAGTACTATTAGATTCCATCAAAATACACTATTTTAGCAAGTATTTTCTTCTGTATTCTCAGTGTAGTACCCTTTTATATGTAAAACTCTCGTTCTCGTTAATAAAAATTGAGGAACTCCCCCAAACTAAAAATCTATTATTTTCTCAGTCAAAATACATTTGTTCTACTCCAAAACATTTATGACATTTATAGTGAGCAATATTAAAAAAGAAAAATAGATTTATCATAATATGAGAAAGTTTAAAATTTTAAACTTGCAAGATGCATGCAGTTTTAAGGTTTGGTCTATGCAGAATACAGTATAATTTGGATTTAAAAAATGATACAAAGACATCCAGCCCTATTATGTCATATTCATTTTGAGCAATTATCACATTTCCTTTCAATTAAAGTAAAAAAGTTCAAACATTAATCAGATTCAACAAATAATATACAGCCAACTGATTTAAAATATATGAAGAAAATTTCAATATACACCCATAATAAAGTAATACAATTGTATTACAGATTAAGTAGCTAAAAATAAAGAAAATAAGTAAAAATAAAGGAACCCATAGTATCCCTACATGAAAAAGCCTTGCTAACAGAATTTGTAATAAAGATTTTAGCTCATATTTATTTTTGCTGGATGAAACTTGTAATTGAAGGGAAGTTGGGGTTTGTTTGTTTTTTGTTTTCTTTTAATGCTGAGGACTGTTCAAAAACAATGAACCTTCACCTACTTTGGTATAGTTCATAGTTCATGTTGTCACTTACTTCCAATGCATATATTGACCAGATTTTAATTATAGGGTTACTCACCTCTTGAAAATTATGCTGAGTGAATTTATCAGCAATTCTAAGAAGTTCACGGCAAGAATGAGTATCAGCAAACGCTCGAATGCCAAGGCAGTTGGAAGGATCCAACTGTCTTTTCAGAAACTCACAGCAAGCTTCTTGGATCTCAGCTAGTTGGAGAAGGCAAGCAGCTGGTAGTAAGGTCTGAACATTGCCTTCTTCTACCGTAATTTGGGAAGTATATGCAAAGTCAATAAGCAGTTCCATGGCCCTTTCATCAATGTCTCTGATCACCACTTCAGTCTGCCGGCTCTCTGCAAGTTCTCCTGTGAACATAGCTCGGAAGTAGGGACTGCAGGCTGATAAGATGACTCGATGGGCATAGATCTTTTTGGCCCCCACAACCAGCACCACATCACACAGCTCCCGGTGCTTACGCAACAAATTGATAACCTCCAATGTTTGGCGAGGGTGCTTGTCCGAGATGTAAGGCATGCGAGCAGGTTGTGGCACTCCTTCGGGTAGTTTGTTGGGATCTCCAAGAGTGCAACGGCTTGTTACATCCATTCCGGTTTCACCTGCTCGATTGCTAGTACACCTAATAAAGTAACAAAGCAGTGAGACTATTGGATAGAAAACATTATACCAAAAACATGAAGTGGACAAGCATTTATTAAACTATAAAGGGAAGGAAAGAAAAGTGTCATAAGAAACTTCATCTTGACAGTTTTTGATAGAAGTAATTCAACAATGAAAAAAACAATAATGCTATTTACAGATCTCTTTATTAAAAGGGAAAGTGTACCTATTATAGCTGATATAATTTTAATAAAGAAATATAATATTTGGACTGAACAAATTTCTAAGAAAATATTCAAAATAAAATGGATGTAATACCAGATTTTCTTGTAGAATCCAAATAGTGAAAGCTATGTGACAACATTAAAAAGCCAAACAGAAACTATGAACAATTTGGATTATAAGAATTCTCTTTCTTTTTAAAAAACTGTTAGTTTTTTTCAAGACAATTCAAATTCCAAAAATATATATTTCTAATTAGGATGAGGTGTATATTTTAATTATTCAATTTCCTTGATTTTTAACATAGAATCCAATGCAATAGGAGAGAATCTAGGGACTATTTTATGGTAGAATTTGATTTTAAAAAACCTATTTATGACATCTAAACTAAGAAAAAGAGTAAGAAACAATATAAATCCAAAGTGGATCTATGGGATGTTTGCAATTTGTAAAATGGTCAAAAAAAAAAGTAAAATGAGTATCCTTCCACAAGCAGGAAAATGCCACAGTTTTAGTGGGCTGTCTAAATTTTCTGTAAAAAGAGAAGTAATTTTTTCCTGAACGCCCTATATAAATCATAGTACTGAAAAATATGGGTAAGGGGGAAAAAGTTAAGATGTGTCCATAGTTTATTGAACAGTACACAGTGGCAATGTTTACATGCATCCCAAAGCTAAATATATTGCAGCTTTGTTCAATGTGTGACCCTGACACTTGGTTTTTCTGATACCAGAAGTCAAAATAAATCTTGTTGAATCAGCCATCCAGAAGGTAAAGCAGGCGAGCTTTATTTAAATATGTTTTCTATATCTTATCTATTATCTTATTTAGATAGCTGTTGCATATTCAAGTTTTAATCTCAGCAACTACTTAGATCAGATTACTAATTAAATGATGATGATTAATTATTATTGTACATGAATGGCAAGTAAATAGCTGCAAGTCAAGAGAATTATGCAGCTACATAGGTAAGAATTAGTAAAGACCAATCCTTAAAGCAAACGTAAGACTTCATGGATATTTCCCAGCATAAGAATAATTTACCATTGTATTCTTCCAGCATTTTAATTCCCAGTCTAGTTTATAGTGCTGGAATTCCCAGATGATATTCTATTCGAGTACTAACCAGGCCTAACTTATTAGGTTCCAAGACCAAACAAGATTGACCAAATGCTGCCATCTCTTAAAGTAACACAGATGCAAAATTTAAATTTATAGAGACGCACTGAAGCGTTTAAATGGGGATTGGCAACTTCATAATGCTTCAACAGTCTCAAAAGGCATGACCAACTGTGAGAGATACTGGCAGCTGTGATTCAAAAGCCAAGAGAGGTTGTAGATCACTCACTTCTGCATCAGACTGTTTTTCCAAAATGCAGTGGCAACTGTAATGGACCACTGTTCTCAGAGGAAAAGAGGACAAATGGAAAGCTTTAAAGTACTATTGTCTAATAGATAGATACAGATACAGATTAAGAGAGTTGGAAGGGACCTTATAGGCCATCTAGTCCAACCTTTATCTAGATTCTATACATTGATTATAAATAATAATTTAGTATGATCATGTCACAATGCAATCTACTTAATTAAGTATTTAATTACCTGCGCATTGGTTTTGTGTCCATGCACTGCAAAGAGAAGTCTTTAAATTATTGCTGACCCTGGGCAAAGAATAAAAACAAAACTATGTAACAAAAAGGCAACTAAAATAGTTTGTTATGTATTTAAAAATGATCAGATTATACATCACAAAATAAATTCTAAGATAAGTAAAGGATTATTAACAATTTCCATCTATCCATATCCTTTTCCAAACCTATTCTGCCACTACTACAATCATACTAAATCTATGTTTAATTCTAATTTAATCTGATGAACATACACTGAACTGTGCATAAACAACTGCCCAGACTTTAGCACTGTTTTCTAAAATAAAAATGAATACTTATTCCTACATACAAAACAAACATTTGTTCAGTTGTCATTATATGAATACATTTGAAATTAAAAAAGCAAGATTAGTCACTCACCCTGTGATAAAATAGAGGTACAATAGAAGCTTAATAATCAATAATCCTTGCCTTCAACTCATTTTATCCACTGAGAACAGCAAGGTTGATGACATCCAGATGCCTAAAAATAAAATGTAAAGAATGTGAAATGTTTCTTCTAAAAACCCAACATTATTCTTGTTGTCTGCATTGAAATAAATCTTTGTTCACCTAGAATAGTTTAAACACCACAGAACACTTCCAAAAGATGACACTGAACATTCTCCTTAGTTTCAGAGTAAAACACATACAAGGGATATCTAAATCAAGAAACACACCACACTGGACAGTTGATAAAGAAGGCAGATGTATTTACCAACTCAAAATGAATGCTTCTCAAAGCCCGCTTTTGATCCAAGAGATCTGTGATGACAGTTGGAATCTCTCTGCCAGATATTGATCATGCAATAACATTCATCCCCCCCCCCCAATCCCTAAACAACAATTTAGGCATCTGTCCAGGAGTTCTCCTTGTATGAACCCTTTAAACTTCATTGGAAGTTCATTCAGTTTAACTTTTTCCATCCCCTCAACAGGACCTTTAACAAGATATGGGGTGTGGCCATTATCTTCACATGGTTGGTGAAGGCATAAAGCAGGGAGCTCTACTGATGATAGCTAATAAGTTACAGAAACTAAGCGGAGATTTCCTTTTCGAAGTGATATACAACCAATAGTGTTTCCCCGGAAGGTGAAACTCACGATTTATTTAAGAATTTAAACACCAATTCATTCCGGAGATCTCCCGATCCTGCTTGAGGTACCTAAAAACAAGGCAGCTGCCCGGTATGTACTGGGGGCGAGAGGGGGGGGGATTGCAGACTAGGAGGACCTGATTTACTGTTGCTGGGTGTTTCTGGTGTTACACTTAAGCATGCCCTTCAGCCCAAGGTCCCGCCCCACCTTTTATCCCACGGATTCTTTTACAGCCTCCCCTGACCCAACTGTCCACGACTACAAGCACTGCCAACCCTGGAAACTGACCTCCCGGGTGGAAGATATTGGAGCTTATTCTGAATTTCAGCGGCGGCGAGCCCAGAAGCCGTTGCAAGGAAATGCCATCTATCGGCATGGGCTCTGCACAGTATCTTGTAGGGAGTGGGAGGAACGAAGGACCTTCCCAACTGCCACAGCCGCAATCATTCCCACAGTTCCCACTGGTGCCGGAAACTGCCAGTAGGCAGCAACCCACCCCACCAGATTTCACCCCCCCCGGAAGTAATCCTTCGGCTTTAATTTCCCGTGCAAGAACTTCAAGTGTCGGTTCAAGCGTTCCGGCCTCAGCCACGCTGAAGGGTTTCTATGGCGACGGGGTTACTGTTTTTCTCCCCGCAGCAGCCAGGAAATCTCGGGGGACTCGGAACGAATAGCGAGGTTGGCTTTGAGTTGGATCAGGATGAGATTGCTTCAGATTCTAATGATGGTAAAGGTCATGCCATCGTTTCTATCAAATTTTTGTTTTACTGATTAGTGAGATAGATCAGTGGTGGGCAACCCGCGGCTCGGGAGCCACATGCGGCTCTTTACACCCTTTAATGCGGCTCTTCTGTGTGCCGGGTGCCCGCTCCCCTCCCTCCTCTCGGGCTTCGGAGGGAAGCTTCTGCAAAAGCCCGGGCGAGTGACAACCAATTTTGGTCCTATGACTGCAGAATGCTGCAAAATGCCATAAATGCAGGCCAGTTGTTGAGTGTTTCAAATGTGATTGGAACACTCAACAAGGTGACCACAGTGTGTGTGTGTGTGAGTGAGAAAGACAGACAGAGAGAGGAACAGAGAGAGGGAGGGAATCAGAGAGAGACTGACAGACAGACACACACACACACACACACACACAGACAGAGAGAGACAGAGAGGGGGAGGGAGGGAGAGAAAGATAGACAGACAGAGAGACACACACAGAGTGAGTGATTAAGTGAATGAGTGAGAGACAGACACACCCACATACACAGAGTGACAGAGAGAGAGGAAGGGAGGGGAGAGAGACAGAGGGAGAGACAGAGACAGACACACACACACACAGAGTGAGTGAGAGACAGACAGACACACACACACACAGAGTGACAGAGATGGGGGAGGGAGGGAGAGAGAGACAAAGAGCCAGAGAGAGAGAGAGAAAGAAAAAGAAAAAAAGAAAGAAAGTGGGAGAGAGAGATGAAATTAAAAACAACAACATACAAACCTGACTTACTCAAACTATCCAAGGAAATGCAAGGCCAATGTTCACATTAGTGGTTGTGACTTTGTCAGTCAATGTCAGGATGTAATTTTCTCTACATTGTAAGGCAAATTTTATGGAATTTAACATTATCGATAAATAATATCGTTCTAAAGTTTTTGTTTTATTAGTTGTGTTATTTGTATCCTCCCGACCTATGTGGATACTTGCATGCAGAATATTCTCAATAAAAACTTATTGAAACTAAAAACAGTGTACCATCCTATGTATTTTCGGTTTTAAAAATGTGGCTCTCAAAGTAAATTTCAATCGTGGTTTTGGCGAGATTTGGCTCAGTTGAAAAAAAAGGTTGCCCACCACTGAGATAGATGATAGATAGATGATAGATGATAGATAGATAGATAGATAGATAGATAGATAGATAGATAGATAGATAGATAGATAGATAGATAGATAGATCTAGTGAAGAGTATAGTGATCTAACGTATTCTGGAAATGTTTTGGATAAAAAGATGAAGTTTTGTAGATAGAAATGGTGATGCTTTGAATCTGTAGGTAGGTAGGTAGGTAGGTAGGTAGGTATAGATACATAGATACATAGTTACATAGTACATAGATACATAGATAGATACATAGATAGATACATAGATAGATACATAGATAGATACATAGATGATAGATGAGAGAGGATGGTTGGAACGGATGGATGGATGGATGGATGGATGATAGATAGATAGATAGATAGATAGATAGATAGATAGATAGATAGATAGATAGATGATAGATAGATAGATGATAGATAGATAGATAGATAGATAGATAGATAGATAGATGATAGATAGATGATAGATGGATGATGAGACAGGATGGATGGATAGATGGATGGATGGATGGCTAGATAGATAGATGAAAGATAGATAAATCTATCGGGTGAAGAGTATAGTGATCTAACGTATTCTGGAAATTATTTGGATAAAAAGATGAAGTTTTGTAGATAGAAATGGCGATGCTTTGAATCTGTACAAACCATATCCTAATCTGTTCTTTTTTTTTTTTTTAAATTAAGGAAATCTTGTGAAAATGGAACCCTTGGAAGAAACAGCATCTTCAACAACAAAAAATGAACATGAGGATTTGGGACCTCAAGAGGAACCAGCACAATTTAATCCTCTCCTGATGGCTGCTTTAAGGGGTGATATGGAAGAAATACAACAGATTTTTGAGGATTCAGAGGATCCTGATCACGAAAAAGCCAATATGTTTTTAATGGAAAAGGATATTCTAGGGAGAAACCTACTATTTACAACTTGTATGGTTGGTCAGAATGATGTTATCCAATCCCTGGCAAAATATGGAGTTGACCTGAAGGATAAGACAGTCAGAGGTACATAATGGTCTAGATATTTTGAATTAAGCATCACTGAAGAGTCTAGGAAAAGGTCCCTTTAAGAATTATGTCAGAATATTATTTAACATGGAATAGGTTTTATCAATGGTTAGAGATAAGAGGTAGAAATTAGATGAAGAAAGAGCATTGTTATCTTCAAGTAAAAAATGAATGTTGTTCATAACTATAAGTATGCTAATATAATCAATAGGATTATAAATAAGCTAATATAATTATAAATGTTATAATTATTCCCGTTGTATTATTACTATTACGATTAGTACTGTGTTTCCCCCAAAATAAGACAAGGTCTTATTTTCTGTTGACCCCTGCTTGGCCTTATTTTTGGGGAGGTCTTATTATTTTTGAGCCGCAGGAGGTGGTGAGTGTGGTCACCTCATGGCTCTACTGTGTTGCACATCACCTCATGGCTCTGCTGTGTTGCGCCTGCCGTTCTTTTTGCAGCAGCCATTAGCATGACAGAAGGAGCACAGTGGCTAGGGTTGTGGGAGCGGCCATTAGGTAAGAGCGTGTGGGGTGCATGGGGCATGTTTCCCCTCCCTTACCCCCCCCTCCTGGCCTCGCCTCACCTTGGTTGTTTGCACGACAACCAACCAGAGGAAATAGCGAGGAAATGGCTGCACGTGAGTTAAAATATTTTTGGGGAGGGGTTGTTTTTTGGAAGGGCTTATTTTAGTGCATGCGCTCAAAAGCCTGATTGGCCTTATTACCCGGGGAAGTCTTATCTTTGGGGCAACATGGTATATATGTTACTTTTTCTTTTTTACTTTTGTAAAATAGTATGCCTGGACAAATACACTGTATTCAAAATACTTATATATAAATAAAAAAACTTGACTTAAAAAAAAAGAATTATGTCAGTTTATATTTTGAATTTGAAAACTGACACAAGAATGCTATAATTGATCAGTGCTCATAGTTATCTTTTCAGCCATTAGAAGTTAGAGCTTTTGGAGCTAAGTGTTTATTAGTCCTTCAACTCATTTTTCTTTCCTCTCCCCCACCCCCTTTAATTCAATCATGTCCAATTCTGTGGGACTGCCTGGACCATTCCCTACAGTTTTGTTGGCAATGGGTTTTTTTAGAAATTGTTTTGCCATTGCCTTCTTCGTAGGATTGAGAGAAAGTGACTACACATAGTTCTTGACAACCCTTCAAAATTAGGAAGATACTGAGAATAGTGACATAGGACTATCCCCATGTCCCCATGGTCATGTATTCAAAATTCAGGTCCTTGGCAACTGGCACATCTAATTCCAGCCTAACCACAATTTTCACTTGTGTTGTATCTTCCCCCCCCACATAGATTCTCAAATCTTAAGCAAAGGATTTGCATATAGTCTCCTTTAATTCCTGGTTTGGGAAATGCTAACTCTTTTACTTTCCTTGGATGTGAATCTACCATTTCTCTTTTTTATATATATAAAGTTGTATTAAGGTTTATTATAGCATAAAATACAATGTAAATAAAAGATTAAAGGGAGGGGGGGTGCAGGATGGAAAAGAAAAAAGTAATTGGCTTTTGATTTTTTCCAACAGAGTAAAATACTAATACAATTATGACCTCAAAATTTTACCTATACAAGCCAGTTCTACAACTACACAGGTTATTAAATCTTCAAATAATTTCTAGATTTCCTTTCTTTCTATTTCAAGCCTTAAAACCACAACCATATCCCAATAGAAACAAGACTGAATAAAATCCTTGTTTAAAAGACTTTATTTTGCCATCTTAACCAAATCCATTTAATTTTTCTGTCTGTTGTGGAAAGTGATATATATATATATATTCATTTATGTTTACTAATATTTCTAAAATATTCTTTAAATATTTATAAACCTTTTAAAGTCTTTAATCTTAAAGAGAAAATCCTTTTTATTCCTTTAAGACTATAAGTATTTCTTTATATATCTTATATTTATATTTAGTTACAAATATAAACATTTAGTTATATTATTAGATATATTTATAACAAAAAACAATTTTTATGTACTTTTGTGAAGAAGATATGAGGGGAACGGTTTGTAGTCTCTGTCTGGCATAACTGCCTCCTATATTGCTTCATCATATTCTGTTCTTTACCTTCCTTTTGTAATCAAATAATCTATATAAATAAAATTGTAATGTTTGTTTGTTCAAAATCTCAAATCTCCGAAAGTTCTTCACTGATTGCTTTGAAATTTTGACACAACGCTGCATTCGATTAGGCGCATGTTTTAAATATGTATATTATATAGATGTCATACCTGTGACAGGTAAAAACGTGCTTTTTTGTAAAAACATGCTTTTTTGAAAACCATCGCCATCTGCTGGACGTAAAAGCAACACACGCTATACCATAGCGTTCATTTCTTGAGTATAGTATATTCGGAATAGTTTGGCCTCTCTCCAGCTTCATCCCAACAGTCCCTTTATATGTGTGGCTGGGCTGCGGCTGCACCCTTTCCCTTTTCCGCCCCTCCTCCGATGAGCTTCGCCATTTCCACCAAGGGGAACCGAAGCCTTTTGGCCTCCCCTCCCCTCTCTCTCCACCCCTCCCCTCCCGCCAGGCCTTTGCTGTCTGCGGCGGGCCTGCCCCATCCCTCGGCCTCCTCCCACCCTTAAGCCAACCTCCTGCCGCCCAGCCCAGTGGAGCTCCAGAGGAGGTGGAGGCGGAGCGTCTCCTCAGCCTGGCCAGCTGCGTGTGCTCTCCACCCCCCTTACAGGGAGCCAGCTACGGCCTTGCCAAGGTGGCTCTGACGGGGTGGTGGCGGTGTCAGCCTGAGGTGCAGCGGGGCTGGGGCGGCTGCTGGGTGCCCCATGAGGCAGCGACTGCAACGGCAATGGCGTCTCTGGATGGGGCCGTGGCCAGCGGGGGCTACCTGGCGTCCGCATCGCCAGGGGCAGCTCCTTCCTCCTCCTCCTCCTGCTCCTGAGGGGACGCCGGCCGCCTCCTCTTGCCACCACTACTGAGGGAAGCCGGGTCGGGGGCAGCGGCGTCTGCCTCCTCCTCCTCCTCTCCTCCTCAGCTCGGCCAGGCCGGGGCCTGTGGGAGCGTCCTCCGTGGTGGCTCTTGCAGGGGTCACCATGGCTCACTTCCATGCGGGGGCCTCCTCTGCCGGGAGACTTGCGCTTTCTCTTTTCCATTTAATCAGACTGGGCCGGCTGGGTACAGCTAGTAGTTTTATAAAAGGAAGCTTTTTGCTGATCAAGTGGTATCTCTCAGCCAATTAATTAAGATTGGGAGATTTCAGCCTACCCAACAAGAAGTCCAAAAATGCAAATTATAACTCCCAATGTCAAATGAAGGTGGCAAATTCATGAAAATGATGAAATAAGACCAACATTATTAATGCCTTATGTTTCTCCAAGAAAAAGGTACTTCCTTATTTTAGCTCACCTCTGGCAACCCCCCTCCCTGCCTTTCAACAATAATGATGTCCCCCAAATGGCTAGATCTTTAAAAAGGAGTAACAGGCTGTTTCTGAAAAAAATCCTCTTTTAGTTGAATAATAATGAAGTGTTTAAGAAATGAAAGGCATGACTCCTTGCCTGTTTGAAAAACAAATACCAAAACAGTTGCTTTTTCATCAACAAAGTGATTTTGGTCACCACGTTTTAGCTTATGGATTTCTCACTTGGCTACTTTGGTGTGCTGCTCCAGTTTCTTTTCAAATTGCTGCTGTATGGGGTGATTCTGGAACTTTATTTAACTCAGAATATGAGTTAACTCAGACAGAGTCATATAAACATAGGGAACTCAGTTCCCTTGTTTGTAAATTGAAAAAGCTTTAGTCCAGAAAGAGTATTCCAGACTGGTCAGTCAAACATCTTCACTGGAAGTCTAAATATACCCTTTCTATAACTCCAGATGCTCCTAGATAGAAAGTCCCAGAATTCCCAGCCAGCACTTGCTTGGCTTCTTTACCCCCACAGTACATTAATGTCATTAGCTCCCCTATAACGTTTCCACTGAGCAACTTTTTACACCTCTTTTTTTGGTCTAAAATACTTGTTTCTTCACTTTATTGAAGTATATGTACCATTCTGAAAATTTTACTTCTCTGTCAATCAAATGCATATATGCATTTTTATAAAAACATATGAACAAGAATAGGTGGTTTAAAAAAAGCTGATCGCTTAAAGCAATGTTTCTCCATCCTGACAACTTTAATATACCTGAATTCCAACTCCCAGAATTCCCCAACCAATATGATGGAGGATGTCAAGGTTGAGAAACATTAGTTTAAAGAGGTAATGTATTAATATTTGGATTCTCAAGACTGAATTCATAGACATAGGAGTTTTTACAGAAAATAATTGGCAATTCTGTGGATATATATTGTTGAGATACATATTAGGTAAACATTTATGATAATCTTGGATTAGAGAATATTTTACTGAAACACTAAGTTGAAGGCTCGTTGCAAAATTCAGTAATATGATATTAAGCATGCATGAGAATAAAAGGAATGCTTATTAAATGGTTTAACAGGGAACAGAGAGTAAGATGTATGAAGACAGTTTTTTGTTTATGTGTTAATGGTAAATGCAAAAGAATGCTTGTGAAGATACTCAGTATATGTTTGTTTGCCACTACACGTATGAAGGTACGTTTGTACCTCATTTAGCTTATTATTTCTTATTCCTTTTCTGTGCTTTGCATGTATGTATTGTTCAACATGTATTTAAGCATTGAGTCAGAATGACATTCTGAAAATTGTTTGATTGACCATCAGCATTAATCTGATGGTTTGCTAATGGGCAGTTGAGTTTTCTTGTATATAAGGAAATACATTATGTAAAACGTATTGTATACAGATATTCTGTGCGCAGTTATGTACATTGATTTGGTTTGTTCTCTCAGGTTATACACTTCTCCATAGTGCTGCAGCCTGGGGTCAGCTAAACACACTGAGAACTCTGGTAGAGCTGGAAGCTGATATTTATGCAACTACATTCCGGGGTGAAAATGCTAGAGAAATTGCAGATCGATATAAGCAAACAGAGTGTGCTGAATTCTTGGATTGGGCAGGTAATATTAATAATTGTTAAGCTTCTTTGAGTTGTGGATTTAGCTTTACAGTACTCAGATCAGCTGAATTCTGAATAAGTACAAATACCAAATATTTGTAATATATCAACTATATAATAACAAAAAGTTATTTTCATGGAGCACTTTATGGAGAAGCTGTTTTCTATCTAGTATGTTGTTTTAAAAAGACAGTTTCCCAAAATAGTTAATTTGTGCTGCAAGACATTAATGATAGGTCAATTCACATGAGGCTATTTTAAAAAACAGAAAAAGTATATTAGGACATTGCATTTAGGTAGAAAGACTAAATACCTCACCTAGCTATATACTACAAATGAAAAGCTGTATACCGATAGTTTGCTAGATCACATAGAGCCGAGTATATCAATCTATTTAAATTTCACAGGAGAGAGAAAGAAAGGAAAAGCAGAAACTGGAAGCATCCTTTACAATACATGCAAAATAAAGTAAAAGAAGAAAAGTAAAAGCTCTTAGCATAAGGAATCCCTATACTATCTTTCACTACAGGTAGTCCTGGACTTACAACCCTTTGTTTAGTGACCATTCAAAGTTACAACAGCACTGAAAAAAGTGACATAACCAGTTTTCACATTTATGACCATTGCAGCATCTCTGGACATGTGATCTAAATTTGGTCACCAGCATGTAATTATGACAGTTGCACTGACCCAGAGTCATGTGACCCAGTCATGTGAATTATGACAGTTGCACTGACCCAGAGTCATGTGATCACCATTGGTTACCTTCCCAGGCAGCTTCCAACAAGCAAAGTCAATGGGAGAGGCCAGATTCATTTAATAAACCCCATCATTCCCTTAACAGCTGCTGGGATTCCCTTAAAAAGGGTCATAAAATGGGGCAAAATTCACTTAACAACTGCCTTGCTTAACAATGGAAATTTTGGGCTCAATTGTAATTGTAATAAACTTTATTACAGTTACAGACCAGCAATAGACAAAATTATCACTGTTTACAATAGTGTTAAAAGATACTACTACTATTACTACTACTACTACTACTACTACTACTACTACTACTACTACTACTAATTAGTAGTAATTAGTAACGTCCATAATTAAAAAATACAGAGTATCAAACAGTATAGCTCTTACCCTTGGTTACATGATGGGAGAACGTGTAAGTATGTGTGTAAATACAGATTCTCTAAAAATTGTTAGAGATATCTACAAGAAATTGGTGCAGTAAACATCTTTAATTCTGTAATCGGATTTTCCTTGTGGTTGTTGCAGCTGCACAGAATTTTGCTACTGCATGTTGATAGCCAGGTTTGAGTCCCAGAGGAGGTAGTCTACATAAAAATTGTCTGCCCTCCCTGGTAATCTCTCTAATAAGGGGAGAATCTGCATTGATCTAAAAACTTTGTATAACTCACAGTAATAAAAAAGTGGGATATCTTCGACTTCTTCTTTACCACATATAGTACATAATTGTTCCACTATTGGGGTCTTGTTATGCCTGCCTTGGACAAGTGCTGAGGATGTTAAATCTGGCTCCAAAGAATGTGATTCTATGTTTCGGGAAGATCAGGTCCTCTAAATATCTTGATGATTCCCACACCCCCTTAATTCTGTTCCTACTATGGAGGGGCAACCTATTTATTTCTGAATGGAACTCCAGGTTCTATTTAATGACTACCATATTTTTCGGAGTATAAGACGCACCTTTTTCCCTCAAAAAAGGGGCTGAAAATCTGGGTGCGTCTTATACACTGAATACAGCATTTTTTGTCTCCCAAAACCCTCCCCCTCCACCAAAATGGCCATGCATAGCTTTTAGGAGGCTTTCACAGAGCTCCTGGGGGCTGGGGAGGGCAGAAATGACCCAAAAATGAGCTGTTTTTTGCTCAATTTTGCCCCCCCCCACCTCCCAGGAGCACTCTACAAGCCTCCTAAAGGCTATTAATGCCCTTTTTTTGGAGAAAAAATGGGCCCGTTTTCACGAAAAACGGGCCGTTTTGGGGAGGTTTGTAGAGTGCAAAAACTTTTTTAAAAAAATTTGCCTCTTCAAAACTTTGGTGTGTCTTATACTACGTTGCATCTTATATTCCAAAAATACTTGCTTAGCTTGGTCAAATCTTAGAGATATTAAAAATGCTGGGGAGAGCCCATAAGAACTGAGTTTGTGGTCTATCAACTGTTTTCACGGGGAGGGGAAGTTATCTGTCAACATTAAGGAGTCAATCCCTCTGGGAAGAAATGAATTTTTAGCCAATAAAAAAATCATCATCTTACAGGCTCTTATCTGAATCTGAGGCACACCCGTCTCAATCCTTAAATGGGTGTTTGGTGTTCCTTTCGGCGTAGCTAAAACGGCTCGCAGGAATTTTGTTTTTATGATTTCTAGTGAGTCTTTCTTTACCAAGATTCCTGTTTGTGCCCCATAAAGAATTTGTGCAAATGTTTTGGCCTCAAAGAGTTTTAAGGCAGCAGGGACTATTGTCCTCTGCGCATGAAAAATAAATATTTAATTGCATTTGAAGACCTGAGGGCTGATTGCAATATATAATCCAGGTGAGTCTTCCATATACCTTGTGAGTGGAAAACCACCCCAAGTATTTAAACATCTTAACCTGTTCTAAATTATGTCCTTCTATTTTCCAGGAGTATTGAATATGTCTTTTAGCGAAAACTAAAAATGTCAATTTGTCAAAATTAAAGATCAACTTATTCTGTCTGCAGTATCCTAATGTTGCTGTGATTGCTCTCTTCAGTCAAATGGGCATTTGTGAGATAATAGCAGTGTCGTCGGCATATAAGAGTATCGGGATTTTATGTGGTGTCAAGTTAGGAGAGTGTAGGTCAGGGTTCTGTAAAAGATCGATCAAGTGATTAATGTAAAAGTTAAAGAGGGAGGGGGATATAATACAACCCTGCCGTACTCCTTTTTGTACCCTTATTAGACCAGAGAGTCCCTCGAGGGTTATAGCTCACTTTCAAGGTGGAATTAGCATACAATTTTTGTATGAGGTAGAGGAGGTGTTTATCAATAGTAGTAATTTCTCCCAGAGGGTATTTCTGGATATTTTAAAGTCCTGCTTAAAATCAAGAAAGGCCACAAAAAGAGAGGATTTTTTTTTATATGTGTATTTTTGGATCAGATGGTGCAATACCAAGATATGATCCACTGATCTTTCTTCTCTAAATCCAGCTTGTTCATATTTGATTAGCCCCCCTGAAATTAGCCAATCCTGAAGTTTATACTTTAGGTGTTTGGCATACAATTTATTAACAACACTCAGAAGACTAATGGGCCTATAATTGCCTGGGTCATTTTCCAGGGCGCTGCTCTAGAGAGTCCAAGGAAGGTTAAATACAGCCAATCTGCCCAGAACTGAATTGAAACTTTAAGCCACGCCTCTGGTGCCGATTATCTCCAGTTTTTTTCAATTCAGCTAGCCCAGTGGACGCGCTTAGAGTTTCTCCAATTCTGAGATAAATTCCTTGGACTCTCAAGAGTTCTTTTAATAAGGAAAATAAGGTAATAAGGAAAGTAATCACGCAGAGCAGGCTGGTGAGTGAAAAATATTGTTTTTAATTGGCGTTCTCACCCTTGGCTCTCCTGGTGTCCAGGGCTTCGCTCAGGCTCCTCGAGGCCACAGGCAGCTGTTGAGGAAAGTACGTGGGTCGGAGTGCCGACGCCAGCGCTGTTGGGGCACCCCTACTGGGGGCCATTTCCCGCTGGGAGCCTGCTATTGCCATTTGTGCTTCTTGCAAGTCAGATTGCAGCACGAGCTTCCAGGGCAGCCATTTTGGCCATTAGGGCTTTAGAATTTGGCGGGCAAAGCAGCAGTGAGTTCCGGCCGCCATTTTGGATTGCGCAACTTTCAGTTTCGTCGAGTAAAAAAGTTTTGCCGCAGCTGCCTTAAGCCTGGCTCTTTGCAGGAGCCGCTTCGATTCAGACTTGACCGGTGTGACCGGCGACCTGGGCCCCAATCCAATCGTTTAATAATGGTGTGGGATTGTGGCCTGCTGGGTCACCCCCTTAGATCTCCTGCAGGCGCTGGGAGCGAATTCTGCTCGAGCGAAAAGCTCCAGTGATTGAATCAGGCCTTGCAGTTTTTGTCTCCTCAGGAGCATCGTGCTACGGTGGGCTTTGTGGAGGTGGTGAGTGGTGGTCTTCCCATCCCCTGCTATCCTGTTCAGAGATTATTACCATGGCAGATCAGGCCCCTGAAACTTCTGAGGGTGTCTCTTCCAGAGCCCTTGTAAGACAGGCCGGGAAAGCTGCCAGGGAGGCCATTAGAGGGAGTAAGCCTTACTCCAGGCATGGTCCCAAACAAGGCTCAGACCTAGACAAGGATGCCTTAAGACGCCAGAAGGCCTTAGAAAAGCAGTTCTCCAAGGCCCAACAGCAGGCCCATACTTACCTTTCGGTGTCTCCTGGGGAGCCCTCCAGGAACTTCCTCCAGCCCAGGGAGGGCCCATTTCTGATAGTGAGGAGGAAGGCCAGGAATTCTCCCCCATGGCTTCATTTGCCATGGCTACTTCTCCAGGCCCCTCAATGGCTGACCAGGCCGATCTCTTTGCCTGTCCCTCAGATATGGAAGAGGGACCAGCTCCAATGGGACCCTTGGCCCCTCAGCAGCCGATCCCAGGGCCCGCTCAAGGGGTTCGCCCCATTGAGGACCAGGGGCCTAACTTATCTAGTGAAATGCAGGATATTATTAACAGGGCCATTTCCCAGGGCATTGAGGCAGGCATGCAAAGGAGAGGCAAGCGCACTCGCAAGACCCACCATTTGCAGCCCCAGGAGGATCCCAGGGAGATGACTCCTAGTCTTCCACCCCCGTCCCTGCATTCTTCGGTGGCTACCGATGATTCAGACTGGGAGGAGGAGGAGGATATCCTTCCTAGGCAGGAAGCTGAATTCTCTGGGGATGAGTCAGGCCCATCCAAAAAACCGGCCTTTTCAGGCCTATTTAAATTGGACAACTTTAAAACTATTCTAGACAAGGCAAAAATCTCAACGCGTCTGGGGTCAACTCCCCCAGTCCAAGAGGCCGTAGATCCTGAGGACCTATCTGGGGATCTTTTTGAAGAACCTATTTCGGTCCAGGAAATTGTTCCCGTGCCCAAGATGTTCCTCAATTTAGTACAGAGGCAGTGGGCGCAGCCGGCCACCATGGCTACCCCCAGCAGCAATGACAAAAGGCTGTACACGGTGGATGCCAGCCTGGAGGATCTGCTCAAGCTACCTCCAATTGATCCCCCTGTAGCGGCTCTCACTTCCTCCTCTGTTCTCCCTCCTGACCTGTTGGAGGGGCTCAAGGCTCACTAGGCAGCAACGTGGGCTATTAAGTCATCCGCTTCTGCCTCCTTTTTCTCCAGGGCAGCTCTCCTGTGGCTAAGGCAGCTGTTGAGAAAGATACCTGCCAAGGACGTTAAAGTGAGGCAGGATATCAATAAGATCATGGCAGCCACAGAGTACACCGCTGATGCCACTCTGAGTGCTGCTAAATTTGCCTCACGCGCCCTGGCATCTAATGTGACTTCCAGACGTCTTCTGTGGCTTAGACATTGGAACGTGGACATGCGCTCCAAATGGAAGCTTGTTACTGCCCCCTTTAAAGGGGAAAAGCTGTTTGGAGAGGTCCTTGATCCAGTCCTTGTGGAAAACAAGGACAAAAAGAAGGTGATGCCGTCAGTCGCTAAAAAGCCTGATCGTAAGGGATCCAGCTCCTATAGGAGGCAGCCCTTTCGGAGCAATGAGCCCTCCACTAGCTCCGCCCCCTATTATTGGGCGTATTCCCAGCAGGGCGAGCGGTCCCAGGACCGTCAGTCCTTTCGCGACAGAGGTCGCCAGCAGCATTACTCCAAGCGGCCATTTTGGGGAGGCTCCGGCTCACGGCCTTTTAGGAGATATAAATGACCATCAAAGGTCAGCTCCCATAGGAGGGCGGCTACAGTTGTTTCACGCCAAATGGGAGCAGACCACGTCGGACCAGTGGGTTCTTCAAATGGTCCGCATGGGTCTCACTATGGAGTTCTGGTCCCCTCCTCCCCGCCACTTCATCAGGTGTCCAGTTCCCTTGGGAATAGTCAAAAGATCCCTCATGGAACAGGAGATAAGGCACCTCAGAGAAATCAGGGCCATAGAGCCTGTTCCAGCAGGCCAGGAGGGAACAGGATATTACTCCATCCTATTTCTGGTTCCCAAAAACTACGGAGGGTGGAGGGGCATATTAGATCTAAAAAAGTTCAATTACCACGTGACATATCGCAGGTTCAAAATGCAGTCCCTCCAGTCCATCTTGGGGTGCATCAGACCAGGCGATATACTAACGTCCATAGACCTCAAGGAGGCCTACCTCCACGTCCCTATCCGCAAAGCCCACCGCAAGTTCCTGAGGTTCACGTACGCGGGCCGCCACTACCAGTATCGGGCCTTGCCGTTCGGCCTGTCATCGGCACCCAGGACATTTACAAAGGTTCTCGCAGCCGTGGCAGCCTTCCTCTGGTCACATCCGGTCAGACTGCACTGTTATCTGTACGATGTTCTCATTCTGTCATCGTTGCATCAACAAGCAGCCAGAGACCTGGAGCACACCATTCAGGTGCTCCAAGACCACGGATTCTCCATCAACCTGGAGAAAAGTCATCTTGTTCCAACGACCAGGCTGCAACATCTAGGAGCCGTCATAGACACCGTCTCGTGCACAGTATCCCTGTCCCCGGAAAGGGTGGCCAGTCTCCGGGAAAAGGTCATTCAGGTGCAGCAGTCACGCCTGGTCAAGGTGGTCCAGCTCTCACAGCTCCTAGGCAAGATGATTTCGTGCCTGTCCATCGTGCCTTGGGCAAGACTTCACTCCCGCCCGCTTCAGTGGCTCCTGCTTCCATATCAAAGAACAAACGAAAGCAGCTCAACAAGACTGATTCCAGTTCCAGCAAAGGTACGTCGCTCTCTAAAGTGGTGGTTGTCTCCGGCCCTGTTAAAGGGGTCGCCATTCAAGGAGCCAGTCAGGCTCACCATCACAACGGATGCCAGCCTGTTCGGCTGGGGGGCCCATTGCCGCAACCAGCTTGCACAGGGCAGGTGGTCCCCCTCCGAGGCCGCTCACAGCATCAACTGGCTGGAGCTGAGGGCGGTCAGGTTGGCACTCAGGCAGTTCCAGAGCACCATTCAAGGTCAGCACGTGCGCATTCTGACAGACAATGTAGCCACCAAAGCACACATCAATCGCCAGGGAGGCACGCACTCCAGATCCCTGATGGAGGCGGAGCTCTTGGGTCGATGGGCGGAGAGATACCTTCTCTCTCTTCAGGCGGAACACATCTTGGGCACGAGCAACACCCAGGCGGATTGGCTGAGCAGGTCCACAGTCGACCACTCGGAGCGGCGTCTACACCCGCTACTGTTCCAGCAGCTGTCCCAGAGGTTCGCCCTTCCGCTGGTGGACCTGTTCGCCAACGCGGCCAACACGCACCTCCCACGGTTTTTTACAAGGTTCCACGACCTGAGGGCCGAAGGAGTCAACGCGTTGCACAGCCCGTGGCCGAAAGGTCTGCTTTACGCCTTCCCCCCGCTACCTCTTCTTCCCAGAGTCATCCGGAAGATCCTGTCAGAGGAGGCGGAGGTGCTGCTGGTGGCACCGTTCTGGCCCAGGAGAACCTGGTTTGCGGATCTGGTGAGTCTCTCGGTCGCACCACCGTGGCAGATTCCTCCACAGGATGTCTCTCTCAGCCAGGGGGTACTTCAAAATCTAGAGCCCCAGTGGCTGCAGCTGGCCGTCTGGCACTTGAGAGGGATCTCCTGAGCAGAGGCAGTTTGTCGGACAAGGTGATTGGCACCATTCAAGCGTCCAGACGGCTGTCTACGACATGCATCTACGACGCCACCTGGAATACCTTCGCCAGATGATGCACTACTCGTGGTACGTCTGCATCTTCCGCTTCAGTTCCTGTCATCCTGGACTTCCTGCAGGAAGGTTTGGACAAGGGTCTGCCGCCTAACACTCTGAGGCATCAGGTGGCAGCTCTGTCAACCATCCTTTCAGTTGGGGGCTACTCCTCTCTTGGCCGGAATCTGACCATCCACAGTTTTCTCAGGGGGGCAACCAACCTGAGACCCCCAGTGGTCCACAGATATCCGTCTTGGGACCTCAACGTAGTGCTGAGGTCTCTCATCGGTCCCCCGTTTGAGCCACTTAAAACGGCCAGTCTCAAACACCTCACATTCAAGACAGTCTTTCTGGTCGCTATCACTTCAGCTAGACGCATATCGGAGCTGGCTGCCTTGTCAGTCAGGGAGGACTTCTGTCTCATTCAACAGGACAGAGTGATCCTCAGGTCCTTCCTTTATCCCGAAGATCAATTCCTGGTTCCATCGGGCACAGGAGGTAGTCCTTCCGGATTTTTGCCCGCACCCTCGTCATCCGAGGGAGAAACGCTGGCACATGCTGGATGTGGGCAGGACTATTCGCAGATACATCAAACACATGGCCAGTTTTCGGAGATCCGAATCTCTGTTCATATCCTTTCAGCCGGCTTCTCAAGGCAAGAAGGTGTCTTCGTCTACCATTGGCGGATGGCTGTGAGCCTGTATTGCCCTTGCTCATGTTTTACAGTCCGTTCCTGTGCCTCGCAATATCACGGCACATTCAACTAGGAGCGCCACCACCACAGCTGCCTGGGCTACACAGGCACCGATTGAGGAAATTTGCAAGGTGGCCACCTGGACTTCACTGTCCGCATTTGTCCGAAATTACAAGCTGGACAGTTTTGCATCAGCGGAGGGGGCTTTTGGGAGGCGTGTTCTTCAGGGCATCCATACCAGCGGAGAGACCCTGATGGCTGAGCCTTCCCGCCCTAGTGACAGTTAGCTTGGGCATGTCCCTTCCTTGGACTCTCCAGAGCAGCGCCCTGGAAAATGACCATTGTCTTACCTGAAGGGTCGTTTTCAGGGCGCTGTTTATTTATTTATTTATTTATTCTTCGCATTTCTAAACCGCCCCCTCTCCCAAAAAGGGACTCGGGGCGGTGTACATAACACATAACAGGTAATAAGTACAATATAAATATAAATATACATATACACATGGAGGAGGTTAAAAAATTAAATGAACTGTATAGAAGAATAAAATATGGCTCTAAAAGCCCTAAAATCAATTAAATTTAAAATACTACCCTTAAAATAACCAGTTGAGAGAATACTTCCAGGAGGTAGAAGTTGTAACAATTATAATTATGCCAGGCCAGCTAATCGAAACAGGTGAGTCTTCAATTTTTGTCGGAAGGAGCGGAAGTCCGTGGTGGTTCTAATGTCGGGGGGGAGGTCATTCCAGAGGGTTGGGCCCATCACAGAGAAGGCCCTATTCCTTGGCGCCGCCCGCTGGCATTGCCTGGTGGACGGCACCTGGAGAAGGCCCTCCCTGTGAGAGCGGATTGGCCGCAGGGATGTATGTGGGAGGATGCGATCCCGCAAGTAACTAGGTCCTGTGCCATGGAGCGCTTTAAAGATAGTAATCAGAACCTTGAAACGCACCCGAAAAACCACAGGCAGCCAGTGCAGCTAGCGCAGGAGTGGTGTTATGTGGGAGTATCTAGAACTTCCCATGACAACCCGCGCGGCCGCGTTCTGGACTAGCTGCAGTCTCCGGGCGTGTCCCAAGGGAAGCCCCATGTAGAGAGCATTACAGTAGTCTAGGCGAGACGTCACCAGCGCATGAGTGACTGTGCGTAGGGCATCCCGGTCCAGTAGGGGGCGCAATTGGCGCACCAGGCGAACCTGGTGGAACGCCCCCCTTGCCACGGCTGCCACATGGTCATCCATTGACAGCTGGGCATCTAGGAGGATGCCCAAATTGCGCGCCCGTTCCACAGGGGGCAATTGCTCATCCCCTATGGCCAGCGATGGGGTCAGCTGGCTGAACCGAGGTGCCGGTAGCCACAGCCACTCAGTCTTGGAGGGGTTGAGTTTGAGTCTGTTGTCCCCCATCCAGACCCCGACGGCTTCCAAACACCGGGACATCACTTTCGACAGCCTCGTTGGGGTGGTTTGGGGTTGAAATGTACAGCTGGGTATCATCAGCGTACAGATGATATTCAACCCCAAAACCACGGATGATCTCGCCCAGTGGCTTCACATATGCATTGAACAGAAGGGGCGAGAGGACCGACCCCTGCGGCACCCCACAACAGAGTGGCCTCAGGGTCGATCTCTGCCCCCCTGTCAACACATATTGCATCCGGCCGGAGAGGTAAGAGCCGAACCACCGTAGAACGGTGCCTCCAACTCCCATCCCCTCCAGCCGGTGCAGTAGGATACCATGGTCGATGGTATCAAAAGCCGCTGAGAGATCTAATAGGACCAGGATAGAGGAACAACCTCTATCTCTGGCCCTCCAGAGATCATCAACCAACGCAACCAAGGCTGTCTCTGTGCTGTGCCCGGGTCGGAAGCCGGACTGGCGTGGGTCTAGATAGTCGGATTCATCAAGGTGACGCGGAAACTGCTGCGCCACCACATTCTCAACAACCTTCGCCAGAAAGGGAAGGTTGGAGACTGGACGATAATTAGCTAGCTCCATTGGGTCAAGTGAAGGCCTCTTGAGTAAGGGCCTCACCACCGCCTCTTTCAAGGCAGTTGGTAAGGATCCCTCACCCAACGAGGCATTCACCAGGCCCAGAAGCCAGCCTCGTGTCACCTCCCAGGATGCCAGTACCAGCCAGGAGGGACACGGGTCCAATGAACATGTGGTGGGTCGCAGCCGTCCACGCAACCTGTCTAAATCCTCGGGGGCAACAGAGTCAAACTCCTCCCAGAGTGGACTCACAAGACTCGCTGTTGACGGCCCGTCCAGACCGCTGGAGGGGGCCCATCCGCTTCGGATCTGAGCGACTTTATTCTGCAGATATTCTCCAAACTCCTCTGCTCTTCCCTGTAAGGGTGCCCCCCGCGTCTCTTGTACCAAGAGGGAGCGGGTCACCCTAAACAGGGCGGCAGGGCGGTTATCCGCAGACGCAATAAGAGCGGCACAATGTCTACGTTTGGCCGCTCTCAATGCCACAAGGTAGGTCCGTAAATAGCTCTTACCTGTGTTCGGTCAGACTCGGAGCGTGAGGACCTCCACCTGCTCTCTAGACGTATCCTATGGCGCTTCATCACCCTCAACTCCTCGGTATACCAAGGAGCCCGGGTGGGTCGCTGCCGTAGGAGAGGTCGCAAAGGCGCAACTTGGTCCAAGGCCCCAGCCGTCGCCCTATTCCAGGCGGCCACTAGGTCCTCCGACCGAGCGCGGGTCAGGGCTACAGGTAGTGGCCCAAGCTCCGTCTGGAACCTATCTGGTTCCATCAGGTGCTTGGGGCGGTACCAGTTTGGACAGACTGGCTCCGCCTCCTCACGGTGGGGGGTAGCGCCAGGGAAGTCTAGCCGGAGACAAGAGTGATCTGACCATGACAGGGGAGTAATGTCTAAGTCCCCTATTCCCAGATTACTCGTCCACTGCTCAGATACAAAAACAAGGTCCAGTGTGTGGCCACCTTCGTGTGTGGGGCCCTGAATTAGTTGGGTCAGGCCCATGGCTGTCATGGAAGCCATGAACTCCCGAGCCACCTCGGATGCTGCTCCCGTCGACGGCAGGTTGAAATCCCCCATAACCAAAAGTTTAGGGATCTCCACCGCCGTCTCCGAGATCAGCTCGAGAAGCTCGGGCAGGGCTGCTGACGTATAGCGAGGAGCCAAGTATACAATCAGCAGACCCCACTGCCTCCCTGGGCCCCATTTCACACCAAGTGACTCACAACCGGGTATCTGAGAAACAGTGAACTCTCTCAGCTGTAGACCTTCCCGTATAACCACCGCCACCCCTCCACCCTTACCCAGGGCCCGAGGCTGATGGAATGCATGGAAACCTGGTGGGCACATTTCCACGAGGGGTAAACCACCCTCGTGACCCAACCAGGTCTCCGTTATTCCTGCAAGGTCCAGCTCCCCCTCAGAGATCAACTCATTAATGAGGGGGGCCTTGTTGGTCACGGACCTTGCATTGCAAAGCATCGGCCGCAGGCCCTGTCTCTGTAGTTCCCGACCACCTAGGTTGCGGGGGTTGGTACAAATGACCGGGCGTAGCCAGCAGCCACGGTCTCCCAACCGACCTTGTGATCTTCTCTTGTCCTCGCATCCCCCCCTCCCCGCGACCGTTGTAATAAAACAACCCTCTACTGGAATAGCTTATTCCCTCTCCCCCCCACTCCGCTCACTTCCCTCCTGGACTCACCTGTTCGTGTGGCACTGGCTTCCCTCCTGGCCTGGTTATCCCCCCCCCTTCCCAGAACCCCCTAAAAACAATATAAAACATTTGGCTAAAAAGCCCCTCAGCTTCCTCTTCTTCCACCTCTCGGGGTTCACGCTGTGATGGAGAGTGCACCCCACCCTGGGGTCTTTCTTCCGCTGGGGACTGTGTGAAGTTCCAGTGTCTTGTTGTTCTGTTGTTGTTGTTTTGGACTATTTATTGACTTGTTACATGTTAGACTTCCAGTTGGATTCTCAGCGCGCAACAGTTCCACGTCTTCATTGAAAAAATCTGAAGATAATCGGCACCAGAGGCGTGGCTTAAAGTTTCAATTCAGTTCTGGGCAGATTGGCTGTATTTAACCTTCCTTGGACTCTCCATCGCAGCTCCCTGAAAACGACCCTTCAGGTAAGACAATGGTCATTTCTGTTGCCCTTTTTGTAGATTGGTATGATGATTGCTAATCCCCAATCTTTTGGCATACGGCCCGTTTTATCTATCTATATAAAGAGAGATGCTAATAGAGGTGCCCACCAACTGATGTTATTTTTAATTTATTTCTGGCAGAACACTGTCAGCCCCTGCCTGGTGCCTTATTAACCTTAAAGGATTCAATGAGCTGGGATACCTCTTCTGGTATGACAGGGGTCCAGTAAGGAGTTTGGTCCAAACTAATTTGGCTCTCATTGAATTCATAGTCTAGGTCTGTATATAGCTCTCTAAAATGTTCTTCCCAGGCATATGGTCTTAATTCTGATTGTCAGTTGTGGACTACCTATACAGCCAATAGGATGAGAAGGACAACAAGACAATGTGTGAGAATTGGATTGTCCAACAAGCACATTCTTTTCTTCTAGGCATCTAACATGCATTGAAACTAACAAACCAATGAAAAAGTTTTGTATTTCAAAGAAATAAGTAAAAGATCCTCTGCTTTTCGTCAGCAGTCTTACCTTTGAGGCCTCTGTAATCAAATGAAGCATATTTTTCCATACAACTGTGAAAAACTTTATGCTAAACTTCCTCTTACTATGTAGGAACTAAAAGTAATAATTTAGCATGCAAACTTTTTACCTAAATTTGTAATTCCACTTTAATTTTTGAATGAACATTCTTAATTTGTAATCAGGTAAGAGATCACTGGATTTTAAATAATCCTATGGCTTTTGTGCTGTTTTGCAGTCTTGTTGCTCCTTCATATTTATAATAGCTGGAGGTAATCAAAAGATTACATAGGTCAATGAACTCATTCTCTCAAGATGGTGGAGTCTGGTAACACCTTTTCAGCCTAACACATTTTATTAAAAAGTCTGAGCTATAGTTTGTGAAAACTTGTGCTTTTCAATAAAATTTGCTAGTTTGAAAAATCAAGATTCCTCCTAATTTTTCTCTAAAGTTGGTAATGCTATCTTTATGCATCAAACCGTAATGCGGTTTGTTTAGTTTTGATTCAGCATATAGTGTGAAACAAACCTTTAATAGTAAAATTAATACAAGAAGATATTATTTCTCCCCCACTAACTTTGATCTTGAATCCATTAGTCACTTCACAGCAGAACGATAATTCTGGCTTTCCAATTTTTGTTACAGTATTTTGAGTGTTATTGATACCATCATATTTATTAACCTGGATAATAATATAGTTCTTGACTTAGAACTGAAATTGTGCCTGGAATTACAGGCGTAAAGCACACCAATGATTAACTGGGTCATCACATGACTGTTCCAATTTTACAACATTTTTTGCAGCAGTTAAGCAAATTCAGTGTCATTAAGAAAAAAAACCATTGTCTACCATTGTCAGTGTTTTTTGCAGGAAACTAGAAATAAATGCTGATTTCTGGCAAAAGAAATTAGTAAATTATGATCACAGCACTGTTGAATATTGCAAATGGACATAAATGTGAGCTGGTTGCTGAG
Organism: Natrix helvetica; assembly: GCF_964273705.1. Taxonomy (NCBI): domain Eukaryota; kingdom Metazoa; phylum Chordata; class Lepidosauria; order Squamata; family Natricidae; genus Natrix; species Natrix helvetica. Next base: position 62,772,393 of record NC_138549.1, on the reverse strand, counting down.
CAACCAAAAGATGATCATGTGACCAGGTGGGTTATATTTGGTTTTTTGGGGGGGAGGTTCCTGTCAGAACTAAGTGATCGGTTGTAAGTCAAGGACTTCCTGTAGTGAGTCATTTCTAATTCTTGATGATTTTGTCATTTTGTGAGAAGTGTCTGTACCTGAACAGTACTCAAAGAAAGGATCATTTCTTATCAATGTGTCTTCAGAGCCAGAAATGAAACTGATCACCATACAAGAGCACCAAAGCAAAGCAGGTAAAACTGTCTTGAGGATGATCAAATGAACAGGTTCAGAGAATAAAGAGTGAAACAAAGGGATCTTTTCCTTTCTTTTGATTTCTGGGCAACTTACATAAACTTGACTTTTAGCTACTGAATCGCTCAGCCATCTTCTTTTAGGATCACTTGCCTTTTGTCTGTTCTTTGCTTGCCTGTTTTCCCTGAGCAGAAATCTTATTAAGAGAAAGTTGGGAGGAAAGGATTTTTTCCATCTTTTTTTTCCCTGTCACATAGAATTACTATATCTGAAATCCAGCGAGATGAAGAATGCTGAACTGCTAAAATAGCTCTTTGCTTCCTGTGAAAAGGGAGCCTTTTATTAAAGTTCAGTCCCAGTTTTATACAACAAAGATAAGATCATATTGAAGACTCACTTCATTTATCTACCAAATACAGTCTTTAATTAGTGAGATTGTAGATGCAAATCACTTTGGTTTGACTTTAAAACAACATTTAATAGCCTCTTTGTGTCTTCTTCAGTACAATCCATAGCATCCTGCACAGAATCTAACTCGGCATACCAAGCAACCTATATTGGAGCTTTGTTACTTCTTTGCCATCTTATCGGATTAGGAGCAACATTCCAAATATTCAGTAAGAACTGAATATAGGAAGGAAGATTTTTTGGGGGGCGTATATATTAGATGGTGCCTGCAGTGGAGCTATGGTTGTGCAAACAAACTGGAAAAAGCTGTTCATCTTCATCATCTTCATCATAGTCATCATAGTCATCATATTTTCTCTTTTTGTTTAATTGACGGTACTTGATTTCTCTTTTGTGATGATAGGTGACGCGCTTCATGTATTTCATCATCTTGGAAGTGTTAGTCACTAATTTGTAGAGCATTTTGTTCATGTCGTGGCTATAATCATCATTCATTTCTGTGACAACTGATACTGCTGTTGTCGGGTTCTCTGACTGTCAAGTGAAAAAAATTGAAAGCATGTTAACGTTGTTTTAAACTTATACATGATAATATAGTGAGACATTAGCATTAAGGTAAAAAAATAAAAGTTTTTTATATTAGGAAAGTAATTCAGTGTACTCTGATATCTTTTATTGTTATACTGAGCATTAATTTTATAAGTTCAGAAATTTATTTCTCCATTTATTGATTTGCTTTGAAAATACAGGATTTTTAAAATTTTTAAAAATGTTAAATAGCAGATGGCTTTGAACAAGAGTTTGATATGTAGATAATAAGTGATGGAGGCTTTTCTTGTCATATAAATAAAAGTGCCAAGAAAGGTTCCTTATTCAATTTTGTAAGTATTGGAATTCAAGTTGTTGTCAAATGTGTAGGATCAAAGCTAGTAATAAGACTGTTAACCTTATACAGAGAGATCCATATTTTAAATTTTGGAAATCACTGTTTACTTTGGAATCTAGATAAGCAGACACCGATTATATCCAAAAATCCTATATTCAGACAGAGTTAAATACCTTTAGCCTTGCTTCAGCCACAAGGAGAAATTTATATAATTTACTATTATAATTACATTTGTTCTCTGCATGAAAATATTATTATTTAAAATTGTTTAGCATAAATCTGTACTCTAATATCTCTACATAATATTACATTCTGGTAGCAGACTTTCATTACTATATTCTGCTTGTTACTCCTTCCTTAGATATTATCTTTGCTTTGAATTTTTGCCTAATCACCAAGATTCCCTCTCTCCAATGTGTTTCTCATTGTCTTGAATTGTTTTGATTTTCTGACAAAATAATATCTGTTCCTTGTCTTTATTCTTTATTTTTTATTCTTGTTAGCTTTTATAAAGATAACATCTGAGAGTTGATTTTTTTATGGTGATACTTTTTATGTGTCTTTACAACAGAGTTAGATATTTTTACTTATTTACCTTGAATTAAAACTTTTATTGAAAATGTACACCATCTAACTTGGAGCTTCTTACCTCAGATTGGGCACTATGTATATATACCATTCAAAATCTAAATTAGACAAAATTTAGTTGAACTTAGAATACAGGTTGGTTTTAAGATATTATTATGGTTCATCGCACTATTATTACTACTATTATTTTAAAATTTTATTTGCCACCTGTTTAGCCATGGGGTTATTCTAGGTGGCTTACAATAATAAAAAGGAAGAAAAGGGAAAAAGTGTGTACAAGAAGTAAAATAATAAAACAATGTAAACATTGATAAAGGAACGCAGCAAGAATACTTCAATATGATAACCAAAAGATGGATGGATGGAGACCAGAGAGCAAGGGGGGGGCAGAGTGGCGTCTACCATCACTCTAGTAGACACCTCCACTGTGGCCAACTGGCAGAGCAATGCCTTAGAATCTCTTGCATATTGTGGATAGTGATAATAATTTTTAAATGCACAATATAAATCATATATGGACTAGATTATATCAGATTTTAGCCATTCAAACAATTATTGAAATTACAATTCTTTGAAGGCTAAGACTTCAAGTCCCTCCAGATGAATTGGGATATTAACCCCTAGAATTCCATGTAGAAGCAGAGAAATCTGGGAGCTGCTATGAATTGGCAATTATATATTATGCAGAATATACTATATATATACACACATACATACATATACACATACACATACATACATTCATACATACTGTACATATGTTGTGAAGAACCAGATATGCGAAGACCAATCCAATAGCATTCTTACTAAATCTGCTTCAGATAATTGGAGGACAGATGTTAGGGGTATGAATCAGATGAAATAATTACATTATCAGCAGACAGCATTATTTTTATTTGATGGGATTCTGAGTTAGGGATAGGGAATGAAAGTTAAGAGGTCAGGTAATGGTATAATTGGGGAAGGATGAAGCATCCTCTTCATTGCACAGTTGGTATCCAAATCTTACCTTTGTGCTTTTTATCAGTTTCAGTTTGGATAAAAGGAAATGTACAGCTAACCCTATAGCTATGACAAGTGCCACTTTGTAACTAACATTTACTACTTCTAGGCACCCTTTAGTTAGTCCTATGCCAGTAAAACACTGGTATATGCGACATATTGAGCTATGAAAGAGGATAGACTGCTCTTTAGTCACCAATTCCAGATCCTGTGGAGTCATTTCCCAAGCAACTCTTGTCCAGGCTGGTCGTTCACAAAAACCAAGAACATCTTGCATCAAGAAGATAGTCCACAAAAGGAAAATCTGGCAAGAATGATGCAGAAACATTGTATGCTATTTTCAGACAAAAATGTCTCTATGTAATGGATGTTCCTTGTGTAGGAGTTGCAGCAACTGGCCTTTGAGGTTCATTATGGACTGTCACAAAAGAATCTAGGTCAAATAAATCCTTCCATGATAACCAAGCTTCCTGCCTGGGCATTAGAGAGATTTGAATGTGGTAATATTAGCACATCAGCTGTGAGAAGATTCTGTGATGTCATAAAGGAGCTCCAGATCTTATAGAAAAGTGTCTATGAAGTCAATAAGAACTGAAGGAAAGTGTTTCATAGTAAAGAAATGTAAGGCGAATAATACAAAATGTGTAAAATTGGAAATATCCTATTCTTAAAACAAAATGTACATTTATCAAATTATTAGCTGTAGACATGTCTTGTCCCTCGTTCCTGTAGCACAATGTTATCAACACAAAAAGTACTGTACATCATATTATTAATTATATAATTCTTCTGTTGATCCTTGCTTTTCCTTACCCATGTTGGGAATGGGCTTGTCATATTTGTTCCTTTAAAAATGCCATGTTTTCATTTGATAACAGATAAAGAAATCTTTAGTACAGTCAACTTGAAAATGCTGGCTAATTAATGTCATTCCTAAGAGAAGAAGGTAAGGTGTGTTACTTAATGAAAATGCAGTACAGATGCCATGAAAAAAAACATCACCCTGCATCTGAAATAGAGAAAATTAATAGAGATATTTGAAAATCTTACTATATTTTCTACTAACAATTCTCATATATAAAAATGTGTAAGCATACATAATGCTTTCCCTAATACTGAATAAAGCATTTCTGAAGAGTGAATATTTATTAAAAATCGTTGACAAATGTTATTTTATTTTTTTAATAAATGGTTGTTTCCTGAGTGTAAGCTGTTTTAATAGTACTGGAAAAAAATAAATTCTATAATATTTTAATATAGAAAGATGTTATGAAAATTTAAATGATTATTCTAATTATCTTCCCCAAAGCAGTATAAATATGACTTGAGGTTTTGTTAATTTTGCTGCTTACATTTTGCTTGCATTATGTTATTAATGCACTTTTGCTTGCATTGTGTTATACAGTGAAGGGAAAAGACATATCTCCATAATGTATACATACCTTGGGGTATTTATAAAGGAGAGAGAGAGGATGTAGAATAGAAATTAAATTATATAGTTCCTTTGCTATCCCATACTTCTTGCTCATTACACTGACCATCAGGAAGTGGGCACTACATGACCAGTTTCCTTCTATTTGTTATTCATCAGGTATAAATAATCAGATATTTGATGGGATTCATGGATTCATTGAAGTCAGGGATATTTGGGCTTATAGAGGAAGGGAAGGGTGTATGGAAGCATTAAAAAAATCCATAAATGGGGTCATGACATAATATAACATGTAACTGTCTGTCCTGAATGCTTAAGAGAAGTAGATTATTTACACATTCTGATAGATTGCCTATGTAGTATATGTCAGGGTAGTGATTTAAGAGCTGACCAGCTGCAACAATGATGCAATGATGCACTGATGATGATGGAAATGAGTCAGCAAGGTTTTAGCTGTTATCCCTTTAAAAACATGTATAATTTATTACAAACCTCTGCTATTATTGCTCCTGGGTTGTCTCACGTAGTAAAGTTGTGCGCACTCTGACATGTCATGTCTACAGGGAAACACAGATAACGAGATTACTGCAAAAGGAAACTTAACATTTTGAAGTTATTATCCAGAATTTTTTTAAAAAAACAGCAGGAAAGACATTGGTTGACACTGCAAACACGGTTAGAGACAATTCAACATGAGAAAGATGCATGTGCATTCTTGTCAGCTCCTTTTTAAAAAAATCAATATGTATTAAATAGTAGGAACAGTTTTCATCAAGATTATTGCAGAATGAAGGCTGTTTAATCTTTCAGTTTCTGGCTGTGTTCTCAATAAGAATATACCCTCCAACAATTACTTTTTTCCTAGAAACATCTCTTATAATTTAATCTGTAAAATGGATTGCTCGCTGGGGGAAAATGAGAAATCTAGATGATGCACAGAATCTAGTTAATTTCAGCTGTGGTAGACTTGCTATCATATAATATGGCAGCATTTCTTGGATATTCTCATGTGTCATTTTATTCTCTCTTTCTTTTCAGAGGCCAAGCAGAATTTACGCAATTTTATTTCCCAAATCCAGGCAACAATCACTGATCCTGAGAAAGTTCAAGGAAAGCTGAATAAAGAAGATAAGGTATATTATTTAACAATAATTAATTATAGATTTTCTTTATATTATGGTGAGTTTCAATTTGGCTAGTTTAATCTAAAGCTGGTCCAATGAGTGGTATGTTTCATATAATTAATTGCTGACTCATTGTTACTGACAACTTCTGATGACCCTATTGATAACCCTATAAAAGTATTATAGGGTCATCAGAATTTTCATTTCAAATGTCAAACTACTTCTTCAGCAAGGACAAAGTAGGAAGAAATGTCACATGATATAGGGGACCTTTAGCTAACATTGCCAATTCCAAATATTTTTAAATCAAGATTTATTGGTGATCATAGGTAACATATATTCTGAACGATTAATTGTTATATATAGCATTTTTGTAAATCACAGATGGATTTTAAGATAAAATAAAAAAGGAACAAATTGTAGTAAAATATTATATTGTTTCACACAAATAAAAACAAATAGCCTGGAACTAGTCAATTATAGTTTAAATATTAATTTCATAGATATTTAAAGTGAATATATGAACAAATGCTTCTTTATATTGGAATATCTCTAGGAAGTTCAGTATTTGACATTCAAATTTTTATATCTGAATTTATGCATGGAAATTTAGAAACATATTTATTAGTTTTCTAATTATTAACTATTTCCCAAACGTTTCTTTCAAATACATCATATATCCTAGCCTTTGCTATCTGTCTGACAAAAGAAAGGCAGAGCAAATATGCTAACAATGTCACACTTTTATTTTACTGTGTTTTTGTATTTTGAAATTTTTCAAGGGCCCTAATATTTACAAATATTTTAGGATGCAAAATAATTTCCATTCTCTGAAATCATTCAAAAGTTAATACACCTTGTATGCCTACATTTTGCTTAGATTATCTCTAGTGATGGTTGCTAAAAAGCTGTTTTTTGCTGATACTGGTTTATTCTTTGTGTAGACTACCTCCATCAAAGCCTGTCAGGCCAAGTTGGACTGGCTTGAAAATACAAAAGAGCCTAATACACAAGACTTTATTGATCAGAAGCAGCAGTTGGAAGACATAATGCTTCCTATCTTCACAAAATTGGCTGCACCACGTGAGTATTTTTAAGCTTACTTTTGGATAAAAGAATTCTCACATTTTTAATTACTATTTTATTTTCAGGAAGTGTTTTCTGCTGTCCCATGCTAGGTGTTTAATCTATGCATAATCCAGAATAAATTTCTCTTAAGGGTTTTATTTCTACCTGCCAATTTGTTAAGTTTACTGAAAACCTCACTCCTTCCAATTCATTCTAGGATTTCCAATGCCCCATCAAATGACAAATCTATACTAGTATTTACTTACCAACCACAACTGGATCCAGTCGTTCTATCACTAATCAAAACATTATGTAACCATGGTGAACTGTTGGACTTGTCTCTCCCACTGTAGTTAAACTGATCTTTGCAGGTTGTTAAGGGAAACATAATATGATCATAATTTATCATTTCACTTTCCATTTGCTTGTTAGAAAACACCCAAATTTCAATCACATGACAGCAGAGATGGTACAATGATCATAAGTGCAAGGAATGGCCATACATTTATTTTGCCAGTGCCAAAGTACTTGAAACAGTTGCTAAAGAGGCCTGTTAACAGGTTTTTCTGATCTTTGGTTTTTGCCAAACAGGTCTTCAGAAATTACTGGCAAAGAACTCTAATTTGCCTCATCATTATTCCAGAAGTCTGGCCTTTGTCTAGATCAGTGGTGGGCAACCTTTTTTTTCAACTGAGCCAAATCTCGCCAAAACCACGATTGAAATTTATTTTGAGAGCCACATTTTTAAAACCGAAAATACATAGGATGGTACACTGTTTTTAGTTTCAATAAACTCTGGCATTTGAAGCACGCAAGTCTTAAAGCTGTCAAGTTGCAAGATCCTTGCATCCCTAACCCTTTAGGAAAAAAACCCCAAGGGGTCTTCAAACCTGACAGCTTGAAGACTTGTGGACTTCAACTCCCAGAATTCTGAGAACTGAAGTCCACCAAGGGCATCAATCATATTAGCCCAGGGATCTGCAAAATTGGCTCTTAAGACTGGTGGACTTCAACTCCCAGAATTCTGAGAATTGAAGTCCACCAGTCTTAAAACAGCCAACTTTTCAGACCTCTGTGTTAGCCCAAAGCCTGGCGCTGGGCGGGCCTTGCTCCCCCATTGGTGGAGCCCCAAGAAGCGAGGAGGGAGAAAAAGAAACGGAGGCTAAGCTCCTGAGCCTCCGTTTCTTTTTCTGCCTCCTCGCTTCTCGTCCCCGCCCGACTTCAGGATCCTCCCTAATCATTGTGGGTCGAAAAGAAAAAAGGGAAAGGGGCGCTAGTTTTGAAGTGCCCGAGAGGAGGGAGGGGAGTGGGCGCCCGGCACACAGAAGAGCCGCATTAAAATGTGTAAAGAGCCACATGTGGCTCGCGAGCCGCGGCTTGCCGACCACTGGTCTAGATCAACATCAATCTTTATACTTGCCCTGATATTCTTTCTGGACAGCAAAGATTTCTTCCTGGTACATCCTCCATGTAGATCTAATTTATACCATATCTTTCCAATGGTAGACTCATACACTTTGACATCAATAGTAAAGAGAGTTACCTGAAGATCTTGCGATGAAATTCTAGAGTTCTTAGAGACTTCTTTTAGCCTGGACAAGTTGGCAGTTGTTTGAAATCTTTCACACTTGGAGTTGATTTTTTGAAGAGTAGAATGATTGATGGACAATTGTTTGGCAATATTTTTAAACCCCTTCCCAGATTCTGAAGGCTTCAGAGAGCTCTTTTCAATTTAGGCATGGTGATACCATACCCTTCAAAAACAAAGAGAAAATCAAACTAAATGTTTGAGGTTTCAATAGCACTAGCACTTAATATACTGCTTCATAGAGCTTTACAGTTCACTCTAAGAGGTTTACAGGATTAGCATATTGCCCACAACAATCTGGGTTCTCATTTTACCGACCTCAGAAGACTGGAAAGCTGAGTCAACCTTGACCTGGTCCGAATCAAACTCCTGGAGTGAGCAGTGAGTTAGCCTGCAGTACTGCATTTTAACCACTGCACCACCCTGACTCTTCAGAACTTGAAGGTTTGAATATGGATAACTGTATTAAAGAAATTGTATTTCTTACGGAGAAATTCTAAATCTAAATAGGAGATATCAAATTGGTTTCTGTGAATCAAAGTATTTCACTTATTCCACACAAAAACTCTTTGATCACCAAATAATTGAAATGTCATGCATTAGATTTTTACTCACATAAATAATTTTGTACTTTGCAGTAAGGCAAAATAGTTTCTGCCCCCCTCCCCCTTTGTTTCAGAATAATCACATGGATTTACAAGCAGTTTCCAACAGTATACATTCCACTATTCTCAAATTCCACAAAATATCAGGATTGTAATAAAGAAATGCCTCCTTCAAATATACATGTGTATATTGCAAAGCTGACTGTGGTAAATATGTGTGTTTTCCCTCATGTGCAAGAAATGTTTTATTTATGTGGAACTCTTAAAATTACAAAATACTATCTCCTCTTCTCTAATTGATAAAAAATGTGGCAATGCAACAATCACCCCCACCACAGGCATTGGTCTTCAGTCAATGTTCCACTGCTTGTTACCAAACCTTACCTAGCTTTTACCAACCACAGTACCCTCCAAGCTGACAAGCACAAATCTTCATTACTAATGCTCCTGAAACAATTAATCCAGTCACTGCCACTACAGGCTGCTTATCCCAGCCATATCCACCAAGAGTTCATCAATGCATTATTTTGAGGTGGTCACACAGCTGTACTCCCTTCCAAACCACATTCACTCCATGCGTACTGGGAGATATTGGAGATTTCACTTATTTATATAGTAAAAGAAAGAATACAGTCACAATCTCAATCAAATATAGTAAGATCTCTATAATTAATAAAATGTATCAAGAAATGTATTTGGACATTCCCAAAATTAAACTGACATCCTTCTTACAATTACAATCCTATAAAATTTGGCAACCCTCCTAGATATTTGTGACTATAAACAGCAAGAATTTCACCAGCATTTTATTACTTTTAATCTGTTGTTTAATAAAAGCATTATTAGTTCAACAAGACAGAGGGCACCATAACAATAGTACAATGCTGTCTCAACCATCCCAACTCAACAGAAACACGGGCAATTTTGGGATGGAGTATGATTTAATGGCAGAACATTAAATCTAGCAAGTGATAATGTGTTTTCTATATGTGATGGAGTGGATGTTATTAAAATAGAGAGGTTATTTATTTGTATCCCACCTTTATTATTTTTAAATAATTCAAGGTAGCAAACATATCCTACACAACTTCCTGCTTCTCCTGTCCCCAAAACAACTCTATGAGATGAATTGGGCTGAAAGAGTGATTGGCCCAAAGTCACCCAGCTGGCTTTCACAGCTAAGAGTCTACTTAATCTGAAGGGTCTACTACAAAGGTTCCATTATCATGTGGAAAACTTTATTGTTTTATCTCTATAAATAAAAAATGACTCACTATTTAATTCAAAGGTAATGCTGTCAAATCCCATTAACATCAAGAACAGGAGGGCCCACAGTGATTTAAATCTAAAACTGTGCTTTTCTACAAAAATAAAGCATCACCAGGGCCCCAATGAACTAAACATTTTTCCATAAAAATTAAAATAAGCAAATCATTAGCCCAGAGATAGAATATTCTATGCTTCTACTAGATGTGAAGGGCAAAACCTGTTTTTAGAAAGAACTTGAATGATGTCCTGCATAAATTCTATTGTGTTGGACGTATTTAAGAATTGCAATAACAACAATAACACATTAATATGTTAACTTGATTTATTTTCTGAACCAGCTAAATAAAAGATGTCATCTTTGTTAAATCTATTCCATACATCTGCTTTAATCATTCATTAACATAAGTTTTTTCTGAATTAGGCTCTTAATTAATACAGTGGATTAAAATGAAAGTCCCAAATACAAGTAATAGTTTATTCAATTTATTTTGTAAATTGAATCTAAGAACCTTCATTTCTGTTAATCTTGGAAACATAATGCAAGATGTGAAATGTTTTACACATGACAGAAATTGATTCCCATTAATTAAAAAATATTAATCCGCTGATCATGAATCGTATTTTAAGTGGCTGGAGAATAGAAAATACATTAAAGAAAAATCTGTTCTGTTTTAAAAGTGGTAAATTCAATTCCAAGAAGGTGAGGAAAACTGATTTCATTTGAACAAAACAAGCCTAAACTGATTAGCTGAAGCTGCAAGCCACACCAGTCACTGGGTTAAAAGAAATTAATATTGCTTCCCTTTTGCAACAGCCTCTTAAAGTCTATTTTCACGCATTTAAAGCAACCAGTCCTGCAAAGACCAAGTGATAGCATTCTGTTCATATGATTTCTCTTCACAATTACTATGGAGAGGTATAACGAAGATAATTCTTGCCCGATGGAAGTTGCTTAGTACAAATCCCTCCTGGAAACAGTTTTTTGGCTTCTTCATCTGATAAACTTGGAACAACCATGACCTGGTCTCCAGGCTCAAAAGGAAAGGAAAAGAAAATTAGTAATAATTTTACTAATCATTCTTATCTGGATAGCCTTGAACCTTCAGTCAATGAATCAGACTGCATACATGAAACACATTCTATCATCTTCCTAGACATACGTTATTGAAGCTGGATTGCATATATTACTGCATATATTCTACATTTCAAATTATGATTTGATGTTTCTACAGCTGAAATATCTAATATGTTTCATGTAGTTGACAAAATAGTTATAATGCATAAATCTAAGACCAGGATTTAGTTTTGTACCTCTTTATATCACTCAATCCAAAACAAGAGAAACACTTCAAGCATTTTGTTAAAACTATCTGTCCTGGAAATGCAAAGATAAAAAGTGCCTGCCAAAGAGCTCTTGTCACAAACTCCTACAAAAGCAATCTATAGCTAAATAAAGGGCTACTGATTTTGTCTCATAATACCTTGATATTTAAAATAATTTACAAAACTAGATGCTCTGTATGTACACAGAAACAGACAAAATACAAAACATTCCCCCCTACCCCCTCTGCAATAAAACATATTGCCAAATTGGAATATTCTTCCACAGATATTCAAAACACTTCTCATAGAATTTTTCAAACAGAAATAAAATGTATCAAGATTTCACAAAATTTCTTGATCATCCCCCCCCCCCCCCCCCCGCTTTTAAAAAACGGCATTTTGAGCTGATGAACTTAAGGGCATTATAGAACCTGCATTAGGAAATCCATATTTCATCTTTTAAATAGGTTTGGAAAAAATAAATTGTATCAATGTGGCAAATTCAGGTTACTCTGATAAAACTACCCCAAATGTTTTAATGCACACAAAAAATATTAATGGAAATGCTGACAAAAATAAATAAAAAGGCTTACAAGCCTAAACTGGAATACACTTGTAAGAAATTGAAGATAGTTTATAAGAGATCATGGCTGGAGAGCCCAAACAATTGATTATAGGACTGTCATAAATATATCTGATTTTTAAAAATATCATCAGGACCAGGAACCCTTCCATTTAGGATAATGATAACTGTAATCTCCCAATACTAAATTGTACTCTCAGGAGATCTTCTCTGATAACTTCATGAAGGTCATTATCCAATCTATTTGAATCTTGTATTTAGCAATTATAGAAATATCTGTTTCTTCAAAAACTTTAAGTGAATCAGAATAAAACTTTAGATTAAATGGATTTATATAAGTAAACATCTACCTTCCAGTCAACAGGTGTAGCAACTTTCTTAACAGCTGTTAATTGCAAGGAGTCAACAACTCTTAGAATCTCATCGAAGTTTCTTCCAGTGGTTGCTGGGTAGAGGATAGAGAGTTTCAGTTTCTTATCTGGACCAAAAATAAATACCTATAGGACAAAGTTACAGAATTGTAAATAAAACAAATAATCTTCTGTGGAATTATATAATTCTCTAACTATTTAGTATTACATTTTTTCTATGACAAATAGCAGATGCATTGAGGGACAATGTATTTAATAAAATGTAATTCTTGGATAGGAATTTCCCACATAGCCTTTGAGGCTAAGTTCTTATCCAAAATCATTTATCCAGTATCTGTAATCCTAAACCTGTCACGATTGTGATAGGTTTTATCATTAAATTGGGAAATATTTATATAAGATTACAACTGTTATGTAAAAAAGAAATTTGAGACATAGATGGGAACTTTCCTGAGCAACTATTCTTTTGAAATGGTTGCTGTATAAACTCTTTATTTCATAACGGCTTACTCAGGTTTTGAGTACAGAACTCAAAATACAGTGCAATCTACCCTGGTTTTTATTTTATATTTATATATGCTGGTTTTGTTGTATTCGGGTCTTCTCCCGTGTAGGATTGAGATTGTTTTTGCAACGTTTCGGCAAGATCTCACCTGCCATCTTCGGGCTTGGGTTTAAAATGGGAACAGAGCTGCCGTCTTTCTGTAAAACTTGGTGGGAGTGGATAGGGTGCTGGCTTTGTTTCAGTAAGTGGAATGATTGGTTGTGTGGTTGTATCATGGTTGGTAGATTGGTGCTGATTGGTGCTGGCTTTGTTGTTTTGTATTGTAACGGCCTGGATGGTGGGTGGTGTTCGTTTGTTGGCTAGGGCTGGTTTCCAGATGTTTGGTAGGCAGGAGGTATCATCACGTTTATTCATGTTGTGGGGGTGTTTCTCTATTTCGATGGCTTCCATAATTATTCTCTTGTTGAGGTGTTCTGTTTTGGAGATTAACCTGGCTCCTTCAAAATTGATTTCATGTCCTGTAGCTTTAAGGTGCTGGAAAAGGGAGGAAGTTTTTTCTTTTTTTCTTACTGCATTCTTATGTTCTGTGATGCGTGCATTTATTCTCCTGTTTGTCTGTCCTATATATATTGCCGGGCAGGTTTTGCATGGTATTTCGTAGACTCCTTGGTTTTCTACCTGGATTTTGTCTTTGGGGTTTCTTAAGATGTTGGCTATTTTTTGGTCAGTGGTGAAGGCTGTCCTGATATTGTGCTTGTGGAGAATTTTGCTGATTTTATCTGTGGTGCCTTTGATGTAAGGGAGGAGGGTGATGCCATTGTCCTGTTCTGTGTCTTGGTTTTTTGGGGGAGTCTCCTTTTGGATTAGGTTGGTGATTGTTTTTCTTTGGAATCCATTGGAGATTAATACATTTGTGAGTTTGTGTAATTCAGTTTTCAGGTGGTCTTTCTTGGCTAGGCGTTTGGTTCTGGAGATGAGGGTCTTGGCTACAGAGTTGATCTGGGCAGGGTGGTGATGGGATTGTGCATTTAAGTAGCGGTTGGTGTGTGTTTTTTTCTGGTAGATGGTGTGTCCTAGGGAGCCATTGAGGTTTTTGTAGATTAGGACATCCAGAAAGGGAAGTTGGTTGTTTGCTTCTATTTCCATGGTGAATTGTATTTTGGGGTGTAGGCTGTTGAGATGTGTGAGGAAGTTGTCCAGTTTTTCTTTCCCATGTGGCCAAATCACAAAAGTGTCATCAACATATCTAAGCCAGAGTTTGGGTTTGTGTTCAGATTTGTCTAAGGCGTTGGTTTCAAAATGTTCCATGTATAAGTTTGCAATGACAGGTGAGAGGGGTGATCCCATGGGTGCTCCTTCTATCTGTTTGTATCTTTGTCCATTGTGGATGAAGTATGTGTTGGTTAGGCAGTGGTTGGTCAGGTCCAGGATGTGTTTAGGGGGGTTGTGTTTTTTTCTGGATGGCTGTCAAGGCTTCTTTTATAGGCACTTGGGTGAAGAGGGATATGACATCAAAACTCACGAGTAGGTCGCTGGGTTGTAAGTTTTGTTTCTTTATTGTTTCTATGAAGTGGAGTGAGTTTTGTACGTGTGAGGTGATGGATTCTGCGTAGGGTTGGAGTTGTTTGGCGAGGAATTTGGCAAGATTCTGTAGAGGTGAGCCTATGGAGCTGACTATGGGTCTGAGTGGTATTCCTTCTTTGTGTATCTTGGGGAGGCCATAGAGTTTGGGGCATCTGGAAGATTTCTCTCAGGGGATGATTCTTTGCTGGATCTCTTCACTGATGGCAGAGGCTTTTATTTTGGATTTGGTGGTTTTTTCCAGGTAGGTGGTGGGGTCTGTGTTTATAGGTTTGTAAGCAGGGTCTTGGAGTAGGTTGGATAGTTTGGCTTGGTAGTCAGATGTGTTCATCACCACTGTGGCATTACCTTTGTCTGCTGGGAGAATGATTATGTTGTTGTCTTTCCTCAGGTTGGTGAGTGCTTTTTCTTCTTGTTGCTGTAAGTTGCTTCTGGGTGGATTGCTGGAGCAAAGGACGTTGCTGACTGCAAGTCTGATTTTATTGGCTTCATCTGGGTTGATTTTGATGAGTGTAGCTTCAACTCAGTATATGGTATTTTCAGTGGGGATGCATTTAGGGGCAACTGCAAAGTTAAATCCTCTGGAAAGGACATTGGTTTCAGCTGTGGTGAGGGTTCTGTCTGATATGTTGTGTACTATTTGTTTCATGAGTTGCTGAGGAGGGGGGGTTAGGCTTCTGTCGTTTTTCTAGTCTGTAGAGTTTGTTGGAGTGTTTTTCTGTCTTATAGGAGGTTTCTGTTTCTGCTCTCCAGAGGGCTAGTTGTTTGAATTTGTCCCAGAGTGCTGGGTGGATTTTTTTGCTGAGTTTGAGGTGAAGAGTGAGTAGGTCCCGGTTGGTTTGGTCTAGTAGGAATCTTTTCTTGTGGAGTTCATTTCTGATTAGGGCTAATTCAGTTCTTTTCAGGATCCTTTTGGTGGCTGAGGTTTGTGAATTGAATTTTAGTTGGAAGCATGTGGGGATCAGGCTTTTGTCTCGGCAGTTGCGTAGGAATGTTAGGTCACATAACATAGTGGCTCTTCGGACTTCAAGCCTCTCATAGGATCTGGTGAGCAAGAAGGTTTCCTCCCCGTAGAGGTAAGATATTTGTTTTTGTAGGTTTTCATGGGTGTAGGTATGCTGGTTTTGTTGTATTCGGGTCTTCTCCCGTGTAGGATTGAGATTGTCTTTGCAACGTTTCGGCAAGATCTCACCTGCCATCTTCGTGAACACCTCAACAAGAGAATAATTATGGAAGCCATCGAAATAGAGAAACATCCCCACAACATGAATAAACGTGATGATACCTCCCGCCTACCAAACATCTGGAAACCAGCCCTAGCTAACAAATGAATACCACCCACCATCCAGGCCGTTACAATGCAAAACAACAATGCACACACAGCCAGCACCAATCAGCACCAATCTACCAACCATGATACAACCACACAACCAATCATTCCACTTACTGAAACAAAGCCAGCACCCCATCCCCTCCCACCAAGATTTACAGAAAGACGGCAGCTCCGTTCCCATTTTAAACCCGAGCCCGAAGATGGCAGGTGAGATCTTGCCGAAACGTTGCAAAGACAATCTCAATCCTACACGGGAGAAGACCCAAATACAACAAAGCCAGCATACCTACACCCGTGAAATCCTACGAAAATTTATATATTTGGGCATACTAGGGGTTGTAACACAAATACATACATACATACATACATACATACATACATACATATAATTTATATATATATACATATATATATATACATACATACATACATACATACATACATACATACATACATATATATATATATATATATATACACACACGCACGCACACACACGCGTGCGCACACACACACACACACACATAGAGTAGAACCTCTGGTCATGACCATAACTCATTCCATAACTTTGGTCGCAACCTGATTTGGTCGTGACTCGAATATAATTTTGGAAATTTGATGCTTACAAAAAAAAAAAAATGGTGTGGAAGGGGAAATCAGCCACAGAAAAAAGTGTGAATTTTTTGATTGGAACCCGATTTGGTCATGGCCACAAACATTTGTGACCAGAGGTTCTACTGTACATTCAAGGAAGCGCGCGCACACACACACACAAAAAACAAAGCACAAAAGGGAAGATTAGTAAATATCATAACAATTGAAAGATTAAAGGAGAATCTACCTGTCAACATATTTCATTTTGAGTTAGTCACAAATGGAGGTCGGCAAATATGACTTATTACTCTTCTCACTTCCTGAAATCTATGGTATAGAATTGAGTTTCTAAATAATATTACATGTTAGTCTAATTTTATTATTTCATAACCTATTTCATTCTGATTAGATATGTAAGCAATTTTATTTCTTGCAGACACGCTTTTTGGCCTCATGGGGAGACCTGACGGACCACAGGTTTCTCATCTGGTTAAATAATAACAGATTAAATAGAAATAAGGCAATAAACAGTACATAAGCAACTGAGAAAGCAATGTTAAAGGGGCAATGCATAGATATTTACCACACGAGCGGTCAAAGGCATTCCATCTTTGCCTATCTCATCTGGATCCAGCATGCCAAGTTCAACTGAAAGTTTCCGTTTTAAATCAGCAATTATTGGAAAAGGGAGTTTGTCAATAGGCTTGTCATTGTTGTAGGCATTGATGTCCTGCAAAAGGGGAAAGTTTAATGTTGTATTACAAATTTGTTCAATTACAATTAGTACAAAGTCAACTCTGAACAAAAACATAGTGCTATTTCATTTAGTTATAAAAACTTTGTTTTTAGAAGCCTTCTATTATTAGTTATAAAAATGACCAAAACACTCAAAACTATTTAAGCCAGAGTAACATAAAAGAGAAATGGCTTAATTTTTTAAAAAGCAAAATGCTGCAAAGAGGCACCTACCTTTTGAGATATTATATTGGTGCTAATGGAAAAAATGTGAAAAGTCACATTCAAAACAGGGAAACTACAGATATACTGTACATCCATTTGAGACTATCAATTTCTTCTGTGAAGTACTGACTCGCTACAGTAGTGACTTGCTCATACAAGAAGCCAACCATTAAGTTCCTGACTGAAATGGCATCTCTAGTTTCTTGCACAAGATATAAAGTAGAGAAGTGGAGAATTTAGGGCCCTAGGGCCACACTTCTAGTTAGGCAACTAGGTAGTGGTGACATACTGTCAGCAGAAGGAAGATTAAGAGCCAGAGACAAAAATAAGTTAGAAATATTTTCCATCAGTCTGGAGACAATGCTGGCATATTTTATAATTAATCTAGATATATTTTATTATTAATACAGGTGGACAAGACCCTGTTGTCAGCAAAAAAACCTGAATGATTTTTGGTAAGTGAAATTTTGATCTAAATGTAGGTTATAGAGCCAAATTTTTAAAAAATGGATTAGACCATCAGGAAATCTCTGGACAGACTAGAAAATAAAAAATACTTCCTGGAAGAAGGTAATGTCAAACGATTTCTGTACTATTATAGGTAGTCCTCAATTTACAAATTTAACAGAGGCTGCTCATTACAATCAAAAGTTGTAATGACCATAAAGTGGGTCATTACCTAGCCCAATTTTATGATCATTTTTTTCAAATGGCCATTAAACAAATCACAATGGTTAAGTGAATAACCAGTTGTTAAGCATATGTCATGATTGTTAAGTGAAACCATTGTTCTCTATGGGGCATTTTGCTGAAAACTGGAAGCAAACACGGGTTTTCAGCAAAGTTGTAAATTATGATTAAATGACCATGGAATACTAGAAATGGCCATGAATGTGGGCTGACTGCCAAGTGTCCAAAATATGGTCATGTGATCATAGGGGGAGGGGCTGGCCATTAAAACTGGGTCATAGATATCTTTTAGGTCTTAGGAGGTCAATTGTAACTTTGAAAAATAGCTGGTTTCAAGTCAAGGAGTATTCGTACATAGGCTCTCTATAATCAGCAGGAATCAAACTTGATCCAAGAAGTTACTTTACATGCTTCCATGACTTCTTCTCAAATGTCCCATTATCTACAGTGCAAAGTTGAATCCAATGGCTGGAGCACAATATGAAAAAAAATCATATTATTTTAATTATCTTCTAAATGTACTAAGAAGATGTGCCCAAAGTAATTCATATAAAAAGTAGAGTAGGTAGAGTACCTACAAAAGATTGAGTAGGCAGTAGCAGATGTGACAAAATAAGTATATTTTTATGTGTTTTTGGGAAGGGAAACAAGCAAAACCAGTTATCATGGATGATGCTACTGAACATTTTTGCTTTTTCTCATTTAATAATTTGTCGAAACTTTATAAACTTTTAAGATGTCATTTTAATTAAATAACATCAGCTTTTTGAATGCTGCTTTTTATGCATAAAATTTTAATTGAAAATCCAATTTACATGTATAATTTATTGATCTGCAGCTACAGCTTTATAAAGTCAAATTTGCATGCCATCTCTTTAAAAATCCCACATACAAATAATTAAGTGACTTCACCCAAAGTAGGGAACATCTTGAGATTCCTTTGAAGAGTCAACCTACTCACTTACCCACTATGTATTAAAAAAAGGCAAGCAATTTTTATTTTCCTTTTTTAGAAATCAGAGTGGACTTTTTATTTTAGGTTTCATACACTGTTTTCAAGCAGTGCATAGGCAATGTTTGTTTGTGCTCTCTAGAAAAGGAATTGTTTTTCAACTATCTGGAAAAACAACTGAACAATATTTTTTTAAAAAATGTGTAAACAGCAGCAGCATAACAGTAATGTTATGTCATCTAATGTTACTAAATACTTTCAATAGATCTAATAAAAGTTTTACACTGCTGCTCTTCAGTTATTTATTATTTTGTATATACGAAATTAGTAATTGTTTCTGTGGAAGCACTTATTTCAATTTTTAAAGATTTTAAAAGAAAGATAACAATACTTCTGTAACCTCTGGTCACCACCATAATTCATCCCATAACTTTGGTCGCAAGCCAATTTGGTCGTGACCTGAACCTAACCAAAATTAATGCAAAATTAATGCAGCAGCCACTTGTGGGTCACTGTTGTTTGTAAACAAACAGGAAATTTGGCGCTTACAATTTGGTCGTGGTCAGAAGCATTCGTTCCACTATATGTATAAGAATACCATATATAACTTGTTATAAATAACTAAAGAATAATGAAGTAATTAAATATGCATAACGAAATGCATTCTTAAATTGAATTCGGTCTGCACTTCAAGCTTAAAGAGTTTTGAAAGTATTAAGAAGTGCACCTTTGCATGAAATGTTTAGCAGATACTAACACTGACAAAGATACAACTTCATGACAAGTGAGCTATGTGTTTATTTCTAAAGAGGCTGTCCTTTCTAGGTGTTTTCAATGCAACAAACTGTCCTATCATGGTGGTACAACAAATGACTTAGCACCATGTTTAAATAGCACATGTGACAGTTTTGCTATGCATTTTTTTCATTTGCTGGTATAGCCATATCCAAGCTACTTTAAAAAAATCTATAATGTATTAGAACACTGGAAAGGGTAATTATAAATTTCTCATGAAGTTCATTTATTTTGACACATTTCTTATAAGGCTGCAAAATAGAAGTCAGTATGATTGAGTGCTGCAAATGGTGAGGCAGGAAGCCACATTTTCGGGTTGGACACAACCCTGTTATATAAATACTAACTAGGTGTCTCCCAATCTTTGAGGTGAGAAGAGAAATTTTTGTTCACTCAAAAACCCTGGAATCTTAAAACCCTAATACCAACTTTTCTGTAGTGTTCAATCTCTATTTTAATGGCTTTTATCTTGTTTGCAGGAAATCAACTCATCAAGCATGCAAACTCCTCCTGTAATCTAGTTCCTGAACACTGGTTTCAAAGTTAGGATAACCGAGATTTATTGTTGTTCCCATTGTGAAAACTGACATCAAATGTTAATATATCAGCATGAAATTAAATCTACTATTCTGTCAAGAGAATAACTATCAAAACAGACTTAATGCTTTTTATT
Source organism: Natrix helvetica (assembly GCF_964273705.1). Taxonomy (NCBI): domain Eukaryota; kingdom Metazoa; phylum Chordata; class Lepidosauria; order Squamata; family Natricidae; genus Natrix; species Natrix helvetica. The sequence goes on along the minus strand of NC_138549.1, from coordinate 62,751,808 downwards.
TAAAAAAACCCAAGGTATATTTGATTCATACAACTTACTGTCTTTACTATTTTATAATTTTCTCTTCTTACACTTTTTCTTTAAAAATTGCTTTATTGATAAATATGCTTAAAACTGTTAAGCCACCCCACATTTTAGTGTTCACACCTGAACTATGATACAATTACAATGATGATAGGAATTATAGTCCATTATATTTAAAGGAAATATAATCGTGAAGTTTGGGGCCTGAAACCTCAGCAACAGTTATTTTTTTCACAATTCTACACAGACAATGAAATAATTCTTTAGGGATACCTATGAATATTGGTCTGTCTACAGATAATTCTCTGACGTTCATTAGGCTTCCTACTGCAGGATATATATTAAATAATAATCTTGAAACCATGGTTTCTGAAATTAGCTTATTTCAATTACCCACAATTTACTCACAGTTAATTTTTTATTTGTAAAGATTATGATGAATGTAAAACTAATGTTGAAGTTTTCAGTGTCTTCATAATAGAACTATAGAAGAGCATCAAAAGAGGCTCAAAGCCAAAGGATTATCAATCTGTTGTCTTCAACCTCTTTTTCTGTGCCCTTAAAAGCCTTCTCTAAATACACTGTACAACTTGGCATGAGGTTGTCAAATTTACTATTGTATATTCTTTCCACATTCAGATAGCAAGCAGTACTCTAAAATGGCCTCACCTTTTCTTTTAAAAAGAAAATCTGAAAATCACTGCCTACATACATGATTAATCCTGCTGCCCATTTCAGCAATCATTCAAATCATTAAATGCAGACTATCAAAACGTTTTCCACGTCTCGTTGAAAGTAACATTCCAATTCTTATTCTGCCTCTTTTTGTCATTGTTTTTTCCCCGCAATACCTTGCACCAAGCGAGATGGTCACTGACGTCATCAATAGAGAGGGCTATTAATTTAACATTTCGCTTGGCAAATTCTGGTGCTAATTTTGCTGCTCGACCAAGTTCTGTGGTACACACTGGAGTGAAATCCCTTGGATGAGAGAAGAGGATGCCCCATCTGAAAGAAAAAGAATCACATGGCAGATAGCACTGAAGCCTAATAAGTCAGAGCAGACTTAAAATGTTATTTCAAAGTTTGCTTTCAACTGTGAACTGGCTGGCTGAGAGGACTCAACACCAAATAGCATCTAGAAAGTTTATAGCTTGGAATATTTAAATGATTCTTCTCCTTAATTTTACTCCCTTTTCCCCTTTTCTGATTTTTGAGCTCTACAGCTTTGCCATTTCCAACACCAGATGTACTAGATAAAAGGGGGTTTAAATCAGTGATGGGATTCACAAAATTTTATTATGGATTCTGTGGGCGTGGCATGGTGGGCGTGGCATGGCGTGGCTTGGTGGACATGGTAGGGGAAGGATACTGTAAAATCTCCATTCCCTCCCCACTCAAGGGGAAGGTTACTGTAAAATCCTCATTCCCTCCTCATCAGCTGGGACTTGGGAGGCAGAGAATAGATGGAGGTGGGGCCAGTCAGAGGTGGTATTTACTGGTTCTTCGAACTACTCAAATTTCCGCTACCCGTTCTTCAGAATTGATCAGAACCTGCTGAATACCACCTCTGGTTTAAATCCCATATCCTGAACAAAGCCCAATGCTTTGTTTGCTAGGGATTATGAGATCTAAAAACAACGTTATCTAGATGACATCTGGTGGGAGAAGGCATCGCACAGCAGAATTTTGGAGAGCTAGAAAGCTTGTTATGTTACTTCAGTAATTTTAGCATATTTTCCCCCCTTGTGTACCAGCAGAGTTATCTTTGCTCTTTCCACTTATGTTGCACTGGCCCCATTATGCAACATGCAGCATTTCATTTAGTTCTCAATCATGAATACCTTCTCAGTTGAAGCATTGTCCAGTGCCAAAGAAATTATAACCTTGGCAAGCCTTCATACTGTTTGCTCCATTAATAGCTAGTGCTACCTCCCACCTCTCGAAACTGGTATTTCAAGGTCTCTTGGTGAAAATACACATGTACAACATACTCAGACATTTTTCACAATAGAACAATATTCCCAAAATCCTTTGTGCAAGATCCAGCTTTTGTTTGGCAATGTATGAGCAATCATTAAGTCAAATTTGAATAGAGCAGCCAGTTTCAATAAAAGAGATTGCAGTTACATATATGCTGCAGTTGCAAACTAACTGTTCCCTTTTTGTTACTTTTCAGAAATTAAGCATAATAGAATCAAAAATGTTCATAAAATGATCTTTTCTTCTAGGAGCTGTGGGGTCATCTGAAACAAAATGTTGAAAATTCTACACATTGTTATAGTTGTAATGCTTAGTTTATGCCTACAATTTATGTCTTGGTCATTTTTGGCTTCCTCTGATGTGTGAATCAACCTCAAGCGAAAAATATGATTTATAAAATAATATGAGTTAGGAAATGGTTTAGCAAATATTAATTCAAATGAAGAAGACCTGATTATGGTTTATTCAGATGCATGAACTCAATTTAAAGTCACACAGAGGTCACTCATATTATCAAGGATTTGTTAAACTAAAGAGTAACTGTTAAAAAGGCAATGGTAATATAATTTCCATTCTGTACATTTGTCATCATTTTGAGATTACTTTGGATTGTTACAAATATCTAGGGCTGTGTGGACAACAAAAGCTGCTGTAATACCATAAATGTTGCACATAGTACTAGTCTAATTTGGAGTCTCAAGCAGAAAAGTAGCAATGTTAGGACAAATTTGGAAACCCTTAATAGATCACCGGGAAAGCCACCTGGGAAATCATCAAAACCATAAAAAAGTGAAAGTTAGAATATTTTGGACATGTGATGTGACACCCGGAAAAATACAGCATATGTCACTTAATCTTCCAAGGAACAATTGAAGGCAAACGAGGTCTATGCAGAAGAAGAACATCACGGCCTCAATATCTAAGGACCTGGTTTGGACAAAAGTCAACAGAATTTTTTTGTGCAGCTATTGATAAAAATAGGATCGCCAACATCCGATGACGGATACAGTTGTTTTAATACTATCATCAAACATACGAAAGTCAGATGAAGATGTAAACTACATTCACATACAGAATTTATGTCAGCCAATATAGGAAGCCTTTTTTATACTCTTGCAATTGTAACAGAGTTTGAAGTGACCTTGGAATTCTTCTAGTCCAGGGGTGTCCAAACTTGGGAACTTTAAGACTTGTGGACTTCAACTCCCAGAATTCCCCAGCCGGCTGGGGAATTCTGGGAGTTGAAGTCCACAAGTCTTAAAGTTCCCAAGTTGGGACACCCCTATTCTAGTCCAACCCCGTGCTCAAGCAGGAAACCTTATACCATTTCAGACAAATCGTTGTCCAATCTTTTCTTTTAAACCTGCAGTGCTGGAGCACCCACAATTTCTGGAGGCAAGTTGCTCTATTGATTAATTGTTCTGTCAGGAAATTTCTGCTTAGTTCTAAATTGCTTCTCTCCTTGATAAGTTTCCATCCATTGCTTCTTGTTCTGCCTTCAGGTGCTTTGGAGAATAGGTTGACCCTGTTTTTTTTTGTGGCAGCCGCTTAGATATTGGAACACTGCTATCATGTCACCACTAGTCCTTCTTTTCATTGAACTAGACATATCCAATTCCTGTAATCATTCATATGTCTTAGCCTCTAGATTTAGTCCCCTAATCATCTTTGTTGCTCTATTCTGCACAACATGGATGGATTTCCATGTGAACTTGCTTAGTAGGTGAATATCCACATTCATCCTTCAGTATTCCTGAATTTAATATTTAATATTCTATCCTATAGCCTTGGCCTATTGCAGATTCATTTTGTATTCTAGTTTTTTTCCAATTTGACATCTTCCATATATATCAAACGTCAACTTCTGAAACTCTCATCCATCATATCCTTCTCACATTGGCTAAGAACTCTGCGTGCTAAATGCCTAATACTCTGAAAGTTGCCAAATTGGACTCTAGTCAAGCAGCTGCTACAGGGAAAACAAAACTTATTGAGCAACTGGAATCTACCCTTTGCTCCTTTGTCTGTACCTCTGAAAAAGAAATGACTTGTCTCAAAGTTGCAATTTAATAGTTAACCCAAGTGATTATATCACTGACTTAAAGAAAGCAGAGTTTTGCATTCCTACTATGATGAACAAATGTTTGTATTTTATGTCTTTTCAGAGTAATAATCTTATTGCATTGAAGCATAAATATATTGTTTTTTATCAATCTAGTTATAAAACTATCTATTCCAAAATCTATCATTATATATTTCTTAGCCTAATAGTTAATACAACCTTGAATAATCAAAAGAATATACCCATATAAATGTATGGGTTTAAGTTAGAATGTTCTTACACTAATGTAACACTGCTGCTCAAATGAAAAAGACAATTCCAGCTCCCAATCCTATGTGCTTGCTATTGGCCCAAATTGAGTCATTTCAATGAATTCATTGCGGTATGCCTTTAATATAGGGAAACTGATTGGTTTGAATTTTATTACCCGACATATGTACCGGGATTTAAGCCTCCAATCTATCCTTTAAGCCAGGGGTGTCAAACTCAAGGCCCGAGGGCCGTATTCAGCCCACAAGGTGTTTAGATCTGGCCGCGGAAACAGAGAAGGACCAGCCTACAGTGCCTCTGCCACCAAAAATGGAGCTTGCGAGGGTCACATGTGGCCCTCCCGAGCTCCGTTTTCGCTGTCAGAGGATTGCAGAGGCCGTCCCGTTTTCACTTGCAGAGCGCTTGGGCTGCCACAGGTGCCCCTGACATGAGTGATGTCATGCTGGCCATGCCCACTCTGGCCACATCCACCCCAGCCCCCCAAGGTCAAACACAACCCTGAGGCCCTCAATGAAATCAAGTTTGACACCCCTGCTCTAAGCAATCAAATTAGAAATCATCAACTGCTGTTTCCCGTTTTGTTCAAGCCATGGTTAGTAGCTTTGAAAAAATCCATACATCAAAAATTATAACCAGGTTTCTGAGCCAGGAAAATAAAACAATGGTGATTAAAAGGCTTGATAGGCCTGTGTGTGCTCTATAACCAAAGCTTGCCAGAGATTATTAAATTGTGATTTTTTAAAATAAATCCCAAATGGTCATCATATTACATAGTAAACTTATATCATTCATTACCTTGACTAGGAAGTGAGGAACAAAATGGCAGCATTTTTGCTAACTAGATCTTTTGGATTAGTTTGAAGGACAACAGCACAGATGTTTTCACAAAAGAGTATGAAACTAAAGGGCCTTCATTTTTAAAGCATTTACATCTTTTCCTGGGATGCATGGATAAATCCAAAGAAAAGATAGTCTACTTTTAAAAAGTTATAATAATTGTTATTTTTTTCCTTCCCTCTTTTGAAATTGGATCTGAAGCACTGCACAAGCCTAATGTATATGCAACACTACCTTCTCAAGTGGATAATGTAGCCATCTAATGAAATAGATTGCAATCCAAAACTTAATATATTCATTAAGCTCATATAGTAAACGAAACCAATTTAGACCTAATTGGGACCTACAAAATCAACATACCTAGTATGATTCCCCAATGTAATTAAACTATTCTTAGTTTTTTCTCCAGATTCCAAAGAAAAGCTGCCCATCTCTAAGCCCAACAGGAGTAGACAACAATACCACAATTCTTCTTTGTCCCATAGGATTTTTTTTAAAAAAACCTCTAAATTAAAAAGAGGGATGCTGACAAAGCCTCTCTTTCTAGCATCATCTTTATTTACAAGAATAGGGCTCTGAGAATTTTGTTAGAAAATAAGGCAGATGTTTCCTGGAAATCTCTCAATTCACTTAAGAAAAAAAGAACAAAAAAATTAAGACAGGGCAGTAGAGAACATTTTGTACACTGGGAAGTGGCTGGAAATAATCTTACTAGATGGCCTTCTAACAAATGGCTGTTCTGCAACTGACCACATTTACCATGGTAACTACTTAATAAAGAGGCATTATTAAGTACAGCAACCATTACGTAAGAAGTTCTCCAACATTTTCAAAATTCCAAATGTGCCTCCAATAATTCAAGGAGATTGCCTACTTTGGGCCAACAGTTATTGTGATATTATACAGTACATTCTAAACGTGATTAAGGACACAGAACGTACAGTAACTGCACCATGCTACAGAATATATTTAATTAGAAGGATAGAAGAATAAGGATTAAATTAAGAAACTCTGAAGCTCCCAAGCTAAGAACACTGTACCCACTTACCAAAAGTGCAGCGCAGGAAAACTTTGCCAAGGACTATCTGATCCACCATTAGAAAATGTAAAAGAATGTGAACAATTTCTCAGCATATATTCTCAGTAACTTACTCAAAAGGTTTCTGAGAACATAGAGCTAGTTGATATATTAACTCTTTTGAAAGCCACATTTTGTGACAATAAATACTGTGCAATAATAACCTATGCAATGCATGCATGATTTTCTCTTTGAACTTTCTGCCCACCAATTTCAATGGGACTTTGTATTCCAGCCTTAGGAAGTAAGAATTAAAGTCCATTTCTTTCACATTGTACATATTTCAATAAACAATTTATTATTTTATTGTTAGAACGATTTATATTCTACCTTTCATGGTAGGTTATAAAGCCATACAGAAGATAACTATTAAAGGCACAACGATTCTGTTTGGCAGAAGAAGAGGGAGCAGAGTCAAAGTTTTCCTTTGCCTTTTCCCCTCGTTGGAATTAATTAGCCAAGGAAAAATATCCACGACCTCCATCTAAGACAGTTATCCACAGTTTCCTCGAAAATGCTGCAGCCTTTTAATTGCTCTAGTGCCGTTGGGGACCTTGGTAGCCGCCTTTTTCCTGCGGTAGGGGCTCTACTCCAACTCTCCCACCAATGAAAGGAGCGAAGTGTCTATGGCACTCTAGGACAAAGCGGTCCTATCAAAGCGAGGACCACCGAATAAAATAGAGCAACCCTATTACGCGCAGCCATCACCCAGTGACCGCGGTAGCTCCCTCGTACTCACGAGTCTCCCAGAAATTCGTGGAAGCGGATGGGACCGTGCGTGGTCTCAGCCTGGAAATTAGGCGCCTCGTCTCCTAGCAGCAGGCCCGGCATGGTCTTCTTGCACGTTTGCTGCAAGGAGCGAGAGGGCGGCTCAGCTACGCCCGCACAACCGAAAGGCAAAGTGGCAGGAGTGAAGGAACAGCGGGACCCACAGAGCCTAGCGAGGGGGCGCGGCTTTAAGGGGCGGACCCAGAGGAGGGAAACCTTCCGCTGTTAGGGTTACTTACTCTAGGTACCGTAGTAGAACGCGGCGTTTATAGTAGGGTAGGTACAGAGGAAGGGAAGTTTACGGCTGTGTTGAATGTGGGTTTTCCGATTCTCCGAAGCAAGACATCTGACGTTGCACGACGGGGCTTCTTCGCAATATTCATATATTTGCAGGCATAATTGGGGAGAAAGGCTAAAAAGTCAGGCAATCGGAAGAGCAAGTAATGGGGCCGGGGGTGCAGAAACAATAGACGACAACTCAGCCCCAGAAAAAAAAATCTCCAATGAGACAACGGGAGATGTTAAAGACTGTCAAGGCGCAAGTAAAAATTGAATTAACAAAGCAGCCTAATCGAGTACATGTTCAGTCAGAGGTCTGACCAAAGCACTTGAATCATGTATTTAGGACTGCAATTAAAATCGCTATTAATTTAAACTGTTTTGAACTAAACTTCCTTTCGGTCCACAAATAAACGAACCATGAAAGGGACTAGCGCCTTCGCGTCGCGTTGGAGAAGGGGGAGGTGGGACGGCACGGCTTCCCCCTTTCTTAAAAGAAATCTTGAATGAATTGCAAGCGTTGAGATGGACGAAGCAATGTGAAGCCACTTGTTAGAAAGTCTGCGAACACCTTCCTTGGATTTAGTCCCGCTGGACTGCGCTATTCTCTCTGCTCTTAAAAAAAATCGCGTGAGCAAAGTTTATGGCTGCAGTCCGATTGGTAAAGATGCTGAAGTGGCTTCCGGAATGAAGTGTTTTTTTCAAGTTAGCATCTAATGGGATCTGGTGAATAGTTATTCACATGATCTAATTTTAACTCGTTTTAGAGACATTCTGAAATCAGAGATCCAGTTACACTGCCGTACGGCCGGGAGTTGTGAAACAAAGAATCAAATTAAGTGGCGAGAATTGCTATTGAGGTTGACGCGGCCTCGCGGGCAGTAAAATGAGAGCGGGCGGGTGCGTGCTGCCAAGAGCTTGTCATGGCGACTTACGTGAGTGAGCTGGAGGTGGCCAAGAAAAACCTGAGCGAAGCTTTGGGCGAAAATGTGAAGCAGTAAGTGATCTTCAGACGCCTTTCTCCGCCCCCCACCCCCACTCCCCGTCGTTTCTTCGTTAAGCCGTTGGCCGTATTTTTGCAGCAGAGGCCTAGTTGGCATCGATCTCGATTTTCTCTTGCACCGGGTGTTTTTTAAGCTGGAGCGTAAGTGGATGCCCAATCAGCATTATACTCTCCGTGTAAAAACCCACTGCCCTTTCTAAATAATATTTTCATAATAATATTTAATAATAATCATTTTTCTCCAGAACCGAATAGGCGGGCCTTATTTCAACCCTGCTTAGCTTTACAAATATGCCTCCCCCCTCCCTGAAATGTTGATTAGGGAGGATGAAAGATCCTGCTGCTCGTAGGTGATTCATTAAGGAATAGCAATCCAACTCTTTAGGCTTTCAGTTATTCAAGACATCACAATCATAATTTTAAGTGGGATTTGTGTAGCCGCTCTCAAGTGCTTCACAAATTCTCAAAGATGATTTTGTGCACCTTGGAGACTGATACACAATCAATTTAAAAATTATAAATCAAATGTATGTAGAATCACTGCCTAAAAATACTGCACCCTATTCACAGGAATATCTACCTAATTCTGTTAAGCAGCAATTCTATATACCCTGGAAGTAATTCAGCAGCTTATTTCTGAGTAGACATATGTCACTTTAAAATACCACAAGTTTCTAGTTTCCTGCAATAAATTAATGCAATTTGATTTTTAGATGTCAGGCCCAAATAAACCACCGTGGTTTAGTGTATATACAAAAATAAACAAGCCAGCTATTTATAGTAGGCCAATATTAATCCTTTACTTTTTAAAACATTTTTTCTTAATATGTAATTTAAATTAAATATTGGAAATACATGGAGAACTCTATAGAATCAAAGATTTGTGTTTTGTATGTGTGCCTTTGAGTTAGTGTTAACTCCTGGAGACTGCCCAGACTAGCCCCTGCAATTTCTGGGCAAGATTTCAGAAATGTTTTGTCATTGCCTCCTTTCTAGGGCTGAGAGGAAGTGACTGGCCTTAGGTCACCCAGCTAACTTTATGACTAAGGTAGAATTTAGAACTCACAGCCTCCCAGTTTCTAGCCTTGTGCCTTAACCACTACACCAAACTAACTAGAAAGAATGTACAGGAATTAAAATGTTGCCTTAATTTCATCTATCACTGTTTAGCGATATTAATTCGCTTAATGAATGAATTGGTTTATTTATGATGTCCCACATAATATATCATTTTTTCATCAGTATAATAGTGTAAAAATTGTACCAGAGGTACAATTGAGACAAAATTAGACAAAAATAATATATATTAATTTTTAAAAAAAGTATATTTATGTATTTATCAAAGGCCATAATGGGAATACAACTCTGAGCCATCCTCCTTATTTGCCCACAACCAGTATTTGGGAAATTGGCCCTTGGGAAAACTAGTGTGGGGTAAGTGGATAGAAAATCAGGGCTTTTATATGTCAACTTTCAGAAATGATAGAATTCCTAGCTTCAGAAAAGGAGAAAGGGATCCAAAAGCTACATAGCAGTCATAGATGCTTGGGAAGATTCTCAAGTGGATTATAAAGCAATTGAAGTATAAACTCTTTGAAACCTGTAGATTTATCAAAATACATTTTAAAAGGTTATCTCATATCTTAATTCAGTTATTTCCTTGTTAGATTGTGAGTATACTATGTGTCTAATGCAGTGGTGGGTTGCAGGTGATATGCCCCAGTACGGACGTACCGGAGCCTGCCAAGAGCACCGGGTACCATTCCAGTACAGTGCTCCGGAGGGCCTGCCCGCGCTCCTTACCTGTCTTTGAAGTCTTCAGCGCTTCGACGCACAGCGTCGCTGGACAATAAAATGTATGCATGCGCCGCACGTGTTCATGTGGAGGATGCCGGGCCCCATTGCAACCGTACCAGTTGCAACAGGATCCAGAACCCACAACTAGTGTAATGTAGGGGTAGTCCTAAAGTTATGACCACTTGTTCAGTGACTATTCAAAATAACAAAACCACTGGAGGTGGGGGATTTAAGACCAGTCTGCAAAGTTGTGATGGTAGCATCCCTGCAGTCACATGATTGCAATCCAGATACTCAGTGCCTGACTTGTGATTATTACATCACAATGAGCTCAATCATTGCTTCCCACAAGCAAAGTCAATGACAGGAAGCCAAAGGTTATCCCGGCTCTTGCTTGTTTTTCACCTGCCTATGCTGTGCACCCATGGCACTGGACCCATGGAACTGTCTGTGACATCTGTGCATCTGCTCATGCTCCAAAGCCCCTGTCCATGGCACACCCCTGCAGCTGCTGGTCTGCTTACCTGTGCTCCTGCCTCTTCTTTGACCTAAATGGTACTCAGATTACAACAGAAACTGGGACTCCAGGATTGCTGTTGCTAAATGATGCAGTCACATGACATGTTTTACGACCGCCTTGCTTAGCAACAGAAATTGTGGGCCCAGTTGCTGTATACCCAGAAATTAACTCTCAGTTTTAACACAGTATTTAATAAAAAAAATGAGCATGCTAGTTTAATGTAGGCTGCACTACATGACAATATAATGGCTATATAACTGGCTCAGAAATCATACACCATGCATTCTCATCAAATAGATCTGAGGTATCAGGTAATATGCTGTACATTCAATCCTAAATTCTATATACTTCAACATGTTTTAATGATTTGGTGGTGGATAGTGAGGGGAGGTGTAGAAGGGTAGAATGCTTATTAGATTTGCAATTAACATAAAATGGGATTAAATATTTGAATTGAAAACTGATTAAAATTGTAATATAGCTGCAAAAAAGGTAAATTAAACTTTAGGCTGAATCATAGAATATAATTTTTAAATTATAGTTCTACTTATGTTACAACCATTTGATGTACACTGCCCAGAGACACTATGAAATCTTTCTTTTTTGGGATATTAATTTGTTTTTCCCACCTCTGCTTTGTAAAGAGTATTTCATCTTGGTAACTTAATTGCCAGTTTCGCTGTATTATTTTGCTGTTTTCATGCCTATTCAGTATTTTAGTGATATATCACAATACAATTAACTATTATTTTAAATATATAATTTTTAAATTTTATAAAAGTAAAGCTGTATTAATCTATAGTGATTAAAAAAAGAGTTGGAAAATATGCTGTGAGATTCCTGATTTTTAACTATCATCAAAAATAGGAGTGAAGAAAACTATGTAGACTAAGGAGAAAACAGTATTAGATAGTTATTGCCAGCAGGCATGGAAATACTTGCTGGGCAACTAGGTAGTCTTTTAACAATTTTTTGAAAGGCTGGTGTGCATTACAAACCTTAACTGGCTTAATTATCATAATCACTACCCTCTTCAATGAAAAAATGGACCATCACTGGAGGACAGTTTAAACTAATATTTGGAGCAAAAATTAAGATAGCGGAAAAAGAAGTTCCCTAGTACAGAATGAGGAATTCTGATCCTCAAAACTGCCATCCCATGGATGTCTTCACATTGCATGGCCTCCCTTTTAACTTTCCCTTTCACCTCTGCTTTTTAAATCCTGTTTGACAGAGTGCAGAGGGTTTATAAACACAAAACAAAATCCATCTTCTTCCTATTTTTTCTTACTAGTTCTACAGTTGCTTGACAACCTTTATGATTTGCCTCACCCGCTCGTCTTTTCCAATAAACTCATTCTTATCCTGAACTAATGTTCAGTCAAAGTTAAAAGCAACCTGTTACTTTTAGGGCCAATGACAGGTAAAACAAATGCAAATATGATCTTCCACATTGTGAATATCAGGCTTGCTCTCATTCATTTTACAATGAATATGCACAGAATACCTTTCTCTAGAACCTCTAGAAATGTAGAGCTGAGATACTGAAAAATTCCAAGTTGTGCATGCTCAGTTAATACCCGACTTTTCCCATGTTTGAAATAGGCAACAAGAGATTTACTGCCAAGGTTAAAAGTAGAAAGAACATAATCTGCATTTTGCCCCAGTGAAAAAAGCCTTTTTATGAAGTAAACTCCAATAACTGGAATAAGTTGAGTGATAGTACTTTGTTTACTTAAGATAGGTGGGGCAAACTGCACTCTACAAATTACCTTTATATCGTCTTCTCTGGTTAAGATTTTATAGTCCTCTCTGGCTAACTGAAGGTGGGAAACAGATAAAAAGTATAGTGTGAGCCCTAACATAAATGTATCACGATAAAAAATTCCCAATAGCTCTAAATCTAACTTTACAATATTTAATGTGGCCCCACACATATTGTTCTTTAGCCCTCCCTACACTCTTGGCCATCAAAAGGTTACCCATCCCAGTCTGGAACTGGGTGAACTATAAGAGACACACACAACCTCAAATCTATTGGTTGAGGTTGAGATTCTGCTCGTTGAATTTTTTTTTGCAATTATAAGAACTCTGTAAAAGTATGATACTCTCTCATAAAGCAACTAGAGAGGAAAAAGGTAACTTTTAAAAGTATAAAACCATTATTGATAATTCATTATTGATATCTTGTACAGGTACTGGGCTAATTTGAAACTATGGTTTAAACAAAAGATCAGCAAAGAAGAGTTTGATTTAGAAGCTCGGAGGCTGCTCACTCAAGACAATGGTATGAAAATAAACTCTGAATTGCTCACCTAGTTTTCTGAATTCTTCAGTTTCAAATGTCTAAGGGTTAATTATAATGCTTTGAAATGTATTGTATCTCAAGTATATTTAGTTACTAAAAGGTGCACTGTGGGAACAATGAGATCATTTTTTAATCCTTAATCCTGCAGGATGAGATCGCTGAGGCATGACATTTATATTTTTATCTCTAGGCACAGACAGACCATGAGGGGTGTATCCTGTTGATCAGTCAAGAACAGGGGACAGTTCCTCCTTTTTCTTGCAGATGTCAATAGATTATAAACTGCCCACTAATGTATTTTTATTCTTGTCTAAACTGTACTTTTCCATGTATCCTTTTACCATATTTGGCAAATGTATGTATACGTATATGCTTACGTCAAAATGGCTATAAAAGGTCTCTGAGTGGAACCCCTCGGGGTTCAGACATTCTTTGTGTTAGATCTGGGCAACGAGAGAACAGACTGCGGACACGAAGTGACTAACAGCTCTTTATTAGTAGTAGTAGTGATCCAGCTTGCTCTGTGGCCGGAGGGTTCCCCTTTTATAGGAATCGGGTACGCCTCTCGACCAATCAGAACGATACCTGTTTCCCGCCGTAGCGGCGGACCAGAGAGGAGACTTGCCACGATATATGTTAATATCTAACACTCCTCCCCTCTTAGACGGCACATTGCGGTTAGTTACGTAGTCTCTAAGGTACGATGGTGTTTGCCTTACTCGGGTGGAACGTCTCAGTTCGGGTCGATCGGAAGTAGTTGCAGGATCGGTTGCTTTCTCTGTTTCGCGTTCGGGAGTCTGTAGGCTTTCGTTGTTTTGGCGTTCGGGGATCTGCTGGCTTTCGTTGCTTAGGCGTTGTTCCGTTTCGCGTTCGACCTCTTGTTCTGTCCTGGGCTCGCAGGTGTCGTAGTTCTCTGTGTTGGGGTTATCGAGTGGCTGACTCTGTATTGGCGGGTAGCTCTCGTTCTCGGTTCGTAGGTCTGAGTGCGCCAGGCGACCTCGTAGTTGATCGATGTGCCTTTTCCAGTTCCGCCCATCTTCCAGTTCTAGCAGATACGATCGTGGACCCGTGATGCCAATGACCGTTGCCGGCATCCACAATGTCCCCCCTGCATAGTTGTGGGCGTATACTGAATCCCCTATGCTAAAACTCCGAATTTTGCTTGTGAAGTCTGGGGGTGCTGTGGCAGAGTAATTTGGGTGAAGACGGTCCAGGTGAGATCGTAGACGGCGGCCCATGAGTAGCTCAGCGGGGCTCCTACCTGTCGTTGCGCTGGGGGTAATGTGTTGAATTAATAGGTAATGGTCAATGCGTGTTTGCCAATCACCTGGACCCATCCTAGCGAGGGCCTCTTTTGCGGATCGCACCATTCTCTCCGCCTGTCCGTTTGATGCCGGATGGAATGGCGCGACGAGGGCATGCCGAATTCCCTGACCTGCTAAATACGTTTCGAATTGCATGGCCGTAAACTGGGGCCCGTTATCGGAGACCAGGAGGTCGGGCAGGCCATGAGTGGCGAAAAGTCGCCGTAGAACCTTAATGACTGCCTCTGCCGTGGTTGAAGTCATTAGGACTACTTCTAGCCATTTGGAGTATGCATCCACAACTATAAGGAAAGTCTGACCTTGAACTGGCCCTGCGAAGTCGATGTGTATTCTCGACCAGGGTGCTTTAGGCTTTTCCCATTCTGTGGCGGGCGCTTCCGGGGGTGCTGGTCTCGATTCTTGGCATGGATCGCAAGTGGCCACCCATTCCTCTATCTCTTTGTCCATGTTTGGCCACCAAACGTAACTTCTTGCTAACGCCTTCATCCTAACAATCCCCGGATGACCAACATGTAAAGCATCTAACACATTCCTACGTAATGCATAAGGAATAACAACTCGATCCCCCCACAATAAACAACCTTGTAACACTGAGAGTTCATCCCGTTTTGACCAGAACACTTTGAATTCCGGGCCCACGTTTCCCTTCGGCCACCCCCTCCAAACCCAAGTTTGAACTTGCTTTATTATATTGTCTTTAGAAGAGAACCTCGCAACGTCGCAGGACGAAACCGGTCCTGAGTCCAAACAGTCAATGAGCAGCACCGGTACTTCGGGAGTGGGGTCTGGCAAAATGTCCGGTAGTGGGCAACGGCTGAGTGCGTCTGCGTGTCCTAGAGTGGAGCCCGGTCGATGTATCAGCTTGTATGAATATGCAGCCAGGAAAACAGTCCACCTGGTCATGCGTGGAGAAAGGGAGACTGGTGTGGGGCGGTTTCCCGCCAAGAGTCCCAACAGCGGTTTGTGATCCGTAATCAGCTCGAACTCGCGCCCATAGAGGTATTCATGAAAACGTTTAACTCCAGCGACAGCGGCTAACGCTTCCCTGTCCATCTGGCTGTAGTTCCTCTCGGCTGATGAAAGAGTCCTGGAGTAAAAGGCGATGGGTGCTTCGTTCCCGTTGGGCATCCTGTGGCTGAGGACTGCGCCGACGCCGAATGGGGATGCATCGCAGGTCAATACCAGTGGGAGCGTTTGGCTGTATTGAACTAGTAGCGAGTCGGTTGTGAGTAGGCGCTTTACTGCGTTGAAAGCTGCTGCTTCGGATCGTCCCCATCTCCATGTTGCGTTTCTCTGGAGTAGTCGATGTAATGGTTCAGCAACGGTCGCCTTCTGTCTCAGAAAAACGCTGTAGAAGTTAAGTAGTCCGAGGAAGGCCTGCAACTCGGTCTGATTTCGTGGTGTGGGGGCGTCCTGGATCGCCTTAATTTTCTTTGAAGTGGGGTGTATTCCCTGACCATCGATTCTATATCCCAGGAATTCTACGCTAGGCACGTTAATTTGGCATTTCTCCTTTTTGAGGCGGAGGCCCTTTTCTCTGATTCTGGCCAAAACAGTTCTGACTCTTTTTAATAGTTGCTCCTCGTTTGCAGCGGACACCAAGATGTCGTCGAAATAGGGGACGACTCCCGGTATCCCTTGCAAAAGCCGTTCCATGACGCTCTGGAACAGACCTGGAGCAATACTCACACCGAATTGTAGCCGGTTGCATTTGAATGCTCCTCTATGCGTCACTATAGTTTGGGCCTCTGCTGTGGCGCTATCCACGGGCAGTTGCTGGTAAGCTTGTGCCATGTCTAATTTGGCAAATATTTTTCCTGGCCCCAACGAGTGCAATAAGTGTTGTACTACTGGCACAGGATATGCGCTTTGTTGTAGCGCGACATTAATTGTGCATTTATAGTCCGCGCAGATGCGGACTGACCCGTCTGGCTTGACTGGGGTCACAATGGGAGTTTCCCAGTGCGCGTGATCCACCGGCTCAAGGATTCCTTGCTCCACTAACTTATCTATCTCCTTGTCTATTTTTGGGCGGAGTGCAAAAGGCACTCGTCTCGGTTTAAGTCGGATTGGCGCCACTTTGGGGTCTAAATTGAATGAGATTAGTTTACCCACATACTTACCAAGACCGGGGCTGAACACATCCTCGAACTCCTTAAAAATCTGCTCAGTGCTGCTGTTCTCCACGGCGTTGATTCTGGTGACTTCTAGCCCCAAGGCTTCGAACCAATCCAGTCCAAGAAGGTTCTGTAACGGTGCGCTGGCGATGGTCACGGGCAGCTGGGCTACGATGTCCTTGAAACGGATCTGGAACATGCCTTGGCCCACGATGGGGACTCGGTTCCCCTGGTAGTCTCGTAGCAGGATGTCTGGAGCGCGTAGTTGGCTCTTTCTGAGGCTAGGGATAGCCTGTTTCATGAATGCCCATGAAATAATCGTCAGGGACGATCCTGTGTCAACTTCCAGCTCGCAAGGTGAGCCCTCCAAGAGGACTGTGACTTTCAGCTTTTTAGGCCACTTGGTGCGGACCTGACTTATTGTTGTGAGATACGTTCGCAACTCCTCTCTCTGGGTCAACTCTATCTCAGCATCTGTATCCTGAAAATACTCTCGTTGAGCGTCTTGATAGAACGCTCTCTCAGCTCTTTGTGTATAATCTCTCTGGGAATACGCTCGCTCAGCTCTTTGGGGATTTTCTCTCTGGGTAAACACTTGTGGATTTCTCTCTGGGCGCCCTTTTTTGTTTCGCCAAGCCCCTGGGTTGGGCTTCTGTTGGCGGTATGTAGGTGGCTGCCGTGAGGCAGGGACTCTGCTCCGGCACACTCGTCCGATGTGCCCAAGTTTGTTGCAGAGTGAACAAACAACGTTCCTGAACCGACAGGTAGACTGGGGGTGATTCCCACCGCAACTTGCGCAGGGCGACAAACGGAATCCGGGTCTCCCCCCTGGCCTCATGTGACTGCTCCGCATCAGGTGACTGTCCTCGAACTCGGGATCCTCGTAGTCGGGGTTGGTGTCCTCGTAGTGGACTCTGGTTTGTCTGGGTGCTGGCTGGCTTGTGTTGAACCCGCGTTGTATGCTTTCCGATGATCTTTCCGCTGACTCGGATGCCCTTGCTTCGTTTAGCGCTATTTGTAGGGTTAAATTTGGATTTGCCAACAGCCTTTTTTGTAGCGAAATGTCCCTTAACCCACAAACAAATTGTGCCAGGATATGCTCGTCCAGATCCCTGAACTCGCAGTTAGTTGATGCCTTACGTAGGGCTGCAATGTATTGATTGATTGATTCTCCCGCCTTCTGGTTCCTCGTGTTGAATTCCTGGCGGCAAACATGGCGGGAATGTTTTGGCGCGTAATGAGTCTGTAGGGTCTGTTGCAACGCCGCCCATGATACCGCTTGTATCGGAGTAGGCGCGGTGAGGTCTCTGGCCGTGTTGAAGACTTCTTTTCCACAGTAGCCGAGGAAGATGTTTTTCTTTCGGGCGTCGGTTATCCCCGTGTATTCGTTCGCTTCGAGAAAACACTCGAAACGAATCATGAATGCCTCCCATTCGTCATTCGCTGGGTCGAATGGAGCGGGGGGAGTGTGCATCGCCATTTTCCTCGTTTGAATTTGCCGCGCTGCGGTGTCCTGAGATGGCTGCCGGAATTTCTGCCGAATTCCTGGGCTGGATCAAATCCAGAGATTCTGAAGTAGCGTTCTTCGTCCCATCTGTCTCTCGATCCCATCCTCGTCGCCAATGTTAGATCTGGGCAACGAGAGAACAGACTGCGGACACGAAGTGACTAACAGCTCTTTATTAGTAGTAGTAGTGATCCAGCTTGCTCTGTGGCCGGAGGGTTCCCCTTTTATAGGAATCGGGTACGCCTCTCGACCAATCAGAACGATACCTGTTTCCCGCCGTAGCGGCGGACCAGAGAGGAGACTTGCCACGATATATGTTAATATCTAACACTTTGCATATTTTGCTGTTTGAACCTGCGCAATAAACTTTCTTGCATACATAGAGCTGGTCTAGAGTCCTTGTTTTCCACAACAATCATGCCTGATTATACTTAATACATACAAGAATTTACCATAGTAAAACTTACCCTTGAAGAATTTTTAGAAGATAAAAGCTGAAAATGTGAAGTTGCTGAATTAGGAGCCTTGTATTTAGTTTTGGGCTTGAAAAATGCTATTATATCTTTTGTGCAAATTTATGAAGTTAATGCAAATATATGTTTCCTAATAAAAATAATTGTTATAACTAATGCAAACCATGTCTTTTATTTTGGCAGTTCATTTTCACAATGACTTCTTGCTGGCTATACTTACGCGATGTCAAATCTTGGTTTCTGCACCAGGTAAGTCAGTGAAAAAGTCTCCTTTGCATATGGATTGAGAGATCTGTAGTGTGTGTAACTTATGGTAGTTCTACTGTTTATTTCCTGCTGCATTGGGACAAATTTTAAGAAGTTCATCTGTATCATTTAAAGATATTTAGCTTTATACTACTTTTTCCCTTTTCAGAAACTGGTCAGTGTAAGTCTAGTTGTTTTTCCACATTTTGGATTTTAAGATGGAAATAGAAACAATGTTAAATCCACGTACCCATCATTATCCTAAAACAGAAATTTCAGGCTATTTTTTTTAGGTTTGGCTTGGCTCAGGGTGAGAATACAAGTAGTTTCCATTCTAGATATCTCCTACCCTGATTTCTAGTTTCAGTTCCCCAAAATATAAAGATGGGCCATAAAAATCTGGTTGTCGCTTTTAGTAACATGAGCATGTCATAGAAAGCCTTTTGTAGCCTATGAAAAAACTGAATTGCAGCCTCCAACTCTTCCAGTTTTGTTATTTCTATAGTAAGAGTATAGGTCTTGTGAGCGCAATTACTTAGGAGCACTACACATGACACATGCGTTGCAATGACTATCTTTAAATTACTGGCTTAAACTTATGTTAAAGCAAAAGAACTGAACTTGAACAAGGATTGAAGCCATAGAGGATATTCATGAGTCCTGCTTGATACGGTGAATAGGCTGATTAGTAAGTTTGACAAGGTGGTCTTGTTTCCTTGGATCTCTCAAAAACAAAGTGAAAAGCTGAATAAACATATAGAAACATAATAGCATTATAATAGTCATGTGAAAAAGTACATTCCATTGAAATCTTCAACTTTTTCAACATTTCAACATACAGCTTTTTGAATATATAGTTGTTGAATTTCAATTCCCTCTTTGAGGAAGGTAGGTTGTTTAGAAATGTGAAATTTCAATGGACTACATTTTTGTACTCAGTTGTGTTTGCATGTGGAAAAAAGTATTTATACCCCTACATATATCATTACTTCAAATATCTGAAATTAGAATCAGGTCAGGTCAAATGATTAGAGCATAGTTAAAGAAGATCTGGGAGGTACCTGTTTTATTGACACCTCAGACACTTAGTTTGATTTGCTCTTTGTTTTTGAAGGGTGTGGTATCACCATGCCTAAATTGAAAAGAGCTCTCTGAAGTCTTCAGAATCTGGGAGGAGGTTTAAAAAGATTGCCAAAAATTAGTCACCAATCATTCCACTGTCAAGAAAATCAACTACAAGTGGAAAATATTTCAAACAACTGCCAACTTGCCCAGGCAAAAAGAAGTCTCTAAGAACTCCAGAATTTCATCACAAGATCTACAGGTAGCTCTCTTTACTATTGATGTGAAAGTTCATGAGTTTACCATTGGAAAGAAATGGTGTAAATTAAATCTACATGGAGATGGGGGGGGGGGGGGTTGAAGCAGAAACAAACCTTTACTGTCCAGAAAGAATATCAGGACAAGTATAAAGTTTGCTATAGATCTAGACAAAGGCCAGACTTTTGGAACAATGATGAGGAAAAACTAGAGTTATTTACCAGTAATTTCTGAAGACACGTTTGGCAAAAACCAAAGATCAGAAAAGCCTGTTAACAATATGATGGTGGAAATATTATAGTTTGAAGCTGCTTTGCTGCATCATGGTCCTGGCAATTCATTATCAAGGTATCTGTTACAAATTCCTTCATTGTACCAAAGGGCATTGGAAGATAATGTAAAACTTTATGCTAGAAGGTCGAAGCTCAATGGAAAGTGGATCTTGCAACATGACTTTGCCAAAGGAGACAAAACCAGTTATTAGAACCAAGGGTGTACTTCTTTTTTCTACAGAAAAATAGAATATCTGATTATTTTTGTTGAATAAATAATTGAAAGTCAATTTTCATACTTTCTGATCAGTTACATGCTGCTTAAATAAAGATAAAATACATATATGTCCACATATGTTAAATAGAAACAAACTCTACATGGGGTGACCATACTTGTTCACATGACTATATACAGTATAAGCTCCCAATTAACCGTAGGTGGTTTTGAGGCCTCTAGCATGAAACCAACACTTTTTTTAAAAAAAGTCACAAGACTCTAATATGAAAATGTATAGAAAAAAGGAAGCCGTACTTGCATAGTTTCTATATAATAGCACTATCAACCTTGAAATTGCTTTGTCAGCTACTTTTGTAACTGACATACCCATTTTAGCTCTAGGTGGAAGGTAACCGTGGACATACCATTCCAAATTGATATTGCCCAACCCATGCTACACCTTCTTTAGTACACAAATAAACTTCTGGAGTAGGATATTGCATCTCTCTTATCACAGACAGGTGTAACCGAAGGTCAGAAATTTCCATGTAGAATTTTGAGATGATATGATTCTCATAGAAATATTTTCAATGTGGTGCTAATGACTTAATACAGATAATGTTCATATAATTACAATGTATTCATCTTAGTGTCTGGTAAAGTGGACAAATGTTATGCAGGAGATTCACAAGAACCTCAAAGCAGTGCATTTAGGAGCAGGAGAAGCTGTTCTAAAGACATGTTTGGAAAGAAAATTTGCAATAGAGTGTCCACAGAACAAAACTTAATTTTCCAGTTAATCTAGGATTTTTTTTTAGAATGTTTATGTCTTAGACTCTAAGACTTAGAGTAAAATCCTTCTCGATGACTTCTAGTAACCAGTTTAAATATAAATAACAGCTAAAATAATAGACAATAGATTTTAAAAATCAACAACAGATAAAAATTAGCAACAATCCTACAACGTAAGTGCTGTACTTAGAACCAGTTTTGAAGCATAACAAAATAAAGAAAAAAAATGTATCCAGGTTACTATTCAGAACCAACATAAGAAAATGTGGTTTTGAGGAACCCAAAGTACAGTGTGTAGCTAGATTAATAAAAATAATGTTGTGAGTAATATATTACCTTACATGTCTGAAGAGGCATCATAAAATAGTTATCAGGTAAGTTTAAATGCTTCATTTTAACCTTGTCTTATAAGGAAGGACAATGAAGAATATTCATAATATTCCTAAAGAGTATTATACTATGTATGATCTGATAGGAACTATGTAACTGGGAGAAATTTTATGGATAACCTGAAATGTAGCCATTCTAAAGAAATTGAGAGAGTTAGCTACACCAGTCACAGTGACGGCATATGGATTTGTATCATCCCACCCACTACAGTCCAAATGTAAGAGGAAACCCAGATCCCAAACTTGCTTGTTTCTATTCTAAGAGTGTATTCAGAACTGTGTAATTATTCAGAGCTAATTCGCTGTATTGATAAAAAAAATATTGGGAAAGGATCAGAAGGACCTGGATTCAAATCCATCCTCAGACAGAGGGAGCTCACTACGGCCCAGTCACCCTCTTTCAGCCCAATCTACCTCACAGGGTTGGTGAGGAGAAAAATTTAAAAAAAGAATGTTTTGTATATTGCCTTGATATCAAGAGGGAAAGGCAGGATATAAATCATGAAAATCTGAGAAGCTTTTTATAAATGAATAAACATATTTTAAAGCAGAACAACTGAATATTATATTTAATTTCATTAAAAATACTAAAAGTTAAGACCAAAAGTATTCACGTACTGAGTTTGATTTTAAAGAGTTGACCATATGAATCTTTTGCTTTCCTATAATAATCTGCTGGAAAAAACACTGACTTGTATTATTCTAATATTTTTATTTGTATTATGTTCATTTATTATCTTAAAACTAATAAGATATTTCTAAAACTTGGATTATTTCTCATGTGATGGAGAATTAGGTATATAGTATCAGAAGACGAGAGATAGCAGTAATTCCGAAATAAAAATGCTACTCATCTATTACTCCTTTATTGTTAGCCTTTACTGTTCACCTTTGGTGAAAAGGCATGTAACATAAATTTTCTACCTCTGCCATACCTCTAAATGTGTGGTTCCTTTCAGGGAATGCTAAATATCAAACATTGTGTCGTGAATGACTAAATTAGATAGAAATGGATCATCTGGAATAAAGAAACAGTTGCTGTATGGGATTTCCTGTTAACTCCAGTGGGATACTATTGTTATTTGTATAACAATTTCTGAGATATCTTGGTAGAATAAGAATTAAAGATGCCTGAAGAAGTAAAGATTTATCTACTTAAACTAGCCACCTGATCATGAATGTTACCCCTTGGCAGTGTGCAGTTTTTGTACCAGTATAATTCACAATGGACAGCTCACTAGAAATCCAATATGAAAACTTGATACAACCTATAAAGAACAGACTAAGTACAAACAGATAGTATACTTCATCTTATTTATGTGTGTGTGAGGGACCCACAAAGAAATTGATGCATTTTTTTCACAAATAAAAATTAAGCTATTGGATCTGAGAGAGTGAATATGGTTTTGGGGTATGAGTAGCACTATTTTGCCTTAGAAATACAGATGAAGTGTTTGTTTATAGCTCAGTTGTATTCATCTGGAATAAATGATATTTTTATGGAGCCAAATTATAATATTATTCATTAGATAGTGGAAGAGAAAGCAGTGTTGTGGTTAAATACCTGCTTTACACATAGAACTTCCCCATTGCTATCCCCCCACACCCCAAATTCTGGCATCTTGAGACCTTCTGCCTCCATCAATAAAAATGGTAATCTACAGTGTAAATATTTGAAGGCTGTTTAGTATGAGGCTGTTGCAATTCACAGCATCTTATTGAGACACTTAATGATGTTGCTGCTATCTTTTCAAGTTTATGACTGCAATCATGGACTATAAAATTTATTTAAGCAAACTAGACGAATACTTCTGGACCGTGCAAGATTCTTTGCTGTCCTTTGATATCTTATTTGAAATATCTGTTCTAATACTCTCTCTATACAGATTGTTGCCTTTGCCAAGGACAAATGATAAAGGCTATTTCGATATTTGTGGGCTCACTGACTCACTGAATTAGCAAATAGGGAGTATACTGTTACGTAAAATAATGATTGCCAATTTCCTAATTGCTCAATTAGGAAACATAAATTTCATGACTATGCTTTCTTTCCTTAGCCTTCGGATTCTAAATTAACCTCATTATGATATTTCTAGAGACTAAGATGCTGATGGAAGAGCATTTAATTTTCCCAAGGCTAACAAATACAGAATATTTGTGGTAGCATTAGCAAAGAAATGCTAATAAATTCTAAAGCTGAATCGGTAGACTTATTCTAATACTCACTTGCCTAATAATTGTGCACACTGTGTACATTATTTCAGTGCTGTCATCCCATAGGTTTATATAAAGTTGTTTGCAATTTTATTGATCCTTTTGGAATTCTTTCTTTCATTTTAGCCATGTGAAAATAATGTGGTGTTGGCTCAAACTTGGCTCACTCATTGCTTTGCCTTAATTCTGTTTATCACTAGGAAAAGACCAATTTGTGATGTCTTTTCTTATCTAGGAAGGACTGCAGCCCAAAGAAGGCAAACTCTAAGCCTATTCTGTTACAGCTAGATTTTGGACTTTCAACCAAATGTGTATTTTTTCTTCTTTTTTCTTTTATATTCCGCTTCTATGATTTTTATAAATAACTCAGGGTGATGAACATATATACTTTCTACTCTGATTTCCCCCAAAGCAACAATCCTGTGGGGTAAAATGGGTGCAGTGAATGTGACTGGCCTGACATCATCCAGTTGGCTTTCATAGCTAGGCTAGACTAGGTTTCTAACTGTCATGTGCTTTAACCACTAGTGCAGAGAATTGCTTAAAGTACATTATCAGCAGAATTCATTGAAAGAAAGGCGGATGGTTTTTAATTACAGTGATTATTTTGCAAGTTTTCCGCTAGATAATCTGAATCTGCTCTTTTTTGTAATTTTACATATCAATAAATTCCCTTAGTGCATTTAATTAATTGTTAGTTAGGTAAATTGTTTTATATCCTGCGTTTTTGTTCAGGAGATCAAAGTAGCATATATAGTTCAAGGCAGCCAACAACATCCCTGTAAGTAGGCTGGGCAGAGACAGTGACTGACTGAGGATGAACTAGAACTCGGCTCTCCTCAGTGGATAAAATCAAGAAAAGCTGTTTTATAATTGCTATTTTGTTTGTAGGCATTATAATCAGTTACTAATCGCTCCCTAATATAAGTGATATGATATATTTTAAAAGCTTACTGAAGAATGCAGTCTAAAATACATGCATTCTAAAATGACTGTAGTTCGGAAATCATGTTAAATGCAGTTTAAAATGTCATTGTTGAGTTATCTGGAATGAAAATGAGAAAATATATCAGTAAGATAAGATAAGAAATAGGTAGATGATGATTAAGAGAGATAGCCTGCAAAAAGGAAACAGCTAAAATATACTTAAATTGGGGAGGGCACAATTTGCTAACGTACTAATTATAAAACTTTGTGTTTTACTATTTCCTATTTTCAGAAGGTGCTGGCTCTCTGCCTTGGACAGGAGGTTCTGCACCAAAGCCTGGCAAGCCTAAAGGGAAGAAAAAGTTTTCTTCGGTTCGGCAGAAGTTTGATGTAAGTTTTTCTTAAGAGAATTGGAAACACACAGCAATTCCATTTCAAAGTCCTTGGTAACCCACCAGAATACCTGGTATACCCAGAAGTATTCATTACACTTGGCAATTTCCCCCCTTCACCAGTACAGAGTAGAGTATGGGAAAGCATGGGTAATTCAGTACACTGTTTCTAATTTGGCAACAGCCACAAACGCAGTGTTGCCCTAGGTCATTGATGGCTAACCTTTTTTGGCTGGCGTGCCAAAAGCGGGGGGAGCGCAGGGGGATCGTGTGTGGGCGTGCCACATCCATAATGCTACGTGCGCTCCCCCTCCCCTGCTTTTGCCGTACTTTTTGCCTAGAAAGCCTCAGGAGCCTGGGGAGGGCGAAAACACCCTCCCGCGGAAGCCTTCTGGAGGCTTCAGGAGCTTCCTGAAGCCTCTGGAGTGTGAAAAACCGGCCCTACGGACAAACTGGAAGTTCAGGAATGAATTTCCGGTTTGCTCGTAGGGCTGTTTTTTGCCCTCTGGACCCTTTAGGGAAGCCTCCTCAATGTTCCTGAAGGCTCCGGAGGGGGAAGAACCGTGCTTCGGACAAACTGGACTTCCAGTTTGTCCATAGGGTCGTTTTTCACCCTCTAGAGCCTTCAGAAGCTTTCAGGAGGCTTCCCTGAATGCTCAAGAGGGCAAAAAACAGTCCTTTGAGCAAACCGGAAGTGACTTCCGGTTTGTCCGTAGGGCCGTTTTTCGCCCTCCGGAGCCTTCCCTGAAGGCTTTGGAGGGCGAAAAATGGCCTTTCGAACAAACCGGAAGCCTGTTCCTGAATTTCCGGTTTGCCCGTACGGCCTGTTTTTCACGGTCCGGAGCTTCAGGAGGGCAAAAAATGGCCTCAAAAGAAGGCCGAAGTCAGCTGGCCAGTGTGCACATGTGCACTGGAGCTGATAGGGCAATGCCTTGCATGCCCTAACAAATGGCTCTGCGGGCCGCTGTAGCACACGGCCCTAGGTTGTGAACATTCAAAAATATTTGCATACCTCTATTTCTCTTATTTAATGTAAATCACTGAAAGATTTCCAAGAAATGTAAAAAACTTTTACAAAGATCTGAATGGTAATGAAAAAAGATAAGAAAGAAAGATGGCATTAAAACTGAGGCTTGCTTTATCCCATGCAAATGCTCATGACATCATATAAATTAAATGAATGGCAATAAAATTAACAAAATTTGTAACTTTAGTGGGAACAGATAGAGTAATTAACATCACTAACATTTGCAAAAAGTAAAATGAATTTTAAATAAAACTTGCAAATGCTTTTAAATGTGATCAGAACCAGATGGTAATTTTGGGCAGGGAGTTCCAGAACATTGTTACTCCAAAATTCCAGTTTTTTTCCATCTTGGTTTATATTGAATCTTCCAGAATTTAGGGTAGACTTGCATGAATTCCCTTCATTTTTTTAGATTTTGGTTAGGATCCGTAGACTGCAATTAAGACATTGTAATGGGCAATACACTAAATGGGCAGGAAAAAAATATGAGTCTCTTAAGTCAAGCTTAGTGGCTGCATAGACTTGTCCATTGGGCAGTGGCAATAATATACATGTGGTTTGCTCTTGCCTTCTCAGAGCAGATTAGGTTTGCTGGATTCTGTCACCACAGAGGATAGTGGACAGGACAGTAAACTTTTATTCCTTTCCTGCCCTCCTTATTTGTTAGAGCTAAAGACGTTGTCTAATCATTTTGATTCTCTTCAGAACTGCTTATTGTCTAACTTAGACAACAAACTTGTGTAAATCCAAGTACAGGGAGCATGCAGGGAGCAACCTTCATTTTGGTGAGAGCAGCCCAAGCTTCTAGAGAAAGAGCAGAAATAACTCATAATAACCCATAGACTAAACTGTTTTATCTCTAATAAAGGGAACTTAGAAGGATTAGGTGACTACATTCTTGAGTATAGACAGCTTCTCTCCCATTGAGATAAAATAGAAAGAAGGAGGGAGATGGGGGCTTTCCTTTTGAATCTCCCCCAGAACAGCAGCTGCCAGTAGAGAAGAAAAGAAAGGAATCTAAGCATACACATGTACACCCGCCTTCCCAAGTAAATTCTTGCAAGGCACGAGAAGGAATCAAATCAATAGATACTTCAGGGTTGTTAAAGGTACCATTACAGGATGTAAGTTGTTCCAAGTAAAGCTGCCTTTTGCAATGGACTGTTAGTGATTTTGTCAATGTCAATAGTATTCAGCAAGTAGTGCTCCAGATATTTTGGGATTGCACCCAAGGTTCCTACTACTGTTGATACTATCTTTGCTTTTTTTAACTAGTCATTCTTCTCCTAGTTGCAGGTTTGTGTAGTTTGTGATTTTCTCCACCCTTCCTCTTCTATTCTGCTGTCTCCAGATACTGCAACATCCACTATCCAGACCTTTTTTTTGGGGGGGGGGGGGGGGTTGATTAACAATTGTTAAGTCTGGGGTATTATGTTGTCAGTTTAAATTTTAAAGTCCCAGAATACTTATCCATTTTCTATAACTATTTTGTGCTCTCAATAGTTGCTGTTTGCAGGCAAATGGTATTTCTTGCAGATACTCTAACGCATCATTGTTGCTATTTTGCTGTGCTATTATTTGCAATTAGTCTATGCAATCTTTTGACAGCATCTGATGACTTTTATTAGTATTTTATGGGCAAAAGTCCCAAATACAAATATACATACATATATACATATTTGTATTAAAATATTTCAGTTTTTCTAGTTAAATGGGTAGGGAAAAGGAATTGGGCACTAAAATAACATTCATAGTGTTTTTATTTGTTTGTAATTTATCTGCCACCCATTTTATCAGAGATGACTTTGATTTAGATTATTTTTGCTGTCTTATCAATATTTATAAAATACCTTTTTAAAAGCTTCCTCTTAACATAGATAATTTCAAATACACTTTCAATAATATTTTAAAAGCTTTAGGAGTTACCTAAGCATTATATATAAAGAAAAAAAACACATTTTCAAACCCACTTTACATTAAAATTTTCTTTCAAATTACATATATCGGACTGATAAAAATCCATCCTAATCCCAATTAACTCATTAAGTTTAAGTCACTACTTCCAGCTTATCTTCATAGAATATATTTTTCTTCTCTGGAATGTCTATCAAGTAATTATAAACTTCTCGTTCTTTAGGATTTCCCAGCTTTATTAGTATACTTGAAGAAAAAATCTCAAACTTACCCTCTTAAAAGTTGCAGATTTTCTTGGAACTCTTCTATCAATTATGTTGGAAGGTTTATATTTAAACCATCATAATAACAATTGGTGTCAGGTTTATATTCCAAAATTGCAATTGAGTGCTTTGCATTGTCAGCTGTTTGTGAAATTACTGAGTAGTTTGGTAATTTTCTACACATAATTGCATCTCTGAAGCAATTTTAGTAGTTTTTATAACATCCTTAGAACATAGTCGATCTATAAACTGATAAGTTTTATTAAACACCTGATAACTTGCTCAAGTCTATGCTCCATCTTCTTAGCTCCCTCTTCTGGTCAAAGAGTAGGTTTTTTTAAGTCACTTAAGAATTCTGGCCAATCAGAATTCATAAAAATCAGAAGGTTTTAGTCACCCATAACAAAGCAGACCAAACTACTAACTACTTAAAAATAGTAAAATAAAAGCCACAACTTTTTCCATCATTTTTTTTTAAAAAAAAGATACTTAATGCTTCCTTATTTTAGCTTGCCTTCAGTAACATTCTTTCTTGTCGTTTAACAAGAAAGAAGTCCCCAAAATAGCTCAGATCTTCAAAAAGGAATAACACTGCGAGTGAAGAAAACCTTTTTTAGCTTAAGAAAGATAATAATTCCTAAAAGTGATTAAGAAATGAAAGGCATAACTTGTCTGTTTGAAAAGTAAGTTCCAAAATGGCTGCTTTTTCAACAACAAAATGATTGCAGCCGTCGTCCCCCCAGCTGCTCACAGGCTCACTCTGAAGCACAGCTCCTGGTGGAGGATCTTGTGGGGTGATTCTGAAACTCTCCCTAACCCAGGAGACTCATGTAAACTAAAGGAGAGCCGGTTCCTCCTGTTAGTAAGTTGAAAAAGTGACATTCCAAAGGGAGCCCTCCCTGGGTGTATTGTCAGTTGGCCATCTTCCCTGGAAGTCACAACATTTTGACTGTAAATGTTGTTGTCTAAATAATGGAACCTTTTTGTTTTGTTTTGTTTTTTACAGCATCGGTTCCAACCCCAGAATCCCTTGTCTGGAGCTCAGCAGTTTGTGGCGAAAGATCCCCAAGAAGATGATGACTTGAAGCTTTGTTCACATACAATGATGCTTCCCACTTGGGGCCAGCTGGAGGGAAGGATGATTGTCACTGCTTATGAGCATGGCTTGGATAATGTTACCGAAGAAGCAGTTACAGTTGTTGTCTATGCTGTAGAGGTGAGATTACACAGAATGGCAAGTTTAGTCATGAACACTCAGATACTTTGTGTCTGATGTCAAGTTTGGCATTAATTATCTGCCTTTCTAAAAATAGGAGCAAAGAGGATATCTGTATTATAAGGAAACAGACCTATGAAAACTATTTTGTCTGCTTATGAATATTAATTTGGGGTATTGTTTTTCCACATATGGCCAATATTGAATACTTTCTTGTTGTAAGTATATGTAAGCAAAGAAAGATTGTGCTATTTAAGGAACAAAAAGTATGGGCTAACATAAATTTGATTTGCCTGTCTGTTTTCTTGGGAAATTTTATTTTTGCTTTTAAAGAAAGCTTTTGTTTTTAACACGTCATCCTTTATTTGAGGTTTAACTGAGTGATCAATATTATAAATCAGGGGTGTCCAAACTTGGGAACTTTAAGACTTGTGGACTTCAACTCCCAGAATTCCCCAGCCAGCCAAGCTGGCTGGGGAATTCTGGGAGTTGAAGTCCACAAGTCTTAAAGTTCCCAAGTTTGGACACCCCTGTTATAAATGGACAACTTCTTGTCCCCTATGGCTCCTTTCTTTTCTGTTTTCTCTTATAACAAGAATGTGTAGAATCCAAAAAAATGTTATGTGATGATGCTATCATTTGTATTGCTCCCCTGTCTTTTTTATTCATATGTGAAATGAACAGTTTGAAAGGGCCCATCTAATGTCTTCATCAACATTAATAATTCTGGGAAATTTCTTTAAGGATTTTTTGAAATGAGGCCTGGAGGCTAAGAAGGAGATGACAGACTGTGTTGCTGGTTTAGCACCCCTTGATGTTCAGACCAGAACCTTGATGTCATCTCTCTTCCTTTATTCTTGAAAGAGACAAATAGGAATAAAGAGATGTGGCCATTCTCAATTCTCACTTGTTTCTGGTTGCAGGAGTTAGTAATTCTGATTCTTAGAATTTCTGGCAACATATTCTTGCTAAATTGTTTATCTTATCAATGTAGGCTTCCCATAAATGAATAAAATCTGCAAAAACACAGATTTTGTCTGTGTTTTTTTTTTGTCTGCAGAATACAAACAAATTTAATTCACAAATATTATTTGTATATTTAGTTCTTTGCAACATCTTTCATTAACTCCTCGTATGCAGCCGATAGAATCATCTTTTTGAGTCAACTTGAGTATCTCATTGACTATAGTTGGGCTTTATAGATCCAAGGAAACAAGATGGGTGTCCAGAGGTTAAATGAGAGCAAGCCATAAGCCAAATGACGGATTTGACAATGGAGGTATACCTGGGGATAGGCAAGGATTCCAGAATAGATTGATGGCCAGAAACAAGGGGGAATCCAGACAGTGGCCTTTATGTTGCAATCTTCATAGTATAAGCATTGGATGCTTCAGGTTTTGGGTTTTTGCAAGCAATAAACAGACATTTGTTTCTCTGTAGAAGCATCTTAAAGATATCCTTACCTCTGTAATATCAAGAAGAAAGGCTTACCGTGTGAGGGACGGTCACTTCAAATATGCCTTTGGAAGCAATGTCAATCCACAGCCGTATCTGAAGAATAGTGTCATTGCTTACAATAACTTAACTGAGTGGTAAGGATTTGCATGATACTAATGCAGCATAAGAGAGAATGTGAGAATATGAAACTTACTTTTTAACAAAAATATCCTAATAATCAGAGAAGATAAATATATATATACATTATATATAATGTTACAGTTGTTCTTTGCTTTTGGATTTGTAAAACTTTTGTTACACATTTGTGATCTTGGACAAAGTATTATCACACTTTACATATCATAAAGAGCCATGGAGGCAGTGATTAGAATGTAGTATTTCAGGATAACTGCCCACAGCCTGGAGTTGGAATCTCACCGGCTCAAGGTTTACTCGGCCTTCCATCCTTTCGAGGTTGGTAAAATGAGTACCCAGATTGTTGGGGGCAATATATTAATGTTGTAAACTGCTTAGAGAGTGCTGTAAAACACTATGGAGCGCTATCTAACTGTAACTATTGCCTTTGAATAATATAATCATGAAGAAAAGTTATGTCTCTCCTGAGTTCAGTATTATATTTCCTACATTTTAATTTTTGTATTATTTATTTTAGATAAGTTGGTATTGTGCATGGATAAAGAACAACAACATGGATTATATCTAACCTTCATACCATTTTGATAAGTGTATTAGTTTTATTTGGATGTTAGCTCTCAGAAATCTCTGGAGCTGGATGAACTATAAATAATAGCAAACAAATAAATCAATAAATATTTTCATAGTATGCATAATATTTGCTTTAGGTTTTGTTGAAAAATGCTACTACTAAATGCTGCCCAAAAGTTTCATTTTTATCCGAAAGCAGGCTAATGTTATACAACATTATTCAGATCAGAAGTTGCACATGACTGTCAAGTGGCCTGGTGGTGCCTATGTGCCAACTGACCAGTGGTGGGTTGCTGTCGGCGTTTCTGATGGTTTGCAACATGCGTGCGCCAGTTGCGCGCTGTGTGTGTGTGCACTGTTCAATGTAAATTGCTATGTGCACATGCGCAGAATGATTTACAGTGAACTGCTCACACGCAGTCACTAAAATTCAAAATGGCGGCACCCAAACGGCAGCGAGGGAACCAGCTCGGGGGCATGTCAGGCCTGGATCGCTGCCAGTTCTGTGACCCAGGCCTGAATTCCACTACTGGTTCAGCCAAACCGGGCTGAACCGGCACCAATCCACCTCTGCACCTGACACTTCTGGTATTCAGGTTAGAATCTGAGCCAGCAGTGAACTCTTCTTTTTCCCCTAATAGGATGCCAAATTCATTTTTCTCCAATTTGTGTCTTTTGCCTAGTCCTCCTACCTGCTTGGCTCCCTCACCTGGTCAAAACCTTGCTTCCCATCTACCACCTGACGATGCAGAGCAACAAGCAGCCCTCCTTTTGGCCTGTTCTGGGGACACCTCACCAGCAACCCTGCCCCCAGTGAACATGTATGATCTCTTTGAGGCATTGCAGGTAACTTTCACAAATTACATATTTTAATTTCAGTTGCTGTTCTCCTGATAGAGTAATGGGGGAAAAGTAATGGGGGAAATATATATATTTACGTAGATTTTCACGGGTACAGGTATGCAGGTCTTGGCGTATTCGGGTCTTTTCCCGTGTAAGATTGAGAGTATATTGGCGATGTTTCGATGAGGTCCCACTCACCATCTTCAGTCTGGCGCCTTCGGCTTCATGCTTGCGCGAGTAAAGCGTGATCGGAACTGCCGTCTTTCTATAAATATTGGTGGTGGTATGTGGAGTGCTGGCTTTGTTGCTGTAAGCGGATTGGTTGGCTGTGTTGTAACATCTTGATTAGTTGATGGAGTACTCCACCAGCCTGAATATGGTGAGTGGGACCCCGTCGAAACATCGTCAAGATACTCTCAATCTTACACGGGAAAAGACCCGAATACGCCAAGAACTGCATATATATATATATATATATATATATATGTATGTATGTATGTATGTATGTATGTATGTATGTATGTATGTAGGTATGTATGTAGGTATGTATGTAGGTATGTAGGTGTGTGTGTGTGTATGTATATATATATATATGTATGTATAAACACACACACACACACACACACAAATATTAATTAATTTGTGGCCAGTAAGATTTTCACTTGTGTACTTGCAGATCCACCGGGAAGTGGTCCCTGCCCATACTGTCTATGCCCTCAACATTGAAAGGATCATCCTGAAACTCTGGCATCCAAATCACGAAGAGCTTCAGCAAGACAAAATCCATCGGCAGAGATTGGCTGCGAAGGAAGGCCTCCTAATGTGCTAAGACTGTTTCCAGTGCTGACTTTGGGTTGGACTAATATATTTTCAATGTGCCAGTTGGCATTTTGACTTTAGAATCTCAACATTTGCATTATTTTATGAGCACTTCCAGGTAGAAGTGTGAACATGTTTCCCATGGAAATATGACTCAAACTGAAGAGCATATAAGCCCTGATTGCTTACAAGATCGACTACTTTGTTCATAACTTTCAACAAACTGAATAGCATTAATTCTGAAAATATTTCTGTTCCACTAGAAAATGGATATTGCAGCAAAATCCACATTTTTGTTTTCATTCTGTCCTTAATATGTAAGATGATGCTCTGTCGATCTGCAGTACCAAGATAGAGTTCCTACAGTCACCAGATACGTAGGCCATCAAAGCTACTGCTTTGGGTTGTTTTTACAAACATACATTGTAAATATACTACACAAAACTTTGTTTTGTTGGTATTTCTTTTGTATAATTTGGGTTTATTACATATTGGAAAAGTCGGAGTTAATTAAAATAAACTTTATTGTAAGACAGTTTTCATTATAAAAATATTTTTTTAATAAAAACAGCAATATTTAAATCTGTGAAAATACCTTGAAATATATAATTATCATTCTGATGATCTTTTAAAGTATATTTTGCCTCTGTGAAAGTAAAAAAATAAGCATTGTTTGCTTAGTTATTCAACAGAATTCATGACTCTTTGAAGTGAATCTCCTTCACCCTACATGTTTCACAGCAGAAATAGGGAATAGAGATTTTTAAAATTTGTGATTCTGCAGTAGTTTGCCATATATCTAAATGAGGTAAAGATTGCCAAACAGAATGATGAAAAGTTCCTTAGCCATAAACGATAGGTCCACAAAACCCAGAACTAGTTGAGGTTGTACCATAGGAAGCACATTTTTTGTTCTGCAGATCTAGAGGATGCCTAAATTTCCAGTGCAAAGAAAAATCCCCACTTATTTCTAACAAATAAATTATAGAAATAAATCAAAAAGGCTATTTGATTTTACAAAGCTGTGGCACAGTGAAAATCATAGCAGAACATTCATCTTCAATCTGTTGGTCATTTTCTTCAGTGAAAGTGAGAATAGGGTTTTGTTTTATTTTTTTTACTCGGGGAGGAATTACTGCCATACAGAATAATTTGAATGTGTTCCATGTTAAAGAGGCTTAGAAGAGATACAAGGAAGGTGACTCTTCCATTCTAAAGGAAGAGAGCATAAATATATTTAATAAATGAACCTAACAGCCAGTTCATTCCTGTAAGCATGATTCTTCATTACTCAGATGCTAAAAAGAACTCCCGGCACAGATTGTTCATCAAACCTCTCTTCAATCCGTGAAACGGAAGTATTCCATTTCAGGAGCAAAAGATCAGACTGCTCATAAAATGCTCTGGTAAACAAGTTCATTTCCAAACAATTGCTGTTGATGTCAGTGGAAATGTGTCCTGGGGCCCAGTCCTGTATATGTTTACTTTGAAATAAAGTTTCATCTTTCTCAGCTTGTCTTAATCCAAAGTATACATTTATACTTAATCCAAAGCATACAGTTGCAAAAGGATTTGAATTGGGCAGTTTGTGTCTTGCCTAAGTCCATTTGACGTGATCAAATTCATGGCTAATAAAATTAATTACAAATGTAGAAGTGCCCAGTTCAAATCCCATCTTAGCTATTAAATATCACAGTGACCCTAAGCCCTTGATCTTCCATATGCTACATGGAGATAAATAATGATTAATTTTTAAATAATTACAACCACTGGGGAGGCTGATGTCCATAAGATTTGGTTTAAAAAGGCAAGATGGGGGAGGTGGGGCTTGATGTCGCAATGACATGACATGCAATCTTGGGGCTCCAGGATTGCTGTCGATATCTCTGTTCCTGGATGGTCCTTTTGGAACTAAACTGTTCTGAAGGAACAGTGATAGAGAAGAGCATGTTTTGCTGATCTCAGGGACATTGCAAACTCCCTGATTGATCTGGGAGAAAGCTCTTTTTGCCAGCTACAAGAGAAGCAGCCAAAGTGGCTGCAGAAGGTTGGGACAAGCCCCTGAAACAGAAGCAGTACAGGAGAGACAGTGTGTCAAAATGGTGAGAAAAAATTTTATTATTAGAGAAGGGAAACCCAAAAGACTTGGAGTTTAAAATAAAATTGAAGATAGAAGAAAATAAGTGGTGAATTAACCCTGGTTTAAAACTATCGTGTTATCTTTTCTACCTTAACTTTGTTTTCTATGGATAGACTTTTTACAAATGCCTCTTACTTTTAAACTGGACTGGTCTCTTTTTTTACTTCTTCCTCTATATTTTTTCCATTTTTTGTATTCGTGGATTAAAAGTTTCTTCTCTCGTAAGGCTTGGTGGAGCGTAATTTTTAAACATTTCCCCCCCCCCTCTTCTGGAGCTTGGAGTTTACAGAGAGAAGCAAAAACAGATGGAAAAGAGGTAACACTGCCATCTAGTGGCTAGAGGCTTGGCAATATCTGATATTACAAAGCTATAGGCTTTTGTTTACTGAAAGGGTTAGTGGAAAATGTTTTGTTGATACAGGTGTTCCTTTGAAGGAAAGAATAAGCAACCCCACTAAATTTGTTTGAAACCTAAAAAGCCTCGGATGTTTTGGCAGTGTTTATAACCTGGAAAATGACACAACGTGAAGAAGAAAAGGCACTAACTTTGCAAAGAATTTTCTTAGAAATTCAAAAAGTTTTAATAATCATAGAATTGAAAAGAGACTTGAAATTATATATCAAAATACAGAAAGTACGGGGACAGTGATGAAGTTTGAGGACAGATCTCAAAAAATCACAGAGACATATGAAAGTGATAAGAAAATTGTTGACACTGACCGCAAACTGTGAGTGGAAGGAAATGACAAATGTGAAATATGGAAAGGAGAGATCGATGAACCGGAACTTTATTTCAGATGTCAGAACATAGATAAAGAAAGGAGAGAAAATTTGGCAGAAATAATGAGAGTAATCTCGGCAGAAGCACTAATGGTAATAAAAGTTAAGCTGATAAAAGGAGCAGATAGAGGGTTTTGAATCCTTATAAGACATGCAATGAACAAGAAGTTCTTAAGAGAAGTCCACATAAGACTTATCAAGAAAACACTTAGAATACAGCCTTTACAAATGGCAAGAGATATTGGACCACACTATTTCTGGAAGGATACAGGATGATGAAATGAAATGTCACAATAAAATTTAGTTAAATGTAGTTAAATTTTGAGTGCTATATACAACGTAATAATAGCTATACTCAAATAAATGTTTAAAAACGATAAAGCTTTTATATATACTAGAAGGATAATATGAAATTTTATACAAACTGTAAATGAGGATTATGGAAATGATGTTGAAAAGCCTTTTTATAAAAGATAAACAATTCTATATAGAATAGAATATAAAGATGTAATATCATTGGATGATTTCAGGATGATGTAATGAAATGCCATAATATAAATTTACTTCAAATTTAATATGCCTTATGTTGAAAGGATGTAATAATAGCTAGGCTTAATGGATGTTTAATAATTATAACAATTTGTATACATGTATATTAGATTGATGATACTAATAATGGGGGGGAAACATGGAACTGAAAATTATTAGAGAATCAATGCTAAAATAATAGAAGGACTTAGAATAGGATTAAAAAACCTCTTTATTATTGGATATATTGAAGATGATATAATGAATTATTATAATATCAATGGTTATATATTTAGAATACCTTGTCTAAAATGGAGAAACAATAGTGATAATCAAACAAAGGAAGCGTAATAACAATGTATACAAGGATATCTTGATTGATGATATGTGAATTTTGATAAAATTCAAGTGATGACTATGGAAAGGACGCAGAAAGACCTTGTAACCAATCGACACACTGTATGTAGTTGAAGAGGCTTTTATGTTATATGTGTTGTGTGTTTGTGTTTGTTTGAGAATAATTTTTTTTTTTTTTAAAAAAGCCAAGATGGTGGGAATGACTGCAATCAAAGCTCCATTTTTATAATGTGTAAAAGACATCTCAAATTTTTGTACTATATTTTGCAGACACTTCTGCAGCTAGTTGTTACATATCTGCAGTAATGCCCTTTTGTTTCATTTGCTAGAGAAGGATAGAAACAATAGGAGGCTGAAAC
This sequence comes from Natrix helvetica, assembly GCF_964273705.1. Taxonomy (NCBI): domain Eukaryota; kingdom Metazoa; phylum Chordata; class Lepidosauria; order Squamata; family Natricidae; genus Natrix; species Natrix helvetica. The sequence continues at coordinate 62,714,279 of NC_138549.1, read as the reverse complement.
ATTGTAGTTTGAATTCTCTTTTGTGTTCCTTGGAAAAATAGACCCTGGAGTTTCATATTTCATCCTAGAAACATTGCTACTTTATCTAGTCGTAAAACCTGATAGTTACTTTAATAGATACCTAATATAGATAGCTATATGTGAAAATGACTGAGTTTATTTTTCTCTAGGTGCACCCAAGCAGATATCACATTGCCTCGAGCTAGTTATACTAGCACCAGAGTTTCACAGTTACAAATGATCACAATTAGCCCCTCAGGGCAAATTCCATTTATTCTATTTATTTTGTTCCACAAATAGAAGAAAACAATTTGCACATAATCTGACAGGATGAAAGATGGGGCAAGCCCACTTTTAAGTGATTTTGAGTGAGCAATAATTAATTTGTGGAACACAAAATGAGGGAAGGGAAAAGTTCCATTTACCTCTGTCCGGTGATTAATCTGTGACTTTCTCATCTCTGCTCCTCTGCTCAGAAACACTAGACTGAATGTGATTGGCCAAAGGGGCTGGCTGGGAGTCAAGGCAGTCGCTTTATATCTTTCTGAAAAAAGGCAGGCTGTGTTACAGACAGCGAGCGCTTCTGCCTTCTCCCACACCATCTGGTTGTCTTCAAGGACACAATAACCACACGGCAAGATGTGCAAAGGATTAGCAGCCCTACCCCACACATGTCTGGAGAGGTGAGAGAACAAGTTTATGCCTATCAAAGAGGAAAGGGATGAGGGTGATGGAGAGAGTGGAGACACTGCATTAATCTGGCAGAATAAAAGCTTAGCCCATCTCTGTGCAGAAGAGATGCCTGCCTAAAGAAATGTTGGGAAGTTCTGTTCTCATTTGTTTTGGAGGAATTAAGCAAGTGAACTGACCAAGCTGTAGCCTATATTTCTCATTGAGCTTGAGATCAGAAAGGTAAATTGCATTTAGACGCATAACCCTAAAAAAAAATGTTAACCCTAAACCGCAGACGTACTACTTTGGCTACGCTATTATAGACATGAGGTCATAATGACCCCTCATAAAATTTTCTTAATCTATGAAAATAATAGATGGGATATGTTGTTAAATTTACTTTGCATAGTTACAGTTTTCATTCATTGATCACATTTACAATTTGGAAAACTCTTGTGGTTAAGACATAGTTAAAGAATGAGGAGCCAAATTCACTCAAAATTCTGTTAAGTTTATCGTGGGTGGTGGAATGATGTATTGCACAACATGGGGTTAGTAATATGAATTTTTCATTCAAACTAGCATAATTAAAAACTTTTTCTTCTTCATGAAAATGTAAAAAACACTTCGAAAGGAAAATTGTGAACAAGGGAAAGATTGATTCTCAGTCAATCTTTAAAGATATGATGCAGTTTAAAACTTCTTATCTCTCGCACGCAGACACTATTTCACAAGAATATGATGACAGATAGTCTTACGTGAATAGTTCTTGTTATATTTTGTTTGGCTTTTCTCATTCTTTTAATTACTTTCTTCCCAGCTTCATGCTAAAACCCAAGATATAAGCAGAAGGCTATTGAGATAAATGTCTTATGACAATTAAATCATCATCATCATACCATTGTTCAAAAGGTTTTTCAGGGATCACAAGAAACTTTCTTTTACGTTTCCAACCATTATTAAACACAATGAAAAAACAAGATCATTTTTTGAACTTTCATTCACTCACCTACATACCCACTCATTTACTCATTCATTTAAACAGTCTATAAACCCTTATACAGTACCTATTTGTAGCTATTATAAAGAAGGATACATTTAAATTTAAAATACAGCTGAGGACATTGTCTTCAAGGGCTGATAGTTTTATTTTCTAACTATCATAAAATAGCAGACTTCTATCATGGTATTGGGACTAACCTATATATTTGGGAACACATTCCAGCAAATCACCATCAGTTTATGAATTGAAATGATATAACCCACATCCAGTGTCAATGAGTTTACTAATTCTCAGTTTAACAACCTGTTTTGCATCAATATACTTAAAGAACTAAAACTAAAAGAAAAGAAGGTTTAAGTGCAATCTCTTTGTATTTCTAGCGACTAGATAAGGAAGGAAAAGAAATTGGTGGCTTAGATAATTGCAGGCCCTGATAAATAAACACTATGATAAAATTATGGAATAAAATAAAAAAGAGCAGGATTTAAAAAATGAAACGTATGATGAAGAGTCATGAATTTCAAAAACTTTTCAGCAGGACTTTTAATTAGCCTGAAACTAACCAAAAAGTGGTATTAAAACTTGACATAGCCTATTATCCCAATGAGCCAGCATAATGCAGGAGTAAAGAAACCACTTGAATAACTTTGTTTTAAGGCTATTAGAATCTGTAGATTCTGGATCTTCTTCCTGTGTGTGTATTTCACTTTCTAAGATTTTACCTACTGTTTATGAGCAATTTTGATTCAGGATTTTTTTTTCATAGAATGAATTTGTTTTTTAGCCATCCTAATTATTTTTTGCATTATTCCATATAGGGTTCCCAAAAATATATCTCTGGAAACAAAAAGGGTGCAAATATATGTCAAACCTCCCTAGATTAAAAGTAGCTTTTCATTTCTGAGTGTGAGTGTTTGTGTGATGGCCGATTAATTTTTGCAGACATTCTTCTCTGAGTTATGGCATGGATTATGATACAAAATGAGATTCCGTTGATTTATAGTGGAAAAGCCAAGTCATTTAATTGTTCTCTTATATTTTTTACTAGTTGTTTTATTTTATTTATCTTTTAGTGTGTGCTTAATGTCTGAAGACATGTTTTGTCACATCTTTGGCATCATCAGGGCAATGCTGCTTTGCTGGTACCATTGGGATAGGAAATCTAATTCTCCTGTCCATATGCTTTTGACATGGGACAACTATATTAAAATGTTAAACTTTTATCTGCTATTGCTTATAAATCCAAAATGAGAAATAAATCTACCTGGAATCTAGTTCTCACACTGCCAGAGTTTATAGTATACAATAATTTCAACAATACATTTGATGACGTCCTCCAGTATATTTACAAAATAACTCTACCATTACTAGATGCTTCCGTGACTGTTTAAGCAACCTACTCAACATTTGTACATTAAAGGGTCTGTATCAACCTGGAGAGGCCACCCCAGCTAAGGGGAATAGCAAAATTCTACAGAAGACAGAATCAGGATTCAAAAGGATCTTGACCAGCTGAAAAAGTCTAATTATTGGGCACAGAATGCCCCTCCCCTAGCATCCTCCAGTCTGTTCCGTTCATCCCCATCCTCTCAATATTTGCCTTTTCAGGTTATCGCCTTATGGGTCTAATGACAGCTCTGATGTGTATGGATATGAGTTTATATTCTTTTATCCATAAGGTATAAATGGGAAATTGGCACCTAAAAAGGTAATGGCCTTATTTTAACCCACTTTAATATATAAAACTAGATTTTTGGGGGGTTGTGTTATCTTTAGAACCTCCAGCTGGGGTGTGATCTAGTACTACCAAAATGGGCAGAAAAATGTTTTTAAATACGTGACTATCTAAAACAACCAAAATTAAATTTTCACAGGCATGTGTATGTGCAAATATGTGCACGCACAAAAGTATATGTTTGGTTCTTTATTCTGTAGTTTACATGACACAAGGTATTATTTCTATTATTAGGGCAGGGGCCTGAATACACTCTGTGCTGTTTTAATGAGAGCGTCCTTACTCAAGAGACCCTTTGGTCAACAAGGAGCATGGGGACTTAGCCACCCTTTGGCCTATGGAGAAGGCTCATCCTGGGTCAAATGAATAGATTTCTTGGAACAGCTGATTAGGAAAATGGCCTTAGTATGTGCTGACATCCTCCAAAGAGATGGATGAGTAAAGCTTTCATTTCAATATCTGAAGAACAGTTAAAAGCATAATATCTCAAAAACTCTAAGGTTTCCTGCCTATGGAAATAAAAATTAAAGCAACTTAGAAGACTGATAATTAATGACATCGAGAGACTTTCAAGGACTCCATTAGATATTACTTCCTTGGATGATTTACCTTTGAAACACCCGAAGAAGAAGAAGAAGAAAAACAAAAGTTGCCTGTATGATTGATTGATTCACTTATGTATTGGTTGGCCTATTCTTTACATTTAAAACCATTGTGTATTTTACAACTAACCTTTAAAATTGAAAGCAGCATGAAATACAAGTGGTAAACTAACATTTTTTTTCAGAATTTCTTTGCAAGAGTTCTAAAAACTAAACTAGCATGAAAATAATTTTTTTAGGCGTGAGAGCAAATTTCCCTGAGATTTCATACTGAGCAGCAAAGCTTTGGGTTCAGCTGCTGCTAACTTGCCAGAAGATTTAAAACAGCTTCTTTGTTAGAGGTGCTGTGCTTCCTTTCAACAGCACTGACGCTTTTGTCAGCACTCGGATGCAAAATAATGAGAGGGTGTGAATGAGGACAATACTTGAGGTGAAATAAAGAGCACAGCTAAGGTACTTTACAGGAATAATTTGTATGCTTGCTTTTAATTTAAATATCAGCTGTTCCCTATTATAGGACATGGAGGGCTCTTAATTTGGTTCATGGTATACAAGACCAGAACAGATCCCTGGCAGACTTCAGGTTTATAAGGACTATTTATAAGACAATGTTATAACAGATATCTGGCAAGATTAGTATTGTGCAATCTCTCGGCTTATTCATACTTCATTATGAGTTCCAGATTCTAGATATCTGGTACAAGTCACAATGGCACAGATGCATAGAGTTAGTAGAGATCTTCTAGTCCAACCCTCTGCCCAAGCCAGAAGTCATTAGGTTAAACTATTGCCATCACGCAAATGATATGAATGATCTTACTTGCCCATGCACAATGATTTAGCCTTCCTTAAATACCTACAATATTGTGCCTTCTCAATTTCCCCATTACATTTTCCATAAGTTTTGTTTCCAGAAATGATCCATCA